>NC_051250.2:83392181-84043253 GCF_015237465.2 Chelonia mydas
GGGTTTGCCGAGGAGCTGGGGAGGCTGGTGCTGACGGAGCGGGTGCTAGGGTAAGGCGGGCCCCAGCCCTGAGGAGCCGGCCCCGGCGCCACTCGCTGCCTCTTCCTGCCTCACCCTGCTCTTCCCACGCAGCCCGCCGCAGCGCTGGAGCCTCCTGGACATACTGCAGCTGGGACGTCTGGTGTTCCTGCTACCGGTGGAGAGCATCCGGCTCATCCCAAGGGTGAGACCGGGGCCCCCGTGCCCTGTCCCTCTGCCCATCCCTCCGTTCCTCCCGCACTTCGTCCCTCTGCCCGGTCTGTCTCTCCGCCCGTCCCCTCCCTCTATCTCCCTGCCTGTCCCTCTGCCCATTCCTCTGTTCCTCCTGCACCCCGGTCTGTCCCTCCGTCCCATCCCTCTGCCCATCCCTCCATTCCTCCTGTGCTTTGTCCCTCCGCCCATCCCATCGCCCTGTCTGTCCCTGCACCCCATCGCCCTGCCCCATCCCTCCGCCTTGTCCCTCTGCCTGCCCCCTCCCCGCATCGCCCCATCCCCTCCCCCCGTCACCCTGCCCATCGCCCTGCCCGTCCCTCTGCCTCGTCCTCCTTCGCTTCATCCCTCCGCCCGTCCTGGGTCTCGTCGCCCTGCCTGTGCTTCACCCTGTCGCCCCATCGCCCTGTCCCTCCACCGACCCCACACCAGCTGCACCCCATCCCTTTGCGTGTCCACTCTGGCCAGGCTGGTCCCTGCCCTCCACCCCCCACGCATCTTGTGCTGTGGCCCACCCCGTCCTCTGTCCTGGGCCTCTCATGCCAGCTGGGCTGTGCCCCACCCCGCCAACCCCCATGCCGTGCCATGCCCCGCCCTCCCCTTCACCCACATATCCTGTGCTGTGCCCCCCGTGTGTCCCACACTAGCCATGCCCCATTCAGGTGGGTGCTGCAGCAAGCTCCATGCTCAGCCCTGCTCACTCTTGTGTCCCCCAGGAGGTGCGGAGCAGAGACACCCTGGAGCAGCTGCTGCAGAGCCAGCGGGAGTGGGAGCAGAGCGAGCCAGGCCGGCTGTGCCAAACCCCTGGTGCCCAGGGAAGGGTGAGGAGCCGGAAAGAGGCGCTGGTGGCCTGGCTGGTGAGGAGCAGCCCGGTGGGGGGACAAGGTGAGACTGCGGGTTCACACAGCCCCACTGGCACTGCCCATGCTCTACCCCATCCCCTCCCCCAGCACAGTACCATCACCTTTCCTGCTCCCCCGGGCAGCCCACCCCAGGGGATGCCATCTCCATGTGTCCTTCCCCTTTGGGGCAGGCCCCCTAACTGGCGCGGTGCCATCTCCGTGTGTCCTCCCAACCCAGGACAGGCCCCCCCTCCAGCGCAGTACCATCTCCATGTGTCCTTCCCCTTCAGGGCAGGCCCCCCCTCGGGGGGAGGCTCCACCAATGCCAGACACACCAGCTCCCTTGCCCCGCAGTGTCTGTGGGGAATGGGGTGGGCAGGGCAGAGCTCGGTGACACCACCCTGGCCGGAGGGCGCTCACGCTTCGTTCTTGGCAGACCCTGTTCCCAGCTGTGCTGACATGCGTGCCACCTACCCTGCGGCCTGGAGCACGGCACAGATCGCCAGCATGGCTCTGTCCCACTTCGAGGGCTGCCTGGGTCTCATCAGTCAGGACCCCGCACTCTCGCCCGAGCAGCTCCGCGCCGCGCTGGGCAAAGCCAAGCAGGTGAGAGACAAGCCGGTGTGCTGGGGGCGCTGGTGTGGCCAGAGCCCTGGCTGAAACTGCTGGGGCCTGGGGCAGACAGAGCGGCGTGATTAGGTCCCAGCCGGCATTGGTACCACTGAAGGGTGTGAGTGGGGCATGGAATGGGAGATGGGCGGGTTCCAAGCTCACTGAGGCAGGGAAGAGGGTGGGGGGAGCTGAGCTCATCAAGTGGGGGAGGGGGGATCTAGGCTCACTCAGTTGGGCAGCCAGCAGTGCTCGGGGGCTGTGCTTGTGGGGGAAGCTGGTCTTGCTGCGGAGAACCGGGGGGGAGAGGTATGCTCGCTATGTGCCTCAGTTTCCCTCTGTGCTTTGCATTGCTAGATGCAGAGCGAACGGTTAAAAGCCGCTCTTGAAGCAGGGCATGAGCCGTCTGGGTCAGTCTGACTGTCTGGGGTGAGATAAGTGCAGAGCCAGCGCTGGGCGTAAGCCCACGAAGCAATTCCTTAGGCCTCTGAGCAGCTCAAGGGGACCCCCATTCGCTTTGTATTAGAAGGACATGTCTGTTTTAGTACTGGGGGGACGTTCCTGTGCAGGGCCCCGATGGGCTGGCCCCAGCTCTCTAGGAATGGGCCGTTACGGACCCACATCACTGCAGGATCTGGAGGGACAATGGGAAGCCCAAGGGTTATTTCACAGCTAACAACGTGAGCTCTGCAGGACTCCGGCCATGGACAGAATCCTGCTGGGCTGGATCAGAAATGGCCTCTGAGGAGACCCAGGAGCTCCCCTGGGACCGACACAACGGGGCCGGGAGGGAGGGGAACCAAGATGGTTCCTTCAGCAGCCTGGCTCGGGGAGCCTGGCTTGGCCAGGCTGGATAATGGCTGAACCCGGGCGGCTCCATGCTGCCCGAAGGCCTTCCCAGGCCGTGCTCAGGGACTAATACACCTGCTCTGGCTGGACAAGGCTGCCTGCCGGCGCTGCAGGCACGTGCTGCTGGGCATCGCTCGCCCAGGGACTGCAGCTCCGCCCAGCTGGACTGGCAGGGCAGAGCTCCTGGGGAAGACGCTGCAGGGCTGCGGCCCAGAGGCTCGGAGGTGGGGGGGCCACGTGCCCTGCCCTGAAGTTCGGGTGGGACCCTCAGGGTCTGGGACACTGAAGGGCTCCTCCGAGGGGCTGGGGCATAGGAAAGCCTGGGGAGCTGTGCTGGGGGGAGCCGTGCCCATCGGGGGGAGGGAGGATCCGTGCCCATTGGGGGGAGGGGGAGCTGCATCCATGGGGGGAGAGGGAGCCGTGCTGGGGGGCACCATGCTTGCAACGTGCTGTCCTGTCCTTCGTTCCCTGCAGTTGTTTGGAACCGCCCAGCCCATGCAGCCAGTTCATGTCCTGCAGCTGGGCCTACTGGCCACCCAGCTGAGCGAGCAGGAGCTGCAGGAGCTGGAGCTCTCCAACTGGGGGGCCCTCTCTGTCCTGGGGGTCCTGGAAGGCTGGACAGCAAGACAGGTAAGGCCTCATTCAGTGCCCCTGAGCCATGGCAAGGAGCCCAGCCCTCCTGTGCCCCAAAAGCCCCTGGCCCCACCTCCCAGCCCAGCCCCTGGCTCATGGGGATCGGGGCTGGGGCCCAGCCCTGCTGCCTGCTGAGTGTGGGTCTGGCTGGGACTGAGGGGGCTGCCCTGGGCTATGCTGACAGGGGCCGCTCTTCCCCCCAGATGCAAGCCACGGTCTCCAGCTTTCTGCGCCAGAGTGGGGTGAGTGTGCAGGGCCTGGCACTCCCAGAGCTGGCTGCCCTCGGGCACCTCCTGTGTGGTCTCCGTGCCGACGAGATGCGGATGCTGAACAGCCGGGAGTTCAGGTCTGGGACTGGGGGAGCAGCCACGGGGAGGGACTGGGGGGCGCCCTTTAGGGGCTGGAGTTCAGAGAGTCCCGGTTTATAGGTGTTAATGCCGCTCTGAGTCCAGCAGCCAGAGAGCGAGAGGCAATTGGGAGTTGTCCAGCAGTGGGGTGTGAGACGTGTGTGCTGGTCCAGGGGAGCAGTGTCAGCCCTGGGGGCACTTGTGGGGAGGTTCCTGGGTGCCAGCCCTGTCTCAGCTGGCCATCGGTGTTGGGGGCGGAGGCAGTGACTCAGGGGGATGGGTCTGACATGGGTTCTGCTCCCTTCTCCCACAGCCAGGCTGCCCCGTTCGTGGGCTCCCTGCGGCTTGGTTGCTCGGAGAGGCAGCTGGAGATGCTGGCTGAGCTGCTGACGTCCCGCTCAGCATTCGGCCCCGTTAGCAGCTGGGGCCCCGAAATCTTCACTGAGATCGGAACACTGGCAGGTGAGGGGGGCTGGGTGGGGCAGGGCAGTGGGGCTCTGGGAAAGGTGGTGGGAGGCAGAGCAGCTGAGGACTGTGAAGTGGGGGAGTGTGGGAATGGGCCTTCTGCTCTGAACTGCCTGGCCAGTGCCCTGCAACTCCTAGCGTCCCCTGTGTGTAGGACAGACCAGACCTATCTAGCCTGGAACGCCCTGGCCCCCTGCATCAGCTCTGACCCACGGCCCATCTAGCCTGGAACGCCCTGGCCCCCTGGATCAGCTCAGAGCCACGGCCCCATCCAGCCTGGAACCTCCCCCACCACATTAGACCAGGCCCCTGGGTCCGACCAGCTCAGTGGAACCAGCTCAGCTCCCCTTCCCTCAAGAGCCCAAGGCCAGAGGGGACCGCTGTGCCCATCTAGACCGACTAGCCTAGCACAGGCCAGAGACCAGCCCCACAATGACCCAGAGCAGAAAACCCCCAATCAGGATGTAAGCCTGGCCAGTGGTGGAGACTCCCCCAGGCCCTTGGGCCGCGGGGCCAGTGATTAATGACGCACTGGTAAATATTTAGGCCTTATTTCCAGCCTGACTTTATCCAGCTCCAGCTGCCAGACCAGAAGGCTGATCCCAGCTAGGTCAGTGCCCCCATGAGGGCTTCCCTGGGGGGCGGGTGGTGAGGGGAGGGGGCGTTTGCCCTGGGTCCCCTGTTTGACAGGGCCCCCAAACCTGGTGACGTTACGAACTGGTGCACAGGGATGCAGCACCGTTGAGGTTTGCCCGGTGGCCCCTCTCTCGTTATGATGGACGGATGGCCAGGCCAATCATGAGTGGTGCTGCGAACCTTTGCCCCTGGTTGCAACACCTGCAGGGGGGGTGCTGGGCCCAGCCCCACAGAACAGGAGCCGCCTCCGCCGGTGAGTGCAGGCCAGGCCCCCTTTCAGACCCACCTCCCAACACACTCTCCAGGGGCTCTCCTCAGGGGTGGTAGGTTTGAGTGGGGGAGAAGCTCAGTTTCAGATTTTGTTCTGGGCCCCCCAAAATCTCTGTGCATCCCTGATCACCACCACCGCACTGGACCAGACCATGGGGTCCACCTAGCCCGGTCCCACCCGCGCTGGTCTCTGGTGCATGGTTCCCTTTGGGGCTGGGCTATGGGGCCGGGGAGAGCCTGGGGTGGTGACCAGCCCTGCTCCATGTCCCTCTCCAGCTGGGCTCCAGGACATCGCCCTGTCCTCACTTGCCCCCGAGCAAATCCAGGCACTGACCCCGCTGGCCATCGCGGTGATCCCCGCACCCAAATTCACCGTGAGTTGCAGCCCTGCTTGTGCCCACAAAACCCCTTCTTCCTGCACTGCCGTGTGGCTGGGGCCTAGCTCCAGCATAACGAACCACAAAGCTGAATTCTGACTGGGGACAAAGGGGTCAAGTCTTAGGAGGTGGGGGTTGGGACCTCTGCCACGGGCAGGGCTTGGGGGGGGCAGGGGACTGGGATCCCCCCCTCCAGTGGGCAGAGCTCAGGGGGGCAAGGAGCTGGGATTCCCACTGTGGGCAGAGCTCGAGGGGCTGGGTCCCACCCCAGGCAAAGTTCAAGGGGCAGGGAGCTGGGACCCCCCCCCCCATGTGGGCAGAGCTCAGGGGGGCAGGGGGCTGGGACCACCCCCCTGGTGGGCAGAGCTCGGGGGGGCAGGGGGCTGGGACCTCCCCCCCCGGTGGGCAGAGCTCGAGGGGGCAGGGGGCTGGGACCTCCCCCCACGTGGGCAGAGCTCGGGGGGATAGGGGGCTGGGACCTCCCCCCCACGTGGGCAGAGCTCAGGGGGGCAGGGGGCTGGGACCTCCCCCCCGGTGGGCAGAGCTCGAGGGGGCAGGGGGCTGGGACCTCCCCCCACGTGGGCAGAGCTTGGGGGGATAGGGGGCTGGGACCTCCCCCCCTGGTGGGCAGAGCTCGGGGGACAGGGGCCTGGGACCCCCCGTGGGCAGAGCTCGGGGGACAGGGGCCTGGGACCCCCCGTGGGCAGAGCTCGGGGGGCAGGGGGCTGGGACCCCCCGTGGGCAGAGCTCGGGGGACAGGGGCCTGGGACCCCCTGTGGGCAGAGCTCGGGGGGGCAGGGGGCTGGGACCCCCCGTGGGCAGAGCCAGGGCGCTAGGGGCTTAGCCCCGTGGTCATTCTGCTGACCCAGGTACTGGCCCAGCTGTTCCGTGCTGTGACGCTGCGGATCCTCCACAGGTGGTTTTCAGCCCAGCCCAGCTGCTGGGCTTCACCAGCGCCCAGGCCTCAGCCGTGACCCCCCAGCAGCATGCGCGGCTCAGCGCCGAGCAGAGGCGAGCAGTGGCCAGTGCCCAGTACGAGGGGGAGGTCGCCCAGGATGGCAGGGGTGAGAGTTCAGCTCCTCGCACCCCCCCGCCCCCCCGTTCCCACCCCCTGCCCCCAACAGTTTCTATTGCATGTTCCCGGCCGAGCCCCACATGCCTCTGCCCCCTCCCTCTGGCGAGCTCGCAGCTGCCCCGTGACAGGCCGGGGCGTCCACCTCCCCTCTGGGGCTGGGTGGCAGGACACACAGGCTGGTCTCAGGGGTATAGACTAGCAGGCAGGGCTGGAGTATTGCCCTAGGATTCACCCCTTGCCACAGGATTGGGCCCAGCCTCTCATCCCTGCTGAAGAGTCAGCCCTTGAGCCCCCAGGCCCAACCCACAGAGCCTGGCATCAGCCCCCACGTGTGTGGTTGTGTGTGCATGTGCTCAGGGGGCTGAGCGTGCCCATGGGCTGCGTGTGCAGTTGTGTCTGGGGGGCTGGGCATGCCCATGGGCTGCGTGTGCAGTTGTGTCTGCGTGCCCGGGGGGCTGGGCATGCCCATGGGCTGAGCATGCGGTCATGTCTGCGTGTGCCCGGGGGGCTGGGTGTGCAGCTGTGTTTGCGTGTGCCCGGGGGGCTGGGCGTGCCCATGGGCAGGCACACGGTCATGTTTGCGTGTGCCCGGGGGGCTAGGCGTGCCCATGGGCAGGCAGGCGGTCATGTTTGCGTGTGCCCGGGGGGCTGGGCGTGCCCATGGGCTGGCACACGGTCATGTCTGCGTGTCCCCGGGGGGCTGGGCATGCACGCATGGGCAGGCAGGGCATTTCCATGACCACAGACTAAGGACGTGCGCAGCGGCGTCAGGGCCGGAGGCGGCATAATGCCTGGGGCTCTGGGAGGAGGCAGCTGCGCGCTAACGTTCCTTTTCCTCCTGCAGGCAGGAATCACGCCCGGCCCCATCCTGGCCCCAGCGCCCTGGCACTGCTCTGTCTGATGTACAGCGTTGGGTGAGAGCCGCAGGGGCGGCTGGGCCCTGTGTTTATAATAAACCCTTCGGCCTGCTGCCCACTGTGCTCGCTGGTCCTGCCGCGACCGCCACCACGGCTGCCTGGGTCGGGAGGCGCCGGCACCTGCTGCCGGCTCAGCCAGGGAGCTGCAGCCTCTGGCGCTGAGCCAGTCAACAGGGCCTGGTCTGGAGCCCTCTCCCTAAGCAGGGCCAGGAATGGGCTCAGGGCATCCCAGCCAGGGGCCAAGGGCCCTGGGAAGCTGAGACGGGAGCCCCAGTGGATGCTGGGGGCTAAGAACCAGCCAGAGCCAGGCTTAGAGCCGCAGAGGTTTATGGCGGCTGGTGCAGTGCATTGGGGTAACACAACGGCCAGCAGGACCGGTCAGGCTACCGGGGGTGGGGGTGGGTCCAGGGATGGGACCCATCCAGGCAGGGCTCGCGTTTAGTGCCTGAACTGAGGAACAGGCGAGGGGATGCGGATTTCCTGGCCCCTCTCCAGCCGCCGCTCACAGTCGATCAGGTAGTTCACTCCATCTATCACCAGCTGCACCAGCTCCACCTGAGGCAGGAACACAGAGCCTGAGTCAGGCACCGCCTCTTCCCGCAGCCAGGGGCCACGGCTGCAGCCAGCAGCCCTCTGGGCCCACACAACACTTCCCTGGTAGCCCTCCCCGCCCCCGGCTGAGCCTTCCCCGAGCAGGGCCTGGCTCCTGTAAGGCGCTGGGCATGCAGGCCCTGCACACCCACGAGCACGGGACACCCTTGGCTGTGGTAATCGCAGGCGGCACCCGCACCTCAGCCTAGGCCCCCAGTGCCAGACAGCAGCACAGCACCCTCGTTCCTCCACAGCCCTCCGCTTGGCTCCGTCCGTGGGCCAGGAGCCCAGCACTTCCCTCAGCCGGCTGGCCTGCCGTTTGCCCCCACCCTGCTGGCAGTGCCCTCCCGTGCCAGGCTTTGCCAGAACATCAATCCAGGCAGGTACCTCAGATTTTCCCAGGCGATCCAGATTGGAGATGTCAAAGGTGCTGCCGGTGGTGGCCGTGTCCACCCCGCCCGTCCCACGCTTCTGCAGCCGCAGGTTCTCCAGGATCTTGGCGAATCGGGTGTCCTGGAAACGCAGAGAGGCGTTGGGTCAACGCCTTGCGGGGGAGACTGGGTCCCTGCTGAGGCAGTCGAGGAGAGCAGGGCTGGGGCCTCTGGAGCTAGGAGCCTGGAGAGGCTGCCAGGCCTGGGTGTGGGACGGGGAGCCCAGCCAATGAGAGTGGGGAGTCTCTTCCCTGTAGGGCCCTTTGAGGAGAACGCAGGGAACTGAAGCGGGAAGCCCTGCCGTAGGGATTGTTCCCAGAGATGGGACGCAATCTGGTCTGCGGTTGGGCCCAGGGCCACCTCGGATCTGTGTCAGACGGAGCTGTCTGTACTGCTCCTCACACCAAACAGCTGCTGTACCTGTCCCCCAACTTTGAGAGAAGCCCCAAATCCCGGGACCCTCAATGGCTGTTCTCCTGGCTTTGTGAGGTCTGACCTGCCCCTAGGCTCAGCCCTGCTCTGAGCAGCTACAGCTGCAGTTGTACCTTGCTCAGCAACGGCAGTTTGATGTGGACCCCTGCACGCAGCCCAGTGCCCAGGTTGGACGGACACGTCAGGATGTAGCCCAGCCTCTCGTTCCACATGAACTCCCAGCCTCGCTCCTGGATTAGTCTCTCCACCTGGAACCCAAGGAACAAGTGCAGGTCAGCCTCCCGGTCAGCTCTCCCAGCACTGCCCAAACAAAGCCTGGACCGGCTGCTACAGGGCTTGGGGCTCAGCAGCCCCCCAGTGTGAGCCACTGACACTGGGCACTGTGGGCTGAGCCTACCCCTCAGGGGGCCATTCCACTGGGCAAACCGGGAGGGTCAGGCCGGGGCGTCCTTGCGCTCACCTCCTTCAGGCCCTTGCAGAACCTCTCAAAGACCCGCTTCATGTTGCCGCCCTTCTCCATGGAGATGAGGCGGGTGTGATCCTCCTCGTTGATCCAGATCAGGAAGGTCTTCTCATTATTGTGCCTGGGGGAGAGGACAGTTTGTCAGCATCCAGAGCCACACCTGGGCCGGGTAGATGCTGGGCAGCCCACAGGCAGGAGGTGCCCAGCCAGGGTCAGCCCCTGTGACAGACTCACGGTGGGAGACTCTTGGGCCAGCTCTGGCTTGCAGGTGGCACCGCCGTCTGGGAGGAAAGCATTGATCTAGGCCACTGGGGAGCCAGCGAGGTCCCAGCAACCAGGCCAAGCCTGCACGCCGTCTGGGCCGAGAGCACTGATCCTGCCCCTGCTGGAACGGAGCCAGCTAGATCCCAGCAGCTGCAGCCAAACCCTGACAGCTACACTGCAGTTAAAAGAAAAGGAGTACTTGTGGCACCTTAGAGACTAACCAATTTATTTGAGCATAAGCTTTCGTGAGCTACAGCTCACTTCATCGGATGCATACTGTGGAAAGTGTAGAATGACCCAACACTCTCACAAATCTTGGGAGACAGGCCAGTCCTTGCCTACAGACAGCCCCCCAACCTGAAGCAAATACTCACCAGCAACCACATACCACACAACAGAACCACTCACCCAGGAACCTATCCTTGCAACAAAGCCCGTTGCCAACTGTGTCCACATATCTATTCAGGGGACACCATCACAGGGCCTAATCACATCAGCCACACTATCAGAAGCTCGTTCACCTGCACATCTACCAATATGATATATGCCATCATGTGCCAGCAATGCCCCTCTGCCACGTACATTGGTCAAACTGGACAGTCTCTACGTAAAAGAATAAATGGACACAAATCAGATGTCAAGAATTATAACATTCATAAACCAGTCGGAGAACACTTCAATCTCTCTGGTCACGCGATTACAGACATGAAAGTTGCGATATTACAACAAAAAAACTTCAAATCCAGTCTCCAGCGAGAAACTGTTGAATTGGAATTCATTTGCA
Organism: Chelonia mydas; assembly: GCF_015237465.2. NCBI lineage: Eukaryota > Metazoa > Chordata > Testudines > Cheloniidae > Chelonia > Chelonia mydas. Next base: position 83,402,416 of record NC_051250.2, read on the forward strand.
AATTGGCTACAATTAACTTAGGCTTGAATAGAGACTGGGAGTGGCTAAGTCATTATCCAAGGTAACCTATTTCCCCTTGTTTTTTCCTACCCCCCCACCCCCAGACGTTCTTGTTAAACCCTGGATTTATGCTGGAAATGGCCCACCTTGATTATCATACACATTGTAAGGAGAGTGATCACTTTAGATAAGCTATTACCAGCAGGAGAGTGGGGTGGGGGGAGGTATTTTTTCATGTTTTGTGTGTATAAAAAGATCTTCTACACTTTCCACAGTATGCATCCGATGAAGTGAGCTGTAGCTCACGAAAGCTTACGCTCAAATAAATTGGTTAGTCTCTAACGTGCCACAAGGACTCCTTTTCTTTTTGCGAATACAGACTAACACGGCTGTTACTCTGAAGACTGCAGTTAAACAGTCCCACACCCCCCGCCAGCGGGCACAGGCCAGCCACGGTGTGTAAGTGCAGTGGGGACACTCCCTAAGGCGGCGTGTCTCAAACACCACCACCAGCGCATTTGTCTGCAGCCACAAAACTCCACAGCATGGGCAGAGATTGGGGGGGGGCAAAGCCGCGTCCCCTCCTGGCAGCACACAGCTATTGCTCCTGACTAGCTGTTCCTGAGGCAGTGGGATGTGCCACCTTGGGGTTTGCGCTGGCACCACCAGCAAGGGTCGACGCCCTGCACCACGCAGCCTCCCCAGGGGCTCTGGGCAGGGCCTCTGGAGACACGAAGGGCCAGTGTGTGCAGCACCGGGGGCGGCTCTTGTCCACGGAGGTGGCTATGATGTTTGGTCACTGGGGCTCCCCCGGGCAGCTCCCCCACTCCAACCTGCCCAGGGCATGGGGAGCCTGGGACGCTGCAAGTGACTGGTGAGTTCCCCCCACCTTCCCCGGGGCCATGGGCTCTCGCTGAAGGGTTGCAGGGGGCAGGCACAGAGAGGTTTGTCAGAGCGGCCACCAGCAAGGGTTGGCGGCCGCACCCTGAGGCCACCAGAAAATTGGTTGTGAGAATCCCTGGGCTAAGGGGTCTGGGGAGAGCCAAGTTTGGCTCCTACAGCACAAACAAGCCACAAATGATTTCTCTTGGAAAAGCAAGCGCCTTGCTGGGGCCTCGTTATAAGGGGCGGGGGCAGCAGGGGTATGAGACATGTGTGGGGCATGAGTTTATATGCATTTGCCTACTGCCAAGTGTAAACATGTCGGAACGACTAGGCCATGCTCACAGACTAGGGGACTCTGCTGGGAAGCAGGGGCTCTGAAAAGAGGTGGGGGTCCTGGTGAATGGTCAGCTGAACAAGAGCTCTTAGTGCGATGCTGTGGCCAAATGGGCTAATGCGATGTTGGGATACATAAACGGGCAAATCTCAAACCAGAGTAGAGAGGGTTTTTAACGTCTGTATCTGGCACTGGTGGAGTTCTGTCCAGTTCTGGTGCCCACTGTTCAAGAAGAATGTTGATCAGTTGGAGGGGGTCAGAGAAGAGCCCCGAGACTGATTAACGGGTTAGAAACCTGCCTGGTAGTGAGTGAGTGGTGACATTGAAGGGCTGAGATAACTTCCAGTTGATCTCTCTGAAGATAAAGTCAGCCCTCAGGAGTGTTTGAACTGGGTGTATGGAGGAGGATGAGAAAGATAATGGGAGGGGGGTTGTAGAGAGGGGGATATGGTCATGGTGGGCGGGTGGAGGCCGTGTGGTTATGGGGGGCTGGTTGTAGAGGGAAGTGGCTATAAGGGGGGGGGTGTGGAGAGGAATGGGGGGGGTAATAGGAGGTGTAGTTGTGGGTATTGTGCTGCCTTGTGTGGCCATGGCAACTGGCTAAGGGCAGTGCCTGGAGTCCTACTGGTATTTCTGCCAGGCCCCTTTGCCCCACAGGCTGTGTGGTGTCAGCTGCCCAGATGAAAGCAGTGGATCCATACCAGATTCCTCGGGCATCGGGCCAGTCCCGGGCCATTCCTGATGCCGTCAGTAAGGGGGAGACGGGCTTGTCAAAGAGGAAGTGATCCTGCGAAAGGAGGTGGAGTGTGAGCAAGACACCCACAAGTACCGTTCCCAGGGGATACCCTGCCCAGACCCTGAGCTCTGGCCTCTGCCCTCCTCTGTTCCCCTTCTGATCAGCTCCCCAGTGCAGGGCGGACCCAGCTACCTTTGGGGCCTGCAAGCTGCACTCTGGGAGCTGGGAACATCAGGGGCAATCTGTGCTGTAATCACTGGGCAGGGCCAACTCCCAGCAAGATCGACAGTGGCTGTCCCTAAGGATCCCCTTCATTAGCGTCCGCTCCGGGGCTGGAACTGCTGCGGAGCCCCAAGAGGCTCTGGCTGGATCTGCCCGGAATTGCCCCGGGTCCAGAGGCTGCAGGGCCCAGCAGGATGCTGGCAGCACCCAGGAGGCCAATCGTAGGGAGACAAGGAGTGGGAAGTGCTGCAGGAGGTGCTGGGCTGCAGGGTTCGTGGCCCTTGGGACTAAGCAGCATGGCTGTGTTGTTCCCCTCTGCAGCCAGCCCGCTGTGGAGCCAGCTAGATCCCAGCAGCTGTGCCCAAGCATGCGCACGGTCTGGGAGGAGAGCACCTAGCCAGCCTGCTGCAGAGCCAGCAGTGCAGCGGATACCATCTGCCATGCCGGGCAGGGAACCTGGGTGGGGCAGGCAGGGGCAGCCACTGAGGAGTGTGAAGGGCAGGTGGACAGGGGGCGGGAGGGGGATGGGGGCAGTGGCAGGGAGAAGAAAAGGGCAGAAGCTGAGCTAGTATTTCTGGGGTTCTTCCTCCAGGGTACCTGCCAGTTTTGGCCCATCTGTGTCATACCCTTCCCCGGCCCCCAGCAGCCCCATGGCTGGCCCTGGCCCTGCCCCACTCCCTGGGGTGGCCCTGATGTGTGTGTCCCCCATCACCCCGTGGCAGCCCTGGGCCCCGTGTGGTTGCTCACATCAATGAGCTGCTGCTGCTCCTTCTCCGTCATCTCGCTGAGGCGATAGTACCGGCCGGCCAGGTCCCCTGTTAGGCCGCTCAGGGCATCCACAGTCACCTTCTCCACCTCTCTCCTCTCAGCACGGGTGCAGGCAGGGGGCAGGCTGAGCCCGCGGATGCTGCGCCCTGTCCGGACGCGCGATGATAGGACGTAGCGCTCATCGAAGTAGCCGGACTTAATCTGGGGGTAGAAACGGGCTGTGGGAGGTGAGAGCCCCAAGATGGGAGCGAGCCTGGGTCATCAGTGAGGGGCAGATAGGGTGGGGAAGGGAAGCCAATGCTGGCTGGTAGGAGCTGGGTCAGTCCTTGTCTGAAAAGCCCCCCAGAGGGTGAGATGTGGGGGTTACAATGTGTTCCCCCTCCCCTGCCCCCCCAGGGCTGCACCAGCATCTGCAGCCAGTGCCTGCCTGGAACCAGCGTTGGGCTGCTGATTATTTTTGCCAAAAGACTCATGCCCCAGGGTGAGTGGGTGGAGTCTCATTATGTGTGGGTGGGGCATAATGATAAATGGGTGGAGCCAGGAGTTTTGCCCTCCATTTCCCATTCTGCCCAGTTGGGGGTTAAAGCAGTGTCCTCCCTTGTGCCAGGGGTACTGGGCTCTGATTGTGCCTGTAGGTCACATTTTGGGGTGCAGCCCAGACCGGCAAAAGGGCAGTTATGGGCTAGCACCATTAACTGCCCACAGGGCTGGGCTGCACAACTAGGTGCTTGTAAGGTTTCCCAGGGCTTTCGGCTTTCCCTACGGGAGCTTCCCTGTCCAACTTTCCCCTTGGTGGGTTCCCCTCCAGGACAGCTGCTTGTGCACTCTGCAGCAGAATCTGCCCTCTGCTCATCTGCAAACTCTGGCAGCTGACAGGTGGGACGGTGTCCTCAGTCCTAGGTATTAACTCCCAGCTCTGAACGTGAGCGACTTTCCTCCGCTCCATGCCCCCCCCCCCCCCACCCGAAAGCACACTGCTTTCTTCTGCTAGCTAGAGCTAGACATGTCTTCCCTCCCCCAAGCAGTCTGGGTCTTCCCCTTGCCCTTCGGGGTCCCAGAACTATATTCCATTTCACCATAGTGTCCGACGTTCACAGCCTGAGACACTGGTCAGCCGGCATTTCCTAGCAGCATTTCCGTAGGAATGCAGCCCAACACCCCGTCTAACCCTTCTCACTTAGCCAGAGGTATAGGAATTTTATATCTGCCCAATGCCAGGCGTTCTGTCTCCCGGCCAGGTAACATGCCAGTCTCTCTGACCATGCTTTCCCTGGCCAGAGAAATCTGGGCACTGGGTCCCTCCTCCTATGCATTCTTTGCTATTCACCTTGGTAACATTCATAAATTCCACAGCCACTTTCTCTGAGTCAGGCCTCACAAAATTAACGAGGGGCCCCGCAGGCTTCTCTATGTTAATGACAGCTGCAGTGATCTGGGTTGGGCAGGGTGTGGGCTTATCTTCTCTTAGTTTAGGGCCATTATTTCTGGTAGCACCTTCTTGGACTATTCTCCTGAAGAGGGGGTCTGTGATGGTGGTTTCTAGCAAGGGAGCAAGATTGGGGAGGTGAGTGCCTGGACTCCCAACCACCCTTTCTCTTCCCAGGGACAAAATGCCCCCCTCACTTAACACTGGGCTTCTGCCCTTTCCTCTGTGGCTTGCGCTCATTGGCCGTGCTGGCTTGTACACAGGAATCAGCCGGAGTTGCTGTTTTGGGGACAGGCCAGGGATTTATCCCAAATAGCTTGTTTGGCTTCTTCAGAACATTGCTCCTTTGCAAAAAGATCAAACAGCTGTTCACAGCCCTCTGCCTCCTTCCCCTTGCCCCTGTTTTCATCAAACCACATGGTTTATACACACGGTCTCTAGGACTCAGCTTGTCCTTCATTCTGAGGTTTCGAAATGTTCTCCTCACCTCAGGAGCTACCGGGAGCCTTTGCAGTGTGGCCTCTGTCAATTCCCCATAGTTCAATGCTTGTGTAAAATCCGTTCCATTAAAAACATGTAAAGCTGCCTCGAGTAGCTGCTACGGAACGTTGGGCCCTTATGACCTCCCAGCTGGGTGCTCCTTGGGGAGAGAGAGCACCTGTGAGCTCTGTCCACGGCTTCCCCTCATGTCCAGGCTCTGCAGTCTCTCCTCCTCCTTTGTCGGTGGCTCCAGGGCTCACTGGTGCACAGCTGCTAGTGCTCTTTGGCTCCGCTGTCCATGTCCCATTGTTGGTATTCACGCTCTCCCTCCCTTTGTTCTGGTTCCTATTTCTGCTATTCTCCCTGCTGCTTTCTCAGCATCTCTTGTTATGGCTTTTTGCTCCTTTCCTACCTTAGCCAGCTCCAGCTACGCGGCTGTTTCACCAGCATTCATTTTAAATGTCCTTTGTTCTGTAGTTCTCGTACCCAAAATACACACAATAACCCTGTAACCCTTCTCTGACTGCTCCCAGCCTGGGCACTTGGCAATCACTTACACGGTTTTACCAGTGCTTAGAGTGGAAAACTTCAGTCCACACAGCAAGCCAGGTGAAAATCTTGTTTGACTACGAAATGATGACAGCTTGGGGTACAACTCAGACCAGTGAGGGGTTGTCTCACCGCTTGTCCCGTAACCCCATAAAATGCTCTGATGCTGTAGCTCCCTGTCTGGACCCTCCCGGCCAGCAGACAAGCCCGCAACTCTGACTCCAGCAGCTGGTTTGTTACACCCCAGCCACTCTCTGTTCTCCACCAGCCTTGGTGACTGTTCACCAAGTCCCCCCAGTCCCAAATTTCCTCAAAACTGTCTGCCCTGAAGCATCCAGCCCTCTCCTGGAACGTTCAGAGGAGTAGTAAGATTGGTTGGTCTGTTGAAGAGACAAAACCACAGCAGCTTGTTGCTTTAACTGAAGCTAACAAGCACCTCAAGTCAAACACAGCACTGGGCTGGCCTAGACTCCAAGTAAAACGTGTATTTAATCACAAGATCGGTTGTAGTGAGTTCCAGTGTAAGGGATAAAATCAGAAATGGCTACAAGCAAATAAAACACGTTGTAGTGACTAAGACTTACCACCACTCCAGCCTTGGTTCAAGGTCAGATTTTTACCACAGGTCCTTCCAGCAAGAGGCTGCCCCTTTGTGGGGCAGGGGGAGGGGTTCCCACAAAGTTCAATGTGCTCAATTCCTTTGTCTTCTTCAGTGAACGATCACTGGGGGCTCTTTGCCCTCCCTTTGCTAGCCCAGTGAACTCGTACCGTGCCCCAGCTGCAGGAAAGGTGCCGTGGAGTCTGATGAAGAAGACTCCATGCTGGTGTCTTCTCACTGCTGCTTTCTACAACACAAATGGATCTGTCCCTCCAGCCTCCGATAGGCCAGTCAATGGCCACTTGACAGTGATTATTAATTGTGATTGCACCTGGAGGGAGGGGGTCAGCCTTTCCTTTGTCTGGCAAACACCTGTTTACCCACTGCCAGGCCTGTCGGCTTGAACCATACCATAGTGCCATAGTTCCTTCCCATTTCCTTTCCCTTGGGTGTTTATGGTACATGCTCCATGCAAGACTATTGTTGCTCAGTGTGTTATCGGTTTTCCAATGACACCTGACACAACACTATTAGATACAGGTTAGGCCATAAGGGAGTTGGGGACACTGCAGAGGTCAGGCCAGCTGGAATCATTACCTGACACCAGTGAGCCCTGGCCCTCTGGCACCGTTTGACCCCAGGGTGTTACACACCTTACTGGCATCCAGGTCCGTGGGGTGTTTCATGGTCCGTGGGTTGTAACCATTGTGTCTCTCCTGAATCACAGGGTCAAACAGGTCCGCGAACACCTGGAAATAAGGCAGGGATTAGAGAGGAGTCATGGGGAGCAGGGGGCCATCTGCCTGATGGGGGATAGGCCTACTCTCCATTCTGTGCCCGGCCCAGCAGTGCAGGGAAAGGGGCGATGGCCTGTCCCTGCAGCACTGTCCTGCAGCCCGAGCGCTCCCTAGTGCATCTTCCGTGTAGGGTCCAGTGCATCTTGTAATGCTGACCTTCCCTCCACCCAGTGGGCCTGTGGGCTGCACAGGCATTGCAGCTTAGCTGCAGCCTCTTCCCAGGGAGAGGCCAGTGGAGACAGGGATTGCAGAGCAGGGACAGAGAAGAAACTGACTACTAATCATCCCAGCCACCCCCAGCAATGCCCTAAACCAAGCCAGGCTCCCTCCTCCCCACTGGGCAGCCAAACACTGCAACCCCCAGAGCCCCGGAGCACCTCCCACCTCCGTGTCTACCTCCCCACCCCCCAGTGCTGCAACCCCTGCCAGTGGGGGGCTATGGGGTTAGGGTGTAGGCTCCCTGCGCAGTGGTGGGGGCATTTATGGGGTTAGAGTGTAGGGCACTCACAGGCAGTGATGGGGAGGGCATGTGTTTGCATTATGGGGGCCTGCGCAGTGATGGGGGGTTATGGGGTTAGAGTTTAGGGACATCCCTTAAAGTAGTGGGGGGTAATGGGGTTAGAATAATAGAATTATAGAAACGAAGGGACCTCAAGAAGTCATCATGTCCAGCCCCTGTGCTGACGCAGGACCGAGTAAACCTAGATCAGCCCTGACAGGTGTTGTCCAACCTGCTCGTAAAAACCTCCAGTGATGGAGATTCCACAACCTTCCTTCCAACCTCTGGAAGCCTGTTCTAGAACTTAAACACCCTGAGAGTTAGAAAGTTTTTCCTAATATTTAACCTAAATCTCCCTGGCTGCAGATTAAGCCCAACACTTCTTGTCCTACCTTCGGTGGACATGCAGAACCATTGATCCCCATCCTCTGTATAACAGCCCTTCATGTAATTGAAGCCTGTGATCGGGTCCCCCTCAGTCTTCTTTTCTCAAGACTAAACATGCCCCGTTTTCTTAACCTTTCCTCACAGGTCATAAGAACGGGCAGACTGGGTCAGACCAAAGGTCCATCCAGCCCAGTGTCCTGTCTACAGACAGCGGGCAATGCCAGGTGCCACAGAGGGAATGACCAGAACAGGTAATCGCCAAGTGATCCATCCCCTGTCACCCATTCCCAGCTTCTGGCAAACAGATGCTAGGGACACCATCCCTGCCCATCCTGGCTAATAGCCACTGATGGACCTATCCTCCAGGAACTTATCTAGTTCTTTTTTGAACCCTGTTATAGTCTTGGCCTTCACAACATCCTCTTGCAAGGAGTTCCACAGATTGACTGTGCTTTGTGTGAAGAAATACTTCCTTTTGTTTGTTTTAAACCTGCTGCCTATTAATTTCATTTGGTGGCCCCTAGTTCTTGTGTTATGAGAAGGAGTAAATAGCATGTCCTTATTTACTTTCTCCACACGCGTCATGATTTTATAGACCTCAATCATATCCCCCCTTAGTTGTCTCTTTTCCAAGCTGAAAAATCCCAGTCTTATTAATCGCTCCTCATACAGAAGCCGGTCCATTCCCCTAATCATTTTTTTGTTGGCCTTTTCTGAACCTTTTCCAATTCCAATATATCTTTTTTGAGATGGGCGACCACATCTGCATGCAGTATTCAAGACGTGGGCGTACCATGGATTTATATAGAAGCAATATGATATTTTCTGTCTTATCTATCCCTTTCTGAATGATTCCCAATATTCTGTTCACTTTTTTGACTGCCGCCGCACATTGAGTGGATGTTTTCAGAGAACTATCCACAATGACGCCAAAGTCAGGTTTTCTAAACGTTTATCATTTTTGTTCCTCTCCTCTGGAGTCTCTCCAATTTGTCCACATCTTTCCCAGATGTGGTGCCCAGAAGTGGACACAGTGCGCCAGCTGGGGCCTCACCAGAGAGGAACAGTTACCTCCCATGTCTTACATACAACACTCCTGTTAATACACCCCAGAATGGTATTAGCTTATTTTCAACTTCATCATATTGGTGACTCACATTTAGTTTGTGATCCATCACAGGATCAGAGCCACCCAAGGAACCGGAACACCTGTGCCACACCCAGCCATCAGGGGGTGCACCTGGTGAGGCCACACTTCTTCATGGGGTCAGAGTATAGGGAACCCTGTGTGGTAACTGGGGCGGGGTAGTGGTTATGGGGTTTGAATGAAGGGAAGCCCTGTGTGGTCACTGGGGCGAGGGTTATGGGTTTAGAATGAAGGGAAGTCCTGTGTGGTGACTGGGGTGGGGGAGAAAAGCCCCACGTGGTGACTGGTGTGGGGGGAAAGGGGGAAGCCATGTGTGGTGACCAGGGGGTGGTGGTAGTTATGGGATCAGAATGAAGGGAAGCCCTGTGTGGGTGTGGGTGTGGGGAGGGTTTATGGGGTCAGAATATAGGGCAGGGAAGGAGCACATGTGAATACCTCTGGCCTGCCCTTTGGCCAGCATCAGTGGTTGGTACAGGTTAATGTTCGACAAGGCAGACATGCCTCTAGTTTAGAACAAGTTCCCCAGATTCTAATAAACCAGGAACCACTTGAAGGAGCAGCCAATGGCCTGTAAGGGGCTGGAATCCCTCCCCTCTCCCCCCGCCCCACCTCTTGATCCCCATCGGGTCCCTTAGAGTGCCCAGTGCTGGGGTGTGTCCGGAAGGATCAGATGTCCCATAATGCACCTGCTTGTGCAGTGCTTTTCTGGAGATGAGCAGGTCATCCTGACCCCAGCTGGTGACCCCTGGGCCCTTAAAGCAGGAGGGCTAGGAGCCCATGTCCCTGCAGATGCTATTCTCCATCAGGTAAATGTCTGACGGTAAGAGGTCACAGTGTGGTGAGGCCAAGGAGATGCATGCGCAAGCTATGGGTGATGGTGCAGGGCTCGTGAGTGCTGGGGCATGAGATGCTGTCTGGCTGAGGCTGGGGGTTTTTGTGCTGCTAAGATTATTATGCGACGCGTTTGAGTTGCTCTGCAGCTCTGGCAGCTGCTCACCTCGTAGGACTCTTCATCACCAGCTACCATGCCCACAGTCTTAATGAAGGGGTGCCCAGGATTGTCCACGCCTGTCTGGATGCACTGGTCCAGGGTCCAGCTGTTGGGGGTGGTTTTATCGCAGAGCTGGGCATAGATGGCAGGGGTCAGGTTACTTGACATGCAGTTGTTGTGTTTCCGGAGATCTGGATATTCGGCGCTGTGGGGAGAACAGAACATGGGGAATGTTTAACCCTCTGGGCTGGAGCACTGGCCTTTTTGGATTTCAGTGTGTCCTGCTCGTGTGTCAGGGCACTGGGATCTGCTCCCTCTCGGCTTTCCACGTCCTCCGCCCCCAGTGGAGAGGAGGTCACAGTGGAGGGAATACCACGTTGGCCAAGATCGCTACTGGCCCCTGCAGACTGATGGGAGCCTAGCTGAAGCAGCAAGCTCGTGGCTTCCCATATGTGAATGCCAAGGATCTCCGTCTCTGGCCCCATGCAAGGCACTGGCTTCCTCTCACCTCCCTCCAGCTCCAGTCCCATTGCTACCTCCTCTGGCCTTGCTCCACCTCACTCTCTCCTACACTCCACAGTGACTCTTGCCCCTACCTCCCCCGCACTGCCCCGTGCCAGGAATTGCCTCCCTGCACTGAGGTGCTGGACTCCTCCCCTCTCTGCTCAGCCCCTACTCCCCAGTCACTTCCACCAGGCGCAAACACAACCATCTCCTCCCTGGCCTACCCCTGTGTAAGCACCTCTGGGTGGAGGCTGTGTTCCCCTGTCCCACACAGCGCTGAGCTCGCTGCTGGTGCAAAACAGAATAAATGTCTTTCCATTCACCATCCATGTGGCAAGAAAAGGGGAGCCCAGGCTGGGCTATTGGGGGGCTGCAGGGCTGGAGTGAGGAGAATGGGCAAAGAGGGGGCTGGGGCTGCTCTGGCAGGAGAACCCAGCCCAGGTTTTCTGAAAGCTTTAAGAATTTGGGAGCTTCCATTCTGGTTTATTTCTCCTCAGATCCATATTTTCTTCTCTTCCAGTCAATAGAATTAGGTGTCCAGCCTGCTCTCCACAAGCCCACTAGCCCCTGTCTGCATCTTTAGCCATCCATGGCTTTTGAAAATCTGGCCCCACATCCTGTGTGTTTTGTACAGGGTCAAGCACATGGATTGTTCCTAATAGGGATAGATCTGTGAGCCACTGCCCCTGGGGTCCCTGCACCCCTTGGCTTCTTCATTGGTGTTACCTTGGCTGCTGGTGTCTGGACAGGAAGGAAGGGACGCACAGAAGGACAGAGAAGGAGCCAGTGACCCCAATCTGCAGCTGTCAAGAACTGCTCCCAATGGTGCAGTTTATTGCATTAGGGAGATGCTTGCCTTTAATCAGCTTAACAAGAGTTCTTCTCCTGACCTCATTCTCGGCTTAGAGAAGCTTTGTGCTTTTCCTGTGTTCACTGGGGGCTTGGCAGGGAGGGCACCTGGCCACAGCCTCTGTGAGCTGAACCCTTCCTCCTGCTAATGGGGCAATCTGAGACAAGCACCTGTTAGCTCAGACAAAAGGGCGAAAGGCTTTGCATGAGTCTTTCAGTGCTAGACAGTGGCTGCCGTGGGTCACGGGGCCAGTCTCCGTCCTGGAGAGCATATGCTGTCCCCAGCCCCCATTGTAGGTGCTCTGATCCTAGTCAGGGGGTGACAGAGGTACCCAGAGCATTCTCATTCCTAGGAAAATACACACAGAGGTGACCGGTGAGCCCCACTGCAAACAGCGTGTTCTAGCCCCGTGAGGGCTGCCTCGTCAGGCTATTGAAGGGAAGCTGGGTGGCAGCTGGATGCTGGGGGGCCAGAGCTCAGCAGACGTTGGCCCGCTGAGGTAGGTTCCTGGTGTTCGGGAGCAGCACACTGCAGTTCAGCACAGGTGCTGGCCTCGGGGCAGGGGTATTTGTAGCAATCACAGTCCCCTGCTGTTGCTGCCTCCCCCACCCGGCATGCGATACAACGCACAGTGCTGTGACTGCAGTCGCCTCCACTGTGGGGCCCCAGGAATGTGTCTGCCTCTCTCGCCTCCATGGGAACAGTGGGCCCTCTGGCTAGGCAAGGCCCTGCAGCTTCTCTGAATCCAGGGTGGGGAGAAAGGGAGGGACAGCTTCTGCTGACTGCTCTGAGCAGACACCACTGGCCACGGGCTGACTGCTCCATAGGGGGACTAAATCCAGTCTGCTCCAGGCTGAGCGCTCCTTCCTTCCCATACTGCCTCAAGCTGGCAGGAGTAGGGGCTGGCAGGAGTAAAGCTGGTCCAGACCACCTCAGCTCCAAGGAGAGCGTGCCCCACCCTGCAGCATAGCCTGGCTGGTTCCAGTGTTCCTCACACTGGTGTTTGCCCTCTGCCACAAGCTAGCTATTGCCCCATGTACAACCTGACGCACCTTGTCATGGACACACGCTGCTGGTCCCAGGTGTGGATCGACAGCCTCTTCCCCATGACATTGTGAATTCTAGCTGGGCAGATTCCCCAGGGGAAGAGCGGGGAGCCCCCAGCCCTTTCAGTGTCTGCAGAGCTGGCTGAGCAGCTCCAGCCGGGGCTGGACATTTCAGCAGAATGCAGCTTCTTGTAAGGTGTTAAGGGCTCCACTTGTAAAGAGCTGCCGAAGGAAACCATCTGCAGGGCACAAGTTTTGATTGGTCCTACAAAACCCAAGGAGTGTGCCAAGCACTCCTCCTGAGCCCCCTGCTGGCACCTGTTCATTGTGTACTGTCTGTCCGTCACAGCCACAGAGAACTCCTGTACGAAGCGGGTCATGGCCTGATACTGTCAATCTCCTAGGAGAAAGCATCATGGCATCTGGGGCTCCAGTTACTGGCTGCTGAATACTGGGGGGACCCCCATTTGACCTTTGCAGGGTTGTCTGCCCCCAAACAATCTTGACTCACTCCCCCAAATCAGGAGATTGTGTTAAATCTCCTCTTCAGCCATAATATATATTGGGTTCTTGTACTTTGGCTTGTGGTCTCTGAGCCTTTGGGGTCCTGTTCAAGGCAAGGCCAAGCCAATAGATATGGGGCAATTCTCAACAAAGGAGCTTATTTTTGGAATTTCATGTACACCCCCCTCCCATCATAGATCATTAGACAGCTTCTGTTATGTATGTTTCGATGAAGTATGATGTGGAGCTGTCAAGTGGTGGCATAAGCCTGTAGGTGAGGTGAAACAACAGTACCCAGAATGAAAGTCATTTTTTGCACAGTTACAGAGACACTGCAACGTGATTGTGACTGCCGTTATTACTGGTCAGTTTCAAAACCTTAATATGGTGTTTGGGTCAATACTACCAAACAATGTATCAAAAGATTTGTGTTCGTTTTCCATCAACAAGTTTTTTTCTCAGAAATTAAGCTGTTTAGCACGTGGCAAAAGTGGTGAATATCAACATTTTGCAATATACTAACATGAAATATTTTCACATCACATATTTGTAATTGTCAAAGGCTCTCACAAGTGATTACAATAGTTTTCTGTTTTTCAGCTGAAATTTGCTGACCAGATCAGTGTCACACTGAATATTGTGAACCAGTAGCCGCAGATTACATGTTCTTAGTTTGTACTGCGTAGTGGGTAGATGTAAATATACATGAACTTCTCTAATGTAATCTTCTCCAGCTGTAAGCTTTGCTCCATACAAAATAACATCTTGTCTGCCTGGCAAAAGGTTTTAGTTTGTAATTGCCTATGCATGCAATACTAGCCTTTGAAATATTCTAGAAACTAGCTTTGTAATTCAGTGATACTTTTATGCACAGGTCAGCATTAGGGTTCGAGATGACAATTCACAGCTGCATATTGCACTTGGATCAAAGTGCTCACTAAACAAAAACAGCAAGTTGGATACTAACATACAGATTTGTGCTAATTTAGATCTGTATATTGTACCAAATGAAATATAACAATATACTCTGGGACTTCTACCTCAACAGGGAAGTTCTAATATATGAAGACATAGAGGATACAAGCCCCTTAAAGGTTACATCAAAGAGAGAGACTCTTCACAAACTTTGAATATGTGTTATCTGTCAAGAAAATGAAAAGAAGGCAAAACTGTCAAAAGCCACCAGTGCTCGTCAGAATTTGGTGATGCCAGCAGCAGAAAGCAGGAGAAGTGAATTCTACTGCTGGCTGCTGGATGAGTTTTCTAGTTTAGATGATGTGCCACCAATGCTCTCTCCTGGGGGTGCTTTCAGAAATACACAAGGAAGTTGAATTTGGCACGTGTCAGAGTTGTATTGAACCCAGGAAAGACAAATTCTGAATCTGGTCAGAGAGCAACCTGTTCACCCACTTCTATAGCCACCTGAGCAAGCACATCCTCCAGCAACTGGTCCTGTTGCAGTGCTTTGCCGGAGAGAAACCCACAAGGGCAAACTTCATAAAATAGAAACATTTGAGAGAACAATCTGAGAGGAGATGGTGACATGTTGCTCAGAATATCTGGGAAAGACAAACTGCATCCTTAGCAATCAAATCACTCACCATGACTTTCTTCCTACTTTAGTAAAACTAATCATAAAGCAAAACCATCCAGTTACACTGCAACAATAGTCAACTTGTGATATGGCTTTTCTGAGCTGATTGAAGAGAGACAATGATCTTATGTACAACAAGAAAGCTCATGTCCAAGCGCCTTCAAAGGTATAAAGCCCTACTTCCCTCAGATGTGGAAACATCTTGCCATTACAGCAAGGTGAGAAACACTATGTATGGTTCTGCAATTTCAGTCCAGGCACAGCATGGACAAGGCAAGTCCACCATTGTTTTATGCAGCACAATACCATTAGCTGGTGCTACCCAAGATGCTATAATCTGAAGCAGGAACTTTATCTACAAAACATTTGGATGACTTTTTTTCTGGTGACTGAGCCTGACAAAATGCTTTCAAATGAAGAAGTGGCTTTGAATAATACCACTTTAATCCTTTGGTCTGAAATAGCCAAAATGAAAGCCTCTGAATATTATCCAAAGCCAGGTGATTGTAGTCTACAGAGATCAGTCACTTTTGTGCCCTAACTGGTGCAAGATTTTGTCCTTTCTTTGACAGATAAAGAGGCACATAATTCAGCCAGCAATGAGCATAATATTTAACAGTTCCAAAAGTATCACATGAATGCTCATAAGCCTTGCTGCACAGCCGCACTGCGAGTCTGGGTCTTCCAATTGGACAAACCCTGAGCAGATCAGTAGTGACTACAGGGCTCTGGGGCCAGAGCAAAGGGGCAGGGGCACAGGCTGTGTTCATGCCCATCCTTCCAGCTGAGGGTAAGGGCCCAGGCAGGGAAATGCACATCCTGGAGATATGCAGATAGTGTTGGCTATGCAGATAGTGTTGATGGGACAGCTTTGACTTCCTTGACAATGGGATGCAGGTCTGGAAGGAAGGTCAGGTGCACCCCACCTCTTCTCAGCAGACCAAGAGGCACCAACTAGCAAGTTAGTGAGGAGGGCTGTAAACTAGGTTCAAAGGGGACAGATGACAAAAGCCTATAAAAAAAGATGACTGTAAGAGAGGGTTAAATGTTGGGGTGGGGTGGAGGGTAAGAGAAATTACAATAGAAGCATCAAGAAAGAAATCAGTAAGGGAATCTGCTCAACATCTTAGATGTCTATATGCAAATGAAAGAAGTATGGGGAAAAAACTGGAAGTATTAGTACATCATTTAGCTTATGATTTAATTAGCATCACAGAGACTTGATGGGATAAGTCTCATGACTGGAAGATTGGTATAAAGGGGTATAGCTTGTTCAGGAAGGACAGGTGGGTAAAAAGGGAGGAGGTGTTGCATTGTACATCAAGCATATACACTCTTTCTGAGATCCAGAAAGAGGTGGGAGGTAGACCAGTTGTGTAAAAAGGGGTTAAATAAGCGTGATGTTGTGGTAGGTGTGTACTGTGCACCACCAGATCAGGAAGAGGAGGTGGATGAGGCATTTCTAGAACAAATAACAGAAATATCCCAAACACAACGCCTGGTAGTAATGGGGGACTCTACCTATCCAGACAGCTGTTGGAAAAATCGTATGGCAAAACACAATGTCCAATAAGTTTTTATAATGTTGGGGCCTCTGTGTGTCAATCCCCACGGAGCAGAGAGATGTTAATTAGGGTGAAGGGCTGAGCTTCAACAGAAGGTGTTATGACCTTCCCAACAGGAAAGGCTGAGCGATACCAGATGGACTCGTGTGGTTTGTTGCACCTGGAAGTTCCCTGTGGACCTTCAACAAGAGGACAAAAGACTTTTGTCATGGTTTTGCCTCCTCCCAGTGAAAATGCATCAAGCAAGAGACTCCTCCCATCAACTGAGCTTTGCAGCTGAAAGCATGTGGGAAGAGGAGAACACAACCCCTAAAAAGAAGGAACTGATTATCCCTGCTGCTTGGACTATGTGTGTGTGGGGGTTGCCTTGAGGCAAAAGCAAGAGATCCCGAGCCACTTAGGTTGGGTTAGTCCTAAAGGACAAATAGAGCTGACTGATTATAGAAGCTTCTATTACCTCTAGAAACTGAGACTAACTCATTTGTCTGTTTGCTTGCTTTAACTTTGTAAATAATGCTCTGATTTCCTTTTTCTATTTAGTAAATCTGTATGGGATTGACTACAAGTGCTGTCTTTGGTATGAGATCTAAGGTGCAACTGACCTGGGGTAAGTGACTGGTCCTTTGGGACTTGGGTAACTAGAATATTGCTCAAAAAGAACAGGAGTACTTATATCTTCTTACTATATGTTCCATTCTATGTATCCGATGAAGTGGGCTGTAGCCCATGAAAGCTTATACTCAAACAAATTTGTTAGTCTCTAAGGTGCCACAAGTACTCTTGTTCTTTTTGCGGATACAGACTAACACGGCTGCTACTGTCACAGTGCCTCAGGGGTTTACATTTGGTAATTAGCTGGTGCAATCTAAGTACTGTATAGAAATCACTGCCAGTCTGGAGTTTGTGCCCTGGTTCCTAACAGCCTGCCCTGAGGTTGGTACTTGTGCTCTTGAGTCAGCAGGCAGCGTTTCGTTGCATTGCTTTAGTCCTCCTACATTAGCATGAACCCCTGTGACGTTATGAGTGTAATTTAATATCTCATTGAAAGGTGACAGGGCCAGAAAGAGTTAATTAACTCCCAGACTGACCTGACCCATGGCCAAACTTTAGAGACTGGTTAGGAAGAGATGGAAATGAAGAGAGCTTTGAAATGCAGCCTGCATTGTTAGAGACAGAAGAGTAGATGTTTGCTCAGGTCTTGTGATGTCAGCAAACAAGTCTTGTCTATGGCTGTAGCTTTGATTCAAAGATCAAGAAAGGAATATTAACATTTAGGAAGACACTTGAGTGAAATAGTATTATTGTCTGTATGTCTCTTTGAAGGTTGTGGTAACCTGAGTCTGAACTGTTTAATGGATAAATGACCCTGTGCTAATTGCCAGGATGTTTGGGAGAAGGAAAGTGAAGCCGATTGTTTTCTCAGGCCAAAAGGCTGCAGGAAATGTATAAAAACCTTGGGACACGATCCTTCTTCATCTCAGATCTGCTTTGGGTTTCAAGAGGGGGAACCTTAAGCCATAAGGATTGAGATCCCCAGTCACTGACTGGAGTCACCCTTAATATGGACATTGGACTGTAACCTATGGACTATTTCTAAAAGGACTTTTGGCAATGACAAGCTGATCTCTGCCATGTATCTGAACCTCAAGAACTGAATTCAAGTCTGTCTGTATATTGATCTTTTAACCAACACTCTCTCTCTTTTCTTTTTAAATAAATGTTAGTTTAGTTAATAAGAATTGACTATAAGTGTGTATTTGGGGTAAGATCTAAGTTATCATTTGACCTGGGTCTGGGGCTTGGTCCTTTGGGGTCAGGAGAACCGTTTCTTTTATATGATGAAATAAGATTTTCAGTGATCACCATCATATCTGACATGTGTGTCTGGATGGAGGCCTGAGGCTGGATACTTTAAGGGAACTGTGTTGTTTGGACGTCTGATTAACCAGGGAGGTGCTATAGCAGCTGTTTTGTGCTGGCTGGGTAAATCTAAGTATTGGAATATCCACCAGCATCTGGGGTTTGTCTGCCCCGTTCTGTTTGCAGTTCACCCTGATTGACCACAGCGGGCTCCCATGGGCAGCACTGTCACAACCCGTCACTCATGTCTTCCCTAGTGGCCCCAAACACAGCCCTGACATGCTGGAGGTGGTAGGGGGCAGAGATTTGGGTGGGAGCGCTTGGGCCAGTCACTGAGGGCAGGGGTGAGGGTGGGGAGAGGGTTCTTGGGAAAGCAAGCCGGGCCAGGAGCACACATGCCAGGCATAGGATGATCAGGGTGATCAGATAGCAAGTGTGGAAAAGCAGGATACTTTGGGGGGGGGATAGTTGCCTATATAAGACAGCCCCTAATGTTGGGGCATCTGGTCACCCTAGCAGTGAGTCATGTGGATAACTCATGGCTGCTCTGTCCAGCTATGGGGCCTTTCCCATGCTGTCTCAGGGCCTGTGCCTTTCAAAGTATGTATAGTGCCCATGCCCCAGCTACCAGCCTAGAGCCAGAGGGTTAAAAGAGACCCAAATATCACCTACTCTAACCCTCAAAGAGTCGAAGGCTGCCTGCCACCTCCACGCCCCAGCCTGTGAAATGTCCTCCCCCAAGGGTAAAGCTCCCCTGTGCAGGAACTACAGCTTCTTCAGAGCCTGGCTGCAGCCCCCTGGGAGCTAAGGCCCAGCCCAGCCCTCCCCAGGACCACTCCCAGGGCCAGGGGCTGCTCCAGGGGCCCTGAGAGCATGAAACATGGACAGACCTTGCTGCAGCCCGGTGGGCTCAGCCAGAGCCTGCAGGGAGGAGGCCTATGCTGAGGCGGGAGGTGCTCTTAGCTCCAAGGCACAGAGAACTCCCTTGCCCAAGGTCACAGGACTCCGGATGTAACCCGCAGATCTTGGGGTGGTAGGAGGGGGGGGGAATCGCAGGCCGATCCCCTGCCCCAATCACTAGCACCCATAGGTGCTGGAATGAGGGTGCTGGGAGGCTACCACACCCCCTGGCTTGCAGTGGTTTCCATCCCACAGGGTTACCGTTTGGTTCAGTGGCTCTCAGCCCCCCACAGTTCAAACGGTTCCAGCCCCCTGCAGCCGCTGCCCGCCAGGACTCCAGCCCCCTGCTCGCACTCCAGGAGCTTTCCAGCCAAGGCAACCTCCAGCCAGAGCTGAGCGCCCACACGGCGATCCAGCCACCCCGCAGAGCGTCCCCAGCGCCCGCCAGACCCTGCCTCTGGCGCAGGGCCGCAGCCGCCCGCCCGGCCCCTGTGCGCTGGGCAGGGCCAGGCCGGGAGCCGGCGGGTGACCCAGCCAGCAGGCGCCGGGGGAGGAGAGGCGGCCCGTCCCGTCCGGCTCCAGGTGCGCTCCCGCCTGCGCTGCCCGGCCTGCCTGGGGCACAGCGCGGCTCCGCGGGGGGGAAGCAGGGCGCCGGGAGCCGCAGCCGGCAAAGCCGGCGCGCCTGCTGCGTTCTGCGGGCAGGGCTCCGCGCCCGGGGTTCCAGGCGCGTTCATCCGGATCAGCAGGTGAACCCCGGCCCCACGTGCTCCTCCTGAGCATCCCGGGCCCGGAGCTTTCCCGGCCGGGAGCCAGGACGGCTCCGACCCTGCCCCGAGGGAGACGCAGCGGAGCTGGGCTGGGGATTTTCCCCGAGTGGCCCGGGGCAGACATTGGTCCCTCTCCGCCGCAGCCGCCGGGGGAGGCGCAGCCCGAGATCTGCAGCAGCTACGTGATGGCTCGGGGCGCCAGCCGCAACCTGCGCTGCCTGCAGGGACCCGGCCAGCTGGGACCGGCTCTTCTCGGGGGCGATCCGGGCTGGGCTCCTTCCCACCCCACCCCCACGGGCCGGAGAGCCCCCAAAGCGTCTGCGCCCCCCGCACCCACCCCAGGGCGCTTCCCCCTGGCTCCAAGGGCGCCCCCTCCCCACACTGGGAGAGCGAAGCCCCCCTCTAGCTTTTGCACCGAGCCCAGGGAGGGTCCCGGCAGAGCAGCGAGCCCCGCCTGGTACCTTGGCGGGTAGAGGCGCCGCTGCCTCTCGCCAGCGCTGACCGCGTCCTGGGTGAGCAGGAATCCGGTGGCCAGAGACCCGGCTCCCACCACGGCCAGGAGGCCGGCGGATTTGCGAGCGCACAGGACGCGGGCGAACGTGCCAGCCATGCCTTGGAGCGGGGCGCTTGGAGCTCGGGGAGGCAGCCGGGGAGCGCTGGAGCCAGGCGCGGAGAGTGGGAGAGAGACGGGGAGGGAGGCAGGATGTGATGGGAATAGGCACCGCTCCGCAGAGGGGTGGGGGCGGGCAGGAGAGGAGATTACAGCGAGCCGCAGTGAGCTCAGGAGCGCAGCGTGCCAGCCTGGCCGCCCCAGCCTGCAACAGGCAGCCTGCCCCCCACCCCCGCGATGCCGGCCACTGCCCCCTGCACCCCCCAGCCACAGCCCCTCGCCGCGCCCCCTGCGGCCCCGGCCACTGCACCCCCCTCCCCACAGCCCCTACCCGCGCCCCCGGCCACTGCCCTCTCCCCCTCGCCCCCGCCCCTCCCCGCGCCCCCTACGGCCCCCACCACTGCACCGCCCTCCGCAGCCCCTCGCTGCTCCCCCCTGCTGCCCCGGCCACTGCCGCCTGCACCCCCCCGCCACAGCCCCTCGCCGCGCCCCCTGCACCCCCCGCCACAGCTCCCTGCACCCCCCGCCACAGCCCCTCGCCGCTCCCCCTGCACCCCCAGCCACAGCCCCTCCCTGCGGCCCCTGGAGCCCCCCCGTTTTTTACCTCCCCCTGCAGTGACCCGCTCCTACAGTGTTGCCCTCCCCCCCCCCCGCAGTGTTGCCCTGCCGGCGCTTAGGGGACGGGAGCCGTGCGGCCCCGGGGGTGTTCGCGGCCCGGGTCTCTCGGGGCAGGGCCGGGGGCCGCCTCGGGGCTCGGCGGCGGTTTCCTGGTGCGGGCGCCCGGGTCAGCACCCGGGCTGTGGACAGCGCAGCAGGGCTGGCCGGCGAGCCGGGCCCGGGAGCTGGAAGCGGCCGGGGGATGCGGGCTCGGGGCTGCGGGGAGGGTCAGAGCTGGAGGCGGGATGCGAGCCTGGGCGAGCCCCGTGGCCCGTGTGGCCCGCCTGGTCCTGCTCTGCTGGTCCTGCTTCGCGCACTGCGGGGCCGAGCTGCCCCTGGGCCAGGGCAGGCTGCGGAGCCTGTGCTGCGGGGCAGGGCAGGTGCGGAAGGCGGCCGGAGCAAAGTCCAAACGCAGAACTGAGCCAATAAAACACACCTAGAAACGGCTTTCCAGCCAGGCCCTGGGCAAGCCCCGCCAGGGAGCCAGGCGGCTGGCTGAGCTGACCACCGCCCTTGCGCCAGGAGTCTTGGGCGGGACATAGAATCATAGGCCTGGAAGGGATCTCCAGAGGCCATCTAGTCCAGTCCCCTGCACTCCTGGCAGGCCTAAGCATCATCTAGACCATCCCTGACAGGTGTTTGTCCAACCTGCTCTTAAAAACCTCCAATGAGGAGATTCCACAACCCCCCTGGGCAATTTATTCCAGTGTTTAACCACCCTGACAGTTAGGGAGTTTTTCCTAATCTCCAACCTAACCCTCCCTTGCTGCAATTTAAGCCCATTGCTTCTTGTCCTATCCTCAGAGGTTAAGGAGAACAATTTTCCTCCCTCCTCCTTGTAACAACCTTTTATGTATTTGAGGACTGTTGTCATGTCCCCTCTCAATCTTCTCTTCTTCAGACTAAACAAACCCAATTTTTTCAATCTTCCCTCAGAGGTCACCTCTTCTAGAGCTTTAATCGTTTTTGTTGCTCTTCTCTGGACTTTCTCCACTTTGTCCACATCTTTCCTGGAATGAGGCAGGCCGCGGCCCAATCAGCGCGGAGCAGAGCGGAAGAATGACTTCTCATGTCTTGCTTACAGCGCTCCTGCTAATACAGCCCAGAATGATGTTTGGTTTTTTTGCAATAGTGTTACATTGCTGACTCATATTTAACTTGTGATCCACTGTGACCCCCAGATTCCTGTCCGCAGGACTCCTTCCTCGGCAGTCATCTCCTTTACCATAAGCAGCTGTGGAGTTCTCCCATAGGCAGGGACTCGCCTCCTTCCAGCCCTGCAGTTGCCCTGGCAATTTGCTCTGTTTCTGAGTCTATTGCTGCTTATTGACTTGCCAAAATGTTGTGGGACTTTGGCACTTCTAAAAGTGTCTTGATTTGCACACACAAAAATGGAGGCACTCAGCAATACAGGTGGCTTAGTGCAATGACATTTGCCCTCTGAATGTGCTGGCACTGTAGAGCTCCAGGGATGCTCACAGGCCTCACCCGCCCCGGCCCATGGCAGACTGCGCTGCACTGCAGTGAGCCAAGGGGGGAGGATGCGTATGCCCCTCTGCTCCAACATTGCCGAGCCCTGAGGCTGTTCTATGGTGCTCCTCGGGACCAGGTCAGCTCTCGGTGGTTCATGGATCAGGGAGCTTACAGCCAGATTTGTGCCCCACACTCCAAGATGTGCCAGGCACCAAGTCTCTTTCTGCGGCTGTGCAGCAGCCCCAACCCCTCCTGCGACAGTAGCTGCTCTTTGTGCTCCATGCCCAGCTCCCAGCAGTGGGGCCGTTTCTCCCTGAGCCTTTTTCCTAGGAGCCTAGGAAATGAGGGAGGTGGGAGGAAATGGGATCAAGGCGATGGTTGGAAGGAGTGGAGGAAGAAAGAAGATGGGAGACCTCAGCCCTGGATACTTGGGAAAGGAGGCTGGAGGCGTGGGAGGCAGATTTTGCCTGATACTGTTCATTTTGCAATTTGCACAGAGCAAATTCAGAGGGGAAAGAAGGTGTAAATGTTTAACCAGGAGGGCAATTGGAACAATTTCCCAAGGGTTTTGGTGGACCCACCATTACTGACTATTTTAACATCAAAATTGGATGTTTTTTGTTTTAAATCTATGCTCTGGTTCAAAGGGACTTATTTTGGGGCAGATCTCTGGCCTGTGCTATATGGGAGGTCAGCCTAGATGATCACAGTGGCCCCTTCGGGTCTTGGAGTCTGTGAGTCCATGTAGAGGGCAGAGCAGAGATGGTGGTTCTTCTGGGAACATGGGGACACTGAGTCTCTCCTGGGGCTGGTGAGCGTGCATGGGGAGTGCACACACTGCACACCCATTAGAATGGCATACGTTTCTCCCCAGAGCACTGGCCCCACTTCACAGGCAGTGCAGAGGGGAGGTCTCACTCCTTTCCTACACATTCCCACCCTTTTCTGCTGATTTGCTCCCAAGAGGGAGCCAGGACTTAGCTGTGTCTTGTCACAAGGCTGGGACTAGGGGAAAATTGGTATGAAACAGCCAACAAGACTGGGAGCCCTCTGGGGCAGGGACTCTGTCACTGTATTTGTGCAGTATTCAGCACAGCAGGTCCTCCTGATGGTGACTGGGACCTCTAGGCGCCATGATAATAAAATTATTATTAACAAGATGTGTGCTTGTCTTTTCGTCTACAGTTCATGTGTGGCTTTCCTTTTCAGACTGCAAGCTCCATGTAAGCTTTTTAATGGAGCCTCTACCTGGCATGCTCAGTCTCCTGCGTCTCTTCTCCAACCCCCGTGGCTGTTTGTAAGGTGTGCCGTGCTGCTGGACAGTTGGATAAGGGAATGAATTATTTATTTCAAATGTCACCTCTGTCTCTTACACAAAAGGTGGGAGCCTGGTTCATAACACTCCCTCATACTTGTCCAGTTATCTTTGTGTGATAAGCAAAACAATCCATTCCTCTTATGGAGCTACCTTATCAGCCAGCTGAGTAATATTGCAACACTCTTATCTCTCCTGAGTTCTCCTCTGCTTCATCTCTCTCTCTGTTACACACATACCCTATGGTCTGGCTCTCCCCCTGCCCCATAGTGGGTCACACCTACCCCTCTGTCACCCAGACCCTTCTCCCCTGAGACGTGAGCTGCAGGTATCACACTTCCCTTCTTCCTCTCTGTGGTCCCCATCTGGGACATGCCTTTCAGAAATAACATCCTCTCTCTCTCACTGGATTAAGAATGCACAATGGGGGTAAGACAGAGCAGAACTTCAGGATATGAGTGGCATTAGTTACTGTGCTTAATTAAAGTCAACACTGAGACAAAACCGTGTCTGTCTTTGCTCTGTTCCAGTGACCTTGGTTCTTTCTGCTTAGGTTCTTCTATTTGCATTTCTTGATAAACCACTGCTGTAAGGTGTGTCTGAGCCATGTTTACCTGTTGGCAGGTGCATGTAGGTGGTTGCTGTCACGTAGTTACAATGACCTTTGGCACCAAGTGCAAGTGCGTGGTAGGAGCTGAAAGCTGCCAACTTGGCTTGGCCTTAATGAGAAACTCAGCATGGAGGAGAGAGAAAATCTGGATTTACTAGTTAGTTTGGTGACTGCCTCTGACTACTAACTTCCGCTAATGCCCTTCTCTCTACTGTTACCTTGTCCTCCCTCCTCCCACTAGATCTGTTTCCTCACCTGTTGCATATTGTCTCAAACCTTGGCTGTGACCTCTCTGGGGTAGGGGTTGTCTCTTAGCCCTGTGGTAGTTCTCTTATCTGGAGTATTTTATGCATATTTAAAGGATCATGAACACTATTTATCAGTTAATAAAGAGATTGCCAACTGTATTACATTTGTTATAGAAACCCAGATTCTGTCATATTAACTCAGTTTTATTAGGTGAGTTGTATTTACAGAGTCACCTGGAAAATACCAACATTGACAATTGCTTGGTATAACTAATTCTGAGACAAACTTGGCAGACCAGGGCACTATTGTAAGGTTATGGATGCCAACCATGAGCCATAACTACTCTCTTGGTGGCTTTATTGTCAAATACATCAACAATTAATGTTAACTTATTTCGATAGCTTACTGTCAGCATTTTACATCCAGAAATGATGGAGCAAGTAGTGTTCCTTTTGTGTCTGATCCTACTCCCCTGAGGTCAAAGTGAGCTTTACCATAATGCCTTAGAACAGCGGGCCAGACTATGGGGTGGGCCTCCCAAGAGAGGCACGGGAATGTGTCCAGGGAAGTGCAAGCTGTGTGCCCCGCCCTTTTTTTTTGAAGAATGCTGGTTGTCAGCCCCGGGTGGCTGGGCTCATGCAGAAGGGCTGTGCACACCCAGGAGGTGGGGACTGCTGGAGCACCGTCACTCCGGGACTGACAACCAGTGCCCTGGGCTAGGGCTCTCCTCCTCCCTTCCCCTGTTAATCCCTCACCAGGAGACAGTGGGGCTACGGCTGTCAGCCCTGGGGTGGCAGCAGCAGTGCAGAGGTACGGGTGGCAATGGGACGCTAAGTCTGCTGTGAAAAGTGATGAGAAATATCAATTTCCACATTGCCTCCCTTACTTCTGTGCTGCTGCTGGCGTGGCTCTGCCTTCAGAGCTGGGTGCCTGGCCAGCAGCCGCTGCTCTCTGCTCTGCCTTCAGAGCTGGCTGGCGGTATATGTACTTGGCGCCGGGGGGGGGGGGGGGAAACAGGGGGAAGGCACATAAACAGCTGCAGACACAAAGAAGAGGGACCCAAGCAAATAAGTTTGAGAACCACTGCCTTAGAGTATATATATGCAGACAGCATATATAGAGAGAGTTCATGTATATAGTCAGTGCAGACTATTGCACATAGGAATTGTTATGCCCTGCATAGCTGGAGAGTTACAGTAAGAAAGGCAGCCTGTCTTAAGGTGAGGACATCAAGAGATAAAGAATCCACAACTTTCACTGGAAGCTTGTTTCAAAAGTTAAACACCCTCACTGCTGAAAATCTGTACCTAATTGTAATTTGAATTTGTCTGGCTTCAGCTTCCAGCCATAGGTTCTTGCTATGCCTTTCTTCACTAGGTGAAAGAGACCTTTAAGATCTGGCGTTTTCTCCCTGTGAAGATACTCATATACCCTAAACAAATCATTTATCAATCTTCTTTTTGATAAGCTAAGCAGACAGAGTTCCTTCAGTTACTCATTGTAAAGCATTTTTTCCAGTCCCCAAATATTATTGTGCCTCTCCAATTTTTAATATCACTTTAAAAGTGTGCACACCAGAACTGGATGCAGTGTTCCAGTATTGGTCTCACCAATACCATACGGAGGCATCCGACGAAGTGGGTATTCACCCACGAAAGCTTATGCTCCAATATGTCTGTTAGTCTATAAGGTCCCACAGGACTCTTTGCCGCTGTTACAGATCCAGACTAAGACTACCCCTCTGATATACAGGTACAGTCACCTCCCCATTCCTATTCATGATCCCCCTGTCCTATGGATGTATAGCCAAGGATTGCATTATCTGTTTTTGCCACTGCATCGAATTGGGAGCTCATGTTCAGCTGCTGGTCCATTATGACCCCTAAATCCTTCTCAGAGACACTGCTTTCCAGGATACATTCCCCTATTCTATAGGTATGGCAGGCATTCTCTGTACCTCTGTATGACCTTACCTTTGGCTGTATTAAAACACATTTGATTTGAATAGAAGCAGCTTACCAAGCAATCCAAGTTTGCTCTATATGACTATCCTGTCCCCATTATTGTTTACCAATCCACCAAGCTTTGTGGTATTCACAAATCTTTTCAGCAATGATTTTATATTTATTTCCACAGCATTGATAAAAATGTTGAATACCATCAAAACTAAAATGGCCCCCCCACACTTGAAACACCCCACTTGAAACACCCCATTCAGTGATGATTTCTCATTGCCGACTAATTTTTTGAGATCTATCAGCCAGTTCTTAATCAATTTTACATGTGCTTTATTGATATTGTATGGTGTAAGTTTTTAACAGAATGTTGTGTGATACTAAGTCAAATGCCTTACCAAAGCCTAAGTATATATGTCAACACAGTTAGCTTTGTCACCCAAATTGGTAATCTGATCAAAGAATGAAATTATGTTCATTTGACAAGACCTGTTTTCCTTTATTGATTGAATCCTGTATACATTTTTCAATTATTTTGCCTGAGACTGATGCAGTGGTAAGCTGGAGCTGGTTCGCTAGACCTGGTTGTTAAATTTAGAAGCCCTTTTAGAACCGGTTGTCCTGTGAGGGAGAACTGGTTCTAAAAGGGCTTCTAAATTTAACCACTGGCCAAAAGTGGCACCTTAGGTGCCGACTCCATGGGTGCTCCTGGGCTGGAGCATCCATGCGGAAAATTTGGTGGGTGCAGAGCACCCACCAGCAGCTCCCCTCCCCACACCCAGCCCCAGCTCACCTCCACTCCGCCTCCTCCCCTGAACGCTCCACCCCGCTCTGCTTCTCCGCCCCCCCCCCCCCCCGGCTTCCTGCGAATCAGCTGTTCATGCGGGAAGCCTGGGAGGGCTGAGAAGCAGGTGGTGGCTTCGTGCTCAGGCCCAGGGAGGCAGAGCGGAGGTGAGCTGGGGCGGGGGTGGGGGGGGACGCAAGGAGGGCCACCCGCACCACAGCAGGTAACCTGGGGTGGGCCGTGCAGGGGAACTGCTCCCCACCCCAGCTCACCTCCGGGAAGGGGTACTGGGGGGGCATCAAGGAACATAGGGGGTTGGATGGGGCAGGAGTCCCGGGGGGCGGGGGTGGGCCACGACCCCCTCGTGGGGTGAGGAGGGAACCAGTTGTTAAGATTTTGGCAGCTCATCACTGGACTGATGTCATGCTGACTGGCAACCTAAGTCATCCTGCTTGTCCTTGTTGAATATTGGCACAACAATATTGAGTCAACGGTGTGTCCTTGTTGCCAAGAAAGCCAATGGCATTTTGGGATGTACAAGTAGAGGCATTGCCAGCAGATCGAGGGACGTGATCGTTCCCCTCTATTCGACATTGGTGAGGCCTCATCTGGAGTACTGTGTCCAGCTTTGGGCCCCACACTACAAGAAGGATTTGGAAAAATTGGAAAGAGTCCAGGAGAGGGCAACAAAAATGATTAGGGGGCTGGAGCACATGACTTATGAGGAGAGGCTGAGGGAACTGGGATTGTTTAGTCTACGGAAGAGAAGAATGAGGGGGGATTTGATAGCTGCATTCAACTACCTGAAAGGGGGTTCCAAAAAGGATGGATCTAAACTGTTCTCAGTGGTAGCTGATGACAGAACAAAGAGTAATGGTCTCAAGTTGCAGTGGCGGAGGTTTAGGTTGGATATTAGGAAAAACTTTTTCACTAGGAGGGTGGTGAAACACTGGAATGCGATACCTAGGGAGGTGGTGGTGGAATCTCCTTCCTTAGATATTTTTAAGGTCAGGCTTGACAAAGCCCTGGCTGGGATGATTTAGTTGGGGATTGGTCCTGCTTTGAGCAGGGGGTTGGACTAGATGACCTCCTGAGGTCCCTTCCAACCCTGATATTCTATGATTCTATGATTACCAATCTTCCAGCCTCCTGGAATTCCCCAGTATTCTCAGATGTATTAAGAAGCCACATAAATGGGCCAGAGATTTCTTCCATCAACTCTATTAGGACTCTTGGATGTAAGTTATCTAGCTGAATGTAAGACCTTGGTCTCTGCTTGGTCAGAAATGTAATTACCTGTTTTCACTGCAGATGGAGGATTTCATGTCCAAAGACTCTTTCTTTTCCCAAACTTTGCTCCACCTTAAATACAAGACTGTAATGCACATACTCTAAAAACCCTAAAATGAAGAGATGGGGCATATTGAAGGCTTAGAAGTCCTGAGATTTGTTGCTATTTGAGCAGTGACTGCCTTCTGAGTTCTGAGAGTATGGAACCTCTGTTAGATTGGGTGGGATCTGAGTTACTACAGAGAATTCTTTCCTGGGTATCTGGCTGGTGAATCTTTCCCACATGCTCAGGGTTCAGCTGATCGCCATATTTGGGGTCAGGAAGGAATTTTCCTCCAGGGCAGATTGGAAGAGGCCCTGGGGGTTTTTCGCCTTCCTCTGTAGCATGGGGCACAGGTCACTTGCTGGAGGATTCTCTGCACCTTGAAGTCTTTAAATCATGATTTGAGGACTTCAATAGCTCAGACATAGGTGAGAGGTTTATTGCAGGAGTGGGGGAGGGGGTGAGGTTCTGTGGCCTGCGTTGAGCAGGAGGTCAGACTAGATGATCATAATGGTCCCTTCTGACCTTGACATCTATAAATCTATGAACCTCCCTGGTTACAGTCAGCAGAGCAACATATTGACAAATCTTTAGTGAGCCAGAATTATTAATGATTTCAAAAGTGCTCCTGTAAAGCAACTTTTAATTTCTCTGTGCTTTCCCCTCTTCTTGTAAAGCTAAAATTATTTTGCCCGGGTATAATGTGTGGAAGCCACACAATATTTATTTGTTTATATTGTCCGCATCACTTAGGAAGCAAGAGGAAGACCAAGGACAGGGTAGGCCCTTTACTCAATGAGGGGGGAAAAACAATAACAGAAAATGTGAAAATGGCAGAGGTGCTTAATGACTTCTTTGTTTCAGTTTTCACCAAGAAGGTTGGTGGTGATTGGATGTCTAACGTAGTGAATGTCAGTGAAAATGAGGTAGGATCAGAGGCTAAAATAGGAAAAGAACAAGTTAAAAATCACTTAGACAAGTTAGATGTCTTCAAGTCACCAGGGTCTGATGAAATGCATCCTAGAATACTCAAGGAGCTGACTGAGGAGATATTTGATCCATTAGCGATTATCTTTGAAAAGTCATGGAAGATGGGAGAGATTCCAGAAGATTGGAAAAGAGCAACTATAGTGCCCATCTTTAAAAAGAGAAATAAGGACAACCCAAGCAATTACAGACCAGTCAGCTTAACTTCTGTACCCGGAAATATAATGGAGCAAATAATTAAGCTATCAATTTGCAAACATCTAGAAGATAATAAGATACTAAGTAACAGTCAGCATGGATTTGTCAAGAATAAAATATGTCAAACCAACCGGGTTGCTTTCTTTGACAGGGTAACAAGCCTTGTGGATATGGGGGAAGTGGTATATCTTGACTTTAGTAAAGCTTTTGATACTGTCTCCCATGACCTTCACATAAACAAACTAGGGAAATGCAACCTAGATGTCGCTGCTATAAGGTGGGTGCAAAACTGGTTGGAAAACCGTTCCCAGAGAGTAGTTATCAGTGGTTCACAGTCATGCTGGAAGGACATAACGAGTGGGGTTCTGCAGGGATAAGTTCTGAATCCAGTTCTGTTCAATATCTTTATCAATGATTTAGATAATGGCATACAGAGTACACTGATAAAGTTTGCGGACAATACCAAGCTGGGAGGGGTTGCAAGTGCTTTGGAGGATAGGGTTAAAATTCAAAATGATCTGGACAAACTGGAGAAATGGTTTGAAGAAAATAGGATGAAATTCAATAAGGACAAATGCAAAGTACTCCACTTAGGAAGCAACAATCAGTTGCACACATACAAAATGGGAAATGACTGCTTAGGAAGGAGTACTGCGGAAAGGGATCTGAGGATTGTGATGACGTTGCCCATGGGAGCCAGTTGAGGTCACTCAATCAGGGTGAACTGCAAACAGAACGGGGCAGACAAACCTCAAACGCTGGTGAATATTCCAATATTTAGATTTACCAAGCCAGCACAAAACAGCTTATATAGTACCTCACTGGTTACTTAGAAGTCCAAACAATGCAGTTCCCTTAAAGTACCCAGCCTCAAGCCTCCATCCAGACACACGTCAGATATGATGGTGATCACTGAAAATCTTATTTCATCATATAAAAGAAAAGGTTCTTCCAATCCCAAAGGATCAGCCACACACCCAAGTCCAATTATAACTTAGATCTTACCCAAAATACACACTTAGAGCCAATTCTTATTAACTAAGCTAAAATTTATTAAAAAGAGAAAAGAGAGAGAGAGTGTTGGTTAAAAGATCAATATACAGACAGACTCGAGTTCAATTCTTGAGGTTCAGATTCACGGCAGAGATGAGCTTGTAGCTGCCAAAAGTCCTTTTAGAAACAGTCCAATATCAGTGACTGGGGATCTCAATCCTTATGGCTTAAGGTTTCCCCAAGGTTTCCCCGTCTTGAAACTCAGAGGAGATCTGAGATGAAGAAGGATCGTGTCCCAAGGTTTTTATACATTTCCTGCAGCCTTTTGGCCTAAGAAAACAATAGGCTTAACTTTCCTTCTTCCAAACATCATGGCAATTAGCAAAGGATAATTTATCCATTAAACAGTTCAGATACAGGTTATCACAACCTTCAAAGAGACAGAGACAATAATACTATTTCACTCAAGTGTCTTCCTAAATGTTAATATTCCTTTTTTGATCTTTGAATCAAAGCTACAGCCATAGACAAGACTTGTTTGCTGACATCACAAGACCTGAGCAAACATCTACTCTTCTGTCTCTAACAAAGCAGACTTGCATTTCAAAGCTCTCTTCATTTCCATCTCCCTAACCAGTCTCTAAAGTTCGGCCATGGGTCAGGTCAGTCTGGGAGTTAATTAACTCTTTCTGGCCCTGTCACCTTTCAATGAGATATTAAATTACACTCAGAATGTCACAGGGGTCACAGTGGACCATAAACTCAATATGAGTCAACAGTGTAACACTGTTGCAAAAAAAGCAAACATCATTCTGGGATGTATTATCAGGGGTGTTGTAAGCAAGACACTGGAAGTAATTCTTCTGCTCTACTCTGCACTGATTAGGCCTCAGCTGGAGAATTGTGTTCAGTTCTGGGTGCCACATTTCACAAAAGATGTGGACAAATTGGAGAAAGTCCAGAGAAGAGCAACAAAAATGATTAAAGTTCTAGAAAATACAGAGGTGAAAGTAGCCGGCACACCCCGGTATGGCATACCAGCAAGAGCCGGTGCACCGTACTGGGGCAGCTCGGCTTCCCCAGGGGGCAATTTAAAGGGCCTGGGGCTCCCAGCAGTGGCTGGAGCCCCAGGCCCTTTAAATTGCCTCCAGAACCCCCTGCTGAAGCCCTGGGGTAGCGGCTGCGGGGCTCCAGCGGCTATTTAAATGGCCCGGGGCTCCCCTGCTTCTACCACCCTGGCCCTTTAAATAGCTGCCGGAGCCCCACCGCTACTCCCGGGCTCCAGGGGGTATTTAAAGGACTGGGGCGGTAGAAGCAGGGAAGCCGCAGGCCCTTTAAATAGCACCCAGAGCCCTGGGGTAGCAGGGGCTCCAGGGGCTATTTAAAGGGCCAGGGCTCCAGCTGCCTCTGCTACCCGGTCCTTTAAATAGCCGCTGGAGCCACGCCGCTTCCCCAGGGCTCCAGCGGCTAATTAAAGGACAGGGGCAGTAGAAGCACGGGAGCCCCGGGCCCTTTGAATAGCCTCCGGAGCCCCGGGCTGCTGCTACTACCCCGGTGGGGGAGGAGGGGAGGAGGAGGAGGAGAAGGGGGGGCAATTATCGCACAGGGTGGGCTGGGGCTGGCTCTGACCCCCTCAGCCCCGCCCTTCCACCCCAGACCCCGCCCCTTCCGGGGGCCAGAGCTGGCCCCACTGTACCGGTAAGTCACTCGACTTACTTTCACCCCTGAGAAAATATGACCTATGAGGGAAGATTGAAAAAATTGGGTTTGTTTAGTCTGAAAAAGAGGAGACTGAGAGGGGACATGACAACAGTTTTCAAGGAGGAGGGAGGAAAATTCTTCTCCTTAACCTCTGAGGATAGGACAAGAAGCAATGGGCTTAAATTGCAGCAAGGGAGGTTTAGGCTGGAGATTAGGAAAAATTTCCTAACTGTCAGGGTGGTTAAGCACTGGAATAAATTGCCTAGCGAAGCTGTGGAATCTCCATCATTGGAGATTTTTAAGAGCAGGTTAGAAAAACACCTGTCAGGGATGGTCTAGACCAGTGCTTCTCAGGCTATCTGATGTGGGGGACCGGCAATTTTTTTTTCCAATGTGCGCGCAGACTGGCAGCCGATTGCTCGCGGACCGGCACCGGTCTGTGGACCAGCACTTTGAGTAGCACTGGTCTAGATAGTACTTAGTCCTGCCAGGAGTGCAGGGGAATTTGAGGTCCCTTCCAGTTCTATGATTCTATGATGTTATCTAGGCATAAAAAACAAGATTTATGGCTCAATTCACTCAGCCCTCCAGTGGTAGAAAATAGTCTTGAGAAGGGTTGCAGAAGCATGATGAACCTACAAACCTCTCTCAATGGTGCGGGGGTGGGGAATCAGAGCCAGTGAGCACCGCACAACTAAAAACTAACTAAAAACTATTTCCCCATGCTAATTTCCCCCCCTACTATCACTCACACCTTCTTGTCAACTGTTTGAAATGGGCCATCCTGATTATCACCACAAAAGTTTTTTTTCTCCTGCTGATAATAGCTCACCTTAATTGATTGGTCTCATTACGAGTCGGTATGGCAGCCTCCATTTTTTCATGTTCTCTGTATCTATCTATATCTATCTATCTATCTATCTCTTCCCACTGTATTTTCCACTGCATGCATCTGATGAAGTGAGCTATAGCCCACGAAAGCTTATGCTCAAATAAATTGGTTAGTCTCTAAGGCGCCACAAGTCCTCCTCGTTCTTTACACAGAAAATAGGCTCTGCTGGCCTGGCTAAACAAGGGAAAGCACACTTTCTAGGTAGCCTCATCTGATTGCAACTTTAAAACAGACCCACCCACATATATATTTGCATTCAATAGAAAAGGATGCATGGTCTTACATCAGGAAAATAACACTAAGAAAAGTTTGGTATGACAAACTTTGCCCTTGTAATACATTTGTTAAGATAAAGGCAGTAGCCGCTTCAGAATGTTCACACACACACACACGTTATTTTAATGCAATTATATTTTTTCTTTTTTAGAATAAATTTATACTAATGTTACCAATCGCATGATGTCAGTGCTTGTTTTTATGGTTAGATATTGGCCTGTTGCTAGATACCTTGTGACTAGCATCAGCTATTTGGAGACAGAGGGATTGTCACTTCTGCTCACAGTTAGCTTTACATCTGTGAAAGGTTGCTTGCTGTGTGTAGCCCCGCAATCGGTATGAGTTTATTTCAGTCCTGTTGTGTACAGTATAAGCTGCAGCGTACTAAGATACTCTAACATCTCAGGACCACACTTTTAAGATAGGTGCCAAAGGAAAACAGCTCAACATTAGGCGTCATTTTTTCCCCCAGTCAGGGGTACAGTGTTTTGTACCCTCATCTCTCCACTGGACAAAATATTCTTCTGTCCACCCAGGAGGTGGCCCCCGCTCCAGGAGAGGCATGGGGGGGTCCTGAGGCGCCCCCGCTCCAGGACAGGCATGGGGGGGGTCCTGAGGCGCCCCCGCTCCAGGGGGGCAGTGCCCGGGGTCTGAGGCGCTCCCGCTCCAAGAGAGGCATGGGGGGGTCTGAGGCGCTCCCGCTCCAGGAGAGGCATGGGGGGGTCCTGAGGCGCCCCCGCTCCAGGAGAGGCATGGGGGGGTCCTGAGGCGTCCCCGCTCCAGGAGAGGCATGGGGGGGTCCTGAGGCGCCCCCGCTCCAGGAGAGGCATGGGGGTCCTGAGGCGCCCCCGCTCCAGGAGAGGCATGGGGGGGTCCTGAGGCGCCCCCGCTCCAGGGGGGCAGTGCCCGGGGTCTGAGGCGCTCCCGCTCCAGGAGAGGCATGGGGGGGGTCTGAGGCGCCCCCGCTCCAAGGGGGCAGTGCCCGGGGTCTGAGGCGCTCCCGCTCCGGGAGAGGGATGGGGGGGTCTGAGGCGCCCCCGCTCCAGGAGAGGCATGGGGGGGTCCTGAGGCGCCCCCGCTCCAGGAGAGGCATGGGGGGGTCCTGAGGCGCCCCCGCTCCAGGGGGGCAGTGCCCGGGGTCTGAGGCGCTCCCGCTCCGGGAGAGGGATGGGGGGGTCTGAGGCGCCCCCGCTCCAGGAGAGGGATGGGGGGGGGTCTGAGGCGCCCCCGCTCCAGGGGGGCAGTGCCCGGGGGGTGAGGCGCCCCCTCTCCGGGAGGGCGGTGGGGGGTCTGAGGGTCCCTTTCCCGGCGGGGGACGGGGGGGCTCTGAGGCGGCGCGGCCGGTCTCCTCACAGCTCCCTCCCGGCACTACCCGGTTCAGCCGCCACGGCTCTGCGGGCCAACCAGCCTCACCCCCCCTTCATGCCCCGCCCCCGCCTCTGCTCATTGGCTGCATGTGACAGTAAACACGCTTCGATTGGCCAGCCATGGCTGGCGGGTTAGGTTGCGCCCGGAGGGTGGCAGGTGAGTGCGGGGAAATGGCTGCGCTCTGCGATTTAAACCAGTAATGGAGCGGTGTGCCGCGGGGCTGGGCCGCGGGGGTCGGTCCCGGTCCCGGTCCGCCGAGGGGAGCGGGGGGTCGGTGGCGGCGCCGGGCGGACGGGTCGGGTCGCTCGGTCCTGGGCCGCTGGGGGGAGCCGGGGGTCGGTCGGTCGGTCCCGGGGGGGCCCGAGGCGGCGGGGTGGGGGTCGGGGAGGGGGTGAGGCCGGGGTCGGGCCCGGGGCGGGGGTCCTGGGCCATCGCTGCTGCGTGTGGAGGGAGGGCGCGGTTTTGGCGGGGCTGAGGGACGCTGCCTGGGGCGGGGGCGCGGTGTACCCGGGGCCCCAGCGAGCTCGCAGGCACGCGCCGCCGGCCCCGGGGTGCGGGTCGGAGTAGTTCTCCACCTCAGTCAGAGGCTGGGGGAGCAGGTCGCCCTGGCCTCCGCTGGCTGCGCCCCTGGGTGCCGGCCTCTGGCCGCCTCCGCTCCCTTCACGCCTTTCCCCCTGCTCGCTGCCTCTGCATCTCACAGAGCTCTGGCCGGTTTGGGGAGCCAGGAGGTGTGAGCTCGGCGCCAGGCTCGTGGCTTCACAGGAGGGCGCTCCCTGTTCCCCGCAGCCTGACAGTCGCTGCCTGGGTTGCTGCGAAGCCCTCTGGGATTCTTTGAGACTGGGGGGAGAGCTGATCCCGCAACAGCCTTTCAGGGCTCTCCTCTGAAATAGCTGTCATTCCCCCGCGGACTGGCCAGCTTTTGAAGGGTATCAGTGCCAAAGACTGCTATAATGGGCTTCCTCCGCTGTCAAAGTCTCTCAAGCATGAAATCAAATTAATAATACACAAGTTTAACAGAGGTTTGAAATTCCATTAAATGCACCACAACACTGCAAACTGCTCCAGTCCTGCTACTCTGGAATCTCTTTGTTAGGTCTTTATTTGACCCTCATGAGGTTAACTTAAAATAGTAGGAGAACTGGGCTCTTACTGCAAAGGTTGACACTAGTGGACAGTCCAGAGCATATGGTAACTTGAGCCCATCCCCTTCAATCTGTAGGCCCTCTTACGTTTTCCTGTTCAAATCTTTATTGGTGTAGATGAATCTTTGAGTGGGCTAAGACTTGTGAGGGGTTTGTGTGGAGAGAGCCCTTGTTCAAATTTCTAATTGTGGACTTGCTTAGTGTTCAGTGGTTTGGAGTGCATCACAGAGTGGCAGAAGAGTCAGCCTAACCAAGGTTCAGGCAAACCCAGATGGTGGTGTGAAGCTGAAGGAGAAATACTTTGCATTTATTTTGGAAGTAGCAATGACCTTCCTTGACGGGTTTTGAGAGGTTAGGTGTGTCCAGGGTCTTCCCCCTGAAGCGATGTCCTTTTTGAAGCACTGTGTGCTGTTGTCTTTGCTGAGAAGATCAGTAAGGTTAGAAACCAAGCCTTACCCTATGCCGTGGCCTGCTTCCTACACAGTATGGTTGTGGTGAAAGAAGGGGCCCTTCCCTCCACTTTGAGTGGCAGGGAGCAGCGGTTCGGGGCCCCGTTAGCTCCCCGGAAACAACAGTGGAGCTCCACTCCTGTTGGGAGGGACAGCAGTGGCAGCAGGGGTCCTCTCCTGCCTTGGCAGAGAGGAAGGAGTGGCAATAAGGGGTGGTGTTCACCCTAGCAGTGAGGGTGTGTCTGTCTGAGGAGAGCAGTGTGTCTAGCCACTTCTTCTTCCCTTTCCACATGGACCTTCTCTAGTCTAGGATTTAAAGTTGTGATATTAACATGTTGGGTAACATTACACTATTAAATCCTAGTCTAGACAAGGCCACGCAGTTCTCTGCTAGTGGTGTTGGTGGGGCCCCCAAAGTTTTGGGTCATGGAGTTCACTACACCGTTGAATTGTGTGCAGCAGTTCACCTCCTGAGCTAATATAGACTCTGCAGATTCCAGCAGACATCACTGCATGTGATACTCATTTCACCTCTTTTAGGTTTGTCCTCACAAATGAGGGCTAGAAACTCATTTTTAAATGAAAGCTGAACTGCTGAAGGTATACTGTGACTTCAGGAGCTGGGGTTTTAGGCCTATAATCTATGCCTTAAGATGGCTTTGGTTAGAGCGACACTCTTGGACCAAACAAAAATATCAAGTTGAGAGAGCATAAATGCATCTGCTGCCTTTGCTGAGTTGGATTGTGTCTCACGCTGGGGCATGCTGGTGGTCTTTCATGGGGAGAGTGGCTTAGAACCATAACCTGCAAATGGGGCCCTTATCAATGAACCAATTATCAATGCTTCATTATGGCCTCGTGTGGATAAGGCACTACCCTTGGAGTCAAGAGACCTGGATTCAATTCCCAGCTCAGTCAGATGTCCTGTGGGACTCTGAATAAGTTGTTTGCTCTGCCCTATGTTACAGGACTGTTGTGAAGATCAAGTCTTCTAATGATTGAGAGGCTTAGATGCTGTGGTAGTGAGAGCTATATAAACACCAAGACAGGAATGCTGCAATCAGGGTGTGTGGTCCCATACAGAGACTGTTCCTGTCCTGGAGATTTTACGATCGAGAATACCAAGGTGGATTTGATTTAAATCAAATTGATTTTAATCATGATTTAAATCACTAGTCACGAAGACTCGATTTAATCATGGATTTCTACATAAAAGTGCATTCTTGTTGGTTGTTATAACCTTAATACATATTCTTCACAACTCAGCGATAGATGAGACCCAAAGTGGGTCTCTCTTACGGCCTGCTGCCATTATAGGTTTTCCCTTCTAGTGAGAGAATGGTATGGTAGATCTCAAATCAGTGAAGGCTACACTCAGAAAGACCTCAAGACTTCGGGAATATGCTGCTCAAACAGTTCCACTTTTGTTTCCACTGCCTGTCCCTCCCTTCTCACATTTATCTCCAGACTACTTCTCCTTGTCCAGATCTATTCCGCCCCCAACAATCTTCTATTCATTGAACTTTTTGAAACTTTGCACTTTTAGAGAGAGGTAAGGGATTGACTCTGTGTACACAAATTTGCAGAGGGACAATAGGGTTGAGGTCTGTTATTTCTCACCTCTATATAGTTGTTTGTTTATTTATTTAAAAACTGTCTTTGCTGTTAACAAGCATGTTATCTCGGGAGACACAAATCCACAGTTTGAGAACTGCAAAACTAAGCGTCTCTGATGGTATCTTCTAGACGGTAGCACTGAGTCCCATTGGGTAGATAGAAAGATTAACCTAAATAATCTATACAGAAACCCCTGGAACCCCATAAAATTGGGTCTCTAATCCATGAACTATTGGAATTTATTTACAAAACTTTTTTTAAACATTACATGACTATATTGTCTCATACTATAGAATTAGAATTTATAATCCCTATTCCATGATGAGATATCTTTGAGCTATCATGTATCTTAATTAAAACTATCTTTAGATAGGTTTTTTCCCTCAAAAAGCATTTTATTAAAAAATCCGATTT
The DNA here is from genome assembly GCF_015237465.2 of Chelonia mydas. Classification (NCBI taxonomy): domain Eukaryota; kingdom Metazoa; phylum Chordata; order Testudines; family Cheloniidae; genus Chelonia; species Chelonia mydas. The sequence continues at coordinate 83,440,848 of NC_051250.2, forward strand.
AAATTAAAAAAAAATCTTTTTTTTTTTTTTTTTAAAATCGTTGATTTTTATCCACCCTGGAGAAGACGCACGTTGACAAGTGTTGGCAATGGCTATATAATACAAAAGCAATTGCATATGGTGTGCCAAGGTTCCACCTCTGCTAGAGAAAAGGATCTTGAAGCCAAGGATTAATCCAGTTACACAGTTTCAGGCCTTCATTTTCTGGGAGTGGGTATCTGATAGAAACTTTCCATGGGGCTGATATTGGTGTCTGTGTAATGGGTGCCCAATTGCCTTTGCAGACTGGGGGATGAAATTATCACAGTGTGTAGATCATGATGATGTAAGTTTTATCTAAATTAAGTGCAGTGCATTCCCTTAAAAAATGTCTCTCCTACACTTCCTACTGCTTCATTGTCACTGGTGGAGTACCAGAGGGAGTGCTAATATCCACAGGGCATCATCAGTTTGTCACTGATACTACTTAGAGCAGGTCTAGATGACATGGTGGTAAAACAGCCAGTGGCTGCCTGGGCTCTGCTGGTGCGTCTACTGTAGCTACCATTGTTGGAGCTGGGCTGGCGGTGTTAATGCAATGATGAGAGTTTTAGGGGTTGGAGTAGGGTAAGGTGACATGGAAGCCTGGAAACAGAGGCGGCTGCATATAACAGCACAGTGGCACGCTCTCTGGGGTTTTGTCTGGCCATAGCATAGCAATAGTTATCCACCTAGAGGAGAGCCAAGCTGCTGCTGCTGCTGGCTGCTGCTTGCTTTTCTCAATCTTTGTTTCCCTTGACCTTAGTGCAGCATTCAACATGGTGGCCCACTCTCTTCTCTCGAACTCGGCTTTCTATTGTGCTTCTGTTCCTGCCTCTCTCCCCTCTGTCTCCATAATTATGGTTCCTGTGCACCAAAATCCTTCCTTTATGGAATCCTACTAGGTTAAATTCTTGGGCCTTTGCATTCTGTCTACCTGCTCCCTCTCTGTCATCACTTTATAATTCTAAAGAATACCTACTGCTTATACTCAACTGTACCAATCTTCCAGCTTTAATAATTCCACACACTGGGGCGTCTTGGCCTGGTAAAATTATGGTTTCATCTCTTGCGAGCTAAATGTCTGAGCCAATAGTAACTTTCCTGAGTAAGAGAAACCTCCTCAAGTACAAGTCCATCTCCTCTATCACCCATTTGCATTCACTGCAAATTATAACAAACCAAATTAAGCTATATGGGTGTAAAGCACTCTTGTACTGATTTGAGTCTCCACGCAGGAAGGCTGCACTGAATTAATTAAATTGATTTTGGTTGCTGTGATTTCTATGTGAAACCTGGGTCTCCTAGATAGGAGTCTGCAGAATTGGAGAGTAACTGAGTTGTTTCCTGGCCATGGCCCATTTAATGTGTGTGGAAGGCTTGTGGCGCCATGAAACTACTTTTAAAGCTGTGGTCCAAGATTGCAACCAGACAGAATGGATGAAAATAACAATTATTTAAAGAACAGATGTGTTGGATTTAAAACTATTTTTAATTGAACTTTTTAAAAAATTTGTGTTTAAACTCTAATGTATGGAAAAACTATGCCTGCCTGGGGAGTGCATACAAAGGGGTGCCTATTTTTTTGTCAGTTGAGCCCTAAGTGACCTACTTATGATTTAGATCTCAGGAAATCCTGACTTCCAGTCACGTGCTCTAAATATTGCTTCCCATTCTCCATGGAGTGTCTTGAAATTCTGCTACCCCTACCATGCTAACTTAAGTGCCTTGTGTGATTTGTCTTTTTGTTTTTTGTTTTTTTTGTAGGCTTTCCTGACCGGCGAAGGGATTGAAGCTTGGGGATTGGGAAGCAGTCTTCATTCTCTCCTTAGCTCCCCCCCACCCTCTTGAGTATCAGCTGGTGTCCTCAAGGATGGGAGATTGATGTAGTCAGCAGTCTGGAACGTACAGCATTGTAAGGGCTAAGTTTCATCGCGTCCAACTCATTAACTTTAGCAATGACACCATTCCCCTCCCAGCTAGTGCAGATGGATTAATTGCACATTGGAGGTGCCTGTTTGAAATGGCACTGGATGCTGGGCTTCCCCAGCCTGCTCTCAGGGCATCTTCTAATATCACTGGCTTCTGCCCCCACCCAGCCTAAAGTCTTCTTCCTCCAGCCCCAGGCACCTTCCACCAGTACTGCTATTACATTCCTGGGTTCATTCACACAGCACTAGTCCGGCCCCACCCACTCTAGGCTCTCTTCAGTAGCATCTGCCCTGGCTTGCTCCCCATTGTGGGTTCTTTTTTATCCTGGTTTGTACATGATGATTCCAGAGCGGGATGGTCGGCCACCCAGGCTGTAATGTCGTCCCTGACGACCTCCCATGAGGGCGAGAGCTCCACTCCCAGGTTTTTTGTTGGTACCAGAGATGATGAGACAGACTTTCTGGGATCAAACATGAAGACAGACGAGATCGATTTCTTTGAGGACGATGAGGAGTCAGAGTCGGTAAGTAGGTCCTGGTGCTATGGAGTGGGGTGCTTGTGTGTGTCCCATGTCCAGCTTTCTTCTCGGTTGCTTAGTTTTTACATGTGTGGTTACTTTTGAGGTTCCAGGGTGTCACAACCTGCAGGCCATACAAACCAGGCAGTGTGCATAGTAGTATGGAAATGTAATGTCCTAGATCCCCATCAGTAAGGCTATGATTTTCTCACAGAGATCACGGAAGCCATGGAATCGGTGACTTCCTCTTCAGCTCCTGGGACCTGCAGGGTCTCCCTGGCAGGGGCCCCCCTGTAGCTCCTGGCTACAGCAAGGGAACCCCGGAGTTCCAGGCCACCTGCAATGGGGCCCCCAGAGCTCTGAGCTGTCCAGGCGTGGTGGGGGGAACCTGGAGATGAGCCCCCCATTTTGTCACAGATATTTTTAGTAATATCCGTGACAAAAATCTTAGCCTTACCCAACACCAAATGCAGCACAATTGCTCCACTGTTCTCAGCACCCAATGCTCAGGCAAATTCTAGGTTTTCTCTTTCAGGTCCTTTAAATGGTGGTAGCAACAGGGTGGGCCTGGCTGCTTCACCCTTATATTGGATCACAGATCATCTGTACCCTGATATTACAGGCTGCAGAAAAGAGTAATCTCCTTCTGCTTGTGACTGCTTCCTTTTGCCTGTGTTTGCAAACCCCCTGACTGGCCTCTCTCCCAACCCCCTTTGTAAGTGGGATTAATTCAGAGGCGCAGGCACTACTGTACCTTTTCTTTCCTTTGGAGCTCTGTTACCCCTTTATCATTCTTAGTTACTTGAAGAAATTCACCATGAATAATGCAGACAGACCGCACTGAAGTTACCACGTGATGGTGTTTTCTGTGTGGCACTGGCCAGGGGCCCTCTGGGAGGCTTTGCAGGACTTCCATCTGTAGTTTTATGGGTTCTGACCCTTTGGCCTCGGGTGTGTGATATGGGCTGAGCCTCTGAGGGTTAATGCAGACAAGTCTTGTACCATAAATAGAAGGGGGAGCTGTGTTCACATGAAGCGTGGTGGTGGATTGGATGGGAATAAGCAGAATGTTTTCTTATGTGAAAATGATGAAGTAGCTCCCTAGAGAGTCCTCTGTCTCTCTTGCTGCTGGAGGGAGGGTGTTGAAACTGACAGGGTGTCAAGATGTTTTCTTGATATCTGGTTTAATAATGTGGTGGTTGGGGGCATGAGGGATTTGAATCCCTTGGTCTCTCCCCTTGCCATATTGTCCTAGATTGTAGTGTTCATGTCACTGCTTCGTATTTGTCTGGGGCACATAAGAGCCTAGATGGAGGGAGCATTTCCTATTTTAAATATTTCCTTAAACATGTTGGTGTGGGTCAGTGACCATTACAAGAAGAAGGGAGAAAAATTGTTCTCCTTAACCCCTGAAGATAGGACAAGAAGCAATGGGCTTAAATTGCAGCAAGGGTGGTTTAGGTTGGACATTAGGAAAAGCTTCCTAACTGTCAGGGTGGCTAAGTACTGGAATAAAGTGCCTAGGGAAGTTGTGGAATCTCCATCATTGGAGATTTTTAAGAGCAGGTTAGACACACCTGTCAGGGATAGTCTAGATAATACTTAGTCCTTCCATGAGTGTGCAGGGAACTGGACTAGATGACCTCTCCAGGTCCCTTCCAGCCCTGCAATTCTATGATTCTATCTCTTCTTCTGGGGTATTTAGCTTATTGTCAAAATCCTTTTAAACTAATAAGATGGTGTGATGTTATTGACATAACCTGGGACCGTATAGCTCATGGGCCATCAAGCAGGCTAAGCAGAGCTGACACCAGCTTGTCTGGAGTGTCCCCCAGAAGCATAGCATAAGTTTGAAATACAGACAGTACAGAGCCGATATTCATACCTTCAACTATAAAAATGGTACACATATACAGATAGCATAATCATAACCAGCAAACCATAACCTTGTTTTAGATACCTCATCTGACTCTCTTTATATAAGATTTGGTGCAACTACAGGACCTTGGTTGCAAAAATGATCTATATGTTCCCAGGTTATGTCAATAACGTCACAGATGGTTTCTCTGAAGATCCCGTTTGTGCAGGATTCTGACTCCCGGGTCTAAGCTCTTTATTAAGAGACCAGTAGAACTCCTCTGACTCTTAATGGTTTTTACCCTTGCGGCCAGTGGTAGTGGGAGTAGAGTGCTAGCCAAAGCCCCTTACTAAATGCTACTCCCACGTGTAGATGCTGACCTCTGAATGCTCCAGTCAGTCCCTACTCTTTCCTTGACTCTGTTGGCAAAGAAGCTCCCCGCAGGAGGCTGGTCTCATCATCTCTGCTCCTGTCCTTCTAAAAGCATACTGCCATGCCTCATCAGGTAGAAACATTGGCACAACAAGGGCCAAGCTATTTAAAAAACAGTCATTCTAGCAGCTGCACTGGCTGTGACTGCTGGAGTCAGGTTTGCAGAGAATTCTCATTCTGACTCCTAGTTTTCATACACTCTTAATCTGAAACGTTTGCGTTTATCTGAATTCTCCTGTTTGTGGTGTCTTGTCATAGGGGACTTTAAAAAAAAAAAGAAAAGAAAAGGGATGGGGGGGTGTTTGCACAAATTTTCTTGAGTTCTTTTGGTGTTACTGGTGGGGAATAGGGGAGGAAGTTACTCAGTGTTTTTAAGAATAAAAAAAATAATTATAAGCATTTTTGCAGATTCAGCCCATGAACTTTGTGGTAAAACTGCTTTTAAAGATGGCAGTTCCTAACTGCAGAATGCGTGCTGTGTGGAAGGGAACATGTGCAAATTCTCATGCTTGTCCATGGTCTGTGTTTGCTTGGCTGTGCATGTGCTTGTGTCACCAATGTGTATGTGTGCAAATCACTTTTCGCATGTGTATGCAAAGAGGAGATGTTAGAACCACATATTAGTTAAGTTATAACAAGTGGTAAGCTTGCAGTGCTTTAGAGAGTGACTCTGATGCTAGTGTAGATGTTCAGAGATAGGAGGGAGAATCTTCCGTGTGCTGGAGAATCGGGTGTTTTAAGATGCTTTTAATAGTTTTCACCTGCCGAATCCTGTGTCGTGGGTGGGATCTAAAGTGAGAATGAAGCATGTGTGTGGGTTGGGGAAAGCCCCATGTCTGTTCACAATTGCTGCCTCTCTGTGCCATTTGCAATTTGAATTCACTGAGCAAGCTGGCTCAATAATAAGCTTCCTGCTTCTCCCCTCAGCCTCCAGAACGGCAGATTGTGGTCGGAATCTGTGCCATGACCAAAAAGTCCAAGTCAAAGCCCATGACCCAGATCCTGGAACGTCTGTGCAAGTTTGAGTACATCACAGTGGTGATCATGGGAGAAGATGTCATTCTGAACGAGCCAGTCGAGAACTGGCCTCCTTGCGACTGCCTCATTTCCTTCCACTCTAAAGGTAAAGGTCTGTGCAGCCCCTGCCCCACAGGCCTGGCAGCAGGGAACTTGCATTAATAGCACCTTTTGCTGTTTTTCAGGATTCCCTCTGGATAAGGCAGTTGCTTACGCCAAGTTGTGCAATCCGTTTCTGATTAATGACCTTGATATGCAGTATTACATCCAGGACAGGTAGGGGTTCAGTGCCTGGAGAATCTCCTTCCTTCCCCTGCGGGTGAACTGCCTGGCTGACTCTGGTCTCCCTGAGTGCTGTACAAATGCTGCTGCTGCTTCACCTTCCCTGTGCTAATGGGTAGAAGGGATGGAGGAGGGGCCTTGGTTGCCTCTATTTAGCAGGTTTCTGGGACATGATCTCCTGATAACTTCCAGGTGGGATGATGTAAGGGGAAGGAATGGACTTACTCGGATGGAAGCAGGTGTATTTTGACATTTCCTGATTAGTACAGAGTGTGGGAAGGGCAGAGTGAAGTAGGCCAGGGGAGTGAGCTCACAGAATGAGAGATTGGAGAGATTAGTGAGGACAGGTCAGATCCTGGTGTAGGAAAGCAGGGAGTGGCAGCAGCAAGGGCAGGTGAGATTCTGGGGATGGGGTGGGAACAGCCAGCATTTTTGTAGCTACGTGCTAAAAGGTTAGACTCCTGGAGACCTAGCACTTACTTAGGGGGTCTAGCACTTGCAGCTCCCAGGAACACCAGCTGATTTGTGGGTGCCCAGCGCCTAACAAATTCAGGCTGTATATCTAAATATGGATTTAGAAGTCAGAGTAGGCAGCAAGGTTTGAAAACTTTGGCCTTGGATGTTTAGGGCTAGAGTGTCACACCCAGCCCTCCCCTCCAAATTTGCATTCCCAAAACGTTCCCCTGGAGTTGTGTGACTGGCATGCCCTCAAGCTCTGATTGGCAGATGCAAAGAAGGTAGTTATTGGTGTGAAAACCATAGCTTCCCCATTTGGGACCCGTGAGTGTGAGGACTCTGCTGCTGTTAGGTGTCCCTGACCAGGGTGGAGGTTTCTTGTGGTATGGTCTCTGCCACGCTTACTTGTTGCTGTCCAGTGCTGGAGGGTGTCGAAAGTGGTGCTCTGCTGTGCCTAGGTGTCCAGGTTGGGTGGGTGCAGGTGAGTAGGATGGGCACCCAGCTACCATTAGATTGTGACAAAGTGGGAATATTTTGTAATAATTTTGAGTCCTGTTTGTGCCTCAGTTTCCCCTATATGCTACGTTGTTACCCAGTGGGGTGGAAAAGGACTGTTTGCTCTCAGGGCACGCTGAGTGACATAGGTGAGGGTGTTGCCCCGCTGTCTGGGCCTTAGTCTCCATATCAGAGGAGCATCTGAGAAGCCAGTGGCAAATCCAGTTGCCAGGATATTGACACCTAGCAAGCAATGACCCAGAGGGGTATGGACTTCCCCACCTCTACGTAGGGAAGCTGAACAACAACCCCCAGCTTGAGATCAAAGGACAGGAGAGGCATGAGGTGGGGGATAAGAGCTGGCAGCTGAAAGGAGTTGGGGCTCTCACCTGGTCTGATGCAGGAGATCAGACAGCAAGACAGATAGAGCTTGAACCAAGGGGTTCACTGCAGCATGGCTGGGCTTGGGCTGGCCAGAATGGACTGTGCTTTAACCCTCAGTTCTCTATACTACCCTAAAGCCTCCCTAAGCTGTGTTCCAATTGATTAATAAACCTGACTGTTTTCACAAAGTTGTGAGTGTCACTACAAACGCTGGGTGAGGTGCATTAATTCCCTAAGAGTGTACAAGTCTACATCAGGAGTCTGAGTTGGACTTGCTGCATGGTGCTTACGATGGGAAGCAGGGGGGCTGCAGGCTCAGAGGTACAGTCTAAGGAGGTGGGGAAGCTGCGTGGCTTACCCTGGAGGAAGAGTGAGACCCCCTAGGAGATCTGGTACACTGAAGGCATTCCTCCAAGAGACTGGAAGCCATAGCACTAGTCCTGTGGATCCATGACATAGGTATCCTAGTTCAGGGTGGGCAATGCTTTGCTGCTCACAGGCATTCCAATCAGGGATGGGAGGTAGACTTCTCTGGGCAGGTGCATGCAGGTGCTTTGCCTCCCTTAGTGTCATGACTGGGGCTTGGGCAGTCAGGCGCAGTGGTCACGCAATGTGGCATTCTTAGTGGTTAGAGTAGTGGCTGTTAGAGGCCAGGAACAGCTCCGACAGTCAGGAACCAGGGGTCAGAGCTGGGGTCAGGAATCCCAAGAGCAAGCCGAGAGGCAGGTCCATTGCTACAGCTGGCAAGGGAGTCCACCTTGCTGCATAGGCATTCCTGGAACTCGTCTTGGGCTTCAGTGGGACGGCTGGACCGGTAAGGGACCACAAGGAAATCTGTTGGTCTGGGCTTTCAAGGTGTAACTTCCTGTCGTGTCTATGTGGTGATGCCTGTGGTCCTTCCATGGCTCCCGGGTGGTGGCATGAGGGTGCCAGCCATCCTGCAGACCTGGGTTCTAGTCCCAAACACGTTGAACCTCAAACCTAGACCTTGTTGCATTCACTCTACTTAGTGATAAATCTCCAAATTTTGTGTCGAGGTCACAGCCATGACCTTTCCACCTATTGTGTTGGCTTCCACTGATTTCTTGCCCTATCCCTGCAGGCGAGAAGTGTACCGGATCCTGCAGGAAGAGGGCATAGACTTGCCCCGCTATGCTGTGCTTAATCGAGATCCTGACAAGCCGGATGGTGAGTGTACCCATGGGGCAGTGGGAGTGACAGATGGCAAGTTCATCTCCCCAGAGAGCTCCGCTTTAGGTGGCTCGGCCTCAGAAGAGTCTGGGAATAGAGCTCGGGTACACAGGGATGCTGATGCTTCTCAACCTCCATTTACAAACAAACTGGCGTGCCTGGCTCCCCTGTGTGCCCTTGGTTACTAAGGCCTCAGAGGGCCAGCCTGATGCTATTCCCAAATATCCTGTGCAGCACACCCCAAATGCCTGGCAGTGTGGCTGTGATCAGAGCTGACTCCACCAGAGGAGTGCTTCCAAGGATGGTGCTAAAAGGGACTTGCTGTTAAAGATCAGACCTTGGTGGCAAGCCTGAACAGACATGATTCGCAGTCTATGCTGCTGACCCAGACGTGGGGTAGAGGAATGAGGTGGGGAGGGAGTGGTGAGCTGGATCCTGTGAAGCAGGCTTCCCCCTTTCCTGACCTGCTCCTGCTGTGCTTTGTCTGCAGAGTGCAACCTAGTGGAGGGAGAGGACCAAGTGGAGGTGAATGGAGCCGTTTTCCCAAAGCCGTTTGTAGAGAAGCCAGTCAGTGCGGAGGATCACAATGTTTATATTTACTACCCAACTTCGGCAGGTGGGGGCAGCCAGAGGCTCTTCCGGAAGGTGAGGAGAACTCCAGTTGCCATTGGCTGTGGGGTAGAAACTACAGAGCATGCCTGTTGGCAGATAGATAGAACTCCCATGTGCCTCAAGGCCAGAGATGCACCACCGGAAGGAGAGTCCTTGGGTCTGGGAAAGGCTTGTGGGGCCTCCTGGAGAGAGTGGTGGGGGAATCTGGTTTCAAGCTGACTGAGATTTTGTTGCTTGTTAAATGCAAACACCTATTAATGCCATGTTAAGAACGTGTTGTTAAATCACAGTGAGTCAGGAATTGCTGAAGAAACGGTTCCAGCAGCAGTGCCTGGCTTATGTGCTCAATCACACCAAGCACACTAATAGAATAGCCCCAAAAAAGCCTAGTAGATTTAAAAAAAAAAAAAAAAGTTGCTCAAGTGCTCATCCCATCAGCATGATCACTAGAGGTCATGGATAGTACCAGCTAATGCAGTTTTCATTCAGATGCCTTAGCCCCCAACTTCATGCTGGGTGTATCTACGCTACAGAATTAACTCCAGTAGTCTACCCTTGAATGACTTCCTTGGAGGTTAACCTATCACGAGGGAGAGTGTCCACCCTACAGAATAACAGCTGAGTGCGGGTGAATCCATGCTGGAGCTCTGCTCACTTGTGTGGCAGTGCTAGGACTTCTGGAGGCACATCTAACGGTTTCCTACCCTGCACATCACCAATCCCTCCATGAATACTGCGTCTCACCCTGGTACGCACTCTGCTCTCCATGTCTGGTGTCACTCTCAAGGCTTTACTTGTCTGTTTTTATCCCTTCCCCTATGCTTTGTTTTTGTTTAGCTTGTGCATTCTTTAGGGCGGGGAGCAGCTTTTCCTCCGGGTTTTGAATATGCCTAGCACAATCCAAATACTAAATTGTCAAACAAAGACTATTTAGTGACCGTTAAGGTTGCATCAGAATATTCTCCACCCACCCAAAAACCTTCACAACATGGAAATAGGCTGGCGGAAAGACCTGTGCATTTTTTCCACCTTTATATTGCCTACAGTGCTGTTAACACTACACTCCAGCACTCCATATGGCTTTCACTTCTTTTCCTCTAGACACACAACACAAATGCGGACACCAGCGTATCAAACTTGCACTACAATTCATTTACTTCTGTATCAACTTATATCAATAGATCTCCACACCTGACTCCCACATTCCATGCAGCAGGGAAGTTACTCTGCCTTAGCAATGTTGAGGGCACTGCTGAAATTTTACATTAATGACTTCTTGTTTTTGTATTTCCCTGACTGACATCTAAGTTGGGGGTTTATTGTCTTAGTCAATGATATGGGTAGTGAACTGCATGGGAATTTAAACAGAGGATAGATGAGGTTAGGGTTGAACTTTTGGTCTCCTTTTTTTGCCCTCAGAAGCGAGTGGTGGTGTTCACATATGACAGATTTGCTGTCAAATTGGCAGGTTCGGCATAGCACACAAACTTTCAGTGATGGGTAAAAAGTTATAAAATGCTCTATAGACAAGCGCGGCATTTTGAGCAATCGGTGCATTAAGAGCAGCAATTTGGCTGGAGTGCCGTAGGTTTCTTGCAGAAGGAGGCACAAAAAGGTGAGACACATGAAAATGCAAAGAGGTGATTTTTGAGCTCTTGTTCTCTCTGTATTGAGTTATTTTTCTCAAACCACCAGGAAATTCAAATAGTGTCAATTTACATTTTGTGGATTGGTTTTTATCATATCAATACGATTTTTTAAAAAGTAAAGGTTTAAAGCTTCCTTTAAATTGAAAACTTCTGACTTAGCATGAATTATGGAGTTAATACTAGCCCCTCCATAACTACAATATGTGGCAGCTGTTATCCAATAAGTTCTTTTAATGTGCTGGGGACAATGTCTTGTTTCAGAAGGTGGAGGAAGTAATTAGGGGACAGCCACTTTAGATTTGATTCTGACTGACATAGAGGAATTGGAATTAGTTCTGATTGAAGGTTGAAGACATTTTGGATAAAAGTGATCATGAAATGATAGATTTAATGGTTCAAAGGAAAGGAAGGAGTGAGAGCAGCAGAATAATGATGGATTTCAAAAATACAGAATTTACAGACTCAGAACTGGTAGATTTTCTTCTCATGGGACCTTACCTAAGGGGAAAAGTGGTTCAGGAGAGCTGAAATTTCTCATAGATAATGTTAAAGGTGGAACAGCAAAAAGGAAACCTATAAAATGTGGAAACATGGACAAATTGCTAAGGATAAGTATGAAAGAATAGAACAAGAATGTAGGGACCGAATTGGAAAGGCTACGGCATAAAATGCATTATGTACAGCATGGGACATAAAAGGACATAAGAAGAAGAGGTTCTATAAATACATTAGGAGCAAGAGAAAAATAGAAGTGTAGGTCCACTATTTAGCAAGGAAGGAGAGCTAATAACAGATGATGTCAGGAAGGCTGAGTTGTTTAATGTCTAACTTGCTTCAGGCTTCACTAAAAAGATTAATTGTGACCAGATGCTTAGCACAATTAACATTTAACAACAAGGAGAAAGGAATGCAAGCCAGAATAGGGAGAAAACAGGTTAAAGAATATTAAGGTAAATTAGATGTGTTCAAGTTGTCAGGGCCTGACCAAATTCATCCTCGGGTACTAAACGAACTAGTTGAAGTAATCTTGGAATTGTTAGCGATTATCTTCGAGAACTCATGGAGGATGGGTGAGGTGCCAGGGAACAGAAAAGGTCAAACACAGAATCTGCCTTTTAAAAAGGGGAACAAAGAGGACATAGGGAATTATAGACCAGCCAACTTAACTTGATACCTGGAAAGATAATAAATTGGTTAGTCTCTAAGGTGCCACAAGTACTCCTTTCTTTTTGGAAAGATACTGGAACATATGATTAAAACATCAATTTGTAAGCTCCTGGAGGATAACAGAGTAATAACAGTCCACATGAATTTATCAAGAACAAGTCACACTAAATCAACCTAATTTCCAAACCCATCAGGGATTGTCTAGGTTTACTTGGCCCTGCCTCAGTGCTGCGGGCTGGATTAGATGACCTCTTGAGGTCCCTTACACCCTTGCATTTCTGTGATTCATACCCAGTTTCAAGGATCCCATTCCATCCCTCTTCGCTGCAGCCTTTTGGATTAGGTTGTTCCCTAGGAAGTGCTACTGCTTACGTTGCCAAGCTCTTGTGTGGCTGAATTTGATTTTATTTAAACTTCCCATTTAGCTCTTTGTTAGGCAGAGTCCAAACAGTGGAACACTTTATCATAAAAGAGGAGAGTTTGAAGGGAAAGTACTTTTCCCTGTGTGCTGCTGTGTGTTCGTGTGAGAGAGAGAGAGAGAGAGACTTATCCACAGTCAAGCAGACGGACAGACTAATAAGTGCTGTTAGGGTGCCTGGCCTGTGTGGTTCCTCACTCTTTTTCCCCCTGCAGCAGTGGATCCTGCATGAGCATATTTTAGCTCACACTGAACACCTCCCTTTTTACCTCCTCTGAGGTTCTCTTCATCTTTTGCTTTCAGATCGGTAGCCGGAGCAGTGTTTACTCCCCTGAAAGCAGTGTACGGAAAACGGGCTCGTACATTTACGAGGAGTTCATGCCTACAGATGGCACTGATGTCAAGGTGAGGAGAAGGCTGGAGTGAAAGTGAGGGATGGCTGCCTCCTTGGCCAGACCTTGGGCAGCTGTGGTCTTAGTAGTCTAAGAACTCTGCTGAGAACTCTTTGGACTGTTCCCTCCGGATAGTCAGTGACAGCACTGCCTGATCAGGGTGAGGATTTAATGCTTGTCTGCTTCAGACATTAAAGAGGAGAGTGTGTGGCACCAAACCTCCTTCCACTTCTCCATATGTCTGCAGCCCAGGTGTGTCCTGGTGGGTTCCAGTTAGTTTGTCTGTCTGCTCAGCTGTAACTTTTTGGAACCTGGCTAGATAATCCAGTGATACAGGCCACCTAGCTCACCTCTGTCTCTGCCCAGGTGTACACAGTTGGGCCGGATTATGCCCATGCGGAAGCCCGGAAGTCCCCTGCTCTGGACGGGAAGGTTGAACGGGACAGTGAGGGGAAAGAAATCCGCTATCCGGTCATGCTGACTGCCATGGAGAAGTTAGTTGCCAGGAAAGTCTGTGTTGCCTTTAAGGTTTGTGCATCTCCCATTCTGCAGGAGTAACAGACTGTTCCCTGAAACATCCTGTTTGTGCCCCAGGCATCCACTTATGCCACAGCCTGTCACCCCAGTGGCCCTGACACCCCTGTGGCCGAGGTCTGTAACCAGTCAGGAAAGCTCAGGGGACACGGGGGTGGAGGGAGGAAGGGAGCGGCTCAGAAGTTTTCTGTGTGTTCTCAGCTACATGTGGGCTGAGAACATTTAGTCTGCTTGTGTTACATTGGTTGGTGTCACTCTCTAACTTGTGGCCTGCCATCTGCTACTCCCCTGGCCTGTCCCTTCCTTCACTACTCTTTCCCACTCTCATGTACATTTTGGTGCGTGTTTTCCACCACTTTTTCAGTGTCTGTTTTGCTGTTGGGCCTGTGTACATTAGATGCTTTGTGGCATTGCTACCCGCTGGTTTTGGTCCTGTGCCTGCATGTGGAATTGCTCCTTGAGTTTCGCAGGGTTGCGTTTCTCAGGGTGTTTGCACCATTTAGAGCCAGTCTTGAAAACCCCTTCCTCTGCACCATTAGAGTAATAATGTGGATAGGAGACCCAAGCATTGCAGCTGCACTGGTTCAGCTGTCTTTCTTGGTGCATGCATCCAGACATGTTCTTCAGCCATGGTCACTATTCCGGTGCCATTATCACAGCAGCCATCGGCACTGTCCACGCCACTTGGCCCCTTCAGACTACCACACGTGGTCCCCCGCCACACATCTGGATTCATGGAACTGTTGAGACCTACTGCGAAGCTGTTGGTTCCATACTCTGATTCTCTGCTGCTCTCTGGTCCCCTGGACACCTCAGTCCTGCCTTCCTGCTCCTTCCTGAGTGGCACACTTCTTCCACACGATTTGCACTGCCAACGCTGTCGGCTCCACCCCTACCAGACCCACTGAGGCGGATTAGGTTTTGTGGGGCCCTGGACCAGAGCAAGTCGGGGGGGGCCCCTCACCACCCCTTCCGCCTGCAGTCTCCTCCCTCCCCCCTCCCCCCCCAAAGCGTTCCTGCCAGGGAGTGGGGGTCTGGTCACGGGGGCTTCCCGTGCTCCGTGGCAGGAGAGGCAGGCAGGTTGGGGTGCAGGGGCGCCCATTTTTCCGGGGCCCCCAATTGGCCGTGGCCTCTGGGCATGGGCCTGTTGGCCCAGTGGGTAATCTGCCATCCTCCGAGTCTGAGTGCTTCTCGGAGCCAGATCCCTCCTTCTCACTTGCCCAGTCTCACAGTCCAGATCCCAGGTGCCGACCACCGTATCCTCATTGAGCCATGGTTCCCTCCGGGGTCTGCCACTGCACAGCGACCCATATGCTTGGTCCTACTAGCCTCCATGGGACCTGTACTGGGACCATAGTGTGCCTCTGGCGGCATCCTGCCGACTATCGGCTACCTGCTCCACGCCCTCCTCTGTTTATTGTGAAGGGGAGGAAGACATAGTGCAACTGGTACTTTGGGTCCCTGTTGGAGCCTGTTCATTGCCAGATGAGGCACTGATCCTGCTCTCCCTCTCCCCACCCGATTACCATAAACAATACCACAACCTGCTTCGTCGTGTGGCCATAGCTTTTGGGCTTATGCGGGAGGAGATTGAGGATAAACAACATCAGCTACTGGACCTCCTACAACCACCAGGACCTTCACAGACTGCCCTCCTCATTCATGAAGCCATCCTGCAACCAGCACAGATGGTCTGGCATACACCAGCCCACTGTGCCCCTACCACCAAGCACTTGGAGAGAGGCGATACTTTGTCCTGTCTAAAGGCACGGACTTCCTTTTCACGCACCCACCTCCCAACTCACTGGTGGTTCATGCAGCGACCAAACATGCTCGCCAACACCACCTCAAGTCACTCTTCTGGACAGGGCAGCCAAGAAGTTGGACCTTTTGGATAGGAAGGTCTACTCTTCTGTGGGGCTGCAGTTCTGCATCACCAGCTACCAGGCCCTGTTGGAGAAATATGACTTCCTCTCACATTCAAAGCTTTCAGAGTTTCAGCTTTTCTACTGCCAGACGAACAGCAAGACTTCCAGGTGCTGCTGGACGAAGGTCACCTGCTCACCAAGGTGAGCCTCCAGACAGCTGTACAGGCTGCCGACACTGCATCGTACTCATGGGCGACTGGCATAGTACTTGGTCACAACTGCTGTCTCTAGCTGTCTGGGCTCCCTAAGGAGGTCCAGGCCATTCTTGAGGACACTGGAGCAGCATCGACCCGCACGGCCTCTTATAGTCTTGGATGCATCCGTGGACAAGGCACGATGCACGTGCGGGTCAAAGGACGTTTTACAATACAAAACTGTTCTGGCTGCAGCACATGGCATGAGTGCGCATCCACATTTGGAATTCAGACCAGGACCACATATCTCGAACCTCCAGTTACTGGTAAGTAATCTCCTTTTTCTAGCCCTTGTGGTTGAGGAGAAAAGCTTGTGGAAAACGGTTCCACACAAGTGCCATGGCTGTGGAATTGCAGAACATATGGGACCCTGTCTGTATGGAACCAAACCTATCCACAAGTTCCCCACTTCTGAGCTGTATGCCGGTGAGACCAGGAGTCAAACAGCCTCTGAGGGGTAACGGACCAAATGAAATGGGCTATGTATTGCTGTTGTTATGACCTAGCAGACATTCATGTACATTTTGGAGATGTCCAGTGCACTCAGCTGAGACTTAAGACAGCTTACATAGTAGTTGTGCTTTCTTCATCATAGGACTTTGTAATGCTGCTTCTCAGAGCTCTGTATGTGGCTTTTTCCCTCAGCTGAGGTTTGAGCTCAAAGGACTGAGAGCAAGAGTGTAGTCATTTCTCATATACTCTTGACCTGGCACCCAGAGATTATGCTTATTGTGACAGTTCTGTTATCCTGGTTCACTTGCTCATGGTGCAGACCCTTGATCCGATAGGTGTGAATTTATCCGACAGGCTTACCTGAAAGGGCCAATTACTGGTAAGTAACTCCTCTGTCTCTTTCTCCCAGAATCCATGAAGTGTATGTATTGGTGGTGTGGGGGTGCTGAAGCCAGAGAGTCCTAGCCTTCCTGCCAGAGAAAGCAGAGCTTGGAAGGCCTCTGAGGAGCCAAGTTGCACAGTGTATTGGCTAGGCCTGTGCTGCATAGTCCTCTTTCACAGCTGCTGGGCTGGGCCTGTGCTGGCTGCCCCATACCCTGAGCTTTTGGGGAGGTTTGTCTGAATCCCTTGTCCTTTGTTGCCTCCTCATGCAGCAGACAGTGTGTGGGTTTGACCTTCTGCGGGCGAATGGCCACTCCTTTGTCTGTGATGTGAATGGGTTCAGCTTTGTGAAGAACTCCATGAAGTATTATGATGACTGCGCCAAAATTCTTGGGTATGTAAAGAGCTAAAGCCAGAGCGCGCGCGCGCGTGTGTGTGTGTGTGTGTGAGGGAGCTCCTCCAAGTATGTGGTATAACCCTGCTCACCTTATTCTGGCGAGCTCGGCAAACTGCTCAGCAGGGAACACTTGCTTTGTGTTTGAAACTTGTAAGTGCTTAGGATGGGGAAGCTCCAGGGTGTAAGGGGTTAATTTCTCTCAGATGCAGATTTGCCAGCCAATATCAACTGTAAATGAGTTGGCCTTCTTATAACCTACGAACCCAGCTATTGTACTGGAGATACATGGAAAGCATTTGTTTGGACTGATGCAAAGGATGCCAACACCTGCTGCACTCCGGAGCTCTCCTGCTGGGTCTGATGTGAAAATCTGACTTGAGAGTGTGTGCAGGACTAAAGGAAGCACCATCTGTGGCATAATGGGTTTTGAGCAAGGCTGTGGTGGAGGGGGATTCTAGGGGAGCTTGTCACTGGGTGCAGATTGCTAAGGGAATGGAATTCCTGTGTTCTGGTCTGTTCCAGGAATATAATCATGCGGGAATTGGCTCCCCAGTTCCAGATTCCCTGGTCCATCCCAACGGAGGCAGAGGATATTCCCATTGTCCCCACAACTTCAGGCACCATGTGAGTATCTGTTAGCCCCAGCAAAGGGTGCCCCCATGGGTAGCCAAGGATTGTCATACTCCCCCTGAGCATTGTGCTTCCCCTCCAAGCATTTGGGTCTATGCAGAACACAAACTGTAATGCACTAGAGAGACCTAATCAAGCTAGGGAAGGGCAGCACAATGAAGGATGAAATTGAGTGCTGAGAAATGCAAACTAATGCACATTGGAGGAATAATATGAACCACTCATATGCCTTCGAGGGTTCTAAAGTAACGATATCCACTCAGGGAAGGGACATGGGTGTCATGGTGACAGTTGCGTGAGCCCCCTGCTCAGTGTGCAGCTGCAGTCAAAACAAACCTGGTAGGATACTGAGGAAATGGGATGGAGAACAATATAGTGAAAGTATCATGATGCCATTTAGAATATTGTGGTCAGTTCTGGTCACCCTGTCGTAAAAAGGTTGTACCAGAAATAGATGGGGTGTAGAGAGGGGTGATAATGAACAGGAGCCTGACAAAACTCTCCTATGAAGAGAGAGAGAGAAAAGGTCTCCTTAGAGAGGAGACAAATAGGAGGGTAGGATAAAAATATATAAAATAATGACTGATCTGGAGAAGGTAGATCAGGAACTTCTCTTTATTCTTGTATTCTGGGAAAGCTTGTCGAGAGCAGTCAATGAAATTGAAAGGTGGCAAATTTGAAGTTGATGAAAGGAAATATTTTTTCACACAAGACAGCCTGTGGAATTCATTGCCACAATTGCATATTGTGGCAAAGTGCTACATAGGACTCAAAAAAAGACTGGCCATTTATATGGATAATAAGCACAGCCAGAGTCACTGTAGTAATTATTGAAAAGTTTTGGAAGCAATGTCATCGCTCCTGCTTCTGGGCATAAGCTGGTTTAACTAATGGGGATCAGAGGAAACTGGCTCTGGGGCAGGCTGTCCCAGAACTGCCTGGTGCATGGTTTTCCCGTTTGGTCTTGGCCAAAGGTAGAGACTGGTATCTCAGTGGTCTGGTCTAGTCTGGCCATTCCTGTGTTCCCAAAATGGGATTGTGCACTTCCTGAAAGCAGTTTGGCACAGTCCAAAGTTCTGTTCGTACAGCTGCCCTAACATCTGACCCAGCTCACACCACCAGAATCTCCTGCTGTTTCATGCTTGCACGTCATGCTTGTGAATTCTGTGACTTTGTTGTCTGCTGTGGTGTTAATGTGGCTGTAGCATTTTGGCTCCTGTCTTGCAGGCTCTGAACTTGTGTGCCAGTCTGGGTTGGGGTTACCGCATCTGATGATGGGGATTCTCCCAGATCTGGTGTAGGCTTTCTAATACTGAAGCAGACTTCTGAGAGCATGGGGGCAAAAGGGGTTTCCACAAGTCTGGGATCTGTCTCCTTGTGTTGGTGTAGGTGTTGGAATGGGAAAAGGAGGAATATATGGAAAGGGTGCTGTCTCCTGACAGGGCTTATGCTTTTTGGTTTCTCCCACGCTAGGATGGAGCTGCGCTGTGTTATTGCAGTGATACGGCATGGAGACCGCACCCCCAAGCAGAAGATGAAGATGGAGGTTAAACACTCTAGGTAATGGGTGCAGCAGAAGGGGTATGGGAGTCAAGAGAAATGATAGGTAGAGGGCTTAGCTGCTGAGATCATGGACCAAGCATGAGAGCCCACTGCATGGGAAGTGGTGCTTTCTCTAGCTCCATTCAGAGCTAATATCTTTCACTCAGTCAATCTAGCCTGCCCCAGGAAGCTCCTGCATTTTCCATGCAAGCACTGGGAGAGGGCAGCTCGGGATGAAGGCTTGTTCGAAGTACAAGATCTTGGACTTTCTGCTGGGCACTTGCAAAGGGAAGGGCCCCTGTCAAGGAGAGTAACCATTGGCTACTCTTTCCTTCTCCTAGTTCAGGCTGAAAGCACCTGTTTTCCTGGAAATTCTGGGGGCAGGAATGAGCCTATAGGCATGCCAGCTCTCACTGAAGAGGCATAGCTGGATATGTAGGGATGACCATCCTCTTGGCATGGGAAGAACTGAAAATCTGACTAGGTCCGTCTGTCTGTTTAGGTTCTTCGAATTATTTGAGAAATATGATGGCTACAAGACAGGGAAGCTGAAGCTGAAGAAACCAGAGCAGCTGCAGGTGAGGGGAAGACCTCCCTGGGGTCACTGTACAGAAGACCTGGGTGATCTGGATCCCAGAGAAAGCTTTATGTGGGGATGGTCAATGGGAGGAGCACTACCTGAGCACTCTCCCCATCACATACACAGCAGGTCATGTCACTAGCTTCCAGCAGGGACTGCTCATGGGCAAGAACCTGAGGAAAGATGAACTGCTGTAGAATCACAATAATGTCAGTCCTGCTGCTCTCCCATCACGGTGCTGTCTCGGTGAGAGAGCGCCTCAAACTTCGAGAACTGGAGGAATTGAAGGCTTGTGTTTGCTTCTGAGCAGGACAGAGCTGCAACCTGAAGGTGGAAGAAACCAGAACTGGCCTTAACTTATCCCGGCTAAAGCTGTGTCTTGGAGAATAAAAATGTCCCCACAGATGAATGTGGGAAACCGTTTCAATGATGTGAGTGGCCATGGAGCTAGGTGCATGCTATCTGAGTGCCCATCCTCCCTGGCACACTGGAAGGAGAGTTGGTGACTGTGGGGCTGGGTGTCCATAGCCTTGGGGCACTGGAAGGGTAAGGGGTGCAAGCTCTCTGGGTACATGATAGATGGTGCTTGTTATCCCTGACAGGAAGTGCTGGATATTGCGCGCCTGCTGGTGGTGGAGTTGGGAACTCACAATGACTGTGAGATCGAGGAGAGGAAGTCCAAACTGGAGCAGCTAAAAACTGTCCTGGAAATGTGAGTAAGAGCGAGTTGCGTGGGGTGGAGGCTCATGTTAGGGCTACCTACTCCCCGGCGGATAATAGTGCAGCTACAGAAGGGAGACGCGTTACTGAAGCACTGTGTGCTGCTCATGTCCTGCCTGGCCAGTCCCCTAGGGGTGACAGAGGCTGCAGCCTCCTTGTAGGCAGCAGTATCTGGAGGATGACACCAGCAGGGCTTGCTCCGAAACTCTCGCACCACAAGCACCACTTCTTATTTTTTGGGCACTGTAAGCATGATGTCTTCTGGTTTTCATGTAGAAAGGCCCAGCACCCTGACCTAGCAATGCTCTTGTGACAGCTGGGAACTTCCACTGCTGGAGAAAAGGAAAAATCATCCCCTTGATGCACAGCACTTGTGCATATAGTGTCCTCTGTCTAGAGATCTGCAAATGGAATGGAGGTAGCTTTGCTCAGTGAGGTTGTTCTAGTGCCAAGAGCGCGACAAAAGGAAAACTGAAATCTTGATGTGGGCCTGGTGAACCCAGTACCTCTGTAAGGCAAACAAGGCCAAATCCAGAATAGCCTATGGGGCCAACATAACAGGTGACGTGGTGGTCTTATGGCATCTCCTAACATACAGAAGCCCAAATCTAATAAGTAGACCAGATCTCACCTTGTTTGGGCCTAGGAGGCAGCACTATGGGACCTTGTATTTATCTGTCAAAGGTATAGATAGAAATTAGTGTCCAGAGGGCTTCAAACACTCTTAATTTCTGAGTCCAAAAAAGTCTTCTGTTTTCAGACCATTTTGTTAAATGAGGCAGCAGGCAAACCTGCCAGCTTTGTATGCTGGGTCACAGATGTAGAGCACCAGTGCACAACTTGGCCACTTAGTGGTGCTGCCAGGAAATGAACACGTCCAAGGACTGTAAGAAGGGCATTGCGGGGAGCTTGAGTGTCCCTGGCTATGGGGCCTGGATATTGATTTATCTCCCTTTGTGACAGGTACGGACATTTCTCTGGCATTAACCGCAAGGTGCAGCTAACCTACCTGCCTCGTGGACACCCAAAAGCTTCCAGTGAAGACGAAGGTTAAAAACCCCACACGCACTCCCTCTCAGACTGGTTCTAATCCCTGGGGCTCAGTACCTGTGTGCTGCTCTGTCACCCCAGCTTGGACTGCACCTTTGGGGTGGTGGGAACTGAGCAGAGTGCTGGTCAGAAGGACAAATGCATGCCTACTCTGCCACTATGGCAAGACCTACTGGAGCTAACACCTGAATGCTTTATGCCATACCCCCATCCCTTAGGGTGGATTGGAGTTCACATGCTCTGTCTTGAACTTCTGTCATTAAGACTGGAAATTTGACCCCTATGTCCCCAAAATCCAGAGCCCCCTAATCATGCCCTCACTGAAGTCCATTAGACAGGCTCTCGTTGATCCAGCGCCCACTGAAATCATGCACATGCCGAGACTCATCTGCCGCTGCCCTGTAGGCCCTCTGGTCTCTGGAGTTTGTGCCCCTATTTTACAGTATGGTGACTACCTGTTTATCTGTTTTAGATGCCCGTAAGGAGCCCTCCCCATCTCTGCTACTGGTGCTGAAATGGGGTGGAGAGCTGACCCCAGCAGGAAGGGTCCAGGCAGAAGAGCTTGGTCGGGCCTTTCGCTGTATGTACCCTGGAGGCCAAGGTGAGCTTTCCCTCTTGTGCTGCTCATCAGTTCTGGTCTCTGACTGTACACAGAGGCCACACATAGCCTGCTAATCACCAGTGGTGACTGGATGCATGCATGCATCTGAATACTTTCTCTTGATTAGGCTCTAGTAGCATATGTGGCTCAGGGCTCCACCACTGCTTTAATTCAGTAACTATTTCTGTTCTGTGTTTGGAGAGAAGAAGGATGATGTGGTTGTGTCACACAAGGATGACTAACTACTTTCCAGTCCATTGTAACAGAGGAGGATGTTAAACAACATCTACTAGTGATAAATGTTTTAAAATCCAGCAGGTCTGGAGAACTTGCACCCGAGAGTCCTAAAAGAGTTGGCTGAGGAGATCTCTGACCTGCTGATGTTAACTTCCAATAAATCTTGGAATACTGGAAAAATTCCAGAAGACTGGAAGAGTGCTGATGTGCCAATATTCAAAAAGGGAAAGTGGGATGACCTGGGTGACTATAGGCTAGTTACCATTATTGAAGAATTAGACTAGGAATATAATTAATGCCAATCAACCTAGTTTTATAGAGAATAGGTCTTGTCAAACAAACCTCTGATTTCAGTCTTTGATAGTGCAAGTTTGGTTAATAAAGGTAACTGGATAGATATAAGACTTCTTGAAGACATTTGACTTTGTACCACACAACATTCTGATTTGAAAAATTAGCAGTATGTAGTATCCATAGAACACACACTAAATGGATTAAGAACTGAGTGACAGATGTCAAAAAGTGGTGGTCAATGGGGAAATCATCATCAAGTGGGGGTATTTCTAATGGAATGCTGCAGGAATTGGTGGAAGTCATCTTTTTCATCAATACTTCTGGAAGTAAATATAATCACTGCTGATAAAACTTTGTGGATGACACAGATTGGTGGTGTGGTCAATAATAATAGGACAGTCACAAGAGCTGTCTGGATAGCTTGGTATCATTCAATGAAAATGCACTTAAGTACAACCAAATGCAAAGTTATACATCTAGGAGCAAGGAATGCAGATCATACCTGCAGAGTTGGGTCTATATTCTAGAAAGCAAGGACCCTGAAAAGGATTGAGGGGTCATACTGGACAAGCAACTGAACATAAGTTCCCAGTGTCCCAATACGGTCTCCCACGCTATTCTTGCCAGCAAGTTTAAAAAAGTATGGATTGGATGAAAGGACTATAAGGTTGTCCGGCTCGACGGGTAGTGATCAACGACTCAATGTCTAGTTGGTGGCCGGTATCAAGCGGAGTGCCCCAGGGGTCAGTCCTGGGGCCAGTTTTGTTCAACATCTTTATTAATGATCTGGATGATGGGATGAATTGTGAACTTGCTGAGGGTACAGGTGATACTAAGCTTGGGGGAGAGGTAGATATGCTGGAGGGTAGGGATAGGGTCCAGAGTGACCTAGACAAATTGGAGGATTGGGCCAAAAGAAATCTGATGAGGTTCAACAAGGACAAGTGCAGAGTCCTGCACTTAGGACAGAAGAATCCTATGCACTGCTACAGACTAGGGACCGAATGGCTCGGCAGCAGTTCTGCAGAAAAGGACCTGGGGATTACAGTGGACGAGAAGCTGTATGAGTCAGCAGTGTGCCCTTGTTGCCAAGAAGGCCAATGGCATTTTGGGATGTATAAGTAGGGGCATAGCGAGTAGATCGAGGGACGTGATCATTCCCCTCTATTCGACATTGGTGAGGCCTCATCTGGAGTACTGCATCCAATTTTGGGCTCCCCACTACAGAATGGATGTGGACAAATTGGAGAGAGTCCAGCGGAGGGCAATGAAAATGATCAGGGGGCTGGGGCACATGAATTACAAGGAGACGTTGAGGGAACTGGGCTTGTTTAGTCTGCAGAAGAGAAGAGTGAGGGGGGATTTGATAGCAGCCTTGAACTACCTGAAGGGGGGTTCCAAAGAGGATGGAGCTCGGCTGTTCTCAGTGATGGTAGATGACAGAAAAGCAGCAATGGTCTCAAGTTGCAGTGAGGGAGGTCTAGGTTGGCGTGACGTTACTGACATAACCTGTGACCGTATAGATCATTGTTGCAAGCACTGTTATATATTTGCAGCAAATATTGTACAAAGGTTGTCGTGTAAGGTGTCTATGGAAAGATTATCTGATATCTGTGCAAGCAGTTTGCTGTAGCTGAAGCGTGTAAAAGTAAGTTGATCAAGGAAGTTTCAGTTCCTAACTGCCAGAAATTTTCTGTTCTGAATGGATCAGATGCATCCAATGAAGTGAGCTGTGGCTCATGAAAGCTTATGCTCAAATAAACTTGTTAGTCTCTAAGGTGCCACAAGGACTCCTTTTCTTTTTGCGGATACAGACTAACACGGCTGCTACTGTGAAACCTATGATTCTAATGTGATTCTGTGGTGTATAAAGAGGGAAGTAGGAGCAGGAAGGTGATTTTTACATTTGTATATAGACTTGGTGAGACTGATAATGGAACACTGCATTTAGTTCCGGTGTCCACAATTTAAAGAGAATAATGGAAAAATTGGCGGGCGTGTAGAAGAGAGCCACAAAAATGATTTGATGGCTGGAGAAAATGGCCTACAGGGAGAGACTTAAGGAGCTCGTTCTGTTTAGCTTGTCAAAAAGAAGACTGAGAGGTGACTTGATCTACAGGGTTCTTTAACGTAACCAAGAAAGGCAGAACAAGAACCAGTGTCTGGAAGCTAAAGCCAGACAAATTCAAATGAGAAATCAGACAATTTTTGGGTCGTAGTAAGGGTGATTAACTATTGGAACAAAGTGTCGAGGGGGAAGTAGTGGATAAGGTGGGTGCATAACTGGTGGGAAAATTGTTCCCAGAGGGTAATTGACTGTGAACCACTGATAAACTTGAAGGGCATATTGAGTGGGGTCCAGCAGGGATTGGTCCTGCTCTGTTGCTGTTCAATCTCTTCATCAATGATTTAGAAAATGGCATAGAGAATACGCTTAACATAACATAAAAATGGCCATACTGGGTCAGACCAAAGGTCCATCTAGCCCAGTGTTCCGTCTTCCCACAGCAGCGAAAGCCAGGTGCTTCAGAGGGAATGAACAGAACACGTAATCATCAAGTGATCCATCCCCTGTCGCCCATTCCCAACTAATTGCAGCAGAGGCTAGGGGACACTTCTGAGCATGGTTTTGCATTCCTGCCCATTCTGGCTAATAGCTATGGATGGATTTACCCTCCATGAACTTATCTAGTTGTTCTTTTGAACGCTGTTATAGTCTTGGTCTTCACAATGGCAAAGAGTCTTCTCCTGGCAAAGAGTTCCACAGGTTGACTGCATTGTGAGAAGAAATACTTCCTTCCTTTCTTCTTCAAGTGCATGCTCATATCAGTTCCAGGTAGGTAGGTAGAGGGGGGTGTGTGTGTGTGTGTGTGTGTGTGTGTGTGTGTGTACGCATGGCTGTCGGAAACTTTTCCCTAGCAGCTACCCGTCAGGCCGGCTGTGGAGCTCCCTGCAATGGCGCCGATGTGGTGCTCTATATACGATCCTGCTTGCCCAACCCTCCCCCCCGCCCGCTTCAGTTCCTCCTTACCGCCAGTGACAGTTGTTGGAACAGTGGTCCCTTGCTCACAAGTGTCCCACTAATCCCTAGCTCTTCTGCTTATCTTCGTGTATAGTTACCCATTGTTAGTTAATCGTTCTCTTAGTTTTTAATTGTAGTCGTTAGTGGTTGGGGGGAATTCCCCTCCAACGCGTCCGCAGGGCTCCAGGGCATGCCGTCCCAGGGCTTCAAACCCTGTAGCTGCTGCTTCAAGTCTATGCCCACGGGCGACCCCCACGACTCCTGCCTCCAGCGTCTGGGAGAAGCCCATCAGTCAGACAAGTGCAAGATCTGCAAGGCCTTCAAGCGTCGCACTAGGAAAGAGAGGGACATTTGATTTAAAACAACTCCTATGGAGTCAGCCCTCCGTCTGCAGCAGGACCCGGCCCCGAGCACCTTGGTGCAGAGTGCTCCTCTGGTGGTGCCATCCATGGTACCGAAAAAGGACTCTGTATGCCTACCCAGGGGCCAGTGGTCTCCTGGGCCCCAAAAGGGTTCACCCCAGCACCACTCTCATTTACCAGGTGCCCATAAGAAACAGGGCAAGTCTCCGCAGCGGCCTGTCACAGACACTGCACCCCAGGCAGGGGACAGTGCAGGACATGGGCCTATGGCCGACAGACCCTTGGGCTGGGCTCAACCCCCACAGGCCCTGGTCTCCCCAGGAAGCCCTGTGCTCTTGGACTCACCGCAGCTGCAGGTGGGGGAGGTCATGATGCCTTCCACGCCGGACACCTTCAAAGCCACTAGGGGGCTCATTGAGATGACAGCACCCAACTCTCCAACTTCGAGACCTCCGCTACCTCGAGGCCCGGCACCGTCCAGAGGCAAGCCAGTCATGTCTGGGCTGTCTGCTCCCCGATCAGGATCTCGGCGCTGCTCTGAGTCCCGGCATCGCACCTATGCCCCATGCTGGTCCAACTTGTGGCACTGGTCTGACTCGCGGCACTGGTCTTGCAGTCCTGACCCTCATAGCTGCTCCTGCTCAAGGTGGTTGTCGGTGGACAGGTTGTGGTCCTGCTCGAGGTCCAGGTCCTGATCTGTGACCTCGTGGCATCGCTCACAACACCAACCTCAGCCTGCACTTTCCAGACATCGCTCGGTGGACTGGCACCACTCTCTGCAACGGCACCACACGCCATCCCAGTGCCGCTCCACCTTGCGGCACCAGTCCTGCTTGCAGCACACCTCCCGCTCCTGGCACCAGTCCCCACTTCAGCACCGGCCTTGATCTCAGCATCGCTCTACATCGCGGCACCGTTCCCCACCAAGGCGAAGCTCCTAGTCGTGGCGCTGCTCAACCTCCCAGCACCGCTCCACATCCCACTGTCGTTCCCTGCAGCAGCGCCACCCTGCACCGCGCCACCGGTCACCGTCCGGACCTTGCTACCCTTCTTGGCACCCATCCCATCTGTTGGAGGAGAGAGCCTCCCTGGTGCAGTGTAGGACCGCTCCCTCTTGGCCATCACACTCGAGATCACCCTCCCTCAGATCAGGCAGGGCATTGGGGGCATCAGAAGCGCGCAGATCGGGGCCGGGGAGCCTAAGGCAGGATGCTTCGGCGCCTACTGGCAGTCCCAGTGGCAATTTTGGACCCTTGGGTGTACCATCAGGCCCAAGGTTCCCCTCCTGGCGTCCCTCTATCGTTCCGTTCAGGGTCTCGCCTCCCTGAGGCAACCCTCAGCTGCCCACCATAGGACCCGGATCCAACCCCACATTCCCCCGGTGGACGCTACACCCAGCATTCAGGAGGACCCGGTTCTGGAGGATCAAGAGGCTGTCATGGAATTGGTCCTGCCATTGGCTTATTCCTCATCGTCCCCTGACAAGGCGGTGGCAGTACTTCCACATCTGGACCACCACCCATGGACTACAGGGCCCTGTAGGAACTCCTCCAATGGGTGGCCCTGAAGTCTGGACATGGTGCTGACCATCCTGAGGCACACCCTCGATTCCCTACATTGGTGGCTAGATCCCCCTCATGGTAGACGCTGGGGTTCCTTTCCACCCTCCCCAGCCCACTTTGACTCTGGTAAGGGATGCGTCCGCGCTCCCCAGCCCAGCACGGATCTCGGGAGCCTGACGACTCAGGGCTTGTGGCAGGTAGAGGAACTGGCTCTGCATATCAACATTAAAGAACTCAGGGCGGTCTGCCTCGCCTGCCAACCATTTCTGTCCTGCTTGCAGGGCCACTGCGTAGCGGTACTGATGGGGACAATACCACGGCCATGTTTTATATAAAAAGACAAGGCGGAGCCTGATGGTCTCTTCTCTGTCAGGAAGCCCTCCTACTGTGGGGATTTTTGTCTAGCCCACTTCATCCCTCTCCAGGCTTCATACCTGCTAGGCATTCAGAATGTGCTGGCAGACAGCTTGAGCAGACATTTCCTCACACGAGTGGCTGATTTTGTCCAGACATAATCCACTCCATCTTCCACAGCTGGGGGTTTCCCCAAATCGACCTGTTTGCCATGGGAGCCAACAGGAAGTGCCCAGCCTTCTGCTCCTTCAGGGGCCACAGCCCGGGCTCGATTGCAGATGCGTTCATGATTCCATGGTCTGGTCAACTGCTATACGCCTTCCCGCCATTCTTGCTCATCCACAAGGTGCTTCTCAAGGTCCACAAGGAACTGGGGATATTTAATCTACGGAAGAGAAGAATGAGGAGGGATTTGATAGCTGCTTTCAACTACCTGAAAGGGGGTTCCAAAGAGGATGGATCTAGACTGTTCTTAGTGGTGGCAGATGACAGAACAAGGAGTAATGGTCTCAAGTTGCAGTGGGGGAGATTTAGGTTGGATATTAGGAAAAACTTTTTCACTAGGAGGGTGGTGAAACACTGGAATGCGTTACCTAGGGAGGTGGTGGAATCTCCTTCCGTAGAAGTTTTTAAGGTCAGGCTTGACAAAGCCCTGGCTGGGATGATTTAATTGGGGATCGGTCCTGCTTTGAGAAGGGGGTTGGACTAGATGACCACCTGATGTCCCTTCCAACCCTGATATTCTATGATTCTGTGAAAGCGGAAGTCATACTGTTAGCCCCAGCTTGGCCTCGCCAGTGCTGGTACCCCACCCTCATTGACCTTTCGGTCCGGTCACTGGTATGGCTACCTCTCACTCCCAACCTCATCTCACAGAACCATGGTCATTTCCTTTACCCGGACCTTCAGTTGCTCCACCTCGTGGCCTGGAGGATCTGTGGCTGAACCAGGCAGAGCTCGCCTGCTCAGACCCGGTGAGACAGGTGCTTCTGGAGAGCCACAAGCCGTCTACTAGAGCCACATACAGGGTGAAATGAAAGAGGTTCTCCAGCTGGTGTGCCCAAAGGCAGGCGCTTCCACTCCAGGTTCCCATCCCTTGTATCCTAGATTATCTTCTGTACCTGAAGGACCAGCATCTAGCATTTGGTTCCCTCAAGGTCCACTTCGTGGCCATCTCAGTGTTCCACCCGGGTGTTTCTGGGTGCTCGGTGTTCGCACACCCATCATGGGTCGTTTCCTGAAAGGTCTGGAAAAGATACATGACCCGATGAAGCCCCCTATTCTGGCCTGGGACCTCAGCCTAGTCCTCTCCTGCCTCATGGGCCCTCCCTTTGAGTCTCTAGCTTCTTGTTAGCTTCTCTACCTCTCTTGCAAGGTTGCTTTTCTGGTGGCTATCACCTCGGCATGACACGTGTCTGAACTGCGGGCCCTTACATCTGAGCCTCTGTACACTATCTTTCATAAGGACAAGGTGCAACTTAGGCCTCACCTGGCCTTCCTTCCCAAAGTGGTGTCCCGCTTCCATGTTAGCCAGGACATCTTCCTCCCGGTTTTCTACCCAAAACCACACAACAGTCCCTGCGAACAGCGGCTGCATTCACTGGATGTCAGGAGGGCGCTTGCTTTCTATATCGACTACACACAGCCGTTCCACAAGACAACCCAGTTGTTCGTTGCCTTAGCAGGGCGGATGAAAGGTTTGCCAGTCTCTTCCCAGCGGATCTCCTCCTGGATCACGGCATGTATACACCCTTGTTATAACTTGGCGAAGGTTCCTTCGCCTGCCATCACAGCTTGCACCACAAGGGCGCAGGCCTCCTCGACAGCCTTCCTGGCCCATGTACCTCTCCAGGAAATCTGCAGGGTTGCCACGTGGTCTTCAGTGCATACCTTCACGTTGCACTACGTCATCATCCATAAATCTTGGGATGATGCGGCCTTCGGCAGAGCGGTACTTCGGCTATACCTTGACTCCGACCCCACCTCCGAGGTAAGGCTAGGAAGTCACCTAACTGGAATAGATATGCGCAAGCACTCAAAGAAAAAATGGTTACTCACCCTTTTTGTAACTATTTTTCGAGATGTGTTGCTCATCCCTCATACGTATTCCATCTCCCCACCCCCTGCCTGCCAGCAAGAAGGAACTGAAGTGGGGGTCAGGCCGGCAGGGTCGTATATAGAGCGCCATATTGGTGCCATTCCAGGGGGCTCCACAGCCGGGGTAGCTGCTAGGGAAAAGCTTCCGACAGCCGTGCACGCGGAGCGTGCACACACCTAACTGGAATAGATATGAGCAACACATCTCGAAGAACAACAGTTACAAAAAGGGTGAGTAACTCTCTTTTTGTTTGTTTTTTTAAACCTGCTGCCTATTAATTTCATTTGGTGACCCTTAGTTCTTGTGTTTTTATGAAGGGGTAAATAACGCTTCCTTATTTACTTTCTCCACACAAGTCGTGCTTTTATAAACCTCAATCATAATCCCCCCCCCGTAGTCGTCTCTTTTCCAAGATGAAAAGTCCGTGTTATTAATCTCTCCTCATACGGAAGCTGTTCCATACCCCTAATCATTTTTTGTTGCCCTTTTCTGTATCTTTTCAAATTCCAATATATCTTTTTTTGAGATGGTACGACAAGTCTGCATGCTGTATTCAAGATGTGGGCGTACCATGAATTTATATAGAGGCAACATTATATTTTCTGTGTTATTATCTGTCCTTTTGTTAATGATTCCCAACATTCTGTCTAGCTTTTTTGATTGCTGCTGCACATTGAGTGGATGTTTTCAGAGAACTATCCACAATAACTCCAAGATCTCTCTCGAGTGGTAACAGCTAATTATGACCCCATCATTTTATAGATATAGTTGGGATTATGTTTTCAAGTGTGCATTACTTTTCATTTATCAACATTGAATTTCATCTGCCAGTTTGTTGCCCACTAATCAAGTTTTGTGAGATCCCTTTGTAGCTCTTCATAGTTTGCTTTGGATTTAACTATCTTGAGTAGTATTGTATTTGCAAATTTTGCTACCTCACTATTTACCCCTTTTTCCAGATCATTTATGAATATGTTGAACAGCACTGGCCGCAGTGCAGATCCCTGGGAGATCCGTTCTGAAAACTGACTATTTATTCCTACCCTTTGTTTCCTGTCTTTTAACCACTTACTGATCCATGAGAGGACCTTCCCTCTTATCCCATGACTGCTTACTACACTTAACAGCCTTTGGTGAGGGACTTTGTCACAGGCTTTCTGAAAATCTAAGTACACTATATCCACTGGATGTCCCTTGTCCACATGCTTGTTGACTCCCTCAAAGAATTGTAATAGATTTGTGAGGCATGATTTTCCTTTACAGAAACCATGTTCACCCCCTCCCAACAAATCGTGTTCATCTGTATGTTTGATAATTCTGTTCTTTACTATAGTTTCAACCTAATGAAGTTAGGTTTACCAGCCTGTAATTTCCAGGATTGCCTCTGGAGCCTTTTTTAAAATGTATAAAGTTTACGGACAATACTAAGCTGGGATGGGTTGCAAGTGCTTTGGAGGATAGGATTAAAATTTAAAATGATCTGGACAAACTGGAGAAATGGTCTGAAGTAAACAGGATGAAATTCAATAAGGACAAATGCAAAGTACTCTGCTTGGGAAGGAACAATCAGTTGTACATATACACAATGGGAAATGACTGCCTAGAAAGGAGTTCTGCGGAAAGGGACCTGGGGGTCATAGTGGATCACAAGCTAAATGTGAGTCAACAGAGTAATGCTGTTGCAAAAAAAGCAAACATAATTCTGAGATGTGTTATTAGAAGTCTTGTAAGCAAGTTATGAGAAGTAATTCTTCCGCTCTACTCTGTGCTGATAAGGTCTCAACTGGAGTTCTGGGCGCCACATTTCAGGAACGATGTGGACAAATTGGAGAAAGTCCAGAGAAGAGCAACAAAAACGATTACAGCTATAGAACACCTGACCTATGACGGAAGCTTGAAAAAATTGGGTTTGTTTGTTGTGGAGAAGAGGAGACTGAGAGGGGACATGACAACAGTTTTCAAGTACATAAAAGATTGTTACAAGGAGGAGGGAGAACAGTTTTTCTCCTTAACCTCTGAGGCTAGGACCAGAAGCAATGGGCTTAAATTGCAGCAAGGGTGGTTTAGGTTGGACATTAGGAAAAATTTCCTAACTGTCAGGGTAGTTAAGCACTGGAACAAATTGTGGCATCTCTGTCATTGGAGGTTTTTTAAAAACAGGTTAGACAAACACATGTCGGGGATGGTCTAGTTATTACATAGCCCTGTCTGGAGTAGGGGGGACTGGACTAGATGACCTCTCAAGGTCTCTTCCAGTCTTACTCTTCTATGTTTCTCCAAGTCTTGATGTTTTCAAATCAAGACTGGTACATTTCTGGAAGATGCTTTCATCAAGCACAAGTTATTGGGTTCCATGCAGAGGTGGCTTGAGATATATACAGGAAGTCAGACTTGATGATCTAATGGTCCCTTCTGGCCTTAAACTCTGAGAGTCCATTAGAAATGCTTGACTTCGGACTGGCTGGCTCCAGCTTTGTGTGCACAAGGTATCTTCATGTGCTTGCACAGTGAGATGTTTGCCGTTCTTGTTCTGATGTGCAGGCTTGCATGCTATTTCCGAGAGCCTTGCTGCTTCGCTACTGTAGTTTATGAAGTCTGTAAATATACATAGTGCTGCAGTTTACAGTATAATGGGAACCAGACGAACCTGGAGACAATAAGGGCTATGCTGGTGCAACTAGAGTACGTAACTGATTCTGGCATCTCTTCTCTGCCTCTCATCCTGTAACAGTCTTGTCTCCTTTAAGAGCAGGCTTTCTGATGTGTAGTGCCTAGGAAATGTGTGTAATTACATGAGTAGGTAGAGAGCAAGCCCTGCAGGGAGAAGAAGGGAAAAAAAATAAAAGCTAGGTCCTGTTGTGTACTCAAAATGAGACCTGGGGGAGAGCAGGTTGTGTCTCCACCGTGAGACCCAACGGGAACAGCAGTGGCACTTAGGTTTCTGCTGGCAAGGACCGGGGTGTGGGGTCTGAGTGCGCATATGGTCAGAAGCTGGTGAGAGGGGCAGGGACTGCCTGGTGCTATGGTGGACCCCTGAAGCCAAGAGATGTAATGACTACGGCTATGTTTTAGTCACGAGTATTTTTAGTAAAAGTCATGGACAGGTCACGGGCCGTAAACAAAAATTCATGGGCCCGTGACCTGTCCATGAGTTTTACTAAAAATACCTGCCCTGACTAAAACTTGGCCAGAGGGACACGGGGGCTCAGGGGGTGGGACAGGACCCCCGAGGTGTGATGGAGACAAAACTACACAGGATCATTTTAGGGAACAAGGCAAAAATCCCACATTTATTGTGATAACAATTTGATCTATAACCACTAGCTCATACCTAATATTTTTTTTTTTATTTTTTTTTTATATATATATATAAAAATAAATATTCTGTGTGTGTGTATTTATATATCACACACACACACACACACACACACACACACAAAATTTATATTTTCTACAGCTGCTGGATAGTTACCAGTCCTGAACGTAGCTTGAGTTCGTGGCTTGGGATCGTAGCTTGTGGTGGCTAACTGGCCAGGAAAGCCAGGCAGGAGGAAGGGCTGGGTCTCTGTCGGGCATGCACTGCTGTCGCTCGATGTTGGCAGCAGAATGTTACCTTCCAAAGTCTTCCATCTCAGCCATCCTTTTTGTAGGCTTTAGTTTGAATCCAGAGTCTACAGGTCTTGCTGTGTCACGCCACCTCTGGGTTCGGTGTGATTGATCACCCATCAATTGCAGACATGACTTTCAGCCTGGGACCTGGCTTTGATGTTCCTTCAGTTGTACCTTTGTTCTTTTCTTTTTAGGGTGGACTCTTCTTGCTTTGTCAGGGCTGTTGTCTGCATCTTCAGCCATTGGCTTTTACACTTTATTTCATCAGGACGGGCTGGGGCTGGAGGTTGATTCCATCATCCATACGTACCTCATTCGCACATCTAAACTAATAAGATTACATCAGGGTTTTGCAAAATGAAGGTTGCAGCAGGCTTTTACAAAATGGAGTGAGCATTTTAAAATGGAGTTTGAGTTACTATATGGACAAGTATAATGAATGGCAAACAGTGAGTGGAAGTTATAATTGTTGAAATAGTGCAAGTTTCAGTGATTTAAGCAGCAATTGGATTGAAAGTGAAATTTACAAGGGCAGCTGGCTGAACAGCTATGGCTCTTAACAAGCATCTTAATTGTCAGTTAGCTAGTTATTGGGGTGACCGTTTTATGAATGAAAGTTGTTTCATTCATAAACCTTTTCTTATGAACAATTTCTTTTATCAGTTCTACAGCAGATGTCGGAGGAGCGGGGAGCTGGGCTGTGGCGTGTGGCCTGGGACCCCTGCTGGTACTGGTCGGGGGCGGGGGGGGAGTTTGGCAGGGGCTTCCTACTTGGCTCCACATCCCTGCAGCTCCTAGGCGGCAGGGTCTCCACTGCTCCCGCCACAAGTGCCGGCTGCCGCAGCTCTCATTGGCTGGGAACCTCAGTCAGTGGGAGCTATGGGGACGGGCCTGCAGGCAGTGTACGACGTGGAGACCCCTCTGCCATCTAGGAGCTGCAGGAGGTTCATGCTAGTGGGAGCTGGGGGGCCCCCCAGCCCAAGGTAAGCACCCCCCCCCCCCCCGCACTAACCCTGAGCCCCCTCCCACACACCCAAACTGCTGCTACTGGCCCTGGGGCTGCCCGGCTTGCACAGTCCCTGAGCTAGCACCAGCTACTGCAGAAGTCACGGAAAGTCATGGAATCCTTGACTTCCATGACAGACTCGCAGCTTTAGTAATGACTAGTCACTGTCCCTGGAAAGAGGGCTGTGGAAGACAGAGGACAGGCATGAACAGAAAGGGGTTTGTAATGCAAATAGAAGTTAATTTAGTCTGTTAATAAACCAGACCCAGGAAGAAAAGATTTTATTTGCAACTCTAGTCATACAGTATGTGATTTCCCCCCCCACCCACCCGAGACTCTAGTAGAGACAGGGATGCTCCCCTGATGACACTGGGTAAACTGACCCTGCAGTTTGTCGTTCAGGGGCTAGTAATGGGCTGTCAATAGGAATGGCTCTGAGTACCCAGGTGTCTTCTTTAGCCCCTAATCACTGACTCGGGTGTTTGTTTCCTTCAAGTAATTAAGGGTTGTAGTGGGTTTGTGTAGTGGGTTCCCTTTTGCTCAGTGGGAGGCCCCTGCGCCTCACTACAAGGACCCACTCTAATAGCAGTAACTCGTTGACACTAACCCTTCCTGGATATGATGATTTCTCTGCTCCCTGGCCCAGTCCAGCTAGGACTACATGGATCAGTCCCATCCTGCAGTGGATCAGTAGAACTCTTAGCCTGTTTTTTCAGCCTGTGCCAGGGCCTTCCCTACCACAGTTGCAGTCTGTGCAAACCCAAAGACTGAGTAAGTGTGTATGTGACTGAATTTTGCAGAGAACTGTAACTGTCTCAGGAATGTATCTGTTCCCTAAAGGAGTAGAATTTTGGAGGTGCATTTAACTCCGACAGATCCTAGCAGCTGACAGCTGTTGGTATTTGAAAGTTGTGTTTGAGTCTCTGCTCTTTGTTCCAGGTGACTATGCTGGCTTCCCAGGGTGTGGCCTGCTCAGACTGCATAGCACCTACCGTCATGACCTCAAGATCTATGCTTCAGATGAGGGCAGGGTTCAGATGACAGCAGCAGCTTTTGCAAAGGTGACTCCTCTCTTATGGCATCTGCGCAGTTCACAGCCATGTTTGCTGCAGCCCAGATAACCCAGAGGTGGTTCTTGGCTGTAGGGATGATGGCCAGCAGCAAAGGATCTACACCGTCTGGAGCTGCTACAAAACTCCACTAGATAGGTCTCAATAATGATTTTCCTTTTAAAGCAGGCCCAGGTGATATGCAGGGTGAGCTCTCCTGTGGGTAACCCCTTTGCTGTTCTAATGGGCGTGTCTGAGACTGTCCACACTTCAGAGACTGTACATTTGCATGGGACAGCTCTGGCAGTGCAGTATGATCCTCCTATTTCTGCTGCATTTGACAGCACTGCAGCAGTAGTTGAAGCCTGGTAATGAATCATTCAGATCCCTGGGGGAGTTATTCATCTGGTATCGTGGGTATGCATGATGCCAGAGCCATTTGTATGCGTCTAGGTATTTGTTGCTTAGAAGGTTGTTTCTCAGAGGACTGCTTAGTTTAAGGCGGGGTGGCCAGCTGTGGCTCATGAGCTGCATGTGGCTTTTTTACAGTTAAAATGCAACTCACAGAGCCCCTCCTTCCATTCTCTGCTTACCGGATTGGGCGGGAGCTCGGGGGTTCTGCCCTGTGGCGGGGTGGTGGGGTTAGGGGCTTCTGATCTCAGGGCTTCAGTCCTACAGAGAGAGTCTGCCAGAGCTTGAGGCTTCAGCCCCACTCCTGCTGAAGCCCCAAACCCCAGGGGGCGCTTCCTGTGGGAGATGAAGCCCCGAGCCTTGGCAGGCATGCCCCGGCTCTCGAACTTCTGAAGATTGTCATATGAGGCTCAGAGACTCAGTAAGTTTGGCCACCCCTGGTTTAAGCTTTTTGTCTCTGGTAACCACTTGGTTGTAAATGGGCAGTGAAATGTTCCAAATGACAGTGTGGGGTAGGGATCAGGTTGGGAGTGTCTGTGGATACCACTCAGACAAATGGGAAATCCTAGTGTGTTCTGGAATCTGATTTGCAAGGAGCTTTCATTGTATAAATGGTTCCACCCCTTTAGAAGTCAGTGACTCAAGGATGCAGTAGGCAGCCAAGGACTGCTCCAGCCAAAACCTACAACAGTTCTTATTGCACTGACAGAATCTTTGGCACTTCCCTAAACACTGTTAAAACCATCCTCAACAGCTAGGATTTCATTTGATGACTTGAAGGAGAAACTAGTCATGAAATTTGCTAGAAAATGTGTTGGCTTGTGTTCTACTGAGCTGAAATCCTCTTCTGTTCTGCTCTAGGGTCTCCTGGCTCTGGAGGGAGAGCTAACCCCCATCTTGGTGCAAATGGTAAAAAGTGCCAATATGAATGGGCTGTTGGACAGTGATAGCGACTCCCTCAGCAGCTGCCAGCACAGAGTGAAGGCACGGCTGCATGAAATCATGCAGAAGGATGCCAAGTTCTGCGAGGAGGATTACGAAAAGGTAACATAAGAATGGCCATACTGAGTCAGACCAAAGATCCATCTAGCCCAGTATGCTGTCTTCCAACCATGGCCAATGTCAGGTGCCCCAGAGGGAATGAACAGAACAGGTAATCATCAAGTGATCCATCCCCTGTCACCCATTCCCAGCTTCTGGCAAACTGAGGCCAGGGATACCATCCCTGGCCATCCTGGCTAATAGCCATTGATGGACCTATCCTCCATGAATTTATCTAGTTCTTTTTTTGAATGCTGTTATGGTCTTGGCCTTCACAACATCGTCTGGCAAAGAGTTCCACAGGTTAACTATGTGTTGTCTGAAGAAATACTTCCGTTTGTTTGTTTGTTTTTAAATCTGCTGCCTATTAATTTCTGTTGGTGACCCCCTAGTTCTTGTGTTATGAGAAGGAGTAAATAACATTTCCTTGTTTACACCAGTCATGATTTTATAGATCTCTATCATATTCCCCACTTAGTCATCTCTTTTCCAAGCTGAAAAGTCCCATTCTAATTAATCACTCCTCATACAGAAGCCGTTCCATACCCCTAATCATTTTTTGTTGCCCTTTTCTGAACCTTTTCCAATTCCAATATATTTTTTGGGGGATGGGGCGACCACATCTGCACGCAGTATTCAAGATGTGGGTGTACCACAGATTTATATAGAGGCAATATGATATTTTCTATCTTATTATCGATCCTTTTCTGAATCATTCCCAACATTCTGATAGCTTTTTTGATGGCTGTCGCACATTTGAGCAGATGGTTTCAGAGAGCTCTCCACAATGACTCCAAGAGCTCTCTCTTGAGTGGTAACAGCTAGTTTAGACCCCATCATTTTATATGTATAGTTAGGATTATGTTTTCCACTGTGCATTTGCATTTATCAGCATTGAATTTCATCTGCCATTTTGTTGTCCACTCACCCACGTTTGTGAGATCCCTTTATAATTCTTCAGTCTGGGACTTAACTATCTTGAGTAGTTTTGTATCATCTGCAAATTTTGCCACCTCAGTTTACCCCATTTTCCAGATTGCTTAAAAATATGCTGAGTAGTACTTTTCCCAGTACAGACTCCTGGGGGACACCACTATTTACCTCTCTCCATTCTGAAAACTGACTATGTATTCCTGCCCTTTGTTTCCTATCTTTTCTCACCAGTTACTGATCTACGAGAGGACCTTCCCTCTTATCCCATGACAGCTTACTTTGCTTAAGAGCCTTTGGTGATGGACCTTGTCAAAGGCTTTCTGAAAATCTAAATACACTAGATCCCCCTTGTCCACATGCTTGTTGACCCCGCCTCAAAGAATTCTAGTAGATTGGTGAGGTATGATTTCCTTTTACAAAAACCATGTTGACTGTTCCCCAACAAATTATGTTGATGTACGTGTCTGACAATTCTGTTCTTTACTATAGTTTCAACCAGTTTGCCTGGTACTGAAGTCAGGCTTACCAGCCTGTAATTGCTGGGATCACCTCTAGAGCCCTTTTTAAAAATTGGGGTCACATAAGCTATCCTGCAGTCATTTGGTACATTTGATTTAAATGATAGGTTATAAACCACAGTTAATAGTTCTGCAATTTCACATTTGAGTTCCTTCAGAACGCTTGGGTAAATACCATCTGGTCTTGGTGACTTATTATTTAATTTATCAATTTGTTTCAAAACTTCCTCTAATGACACGTCAGTCTGGGACTGAGCCATCCCAGGTCTTGCTGAATCTGGAAAAACCTAATGTGCCAGTATTAAAAAGGATGAACTGAGTGGTTCTAGTTCAGACAGTCTAACACTGAGCCAGGCAAAATGTGGAAAGGCCGATACGGGATGTAATCGGTAAAGAATTAGTTAGTTAATTCCAGTCAACATGATTTTATGGGAAGTAGCTAACCCAATATCACTTTCTAATGAGCTTACAAGTCTGGTTGACAAAGGAAATAGTTTTGAGATAATATACTTAAACTTCCATAAGGCACTTGGCTTAGTCCCATGTGACATGATTAAAAGATTAACACTGTACAGAACCAATGTAGCCCATATTAAATGGGTTCAAAATTTGTCTCCTACATCTCAAAAAGAAATTCTAAATGGGGAATCATTCTGTGAGGGTGTTCTAAGTGGGGTCCCTCAGATCTGTTCTTTACTCAGTGCTAATCGCTATCTTTACCTGTGTTCTAGCAGAAAGTATAAAATAATTACTGGTAAAGTTTGCAGAGGTCACAGAAATTGGTGGAAAGGTAAATAATGGCGGGGTTAGTTCTACAGAGGGATCTGAATCATGTGGTAAGCTGGGCTTCTTTGAACAGCATGCATTTTAGTACAGCTAAATGTGAAAGTCACACATTTAGTAACAAAGAATGTACTGGGTCACGCTTCTGGGAATGGGGAGTATTTTGGAAAGCAGTGACTCTGAAAGAGACTTTAGGTCCTAGTGGATACCAGCTGGACATGAATTTCCAGGGCCTTGCACTGGTTAAGAGAACAAACGCAATCCCTTGGATGCATAAGCAAGAGAATATCAAGTAGGAGAGGTGCTGTTACCTCTGTATGCAGACCATTACAGATCACTGTGTCCAGTTCTGGTGTCAACACTTTTAAAAAGGATGTTGGTGATAAATTGGAGAGGTTCAGAATGATTTGAGGTCTGGAAAACCTGGCTTACAGTGAGAAACTAAAAATAAGCTCAATCTATTTAGTTTTTCCAAGAGAAGGTTTTTGATGGCGTGATCGCTATCTGCAAGTAACTGCCCGGGGAAAAGGCTCATGATAGTAGAGGACTCTTCAATGTGGCAGACAAAGGCATATCCCAATCCAGTGGCTGGAAGCTGAAGTTAGAGGAATTCAGACTAGAAATAAGGGTGTAAACTGCCAACAGTCAGAGTAATTAACAATTGAACAACTTGCTGGGTGATGTGGTGGTTTCTCCATCACTTTGATTCTTTTTGAATTAAGACCAGATATCTTTTTCTAAAGGATCTCTTCAGCCAGAATTATAGGCTGATGCAGGGACGACGGGGTGAAATTCTCTGGCCTCTGTTATGGGGGTGCTCCAAGTAGATTATCATAATTCTCTTCTGGCCTTAAAATCTATGACTCTTTAATCTTCTAATCTTCTTCTGCACGTCATTGCTCATGTCCCAGAAGGGCAGAGACAGGATTCTGACCGTGTTTTGTCTTAGTGATGGTGGTGGCCTAAATGCAGTGATTCCCCCCTCACTGCCATGTGTCACATGTGCATACACATCTTATCAGGGCCGGGCCACAGGCGGCCTGTGTATACTGGTCAGTTACTCACTTGTGGTCAGGAGACAGTAGCAGAGTCAGGGTTGAATTGGGTCAGGCTACCATAAAATGATAGCCAGTTATCACTGGTGCATCCGCAGGTGGCTAATGAGACCGATCTGAGATCCATAGATCTGGTCTCAATTGAGGCAGTCGTTTCCCAGTGGAAGGGGCAGATATGGATCGTCGAGTCGGGCTGTGCCACGTTCTTTCCTTTCCTGTTTCTCAGTTTCCTGTTGTCTCCATTGATCTCAAAATACTGGGATCCTTTTTCATTTTGGTTAGTCAAGGGCATCCCAAGAGTTTTATGTCAATATTGCACTTCATGTTAGTTTTGAGGGTTTCTTTGAAGTGTTTCCCCCGCCTCCCCATATCAGTTGGCCATGGCTCAGTTGTGAGAACATGACCTGCTTCAGGAGTCAATTTTGTGGCATTCAAAGAACGTGACCAGCCCAACAGAGTTGGTGGTGGATGATCATAGCTTCAATGCTGGAGGTTTTGCCTTGGGACAGAACACTGATGTTGGTGTGTTGGGCATCCCACTTGGTTTGGAAGATCTTGCAGAGGCAC
Source organism: Chelonia mydas (assembly GCF_015237465.2). Classification (NCBI taxonomy): domain Eukaryota; kingdom Metazoa; phylum Chordata; order Testudines; family Cheloniidae; genus Chelonia; species Chelonia mydas. The sequence continues at coordinate 83,481,579 of NC_051250.2, forward strand.
CGTTGATGGTATCTGTCAAGAATCTCGAGGTGTCTACTGTTCATGACCTTAGTTTTGGCACTGTACAAGAGAGCAGGGATAACAGCCTGGTACACGAGAAGTTTGGTTTGATGTCACAATATTCGAAGGCACGTTTTTCTAAAGCAGCACTGGCACATTGAGGGTGGTGGTGAATTTCCTTGTCGGTGTTGGCTTTCTGCTACAGATAGCACTTACTTTACCTCAGCTGCTCGACAGTCTCCAGGGTCTCGATTAATCTGAATTATGGGAGCAGGATCCTGGTGATTCTTAGCCTGTTGGAGTATTTTAGTTTTCTTGGTGTTTAATGCGAGGCCAAGTTGATTGTGTGCCTTTGTTGGCCTCTTCCTCTCTGAGGTGAAGGGGACTTCCTTCCCACACAAGCATAGGGCCTCTTCCTCGCAGGTCTACCTGGAGCAGTCATGGCTGCTGTGCATGGGAAATAAAATAATCAAGCCTGGATCCAGCCCACTCCATGTACGTTGACAGGACCCAGACTCCTCTGTACTAATGAAGCACCTGGCAGCACTTGCCCTCATCAGCATCTAATGCACTGGGAGTAAAGCATGGTACTCAACCTGGGGACCAGGAACAGAACCTAGAGGTTATGACCACCATTCCTTTCCTTACAACTAGACTGGGGGAGGGTCCCCCAAATTTTTTTTCTCTTGTAACCTGAGGTCTCAAAATGGAAGAAGCCGAGACCCAGTAGAGAAAAGGAAATGGCTTCTGTCAAGGTTGCTTCCCCACTCTGAACTCTAGGGTACAGATGTGGGGACCTGCATGAAAAACCCCCTAAGCTTATTTTTTACCAGCTTAGGTTAAAACTTCCCCAAGGTACAAACTATTTTACCTTTTGTCCCTGGACCTTATTGCTGCCACCACCAAGCATCTAACAAAAATAACGGGGAAAGAGCCCACTTGGAAACGTCTTTCCCCCCAAGCCCTACACCCCCTTTCCTGGGGAAGGCTTGATAAAAATCGTCACCAATTTGCATAGGTGAACACAGACCCAAACACTTGAATCTTAAGAACAATGAAAAAGCAATCAGGTTCTTAAAAGAAGAATTTTAATTAAAGAAAAAGTAACAGAATCACCTCTGTAAAATCAGGATGGTAAATACCTTTCAGAGTAATCGGATTCAAAACATAGAGAATCCCTCTTGGCAAAACCTTAAGTTACAAAAAGACACAAAAACAGGAATCTACATTCCATTCAGCACAACTTATTTTATCTGCCATTTAAACAAAACAGAATCTAACGCATATCTAACTAGATTGCTTATTAACTCTTTACAGGAGTTCTGACCTGCATTCCTGCTCTGGTCCCAGCAAAAGCAACACACAGAGAGAACCCTTTGTCATGTCGTCGTCTCTCCCCCCCCCCCAGCTTTGAAAGTATCTTGTCTCCTCATTGGTCATTTTGGTCAGGTGCCAGTGAGGTTATCTTAGCTTCTTAACCCTTTACAGGTGAAAGAGTTTTTCCTCTGGCCAGGAGGGATTTAAAGGTGTTTACACTTCCCTTTATATTTATGACAGCTTCTCACCTATGAATACCACCTAGTCCCTCTTGGAAGGTCTCTGCTGTACCATAGATAGAGACTTTTGCCGACAGGGCAGGTGTGGCATGGAGGGTCAGGAGGTATAGGCTGGTGGTGGTGGATGTATAGGATGACTGTTACACAAAACATTAGTTTGTCAGTTGCACACCATTTTGGAAAGCTTAATTGCTGGGGCTGGGCTGGATGCTCTGTGCTCTCTATATGAATAGACACTAACCTTTTTGTGTTCTCTTTACTCTGCAGTTAGCACCTACAGGCAGCATCTCGCTGGTCAACTCCATGACTTTCATTCAGAACCCAGTAGAGATCTGTGACAAGGTGTTTGCCCTGATCGAGAACCTCACTTCCCAGATATGCAAACGTCTGGAAGATCCCAAATCTGCAGGTGAGCAGCTGGGCTTGGGAATAGGGTTGTCCAGAGCAGAACCCTCTAGATTGGTCTGTGCAAGCAAGAGCTCTGAGCTGTATAAATGTGTCTGCAGTAAAGAGGCCTAGGAAACGCACACTTGGAGAGAGGCTTGGCTAATGCATGAAGGGAGCCGTTGGACTCAGGGGAGCAGCATAGTTCAGCTCCGGAGGAGGAGCCTTCCAAAGCGTGGTAGAAAGCTCCAGTTCTTTAAAATATATATATCGAGTCTGGTCTGCATGCTGTTGATCTGGAAGCTCCCATTCCTATTTTGAACCATGGTCTGGAAAGCTGTAACGCCAAGGAGCTGGATTGCTCTGTGTTCAAGGCGTTAGTGATTACTGTTAGTAGCAATGCAGACTTCTTGGGTGTGACTGGGTTTTCCAAGCCCATTTGTGGTATTTGCTATGAGGCTGTAGGTCTTTCTGTATTTTTCCTTTCCCAGCCGGAATCCCAGCTATCGGAAACACGTGCAGTCTTGTCAGTTGAAACTCAAATAAGAGTAGCCTGGGTGTGAACATAGAATCATAGCAATATGGGGCTGGAAGGGACCTCAAAGTCATCAAGTCCAGCCCACTGCACTGAGGCAGGACCAAGTAAACCTAGACCAGCCCTGACAGGTGTTTGTCCAACCTGTTCTTAAAAACCTCCAATGAGGGAGATTCCACAACCGCCATTGGAAGCCTAATTCCGGAGCTTAACTACTGTTCAAGTGAGAGAGATTTTCCTAATATCTAACCTAAACTTCCCTTGTTGCAGATTAAGCCTATTACTTCTTGTCCTACCTTTAGTGGACATGCAGAACAAACAATCCCAGTCCTCTTTATAACAGCCATTATCATATTTGGAGACTTATCAGGTCCCCCCTCAGTCTTCTTTTCTCAAGACTAAATGTACTCACTGTTTTAACTTTTTCTCATAAGTCAGGATCTCTAAATCTTTTATCATTTTTCTTGCTCTATTTTGTAGTCTCTCCATTTTGTCCACCTCTTCCTAAAGTGTGGTGCCCAGAATGGACACACTACTCCAAATGACACCTCACTAGTGCCAAGTAGAGCGGGACAGTTACCTCTTTTATGTCTTACTTATGTCAGTCCTGTTTAATACACCTCAGAGTGATATTAGTCTGTTTTGCAACTGCTTCACATTTTTGACTTGGATTTAATTTGTGATCTGCTAGAGCCCTCATTTTCCCCCCCGCCCTGATTCTTTTCAGCAGTACTACCACCGAGCCAGTTATTTCCCATTTTGTAGTTGTGCATTTGGTTGGGTTTTTTTTCCTTCTTAAGTAAAGTACTTTGGTGGCTTCATTTTATTGATTTCAGACCAGTTCTCCAATTTGTCAAGGTTGTTTTGAATTCTGATCCTGTCCTCCAAAGTGCTTGCAACCCCTCCTAGCTTGGTGTCATCTGCAGACTTTATAAGCATACTCTCCACTCCATTATCCAAGTAATTAATGAAAATATTGAATACTGAGCCCTGTGGGATCCCACTAGATACATCATAGAATATTAGGGTTGGAAGAGACCTCAGGACGTCTAGTCCAATCCCCTGCTCAAAGCAGGACCAACACCAACTAAATCATCCCAGCCAAGGATTTGTCAAGCCGGGCCTTAAAAACCTCTAAGGATGGAGATTCCACCACCTCCCTAGGTAACCCATTCCAGTGCTTCACTACCCTCCCAGTTTGACTATGGCTGATTTGATAACTGCTTTTTGAGTACGGTCTTTCAACCAGTTGTACACCCACCTCGTAGTAATTTCATCTTGACCACATTTCCTTAGTTTGCTTATGAGAATGTCATGTGTGACTGTGTCAAAAGCCTTACTAAAATCAAGATACATCCTGTCTACTGGTTCTCTCCCCCGACCAGGTCATAATCCTTTCAAAGAAGGAAATTGGGTTGGTTTGGCATGGTTTATTCTTGACAAATCCATGCTGGCTATTGCTTATAACCCTATTATCCTCCAGGAGCATAAAAATTGATTGTTGAATAATTACCAGGTATCAAAGATAGGCTGACTACTCTATCATGCTTCAGGACCTCCTTTTAGTATGTCTACACTGCACTTTAAAACCTGCAACAGTGAGTCTCAGAGCCTGGGTCTATAGCACTCAGGCTCCTGCTAAGGCACTAAAAAGAGCTGTGTAGACATTTGGGCTCAGGCTGGAGTTCAGGCTCTGAAGCCTGGGGTCATGGGTGTGTTTCTCCAGCCCAAGTATGGACGTCTACAGGGCTCTTTTTAGTACAAGCCTGAGCCTGCAGCCCCGGCTCTGTACAGCAGGTTTGCAAACACAGTGTAGAGAGAGCCTCTGTTTCCCTTTTTAAAACATATTTGTTTTGTTCTTGCTGCTCTTTAGACCTGCAGCTGTACCACAGTGAGACTTTGGAGCTGATGCTGCAGCGCTGGAGCAAGTTGGAGAGGGATTTCCGCATGAAGAATGGGCGCTATGACATCAGCAAGATCCCTGATATCTATGACTGCATCAAATATGATGTACAACACAATTGCACTCTGAAGCTGGAGGGCACTGCTGAACTCTTCAAACTCTCCAAAGCCTTGGCAGATGTGATCATACCCCAGGTACAGTCTGGCTCAACTTTCCCCTCTCTCCTAGGAGTGGCGCTCGCTCTCAATAGTGGAAGTGTCTAACATGGGTCTCACAAAGGGATGTGTCTTCAGGCCCGTGTCAGGTTTCCCCACTTGTGAGCAAAAACCAGAAAATGGTTGGTTGGTGTTTATAAGAGGATTTCACTGTATTGAGTAGTGCCTACTTCTTCTGCATTTTATCACTTGTGGGAGCAAGGCAGCTACTCTGCAAGCCACCCATATCTTCTAGAGAGCATTGTCCACTAGGTCAGCTTGCCCCTTCCTTGCCCTCTTAGCCAGAAAGGTTCCAAGGCTAGGAAAAGGTAAGTGGCCCTAACTACCCTACAGTTCCTTCTAACCATTGAAGGTGCAGCAAACTTTGATCATACACAGTGTTCTGCGTGCTTATCTTGTTGGGTTTTTTCTTTTGCTATTTAGGGACAAATTTTGTTTATAGTTAAATTATCAGCCAACTAATCCGATTTCTTAAGTGAAAAGTGCAGAAGATGAGATGTCCATCAGGCACGGGCTTCCTCTGGATTACCACGAGCAGGAGGGTAGGCTCCCTCACAACCTCACTGTCAAGGGAGACTCCTCAGGCCTGTTAAGCTAAGGTTAGCCCATGTACAAGTCCAGTGTCAATGTACAGGATTGGCTTGCAGAGTGGGGAAGGCTGCCTCAGACCCCAGCTGGTGGAAAAGCTCTTCAGGCCCAATTGATTAAGTCTGGCTATCAAGTTAAGGATCTGCTCCCAATTAAGATCCCTGGATAAGTCCAGGTCAACCTAGCAGACCTGGCTGTATGCCTAAAGTGGCTCCTGAAACGTCAGAGGCCATTGTCTACCTCTGGAAACAAAGCATGGATCCAGCCAGCATGAGGATCCAACCCCTCTGAGTAGGAAGAATCCCTTATCTAGTGATTCTGTGACCAGCATAGGACCATTTAGGCCGAGGCCCTGGACCTGTCCTGTTCAATTGAGCCTGGTATTGCAGGAGTAATACATCGTGATCTTTAGAGAATTGCTTTTCTTACTGGCTGTGTGCCCAATATGGGGACGTGAGCATCCTTGTTGAGATCTTTCCACATTGCAAACTTCTAATTGAGTTCAGGATGGTGGATTTCTGTTATGGGATGGAGTCTTAACGATGGTCTTCCTGGCTGGTCATGTTCACATGTAAACTCTTGATGCCCTGCTTGTCTAGGAGAGAGTTTTTCCCTTTGATGCCCTGTCTTTCAGGCCCTCTCCTTGAAAGTCAAGGGTGGGACGGAATCCATTTATAGACTCTCTTACTACCAGAAGCCTCAGCAGTCAGTTTATTAGGTTCTGAAGCTGTGTTCCCTTATTCCAAGAAGGGCCCGTTATGGTTCTGTTTGGTTCCTAGCCTACCCCCAAGGGCTCAGCTGTGCCACAGAAATTCAACCTCCAAGGATTGGGTTTGAGAATCTAGCACTGGGGTTCTAACCTGCTCAAAAACTGATGCCTGGCTTATGTCGGAGGACATGAGGTCATAGGCACTGACTCCATGGGTGCTGAGGGGCTGGAGCACCCACAGGGAGAAATTAGCAGGCTCTCCGCACTCACTGACAGCCAAGCTCTCCCCACCCCCTCCTCCTCCTCCGAGCATGGCGTCGTCACGCCTCCCCATCCCAGTGCTTCCAGCCCGCTGCCTAACAGCTGTTTGGTGGCGCTTAGGACTTTCCGGGAGGAATGGGGATGTGGCGTGCTCGGGGGAGGAGGTGGTAAAGAGGCAGGGCAGGGGCAGGGACTTGAGGGAAAGGGATGGAATTGGGGTGAGGGTGAGGCCGGGACGGGGACGGGGGCGGGGGGGGGGTCGAGCACCCACAGGGCAGAGGGGAAGTCAGTGCCTATGCACGAGGTTATGATACAGCCTTTTTCCCCACCTAGACTTTTTGTTCTAAGGCATCTTATGGATCCAGAGGTTTCACTATTCTGCCATCTTCACAGAAAAACAAGCCTCAGAGGATCTCAGACTCAGAGGATATGATGAATCGCTCCACAAGGGGCTGCCTGTTGGCTTCAGAGTTTTTCTGCAGCTGTCACCACTTGGCTGGGCCTTTTAAGGTGAGCTGGGCTCAGCCTTCCCTGTGATGGAGCAGTTCCCCCAGCTGATCCTGACTGGCTGGGAATCAAGAGGTTTAAGTCAATTATCAGATCCGAGTGCAGAAGAGTTGGGTGACTCTCATCAGGGTTTGGATAGTTGCTGGAGGGAGAGTCCCTCCTGTGACTGACCCTGAAGGGAGAGGGCAGCAGGAGAGAAGGAGGCTCTTGTGGCAGGGCTGGAAAAAGGCCATCACTCAGACAGCCTGGAAATAGACTTGGAATAAGGATCCAGCCTGCGGAGAATCTGATTTGGGAAAGGACTTTGGGATGAAGCCCTGAGGGTAGAAGCCAAATCTGCAGGGAGAAAGTCCAGAGGTCCGCACTGTGAGTGAGTGGGGCAGAAGGGTAGCCAAGGAGGGGTGGAAGACCCTGTTTTATGCTCTGATTAGAGTCTGCTTCTTGCCAGGGTCTCCCTGAGAGCAGGTGGACTTGTCGCAGGACTGTTAAGGCTAGGAGGGAGATGCTGTGCCACAGCAGGCCACACGGAGTTGCAGGGAAGATGCTCTGCTGCTCAGCAGCCCTATTGCAAAGGTGAGAAGAGATGCTGGGAACTCTTCCCCTTGTGTAGGAAAGAATCCAGGGAGAAGAATGTGCTGTCAGTCCAATTTGGACCTACTGCTATTGGTGAGGGGCCATGAAACATACTTTGATATCCCCTGGATCTGGCAGCATAAATGTGCTAATGGCTGTTTGTCTCTGACCTCTCATAGGAGGGAATATGAGCAGACCATTTGTGTTTTCAGAGCTACTGACCTCCAGATTTATCTGCTTAAAAACCGGGAAGTAAATGGTTCAATTCTGATTCTGGAGTGGCTCCAGCATGAAATACACAGCAATCCAGAGCATCCGCGCTAAGCATATCTAGATACCATAGAATTTTCAGCACTGTCTTTGTGTCTTTTGTAGCCCATGCATGGATAGTAGAAACCCCTAAGGCCTCCCATTTTCTGCTTTACCAAACCCTTCTTGGAGCTGATGGAGTACACAGGGTCTGGTGGACAGTCAGGTCCAGAAATTGACAAGAGCTTCTGTAAAAGAGCTTTGATTCCTCCCATCAGAAATGCACTGTATCAAGGTTTTTATTTGTAATATAAATAAAAACCTCAATACAGTGATTCTTCCCACCTGGAATGCACAGGGTGTGTGTGTGTGTGTGTGGGGTTTAAAAAGGAAAATCACTAAGCTTAAGGGTATGTGAGGTTTGCTTCTTAGTTGTAATACAAATAAAAGCTTGCCAGCTATCATACAGTGTTGGCAGTTGGAGTACCTGGCATGGGGCAAATGACTGTCTGACTGTGTTAACACCCTGGAGGACATAGTACTTGTTATCAGGTTTCAAAGGCAGAGCTCATTTTTCCAGGGGTGTTCAAGAGGGACTCGCCCTTCTGTGCAATAGTAGCATCAAAACTACAAGCATGATGAGACAGTCTTGAGAGATGGCCATTTTCAGATCTTAATCTATCTCACTGAACATAACCTCTGGAGTCCAGGAAGAGCTCTACCAATAAAACTGCATCTTACCTTTGGCCTTTCTTTGGCAGCAAGTGTTCCATTAAATGCCTGGCTTTCATGATTATTTTTCATGAATGTCTGGGTGTCTTCATCTGTGTCCATACTTGACCTTCAGTAGAGCATGCAGATGATTTGTCTCTAGTATTTTATATAAACGGACACTTTCATCCACACTTAAGTTTGGCGGTGAAACCTTGATATTTTCCAAACCTGCCAAACTTTCCTGCAGTGAATGGGTTTGTTACTTGTGCAATTACATGATAACTTTAAGATCAGGCTATGTCTAAAGCCTCAGCACAGCTGTTCATGCCTGTACCAAGGTCTCATCTACCAGAGGGAGATAAATTATTGACAGGCTCTTTGAGCAGAGTTTTTATTCAATACCACAAAGTGCTCTTTTCAAAGTCTCTATCTTGATTTTTATCTGCTTTTCTGCAACTGGGGTAAATAGCAACTAACAGGGCTGGGCAAATAGTGGATTTTTCAGTTTGGTTCAGATCCCTTCTGAAAACAGATCTTGTCAAACTAACTTGATATCTTTTTTGGGGAGAGGGATGAGATTACGTGTTTGGTTGACAGAGGTAATAGTGTTGACATATTTCTATAAGGCATTTTATTTGGCACAGCATGACATTTTAATTAAATACTAAAACAATATAAAATTAACATACATATAAAATGATGGGGTCTAAATTAGCTGTTACCACTCAAGAAAGAGATCTTGGAGTCACTGTGGATAGTTCTCTGAAAATATCCACTCAATGTGCAGCGGCAGTCAAAAAAGCGAACAGAAAGTTGGGCATCATTAAGAAAGGGATTTGATGATGATACAGAAAATATCATATTGCCTCTATATAAATCCATGGTATGCTCACATCTTGAATACTGCATGCAAATGTGGTCGCCCCATCTCAAAAAAGATATATTGGAATTGGAAAAGGTTGAGAAAAGGGCAACAAAAATGATTAAGGGTATGGAACGGCTTCCATGTGAGGAGAGAGTAATAAGACTGGGACTTTTCAGCTTGGAAAAGAGACGACTAAAGGGGGATATGATTGAGGTCTAGAAAATCATGACTAGTGTGGAAAGTAAATAAGGACATGCTGTTTACTCCTTCCCATAACACAAGAACTAGGAGTCACCAAATGAAATTTAATAGGCAGCAGGTTTAAAACAAGCACAAGGAAGTATTTCTTCACACAACGCACAGTCAGCCTGTGGAACTCCTTGCTGGAGAATGTTGTGAAGGCCAAGACTATAACAGGGTTCAAAAAAGCACTAGATAAATTCACAGAGGATAGGTCCATCAATGACTATTTGCCAGAGTGGACAGGGATGGTGTCCCTAGCGTCTGTTTGCCAGAAGCTGGGAATGATCGAAGGGAATGAATCACTTGATTACCTGTCTGTTCATTGCCTCTGGGACAACTGGCATTGGCCACTGTCGGAAGACAGGATACTGGGCTAGATGGACCTTTGGTCTGACCCAGTATGGCTGTTCTTATGGTCTAACATTGCACACATTAAATGGATTAAAAACTGGCTAACTGATTAGGTCTCAAAACATGATTGTAAATGGTGAATCATCCTCAAATGGGAATGTTTCCAGTGGGGGTCCTGCAGGGATCGATTCTTGGCCCTATCCTATTTAACATTGTTATGAATGACTTGGAAGGAAAAAACATAAAATAATCTCCGATTAAAGTTTGCAGATGACCCAAAAATTGGGGGAGTGGTAAATAACGAAAAGGACAGGTCACTGTTCAGAGCAATCTGGATTGCTTGGTAAACTGGGTGCAAGGAAACAACATGTGTTTTTAATATGGCTGAATGTCAGTGTATACATCTAGGAACAAAGAATATAGGCCATCCTTACAGGATGAAGGGTTCTATCTTGGGAATCAGTGACTCTGGAAAAAAAAAATATGGGGGTTGTGGTGAATAATCAGCTGAACATGAATCATAGGACTGGAAGGGGCCTCGAGAGGTCATCTGATCCAGTCCCTTGCCCTCATGGCAGGACTAAATATTACCTAGACCATTCCTGACAGGTGTTTGTCTGACTTGTTCTTAAATCTCCAATGATGGAGATTCCACAACCTCCCTAGGCAATTTATTCCAGTGCTTAACCACCCTGACAGTTAGGAAGTTTTTCCTAATGTCCAACCTAACCCTCCCTTGCTGCAATTTAAGCCCATTGCTTCTTGTCCTATCCTCAGAGGTTAAGGAGAACAGTTTTTTCTCCCTCCTTCTTGTAACAACCTTTTACATACTTGAAAACTGTTGTCATGTCCCCTCTCAGTCCTCTCTTCTCCAGACTAAACAAACCCAATTTTTTCAATCTTCCCTCATAAGTCATGTTTTTTAAACCTTTAATCATTTTTGGCGCTCTTCTCAGGATTCTCTCCAAATTGTCTACATCTTTCCTGAAATGTGGCACCCAGAACTAGACACAATACTCCAGTTGAGGCCTCATCGGCGCAGAGTGGAACGGAAGAATGACTTCTTGTGCCTTGCTTACAGCACTCCTGCTAATACATCCCAGAATGATGTTCACTTTTTTGCAACCGTGTTACACTGTTGACTCATATTTAGCTTGTGGTTCACTTTGAACCCCAGATCCCTTTCTGCAGTACTCCTTCCTAGGCAGTCATTTCCCATTCTGTATGTGTGCAACTGATTGTTCCTTCCTAAATGGAGTACTTTGCATTTGTCCTTATTGAATTTCAACCTATTTACTTCAGACCCATTCTCCAGTTTGTCCAGATCATTTTGAATTTTAATCCTATCCTTCAAAGCACTTGCAACCCCTCCCAGCTTGGTATCATCCGCAGACTTTATAAGTGCACTCTCTATGCCATTATCTAAATCATTGATAAAGATATTGAACAGAATTGGACCCAGAACTGATCCCTGCGGAACCCCATTCATTTTGCCCTTCCAGCATGACTGTGAACCACTGATAACTACTCTCTGGGAACGGTTTTCCAACCAGGTTTGCACTCACCTTATAGTAGCTCCATCTAGGTTGCATTTCCCTAGTTTGTTTATGAGAGGTCATGCAAGACAGTATCAAAAGCTTTACTAAAGTCAAGATATAACACGTCTACCGCTTCCCCCCAAAGTCTCTTTACCCTGTCAAGGAAAGCTATCAGGTTGGTTTGACACGATTTGTTCTTGACAAATCCATGCTGACTGTTACTTATCACCTTATTATTTTCTAGGTGTCTGCAAATTGATAGCTTAATTATTTGCTCCATTATCTTTCTGGGTACAGAAGTTAAGCTGACTGGTCTGTAATTCCCTGGGTTGTCCTTATTTTCCTTTTTATATATTGGTACTATATTTGCCCATTTCCAGTCTTCTGGAATCTCTCCCGTCTTCCATGACTTTTGAAAGATAATCGCTAATGGCTCAGATATCTCCTCAGACAGCTCCTTGAGTATTCTAGGATGCATTTCATCAGGCCCTGGTGATTTGAAGACATCTAATTTGTCTAAGTAAGTTTTAACTTTGTTCCCTGTTTTAGCCTCATCTGATCCTACCTCATTTTCACTGGTATTCACTATGTTAGACATCTAGTCACCGCCAACCTTCTTGGTGAAAACCGAAACAAAGAAGTCCATTAAGCGCCTCTGCCATTTCCACATTTTCTGTTATTGTTTTTCCCCCTCCATTGAGTAGCAGTCCTACCCTGTGCTTGGTCTTCCTCTTGCTTCTAATGTATTTGTAGAATGTTTTCTTGTTACCCTTTATGTCACTAGCTAGTTTGATCTTGTTTTGTGCCTTGGCCTCTCTAATTTTGTTCCTATCTACTTGGGTTATTTGTTTATATTCATCCTTTGTCATTTGACCTCGTTTTCACTTTTTGTAGGACTCTCTTAATTTTTAGATCATCGAAGATTTCATGATTCTTTCAAATTCTCAACCAGTTCCTCCCTACTTGTCAAAATCAAATCTAGACCAGCCTCTCCCCAGTAGCTTTCTCCATCTTCTGAAATAAAAAATTGTCTCCAATACGTTCCAAGAATTTATTGGATAAGCTGTGCCCTGCTGGGCTGTTTTCCACAACAGGTGCTGAGTAGCTGAAGTCCCCCCTTGCCACCAAGCCCCGGGCTGTGGAGGGTTTTGTTATTTGTTTAAAAAGCTGCCTCCTCTTCCTCCGGGGCAGGGGTCCGTAGAAGACCCCGGCCGTGACTCAGCCTGGTTTTCACTCCTTTTATCCTGACCCAGCCACTGCCAACCAGCCTGCCTCCTAGTTCAACCTCGACCTCGGTTCCAGTGTAGACGTTTTTCATATATGCCCCGTGTGGCACCATGGCCAAAAGAGAAAGCGATCCTGGGATGCATAATCAAGGGAACGTTGAGTAGGAGTAGAGAGATTATTTTACCTGTGTATTTGACAGCGGTGCGACCGTTGCTGGAATGCTGCATCCAGTTCCGGTGCCCACAATTTAAGAAGGAAGTTGATCAATGGGAGAGGGTTCAGAAAAGTCATGAGAATGATTAAAGGGTTAGAAAACCTGCCTTCTTGTGATAGACTTAAGAAGCTCCATCTATTTAGCTTAACAAAGAGAAGGATAAGGGATGACTTGAATACAGTCTGTAAGTATCTACATGGGGAACAAATAGTTAATAACGGGCGAATCAATCTAGCAGAGAAAGGTATAACATGATCCAGTGGCTGGAAACTGAAGCTAGACAAATTCAGACTGGGAATAAGGCATACATTTTTAACAGTGAGGGTAATTAACAATTGGAACAATTTACCGAGGATCATGGAGGATTCTCCATCACTGACCATTTTTAAAGCAAGATCGGATGTTTTTCTAAAGCTCTGCTCTCGGAATTATTGTGGGGAAGGTCTGTGGCCCGTGCTATACAGGAGAGGTCAGACTAGATGATCACAATGGTCCTTTTAGGCTTGGAATCTGATTCTCCACATCAGGCAGAGGGGGGACTTGAACTGGGGACTCCTTCATTCCAGTGGTAAGGGAAATCTCCTCCCTTCCCACTCCCCCAGGCCATCTGGAGAATCTAGTCCTTTACTTTTGTCAAATTGCCTAAAGTCGAAACAAAAACCTTTGTTGGGTTGATTTTAATATTACTAAAGCACTCTTCTTTGGTTCAGTCAAAACTATTTGGCTACCAAAACTATTGGACACCCCCCCTCCCCAAAAACAAACAAACAAACCAACAACCCCAAAACAAAAACTACCCGCTTATCTTTTCCCACCCTGGAAAATGCACTTTGTCCATGGCTTTAACCCAAGGACAAGCAAGAGCTAACATCAGTAACACAGACCTTTTCCTTTGCTGAGAGCAGGAACGTCTCTGGATATTCTATTGACTTGGTGATCTTTCACATATTGGTTACATTGGTACCTAGTTGCTGTCACTAGCCATGATTGAAACTTGACTATTCTGTTGTTCAGTATCCTGGGTCTTAAGATGACTAAGAAGTCTTGCTCCTTGAGGTGGGCATCTCCATTCAGGTCTGAATTTTCTCTGGTCAGCTGCTTGACTCTGGAATGCTGGAACACTTCTCATAAGGGTGATGCTGTGCTCTGGACAAACCTGTTGAAAAGCAGGAGTTGCTGATCAATCAGACCTCCTTTTCAGAGGTGTGGGGTTAAAAATTCCCATATGAAAGGGTGTGTCTGAGGGAGGTTGGGACCACCTCCCCTTGTATGCATTCAGAGCCATGCATGAAGGGAGGAGTGGGGTGGGGTGGGGAAAGAGTAAGTGGCTCCAGGGGACACTTCTCACTCGTATATTCTGGAAGCTTGCAGTGGAGGAGCCTCGATTGCACAAGTGTGGATATTCAGAGGCTCATCTTGAAGAAATCTGGTTACGTGTAAGAAGCCTTCATTATCTGTATAAGGATCTGGCCCTAAGAAGCCAGTCTCAGTGTCTGTCTGGTGGGTACCAGTGACATAAGGAATATAGGAGGCCAAATTTAGGCTGCTAGGGAAGAGATTAAGTGCAGGATTTCAATGGTAGCATTTTCTGAAATGATTCCAGTTCCACACACAAGGCTAGTTAGACAGGCAGAACGGCAGGGTCTCAATGCGTGGATGAGATAATGATGTAGGAAGGAAGGGTTCAGGTTTATATGGAACTGTTGGGAAAGGAGGAGCCTATACAAAAAGGATGGGATCCATCTAAACCAAAATGGAACCAGACTGCTGGCATGTAAAATTAAAAAGGCCATAGAGGAGTTCTTAAACTAAAGTGTGGGGGAAGCTGACAGGTGCGGAGGAGCATGTGGTTCAGACAGAGATCTCCCATAGGGGAGGACTTATTAACGGGGATTCTCTATCCTAGTAAAGAGGAGAGTTTAGAAATTGGCAAAGTAAAAGTAGGAATTGAAGAGAGACAGTCAAATGAAAGAGTCCCAATTCAATATCACATGAAGGCAGACAACTAAAAAGTGACAAACGTTTTAAGTGCTTGTATGCAAATCCTAGAAGTCTAAATACTAAGATGGGTGAACTTGAGTGCCTGGTATGATATGAATAGCCTCATTTAATGGAATCTCAGAAACATGGTGGAATGATGACCATCAGTCGGACACTGTAATACCAGGGTGCAAAATATATAGGAATGATAATATAGGTCATGCTGGTGGAGGAGTGGCACTATATTTGAAAGAAAGCACAGTCAAATATAGTAAAATTGTTAAATGAATAAACTGTACCGTATAATCTCTAGGGATAGAAATTCCATGCTTGAATAATAAGAGTGTAGCAGTAGGAACATAGTACCAACCACCTGACCGGGATGGTGACAGTAATTGTGAACTGCTTAGGGAGATTAGAGCGGCTATAAACATAGAAAACTCAGTAATAATGCATGGTTTCAGCTATCCCCATATTGACTGGGTATATGTCACCTCAGGACAGGATGCAGAGATAATGTTTCTTGACACCTTTTAAATGACTGTTTCTTGGAGCAGCTAATCCTGGAACCCACAAGGCAGGAGGCATTTCTTGATTTAGTCCTAAGTGGAGCATAGTCTCTGATCCAAGAGGTGATTATAACTGAACCACTTGGTAACAGTGACCATGATATAATTTAAATTTAACATGCTTTGTCAGGGGAATGGGGAAATACCAAAGAAACCCACCACAGTAGCATTTAACTTCAGAAAGGGAAATGACACAAAAATGAGGAAGTTAGTTAAACATAAATTAAAAGGAACAGGCACAAAAGTGAAAAGCCTGCAAACTGCATGGAAACTTTTTAAAAACACCATACTAGAGGCTCAAACTTTACCCCAAATTAAAAAGAATAGGAGGATAAAAAAAATGCCACCATGGCTACACAATAGAATAAAAGAAGCAGTTAGAGGCAAAAAGGATCATTTAAAAATTGGAAGTAAAATCCTACTGAGGAAAATAGAAAAGAGCATAAACTCTGGCTAGTCAAGAGTAAACATATAATTAGGAAGGCCAAAAAAGAATTTGAAGAGCAACTAGCAAAAGACTCCAAAACATTTAAGTACATCAGAAGCAGGAAGCCTTCCAAACAGTCAGTGGGGCCACTGGATGATCAAGGTGCTAAAGGATCATTCAAGGAAGACAAGGCCATTGCAGAGAATATAAATGCATTCTTTGCATTGGTCTTCCTGCAGAGAATGTAAGGGAGATTCCACTCTTGAGCCATTCTTTTTAGGTGACAGATCTGAGGAAATGTCCCAGACTGACATGTCCGTAGAGGAGGGTTTGTAACAAACTGGTAAATTAAACAGTAATAAGTCACCAGCACCAGACGGTATTCACCCAAAAGTTCTCAAGGAACCCAAATATTACATTGTAGAACTATTAACTGTGGTATGTACCCTATCACTTAAATCCACTTTTGTGCCAGCTGACTGGAGGATAGCTAATGGGACGCCAATTTTTAAAAATGGCTCCTGGCAGTTACAGGCTGGTAAGCTTAACTTCAGTACCAGGCAATTTGGTTGAAAGTATAGTAAAGAACAGTGTTCATATATTAAAAAAAAAAAAAAAAGGAGTATTTGTGGCACGTTAAAGACTAACCAATTTATTTGAGCATAAGCTTTTGTGAGCTACAGCTCACTTCATCGGATGCATTCAGTGGAAAATACAGTGAGGAGATTTATATACACACAGAACATGAAAAAATGGGTGTTATCATACACACTGTAAGGAGAGTGATCACTTAAGATGAGCTATTACCAGTGGGGGGGAGAAAACCTTTTGTAGTGATAATCAGGGTGTTCATATGTGTCTGATAGTTCTGTTTGTTGGAAAAGAGTTAACACTGCTTTTGTAAAGGGAAATCATGCCTCCCCAATCTATTGGAATGCTTTGAGGGGTCAAGAAGCATGTGGGCAAGCGTGATTCAATGGATCTAGTGTAGCTGGACTTTCAGAAAGCCTTTGACAAGGTCCCTCACCAAAGGCTCTTGAGCAAAGTAAGCAGTGATGGGAGGAGAGGGAAGGTCCTGTCATGGATCAGTAACTGGTTAAAAGACAAAACACAGGGTAGGAATAAATGGTCTGTTCTCAGAATGGAGAGAGGTAAATAGTGGTGTCCCCCAGGGGTCTGTAGTGGGACCAGTGGTGTTCAACATGATTATAAATGATCTTGAAAAAGAAGTAAACACTGAGGTGGCAAAGTTTGCAGATGATACAAAATTATCCAAGATCAGTCCAAAGCAGTCTGTGAAGAGTTACAAAGGGATCTCACAAAACTGGGTGAGTGGCAAGAAAATGGCAGATGAAACTAAAAGTTGATAAATATAAAGCAATGCACATTGGAAAACATAATCCCAACTATATATATACAAAAGATCTGGTCTAAATTAGCTATTACCACTCAAGAAAGAGATCTTGGAGTCCTTGTGGATGGTTCTCTGAACCATTTGCTCAATGTGGATTGGTAGTCATAAAAGCTAATATTAGGAACCATTAGGAAAGGGATAGGTATGACAAAAAATATCAATAATGCCAATATATAATACTAGAATACTGTGTGTGGTTCTGGTCTCCACATCTCAGAAAAGATATATTGGAAATGGAAAAGGTACAGAAAAGGGCCACAAAAATGATTAAGGGTATGGAACACCTTCCATCTGAAGAGCGATTAACAAGACTGGACTATTCAGCTTGGAAAAGAGACAGTTAAGGGTGGGTATTATAGAGGTCTTTAAAATCGTGAAAGGTGTGGAGAAAGTGAATAAGGAAGTGTTGTTATTTACCCCTTTACATAACACACGAAGCAGGGGTCATCCAATGAAATTAATAGGCAGCAGGTTTCAAATAAACATTCACACAACGCACAGCCAACCCGTGGAACTCGTTGCCAGAGGATGTTGTGAAGGCCAAAAGTATAAATGGGTTAAAAAAAATCAGAGAAGTTCATGGAGGATACTCTATCAGCGGCTATCGGACAAGATGGTCAGGGCTGCAACCCCATGCTCTGGGTGTCCCTAGGCCTCTGACTGCCAGATGCTGGGGCTAGATGACAGGGAGTGGATCACTTGAGTACCTGTACTGTTCATTCCCTCTGAAGCTCCTGGCATTGGCTGCTGTCTGAAGACAGGATCCTGGGCTAGATGGACCACTGGTCTGACCCAGTATGGTGGTTCTTATGTTCTTTTCTTTCTGTTACTACTGCAGGAATATGGGATTAATAAGGAGGAAAAGCTGGAGATTGCTATTGGCTTCTGTCTTCCTCTCATCAAGAAGATCCAGTTGGACCTGCAAAGAACCCATGAGGATGAGTCTGTCAACAAGCTGCACCCCTTGTAAGGACCTTGCTGCATGGTGGCACTGGTCGGGGACACACTGTGCCCTGAGAAGGCCATGCCATACGTTGACCTAGATGGACCAACCAGTGATGTTAAATTAAGGCAGTAGTGCATCATTGCGGGGAGAGGGAGTGTTGCTGCCTTTATCAGAATGTGCAGAGGGGAGCAGGTGTTTGGTTGGGGAGAGGACTACACCATTCCTACAGGCTTGTTCCTTAGGATGCTGTGTAGCAGGCCACTTGCTCCTCGCATCTTGCTCTGCCTCTGCTACTGTGAAACGTGGGTGTATTTATCTCTGCAGAATTATTTCACTCTGTTAGGCATGCATGTTTGAGAGAGTCTGTATGAACTACGTTGTGAATAACGCTGTGGCTGGTTTGGTTTAGGTACTCAAGAGGAGTCCTGTCCCCAGGCCGCCATGTACGGACACGGTTATACTTTACCAGCGAGAGCCACGTACATTCCCTGCTCAGCATCTTCCGCTATGGGGGGCTCTTGGATGTAAGTGTGCCAGCAGTACCACAGGGTAAACCTCCCCCTTTCTTCATCAGCCCTGTCCAGGGTGAACAGTGTGTGGCTGCAGATTACCCCTTCTAGCTAACTCCCCACCAATGACTCATACCACTGGCTTCTGACCAGCACTATCTCTGCTTTGTTTGCATGTTGGGGCTTATTTTCATCTTTGGCAGATGGAGGGTGGTTTTTGCTAAGGGTCTGATTCTTGCTGAATAATACCTCATTCCAAGACCATCCCCACTGGTTTTAGTGGGGAACCTGGTGGAAGTCTGATTTTGGTGGCATAGCTCAGGGAGTGCTCCCCACCCTGCTCTTGGAAGGGAAGGGAAGCTGATTCCTCTTGAGCAAGGCCAAGCTCCGCTCTAGAGACTTTCTTTTAGTTCCAAGTCAATGACTCAATGTCCCCTGAAGTAAGTGAGCTGGAATTGCAGCTACTCTAAAGTGGGTGCATAGCTGGTTGGAAAGCTGATCCAAGAGAGTAGTTATCGGTGGTTCACAATCAAGCTGGAAGGACATATCGAGTGGGGTCCCTCAGGGGTCAGTTCTTGGGCCAGTTCTGTTCAATATCTTCATCAGTGATTTAGATAATGGCATAGAGAGTGCACTTTTAAAGTTTGCGGATGATACTGAGCTGGGAGGGGTTGCAAATGCTTTGGAGGATAGGATTAAAATTCAAAATGATCTGGACAAACTGGAGAAAGGCCTGAAGTAAATACAATGAAATTCACTAAAGACAAATGCAAACTACTCCACTTAGGAAGGAACAATCAGTTGCACACATGCACAATGGGAAATGACTGCCTAGGAAGGAGTCCTGCAGAAAGGGATCCGGGAGTCGGTGGATTACAAGCTAAATAGGAGTCAACAGAGTAACGCTGTTGCAAAAAAAGCAAACATTCTGGGATGTATTAGCAGGAGTGTTGTAAGCAAGACAAAAGAAGTAATTCTTCCGCTCTACTCCACGTTGATTAGGCCTCAACAGGAGAATTGTGTCTAGTTCTGGGCACCACATTTCAGGAAAGATGTGGACAAATTGGAGAAAGTCCAGAGAAGAACAACAAAAATGATGGAAGGTCTAGAAAACATGACCTTTGAGGGAAGATTGAAAAAATTGGGTTTGTTTAGTCTGGAGAAGAGAAGACTAAGGAGAAGCATGAGTTTTCAAGTATATAAAAGGTTGTTACAAGGAGAAGGGAGAAAAATTGTTCTCCTTAACTTTTGAGGATAGGACCAGAAGCAATGGGCTTAAATTGCAGCAAGGGAGAGTTAGGTTGGACATTAGGAAAAACTTCCTAACTGTCAGGGTGGTTAATCACTGGAATAAATTGCCCAGGGAGGTTGTGGAATCTTCGTCATTGGAGATTTTTAAGAACAGGTTAGACAAACACCTGTCAGGGATGGTCTAAATGATATTTAGTCCTGCCTTGAGTGCGGGGGACTGGACTAGATAACCACTCCAGGTCCCTTCCAGTCCTATGATTCTGTGTATGAGTGGGTCCCTTCAGCGAGAAGGAAATGGAAGGGCCTGGCATTTGGAGACGGAGCCCTGTCTCTCCTTTGATAAGAGTAGAGCCTAGAATTTCACGTCACAGAGCTTGAATCGGAGAAATCTTTCCCCGAGCCTCTATGGTTGGTTGGTTAGGTTGGCTCTACACACACACACTCCCTGTGGGTATTAGAAGGGCTAAGAAATGCACTGCCTCACAAACAGCTAATTGTGTTCTTTGGTCTCCTATCCTGCTATTCCTAGAAGGTTTGCATGTGTTGAGGCTTGTTTAGCAGGTTCAGGTTCATGTGCCTGTGGCAGCTCTCTGTATCTGAGGAAAGTGGCCAGAAGTGACTTTATCTAACTTCCTGGTCAATGTGCAGGGTGTTTTTCTTCCACTCACTGTCCCCTGTGGTGTCAGGGGATACTGTACTGTGGGGCATGCTACCTTGGGGGCATGGCTGTGCCCTGGTGAGAGCTCGGGGGACACCATGCTGCCCTTCCCATCTCGCAAATGGCATGTCCAAAGTGTTCTCCAGTTTTTCCATTCATCAAACCCTTTTGTAAGAGCAACCCTCCTTCCTTTCCATTCTTCCCCCTCCATTTTCTTACTGCTTCTTGCAAATATTTCATTCTGCAGACCACCATTTGAGAACCAGCATGTTAGGGAAGCTGTTATTGGTTATGCTCCATTTCTCAGCATGACATTAGTGGGTAGCCTGCTGCTGGATGTGCTAAAATCTGAACACGGGCTGTAGCTGTAGTCTGAGTGTCCCTTCCTGCCATCATTTCTTTCTGTAAACTCCTCTCCCCCCGTGTGAGGTTCTGTCTGCAGATTAGCTGAGTGAGGTGTTTCTGTGCTGACAGGGATGTTACACTGTGGAGAGGAAACCCTCTTAGACCCATTTCACTTAGTGCTGCAAGTTGTCTGCCATTGCTTATCCCATGCGACTGTTTGTGTGTATGTATCAGGAGTCCAAGGACCAGCAGTGGAAGAGAGCCATGGACTATTTGAGTGCTATCTCAGAACTGAACTACATGACCCAGATTGTTATCATGCTGTACGAGGACAACAACAAGGTGAGGGATCTAGAACTAGAATAAAATCTTTCCTCCTGTGATATGAGACAGTGGCCACCAGGATCCAGCACTCTCTGTCTTTGCCCAGGTGGCAAGGTACTGGCATTGGTGGGCCTCCTGTCATACCAGGCAGTGAGCCCCCAAAACTGATTGCACATTTTCTTTCTGAAATGTGAGATGGGGAGTCTCCTGGGCTGAAGAGCCTCCCAAAACACAAGTTTCTAGGGCCAACAGTTCCCATCTGGCGAAGAATCTGTAGACCAGAATCCTTCATTCAGTTAAGGGGATTTTGAATTGGTATTTAAAAATAACCTGCTGCTGAGCAGCCGCTTCCAGTCACAGCGTTAATCTAGGACTAGCTGAATCTATGATCAGACACCTCTGCTATCAGCTCCCGTTGGCTGGGAACATCCCAGAGGTGCTGGAGGCCAGACGTAACAGCCTTTTGTTAGTGGTGGTCTTTGACCACTGGGGAAAAAGAGAGAATACCCCCCCTCTTCTCCCAGTGCATTGTTAGAAGAGACCGCATCATCTGTAAATGGTTGGAGCAGAGCACTTGGAGTCAGATCTGTTGTAATAGGTTGGTTGTGCTCTTCCACTGACCCACAGTGTTATCAGGTGTTGGAACTCTGTAGGGAAAGGTTAACTGAGCCCTTCTGACTCATTGTGGCAGCTACCACTCGTTAACCCACCTTGATTTAGCAGGAGTGAGTGTGGCCCTCTGGTTATTGGAATGTAGGGGCTGAGCTCTCCTAGAGGAGAATAGCCTAGCTATGGCATTTGTGGCTAATATTGTGTTAACTTATTGATAAAGATAAATTAATCACTGAGCTAAAAAGTAGTGGTTGCCGAGGTGTAAGTGAACATGACCTAATTACATTTGTTATCTGTAAACAGAATATTGTCCTAACCAGTAATATATTTACTTGGCACTTTGAAAGGGCCAATTTCCCAAGCTGAAAACAATTTTGCTTAAAATTATGGTTAAAAGTGATTTAGTAGGAAAAACTTCAAACAACATGAATGATAATTGGAAGTTGTTTAAAAATTCTTTTAGTAGATGCCCAAAAAAATCAAAATTCCCCAATCACAGAAAAACTTATCCTGATTAAAAAGGAAAGAGAAAAGAGCACTATGGAATTGCACACACAAATGGAAAAAGGGGCGGTTGATAGCAATGACTTAAATGATGGGTTTGAGGCAGGAATCACTGGATGAAATTCTATGGCTTGCATTATGCAGAAGGTCAGACAGGTGATCATATTGGTCCCTTCTGGCCTTAAAATCTATTAAATTAGCAGTCGTTAAGAAAGGGATAGATAATAAGACAGAAAATGTCATGTTGCGTCTATATAAATCCATGGTACGCCCACATCTTGAATACTGCATGCAGATGTGGTTGCCCCTTCTCAAAAAAGTTATATTGGAATTGGAAAAGGTTGAGAAAAGGGCAACAAAAATTATTAGTTTCAGAGTAGCAGCCGTGTTAGTCTGTATCCGTAAAAAGAAAAGGAGTACTTGTGGCACCTTAGAGACTAACAAATTTATTAGAGCATAAGCTTTCGTGAGCTACAGCATCTGATGAAGTGAGCTGTAGCTCACGAAAGCTTATGCTCTAATAAATTTGTTAGTCTCTAAGGTGCCACAAGTACTCCTTTTTAAAAAAATGATTAGTGGTATGGAACGGCTTCCGTATGAGGAGAGAGTAATAAGACTGGGACTTTTCGGCTTGGAAAAGGGGGGATATGATTGAGGTCTCGAAAATCATGACTGGTATGGAGAAAATAAATAAGGACATGCTATTTACTCCTTCTCATAACACAAGAAAAAGGAGTCACCAAATGAAATTAATAGGCAGCAGGTTTAAAACAAGCACAAGGAAGTATTTTTTCATACAACACACAGTCAACCCGTGGAATTCCTTGCTGGAGAATGTTGTGAAGGCCAAGACTATAACAGGGTTCAAAAAAGAACTAGATTAAATTCATGCAGGATAGATCCATCAATGGCTATTAGCCAGAGTGGACAGGGATGGTGTCCCTAGCGTCTGTTTGCCAGAAGCTGGTAATGGGTGACGGGATGGATCACTTGAAGATTACCTGTTCTGTTCATTCCCTCTGTGGCACCTGGCACTGGCCATTGTCGGAAGACTGGATACTGGGCGAGATGGATCTTTGGTCTGACAGTATGGCTGTTATTTTTTCGTCGTGAAATGCGGACAGTTGATACGGGATGCCAGAGGAATCAATGCCAAAAATCTATAGCCAATAGGATTCAGAGGGCAATAACAGAATTTTTTAAACATCCGGGAAAAAAATTCTAGCAATGGTGTAAGTCTGCACTAGATAGAGGTGATAAAATTGCCAGTAATGATGCAGAAAAGACAGAAGTATTCAATAAATATCTTTGTTCATTATTTGAAAAAAAGAGCCAATGGGTGGAAGCTGAAAGTTGACAAATACAAACTAGAGTATAAGGTGGGAAGTTTTTAACAGTCAGGGTAATTAACCCTTGAAACAACTTGCCCAGTGATGTAGTGGATTCTCCTTCGGGGAGGGGTCTTCAGATCAAGATGAGGTGTGTCTTTCTCAAAGATCTGTTGTAGCCCAGCCAGGAGGCATCCTGGGTGAGGTTCCTTAGCCTGTGTTGTCCTAGAAGTCATAATCTATAAAACCAAGTCCAGGAAGGTGTAAGACTTACTCTCCCCAGTGTGTGGTCCGTTTTGAAGGGAGGGCAGGTACTGTGTCTCTGGGTATGTTTGCATAGCCCAGTCCTGATTAAGTCCTCCAGGCGCTACTGTGATAACCTTAATACTGAGCTCTGTGCTGCTGGGTGAGACATAAAGCCCAGGTTAGCATGTCTGTGCTTGTCTCATTGCTTCTGCATTTCCGCCTAAGCGGTGTGCTTGGGGTGTGTGCTATTTTGGCATGGAGGAGAGAGGGCAGAGGGCCATACCACAGCCCACACTGAAGTTGGGGCTGATTTTTGTGTTCTCAGGACTCATCTTCAGAGGAGCGTTTTCACGTGGAGCTTCATTTCAGCCCAGGTGTGAAGGGATGTGAGGAAGATGGAAGTGCCCCTACAGGGTTTGGCTTTCGGCCTGCATCAGCAGAAGTGAGTCTGCAGTCACTGTGCCCTGTTTGAAGGGCCTGCCTGTGTCACTGAGGCACAGGCGGGGTGGGAGATGGTGTGGAGCACAGCAACTGCACTGCCCCTGTGGGGAAAGCAGTGCGCTAATGAAAGAGAGGTGAAGCCACAGGCCCACCTCTTCCCCATCCTTAGAAGAGAGGCTGGGACCCAAGTGTGCTCAGGAGAGCCTTTGTGATCCTGGGGAAGCAGGCTCTGGTGTGCTCACAGCAGGGCCAGGCACAGTCTGACCCAGAATCCTTCATCACACTCTGACAAGCACAGACCTAGCAGCTCCTCTGCATTCTGCGGTGTCTCCGCCAGCCAGCAGTGGCCATGTCTCGGGCCCACTCTTGCAGTAGCATATCTGGCAGTTGAGGGTTGTTTGCGGGGTTGAGTTTCCTGGCTGGCTGGGTACTTTGTCTCCGGTTTCAAGGCTGTGTGTGGAGAGATGTAATCTCACTTCATTTTGTACAAGTGTCTGACTGGAATTCTGCTGGGCCTGTTTTTTCCTCTCAGTAAATCCCACCTGGGCCTGCATTGCTAGTTGTGTTAGTAATGCTGCTAGTATTTCCTTCGTGCAGAATGATGATAAGAAGCCAAACCAGGGCAGCATGGAGGATCTCTCCAAAGTGAAGAGCATTGATGGGACAGACCAAGCACAAGAAAGGTCATCCCAGCCCTCTGAGCCAATCTGCATTCAGCGGAGATCGCCCTTGATCCGCAACCGGAAAACTGGGTCCATGGAGGTAATGGGGCGGGTGTAGTTTCAATTGCTCTGATTAGTCCTCTTGCCCAGACTTGGCATCTCAGTTTTACCGTTGCAGAAAAGCTGCATTCCTGGGACTCCCCTTTTAGCAGTGCACCAGGGTCTGAGTTACTGCTATGAAGGGAGTTAAGGCAGTGGTCACCAACCAGTCGATCGCAATCGAGTGGTTGATCCTAGAGGATCTCCAGCGGTGCAGTGTGACTGTTGCTAAGGCAGACTCCCTGCCTACCCCGACCCTACGCCGCTCCCAGAAGCAGCCAGCGCAGCCCTGCAGCCACGGGGGCAGGGGTCTCCCTCCATACACTACTCCTATCTTCAAGCACTGCCCTCGCATCTCCCATTGGCCAGGAGAGCTGTCGGGGCGGTGCTTGCAGAGAGAGGGAGCGCACGGAGCTATGTGCCCCCCACCCCCTCCAGGGGCCACAGGGTTGCGTCGCTCCCTTCTGGGAGCGGTGTGGAGCTGGGGTAGGCAGGGAGGGCTTCGGAGTGCTGGGGGTTGGAATGCAGGAGCGGGTTTGGGGTGCTGGCTCCGGCACTTACCTCTGGCAGCTCCCAGTTGGCGGCGGGCACAGAAAGGCTAAGGCAGGCTCCCTGCCTACCCTGGCACCACACCGCTCCCTCCTAGAACTTGCACCCCCTTTGCATCCCCAGCCTGCACCCAAACTCCCTCCTAGAGCTTGCACCTCCTCCTACACCCCAACATTCTTCCCCAGCCTGGAGCCCCCTCATGCACCCAAACTCCCTTCTAGAGCTTGAACCCCTCACCCCCTCCTGTACATCAACCCCCTGCCCCAGGCTCAGCCCAGAGCCCACACCCCCTCCCGAACCCCAACCCCATCCCGGTGAAAGTGAGTGAGGGTGGGGGAGAGTAAGCAACAGAAACGGGGCGGGGGGATGGATGGAGTGAGTGGGGCGGGGGTTTGGGGAAGGGACAGGGCCTTGGAGAAGGGGTGGGGTAGATTCTGGGTTGCCCTTAGATTCAAAAAGTGATCTTAGGCATAAAAAGGTTGGAGGTCACTGAGTTAAGGGAATAATGTGTCCGATGGGAAAGCAGGTTTATTAATAAATGCAGAGTGGTTAGGTGGCTGACATACTGAACTCCTTAAAATACCTTCACGGAGGAGAAATGCAGGAAAAAGGTTTGGACAATTGGTGAGGAAAGACAATTGTGTGGAAATAACTATGGGTGAATTGCAGCAAAAGCACACTGGGGAAATGCTGAATAGGCACATCCGCTGCATTGTGGGATATTAGCAAAACTACGTGTAAAAGTAAATGTACTGTTGTCACTTCCAGGCTGCATTGTTTTAATTCATTTCTTCTTGGGTGTCTCATGAAGTTGAACTGGAAGGTGCCATGTGGCCGATCTGTCTCCTGTAGGATCATGGGAAGGGGTGGTGCCTGCTGTTTGTAATAAACCTCCACTGCTCAACACAAATCACAAAGTTCTTAATCTGCCATAGGGCCGATGTACTTATAGGCAACTGAACTGAGCTGAGCTGGCCTTACTCCCTGTCCTCAGGCTCAGTCTGGATGGACTGTCTCAGTGGTGGGGACTTAGCTCACAGGTATCCAAATCCCCTTCAAGCTGCTTTCAGCACTGTGTGCCCTCCCTTCTGGGACTAGTCACTCGCCTTGATTCCAGCTGTTTTCTTGGAGGTGGGGGAAGGGATGTTTGTGGCTGAGGGATCTGTGGCTGTCTTGGGCCTTCCTTATTATAG
The DNA here is from genome assembly GCF_015237465.2 of Chelonia mydas. Classification (NCBI taxonomy): domain Eukaryota; kingdom Metazoa; phylum Chordata; order Testudines; family Cheloniidae; genus Chelonia; species Chelonia mydas. The sequence goes on from NC_051250.2 coordinate 83,508,268, forward strand.
TCAGCCATGAAATCACAGATGCCTTTTTGGTGATTGGCACACAATAAATTAACCATAGTCTGGGGAGCATCCTAGGGTGATCCAACGGGTCTAATGTACTTGGATTTTCAGAAAGACTTTGACAAGGTCCCTCACCAAAGGCTCTTAGGCAGAGTAAGCAGTCAAGGTATAAGAGGGAAAGTGCTTTCATGGATCAGTAACTGGTTAAAAGATAGGAAACAAAAGGTAGGAATAAATGGTCTGTTTTTACAATGGAGAGAGGTAAATAGCAGGATCCCCCAAGGGTCTGTAGTGGAACCAGTGCTGCTCAACACATTCATACATTATCTAGAAAAGGAGAGGAACAGTGAGGTGGCAATATTTGCAGGTGATAGAAAATTATTCAAGATAGTTAAGTTCAAAGCTGATTGTGAAGAGTTGCAAAGGGATCTCACTAAACTGGATGACTGGGCAAGAAAATGGCAGATGAAATTCAGTGTTGGTAAATGCAAAGTAATGCACATTGTTCTGTATGTATAGTTGGAATTATGTTTTCCAATGGGGTCTAAATTAGCTGTTACCACTCAAGAAAGGTGTTTTTCTGAAAACACCTATTCAGTGTGAAGTGGCAGTCAGAGCTAACAAAGTCAGGAAACGTTAGGAAAGAGATATATAATAAAACAGAAAATATCATAGTGGCATTATGTAAATCCATGGTATGCCCACACCTTGAATACTGCATGCAGTTCTGATTTCCCCATCTCCGAAAATACATGTTAGAAATGGAAAAGTTACAGAGAAGAGCAACAAAAATGACTAAGTATGGAACAGCTTCCATGTGAGGAGAGATTTTAAAAAATTGGGGACCTGTTCAGTTTGGAAAAGATGACTAAGGGGGGTAGAACATGTTAGAAGTCTATAAAATCATGAATGGTGTGGAGAAAGTGAATTGGGAAGAGTTATTTACCCCTTCTCATAACACATTGTCGTCTGGTGAACCCTGGTTCTTAATAGGCAGCAGAGTAAATAAACGAAATGAATTACTTCTTCACACAATGCACAGTCGATCTGTGGAACTCATTGCCAGGGGATGTTGTGAAGGCCAAAACTATAACTGGGTTCAAGAAAGAATTAGAGAAGGTCATGGAGGATACGTCCATCAGTGGCTATAAGCCAAGATGGTCAGGGACATAAACCCGTACTCCTCGTGTCCCTAAACCTCCAACTGCCAGAAGCTGGGACTGGATGACAGGGGATGGATCACTTGAAATTGCCCTGTTTTGTTCATTCCCTCTGAAGCATCTGGCACTGTCAGAGACCGAATACGGGCTGGATGGACCCTTGGTCTGGCCCCAGCATGGCTGTTCTTATGTAGAAACAACTGCACTTGATGGTGTTGACATGAGTTGTGTGTGCCCTAGAGGGGAAATGCTTAGTGATCAGAGCTGGAGCATGGGAGTTGGGACTCCTTGAGTTCTGTTCTCAGCTTTGTGCCGAGTTCCTTAGGGGAAGATTTCTAAAGGTGCAAAAGGCAGGTCAACGCTTAACTCCCTGTCACTGCCAGTGAGAATCAAGCACAACTTGGCTCTTTGTGCCTGTGAAATTGTCCTTTCCATGCAGTCTTTAAAATGAGACACATCCTCTCTGCCTCTTACTATCATTTGTGAAGTCCCTTTGAGAGTGGTGGGTAGACTAGCCAGGAATCCTTAATGGTGCAGTCAGCATTCCTCTTGTTTTTACAGGTGCTGTCCGAGTCCTCTTCCAAAACTGGAGGGTATCGTCTCTTCTCCTCCTACTCCAGACAATCTTCCGAAATGAAGCAAAGTGGCCTAGGTACGAGCCTGTACTCGACCTGTCCACCTGTACCTCTCTGTCTCTCTGTGTGTGCGTCTGTCCATCCCGCCACATGTACATCTGGCTCAAGTTCCATGTATGTCTGTGTATTGTATTATGTCCTCTTACGTAATGTTACAGCATACAATAAGTTTCCTGTACAGTTCTCTTCTCCTTCATTCCTCAGCCCCTCATACAGCCAAGGTTCTTACTGCTGAAAGTGAACATATTACCTTTTGTAGCAGATGCATAATTGCAGAGCAGGTTTCTGCTCCCATGGCAGCGTATTTCATGGTGCACTATTTTATCCTCAGCAGAGGGAGGGAAAGTTACTAGCCAAAATCTGAGATCTGAAACTGGCATGCTTTTCTTATCACAGCTGGGTTAATTTATTCATTTGCCAGGCTCTTCCCATAGATGGATTGTTGTCTATAATTCCTTCTTCCTCGTGTTAAGATTTTTTGGCCTCATCAAGGAAATGGAGATCACTCACCAGCTGCTGTCTGTTCAGTGGTGACGGCTCATAGCACCCATCACTGACCTGATTAGCTTTTCATAGCTAGAGTGCCAGTCGAAGCTGGGGAAAAAACTTCTGGGCACTGTTTGCAAGTATTTTTAGCACAGATTCCCACTGTTGAGTATCTGTGGCCTGGGCACTGAAGTCAGATTGTGTTGGAGCTTTGTCGTGCTGCCTAGTAGAGCCAAACGTTTGGTGCAAGGTTAAGAAAGCCATTATCGTGCTGTCCTGTCAGGCCAGAATTTGAATTTTGTTGCTCAGAGCCTCCTAATGCTCCCAGAACTCCTGTTGCAGAAGCAGAGTCAAATTCTCTATCCAGAGCCCAAATCTCTGCTGCTGACTGCCTGCAAAGCGGAACCTTGACAGATGCAGATAATGATGGCTTAGAAGGATAGCACATTTTTGTGGGAGTTTGCAAACTATCCATAAAACAGCTTCGTGCAAGGTGTTCACTCTAGACAACACAGAAGGAGACTGTTCCAGCACCTGCTTCTGTCTTTGCAGTCCTGGATAATTTCCTGTATCTAAAAGTCTGGCAGTCCAGAGGGAAAGTACATGAGCATGTGCACTTCGTTGCTTTTATTTGTGTTGTATGAAGAAGTCCCAAAGGGTTTTGTCAAAAGAAAATTCTGCTTTTTTTGTTCTTTAACATTATAAATTCAGTTCTTGTCTCCTTGGAAGACCCTATGGCCACTGTAGAACTAGTGCAACTATAGTATTGCAAGAAAGTGAAACCTGAGCAATTGAGAGGGAAAGGGAATTTTCACCACACTTTAAAATTTTGGGTTTTGTTTAGCAGTCATTGAGCTCCAAAGTCTAAGGCTATGTCTACACTGAGGTCAAAGGCCTGCAGCTAGCCTAGGTCAGCTGACTTGGGCTCACGGGCCTCAGGCTGGGGAGCTATAAAATTGCAGTGTGGACGTTCAGGCTTGGGCTGGAGCCTGGACTCTGAGACCCCATGAGAGGGGAGAGTCTTAGAGCCTGGGCTCTAGCCTGAGCCCAAATGTTTACACTGCAGTTTTCACCCCTGCAGCCTGAGCCCTGCGAGCCCGAGTCAGCTGACTGGGCTTTGAGACTTGGTGCTGTGGGTTTGTATCTCCGTGTAAACGTACCCTAGAATGTTTAGGAGAAAGGATGTCTTTGTTAAAGAGGCAGATTTTTGAATCTTTAATTTAGGTGGAAGAGTTCACGTTTTAAGCTCCAAAAGTTATCCAGCAAAAGCAGGGTAGACCAGACTTGATATTCCTGATGTTTCTAAAGTTAAAAAAAACTTCACAAGCTTCAGACCTTTCAGGTTGCCATTATACACCAGAAAGCGGCAAAGTAGGGGCAAACCAATTTTCTTAAACATCTTTGCAGGTCACCTTTGAGGCATGGCCAAGGTCTTCCTAGCAGCACCACTAGTTCAAGTCCCTGTTCTCTGAGTTTTAGACATCTTACAGCCAAGAGATTTCTAAAAGGCCATGAGTCTTTCCTCCACATCTGTGCATGAACCCCCTCTTAGGATTTGAACTTAATTCTCACCCAGATAACGGAATCTCCTTTTGAACCATTAGGTTAAGGTTGTTTTAATGTCTGTCCCTGAAGACTGGATCCTGGATAGTGATAATATCAGCGGGGAGGGTGAGAGAGGTTCAGGCACTGACGGCTCGTCTCTGTTTAGTGCTCTGTCGAGATCTGCTGTCCCTGACTATGTGCTATGGTGCTTTCCCTAAATCTCCCTCAGTGTTGGAACAGGCTGCTGGAGGCTCCACTGAGGTGCAAAAAAGGCCCTTAACTGCTCTGAGTCTATGGATCTTTAACTAGATTGTCACTACAAAGCCACTCTTCTCACTAGTTATCTGCAGCGCAAAGTCTCAGCAGTACTGAGTAAGCTGAAGGAACAAATGGCACCAAGTGATCAGTTTTGTGAGTGGGGCATGTGTGGCCCCAGTGGTCACTGCGCCCAAGAGGTCTCTGCATCTGCACGGAGGGATCTGTGCTGGTGGGTTACTTGGGGAGCCACGGTTGCTGGGGATGCGCCTTTCTTCTTAGGTGGATTTGGATTCATAAAAACTCATAAACTTTAAGGTCAGAAGGAACCATCGTGATCATCTAGTCTGGCCTGCTGCACATTGCAGGCCACAGAATCTCACCCACCCACTCTTGTAATAGACCCATAACTTCTGGCTGAGTTACTGGACTCCTCAAATTATGATTTAAAGACTTCAAGTCACAGAAAATCCACCATTTACACTAGTTTAAACCTGCAAATGACCCATGCCCCATGCTGCAGAGGAAGGTGAAAACTCCCCAGGGCCTCTGCCAATCTGACCTGGGGGAAAATTCCTTCCCGACCCCAAATATGGCAATCTGTTAGCATGTGGGAAAGACCCAACAGCCAGACACCTGGGAAAGAATTCTCTGTAGTAATTCAGTCCTCCCCATCTAGTGTCCCATCACCAGCTATTGAGGGTATTTGTTACTCGTATTGATTGGCTACATGCCATTGTATGCATTCCCATCATACCCTCTAAAAACTCAACATGCCCAGTCCGGAAGCCAGTTAGTGGTTTTTTTGTTTTTGTTTTTTGTTTGTGTTTTTTTGTCCCCATTGCTCCCCTTGGAAGGCTGTTCCAGAACTTCACTCCTCTGATGGTTAGAAACCTTCTTCTAATTTCAAACCTAAACTAATTTGACAGCCAGTTTATATCCATTTGTTCTTGTGTCAGCATTAGCGCTTAACTTAAATAACTCCTCTCCCTCCCTGGTATTTATCCCTCTGATGTATTTAGAGACAATGCATCTGTTACCTGTTCATGGGTCTCTTCCTTCCTAATGACAGGTTTCAGAGTAGCAGCTCTATTAGTCTGTATCCACAAAAAGAAAAGGAGGACTTGTGGCACCTTAGAGACTAACCAATTTATTTGAGCATAAGCTTTCGTGAGCTACAGCATCCGATGAAGTGAGCTGTAGCTCACGAAAGCTTATGCTCAAATAAATTGGTTAGTCTCTAAGGTGCCACAAGTACTCCTTTTCTTTTTCCTTTCTAATGCGTTTGTCTGCTTTTATTGAAACCTAGATTCATCCCCTTCACAATCTGAGATGTGTGTTCTCAATGTGTGGGGAGGAGTAGGAAGGACAGCTGGTCTTAGACTGGCTCTCCCTCAGGCTTGGGTTTCAGCACCTATTCTTGTGGATGGGTCTGTTAGTCACTACTACCTGTTGCTGCTGCTGGGCTTTGAGCAAGTCCTGCTCCAGTGTCAGGCTGTGCCTACTTCCCCACTAAGTGGCCTTGCCAGTGACTGGCTGCTGGTGTTTCTTAATCTATTGCCATGGAGGGAGAAGGATGAGTGCTACTACTCTGGCATAAAACCAAAATGGTTACAAACACAAAAGGGAGAAGGCAGGAGAGGACCCTTGATATAGTGCTGTTACCATTCCCCCCCAGCCATCATCATCATAAGTTTTGAGTCAGGTTTACTCTGCTGGAGCCCTTAAAATGTTCCACTGGAAAGGGGGAGGGCCACAGTCACAGCCTGAGAGATTGAGGGGCTGGTTGTGTAGAGTCTTTAGGAGAAATGATCCATATAAAAGCATTACAGTTCCACAAGCTCATTCTCCAATTGTATTGAGCTAGCCAGATCCAAGGATAGTCATGTATCTTCTCTCTCTCTCTCTCACTTCCTTTCCATTACCTTCTTTTCAGCCAAGTGATTAGACATAGAGCTCTTGCTACACAGTTTGTTTGCATCTTTGTGTTCTGTTTCTGCTGTTTGGTGTGATGATTGCATTGTAGCACAATCTCTAAGCTCATCCTCTGGGAGCTGTGATCTCCCCTGGCTGCCCTGGGAGGTGTTCTCATCCCTGTGTGCCTCTGTCCTCTCAGCCACTTGCTGGCTGACCAAGCCTGATGCCTCTTCTGCAGCTTTGCAGCAACAGATGGTTCCCAAATAAATTGTTCTGGTTGTATGAACTGAATTAACTCCTTTTGGAAACTGATGGAAAAATAGTGTCATCTTATGCTAAGTTTCACAATTTCAGGATAAAATTACAAGGCTCATCCATAGTCGTGTTTCAGGAAATGAATGAGTTCTAGAGTTAGGAATCAATTGCCCTATATGGGATAGTATTGCCCAGTGAGATCTGGAAACAATGTAATCTTTCTATGAAGCATCTGGTCCTGGCTACAGCTGGAGGCAGGATACTGGACTAAATGGACTATTGGTGTGATCTAGTGTAGCAGGGAGAGAGGGATACCAAGTGTATGGGCCACTCTTCTGATTCAGAATAGCAGTAGGTGATGGTTCCAGGTCTGAATTGGCCTTTGATGTGATCGCATATGGAAATTTCTTTTCCTTGGGAAGGATGTTTTCTGCAGGCTGTCTTTCTCATGAAGACTCTGACAGGAAATGTGCTGTGTTGAGCTAGCTGCTTCACACTCAGCAAACACTACTCTTTTGAAAAACTAATAAAAAGGAATTTGTCTCTGGGTGGAATGGAGAGATGAGTCCATGAACAGACTAAAAATCCCAGAGTGCTTTGCAGTTTACTGAGGCTCAGCCAGGAGAGGGAGGAGAAAATCAAACGACACATGAGAAAACAAAATAATGTTCCATAGATGCACCAGGGGAATCTCTGAGCTAAACGGGGAATTTAGAACTGGTGTCAAATGGCAAATTGGGAGGTCTGGAGACTGAGCTCCTGTTTCTCTCTGGAACAGATAATGACAGTGCCAACTTTCATCACTCTGCCTGCTCCCAGTAAGGTTCAGATCGCCAACTGAAGGGATCATCTCTTGGGGTGAGGAATTTACGTTCAGTCTTAGGTACAAAGCAGGGCTCTGGGTGGAAAAGATTTTGCATCCTTCTATCAATTCTCTGAGCAAGGGTACCCTGATGAAGAATTCTTATGCTAGGGCCCTGAGGAGCTCAGTGAAGACAGAAGCAAATAGACGTTAGCATAGAAAAATAGGCCATCACTGTACATCCTTATCTGGATCAGTATGTCCAGTGCTGGGTGCCTTGGCTGTAGAAGAACTCAGTTTGGAAGGCCCAGAAACAGAACTGTGAGGGTAGTTAGTGTGGGTACTTGATGAGAGATTCAAAGACTAAAATCGCTGCATTTACTCTGGGGGAATAAAAAAGGAGTTGGGAATATGAATTAAAGGGAATCTGTCTGAAGTGAGGTTATGCGTATAATCGCAAAAATTGATCAGTCCTGAGTTTTGATGCTGCCCCATTAATTGACTAACCCTTGTTCTCAAATTAAGGCCAATAAATTTAAACTCAATCAAAAGAAATGTTTCTCAGGGTGAGTACTCGGCATGCCATGAGATGTCCATGAAACAGCTCCCATGACAGGTTTTAAAAGGGCTGAATCATATATGATCCCGAGTAACGGTGGCGGTGCAGAGAATAGAATGTTATCAAGTTAAAAAAGGAGGAAAACTTTAGACCAGTGTAAAGTCAACAACTTGTAGGTACCTGGATCTGTACTGTTCAGAGAGTGTAAAAAAAAAAAGGGGTGGGGGGGTGGAAGAGCATGCACCTCCCCCACTCCTGGGGGGACTCCCATCTTGGGAGCAGGGGCTTACACTCTGCTGCATCCACAGTTAATTTTGGACCACAATATGGATAAACAAAATTGCTTTCCTCAACTGACATGAACCATGTTCCAAATGCCCAACGATCAAACCACCACTTAAGCCACATTCATTACCATGTGGAGCGCAGAGCATTCCAGGAAGCACTGTGGATCTGAGAAGCAAAGTCCAGTGTTTGGGTGTCCAGATGGCTGCTTCTTTTTGCCTAGTTTTCAGCGTGCTGAGCTCATATCACTCTGACAGAAGTCAATGGGAGCCAAGGGTGTACAGCGCTTCTGAAAATCTTAAGGGGTTCTCAACTTGGGTACCCAAAATCAGAGACTCCTTTTGAGAATTTTGACCTGAGTGACTGCACACAGAGTGTGTGGCAGGTTTGGGAATAGAACAATGACTTCCTAGTTATATGCCTTTTCTACAGACCATCCTTCCTCTGGGTTTATAGGTTATAGTTTACATATAATGTAAAAGGTCATAAACCTACTATGCATATGTAAGTTGAATCTAGATGTGCATTGCCAACTGCCTGGAAAAAAGAGCCAACAATTAATTGTAGGTGGTAAAAATTTAGGACACTTAATTTATGGAGAAACGGACTTTTATGGAGACATCCAGAACAGGCAGAATGACACAATGTGTGGCAGTCATTTTCAGACTCTCAACAAAACTCTTGGCTTAATACATTATGATTTTTTTTTTTTTTAAAGAACAGATTTCAAGCTGAGCATATGACCGTGGATGCAGAAAGCAAAGCCATGGTTTAATTTGGGTTGAGTTAGTTTTATTTGGGTGGGTTTTGTTTTGTACAACTGGAAAGTCTTAACCAAGAAAGAAAACCCTAAGTAGGTCTGCAGAGAGACAGTTGGGGCATAAATGGATGGTTTGCAAGCTCCAGGACTCAGGCAGGACTCGTGTCCTGTGCCCCATATATCTTCTCACAGTTTGTGAGGAACATTGTGGGTCACTTGGCCTTTCTCTGAAACATCAAGGCAGAATCCTGTACTGGAGGGACCTGTGTACTGATCGGGGGCAGCAGCTTGTATATCTGAAAACCTGAAAAATGGCTCTCTGGATACAGATTTCTTTCCCCAGTGCTGATGGGTAGAGGTCTGGCACCAGCAGCCCAGTGCCTGGTATGGTGACGCATCACCAGCTGGGCATCCAGTCTTTTCTCTGCACTCAGAGCGATGAGCAAGCTTTCTGTTTCCTGATCAGCAGGTTCCTCAGTTCATTTGAAAAATCCTGATTGGGCTGTGGACACTCTCTCCTCCCTAGATTTATTCCCTGCTTCCTCCTCCTCTATGCTGCAGTGATGGCTGCTTCCTACAGAACTAGTGAAATCTCTGCATAGGAGAACTGGAGGGAAGGCAGAGGGGCAGTGCTTGCAGTTGGTGTTTACATATCAAGGGGATTAGGTATCCTAAATAATTAAAATGGATGGGTAGATATCCTAGCGCTCAGACTGGTCAACATCGGTCTCCTGGGTCAGGAGGCGGAAAGCCAAGTGACAGTAAACCCTGCATGGTTGGTTATCTTGCAGTAAGGCAACTTTCCTCATCTCCAAATACCAAGATCCCCATGTGTGCCCAGTGCTGATCTCCTTTGGAGGGGATTGCTGCCTCCTCTGGCATCAGGCCCTTCTGGAGATTCATCTCCTGGAGACGGGCAGATTCTTCTTCGAGTAGTGTCCCTAGGGGTGCTCCACTTTAGGTGTCTGTGTGCCCTTACACTTCTAATCGGAGATTTGTGGTAGCAGTGTCCTGTTGAGCCCGCGCATGTGCTCTCCCTCCCTCCTGGTCTGCCTGGAGGCTATTTAGCACTGCACAGGCGAACCCCCCTCACTTCCTTCTCTACTGCCTTTGGTGTCTGACCCAACGAGCAGCTGTCCCTTCCTTAGCTGTGTCATTAGCATAAGTAGTGTTTGTTTTGTTACCTTTGTTCTCCCTAAAAGCACTCAAGCTAGTGTTTTGTTTTATTTTATTCCTTTGGTTTAAAAAGAAAAGAGAAAAAGGAAAAGAACTTCACTTTTCTTCCCTGTCTGGGGGCATTCCCCCCCCTCCCCAGGCATCTAGTAGACTCATAATTTTCTTTTTCAGTTAGTTTTTTTTTTTAAAAAAGCTAACATGTTCTTCTGTATATTCCTCCCTGCTAGAGGATGACAACCCCCTGCCCAAGGGCTTGCCTAGATTTCTCTGCTCCAAGCGATGCTTCTCCTGCCAGGAGTCAGTTCCTGTAATGGCCAGACACTCACTGTGCCTGGGAGACCCTCACAGAAGTGCTTTACCTGTCACACCTAAAACTGCAGCCTCACAGGAGCTGGGAGCTGAAGTAAAAATTCCTCCCTATAGAGAAAACACTTCAGTCTATCCCCGGAGCCTTCACTTCAAAAGGGGTCCAGTGGTGAAGAGGAGAAGAGAGAGAGAGAAGAAGCCACCAGCAGACTCCCCCTGGAAAGGCTCCTCTGAGCAACTGGCCAGCCAGAGGGGTGTTCCCCAGTCCAAGTAGCTGGCCACATGAGCTCAGCTGCCACTCCCCTTCGGCAGGGAAGCTCTGGAAGCTGAAACCTGAGAAGGGGCTTCCTGCTGTGAGCTCTGCCCTGCTCGGAGCTCTGCTCTCCGCACTGAGGGGCTTCTATAAGCTCTGTGCTGCTCTGAGCTCTACTCTGGGCAACTACGGCACCCAGAGGGCACCCTTACCGTACCATCTCTAAAAGAGCGACACAGAGAAGCTCTGCTTTGGCACCGAGACAGCAGAGGCTTCCACCGTCATGCTCTGAGGCAATGGTACCATTCCCTAAGGAGAGGGGACAGTTACCATACCATCTCTAAAAGAGTGGCATAGAGAAACCCTTTGGTACCAGATGCAACAAAACTCCCATCTAGGAAGTGTTCTGCACCTTCCCAACCGTTGATACCGACTACAGATGCTCCTCTGGGGTTCCGGATGAGCCCATGGTAACACAGGTGCTCTGGTACTCTGGAGATCTGTGACCTCAGTACCCAGGGAGAGACAATTACCGTATTCGCAAAAAGAAAAGGAGTACTACTGGCACCTTAGAGACTAACCAATTTATTTGAGCATAAGGTTTCGTGAGCTACAGCTCACTTCATCGGATGCATACTGTGGAAAATACAGTGAGGAGATTTATATACACACAACATGAAAAAAATGGGTGTTATCATACACACTGTGTTATCATACACATACCATATTGTCTCTAAAAAAGTGGCACCAACAAACTTTTTGTACTGGGCAAAACTCTCATTTAGGGAGTGCTCTGCCAAACTATGAGTACTGACAATGTACCACGGACCCTCCTCTGTGGTACCAAGTGAACCCATGGTCCTGCATGGCTCTGGTACCCTGGAGACCTGATGATTGGAGAAGAACTACAATCCCCATTACTTGGTACCAGGACCCCAGTATCAAGCACATCCAGGCACCCAGAATCGCTCTTAGCACTGGGCTGTATACTGCCAATACCCCAGTCAGCGGCACCCTTACCCACTGACGAATCTGACACTGGCCAGGAGGAGATCAATCCCTGGCCCCTCAAGGTGGCCCACCACCACACTACAAGGGTCATCCCCAATTCCATCACGCCAACCGCCAGTGCCTGCCTTCCTGCCTCTCCCTCCCAAGGCCATATTGTAACTTTTCGGGTATATACCCACACATAGTGCGACCGTCTCCAGTGTCTCTCAGGGAGAGTCCACCAGTTGGTTTGCTACAGCCTGGCACCTGAGCCAGGGCAGGAGAGCACCTGAGCCAGGACAGGAGAAAGCTTTTTCAGAACAGGAAAGAAGGGGGAAGAGGGAAGGGAGGGGGGGAAAAAAAAAACCTGAAGAGGAAGCTACCTCTTCAGCACACTTCTCCTCATCTCTCCCAGATGAGACTGTGCTGCCTACCCCTCATCACTAGGTGAAGATTTAAGAACTTTTTGGATCTTACCAAGAGGGTGGCAGACGAGCTGTAGATTCCCTTACAGGAGGTGGCAGATGCACATCACAAGTTGATGGAAATTCTGCACACTACCTTCTCATCTAGAACTGTCCTCCCAATTAATGAGCTGATTCTAGCTCCTACCAAAATCATCTGGCAGAGCCAGCCTCCATCGCACCAACCAGCAACAGAGTGTAAACAAAAACAACCCTACATCTCTACCCAAAGAGCAGACTTTGTTTTCAACATCCACAACCCAGTCGTCCTAGTGGATGTGGTTAATGCATGAAGCAAGCAACATAATGCCAAGTCAACTCATATGCTCAGGCTTCCCAGATGGTGTATTCATCAACAACATTACTGTTTAGAGTAATAAATTACCAAACTGTCATGGCCAAAACAATTTTGTTAATCTTGGGAAACCCAGGATGTTTCTGAAACATTACTGGAAACACAGAAAACAGATTCAGACCATTCTTAGAGAAGGTCAGTTAATAGCCAGACTGGTCCTAGAGACACCACTGGATGTAGCTGTTACAGCTGCCCGCCAAGTCTCCATGACAGTGGTACTGAGGTGGGTTGTGGGGGTTTTTTGTGTTTTTTGGGGGTTTTTTTGTTCGCTACACCTCTCTAGATTGCCCAAAGAGCTACAGACTTCCAATTTGAAGGGCCAAATTCTTTGCGGAGAAGACAGATTTTTTTTTCTCTCCACATCCTGAAGGATTCTTGGACTGCACTACACTCCTTAGGAATCTACACTGTGGAACAGAAGAGAAGATATACCTTTCAACCACACCACAGATCAGTCTTCTCAATATCACCATCTCTGTGCTGTTATGAGCCACAGTGTAAGAGGCCCAGGGCTCAAAAGTGACAACAGTCTGCACCCCAGTCCATGACCTCTCAAACTGCCTCTTATAAGCACTTTGATGAGCTGGTCAGGGGCCTGAACAATACCTTACAGCATCAGCTGCCATCTATACACCTGTCATGCCACTCAGAAGTCACCTTATCTTACTTCACAGCAGTTAGGACCAGCTCTAGAGCAAAGAGAGTGATTGAGTTCTAGCCCTGAACCTACAGGGTGCTTACTTTCATATCTCAATACAACCATTGTTCAGGAGATTTCCTACTGCTTACCTTTTGGGGCAGGATCATTATAGGTACAGACTGCTCACACAGGGTAGTCTCCAAGGGTCACTTCATTGTAGTGGCATACTAACTCTGGTACAGGGACTGGACTTTATCAGCACCAACCTGATGCAGTACAAGAGAGCGCTCCTCTCACTACTCACATTCACCATCCTGGGACACGTCTCCCTAATATGCTGGGGAGCTCACCTACAAAGCAACACAAAAGATCTTATGATGGACTTAATGTGACCTGTATGTTTTGTATAAACTGCCAAGGAGCTGCCAGATCTCCCTCCCTCTGCAAGACAGCATTCAAACTTTGGAATTGATGCACCCATCACAACGTGCTCATCTCAGCTGTCTGTCTACAAGGGATACAGAACGGGATAACCAACAGTCTCAGTTGGAATTTTCTCATGACAATGCGTGTATACTGAATTCAGAGGTGCTTCAAGATATAGCCACCCTTTGGGGAAACATTCACTGGCAGTTGCCATCATCTTTCCAGCGGACAGGGCCCACTTGTATGTCTTTTCCCAGTTTCCTACCCTATCCAAGATTCTGTTGAAAATTCAACGAAACAAAGCGAGAGTTGTTGTGATTGATTGTGACAAGTCTGGCTCCCTTACCTGACGCAGATGGCAATATGCCCTCCTCTTCCTCGGACGTCAGCCCGTTCTTCACCCCCGCCCCTCAGAACAATGGGCTGACTCTTCACCCCAGCCCATGGGTCCTCTGCCTCCAGGCTTAGATCTTCCTTTGTTCCAAGGCTTAGAAGCAGAATGCTCTGACAAGCTGAAACACATGTTGCAACACAACCACAAGTTGACCACTCCACATACCCATCTACAGAATGGAAACGACTCTACGTTTGTGCCATTCCAAATGGACAGACCCAACCTCCTCTTTCCTCCCTCTGATTCTGCACTACATTTTACACTCTCACTCCGCTCCCTTAAGGTACATCTCATGGCGAAAATGGCTTCCCACTTGGAGTTTGCTCAACCACTAATACGTAGACTCTTTAAGGGCACTGGGACTCTCTTCCCCCATGTGACACCACCCGCTCCAATCTGGGACTTTTAATCTAGTTCTCAGGGCTTGGACTAGACCTCCCTCCGAGTCCAGGGCAACTTGTTCTCTCAAACCTGTCCATGACGACAGCATTTCTAATTGCCATCACTTCAGCTAGGCACATAGGAGAAATAGCGGCCCTGATGGCACACCCATCATTCACGGCCTTTATCTTTAAAATAATAATAATAATAACTCCTTCTCTAAGGCCACATATCCCAAGTTTTCCCCTACTTTTTCTGCACTTTCCATATGAATCAACAGATCCATCTCCCTGTTTTTTCCCCAAAACCACATTGTGACAACTGGGAGACAATTGTGCATGTGCTAGATATTAGAAGGACATTAGCATTCTACTTGGACAGGACTAAGGACTTCAGAAAATCCCCTAAACTCTTCCGTTCATCCACAGAAAGATCCAAAAGCTCTGATATCTCCTCAAAGACTATCCAAATGAGTCTCTAGTTGCATTAATCACTTAGCAAGGATGCGACTTCCTTCCGTCCATACGCACTCCGAGATCATTTCCTACCTCAGTCATATTCCATAGGGATACCCCTATCTACCCAATCTATAGAGCAATGATTGGGTTCTCTGTCCATACTTTTGCAGAACATTAGGTGATCACTGAAGATTTGGCTGCTGACACCATCTTCGACTCCACAGTACTCTCTGTAGTAAAAGACTCCACTCCGAAGTCCCAGCCTCCAGTGGTGGGTACTGCTCCGGAGTCCCCTAAAGTGGAACACCCATAGGGACGCTACTTGAAGAAGAATAGGAAGTTACTCACCTTGTGCAGTAACAATGGTTCTTCGAGATGTGTGTCCCTATGGGTGCTCCACGACCCACCCTCCTCCTCTCTACTTCAGATTTCTCTACAGGGCTCTGTGGTAGAGAAGGAAGTGAGTGGGGTTCGCTGGTGCAGTGCTAAATAGCCTTGAGGCAGACCATGAGGGAGGGGGAGAGCACATGAGCAGGCTCAATGGGACACTGCTACCAAAAATCTCTGATTAGAGGTGCAGGGGCAAACAGACCCCTAAAGTGGAGCACCCATAGGGACACACATCTCAAAGAACTGTTGTTACTGCACAAGGTGAGTAACTGCCTCTTACTTCGCCGCCGCTAACTGCTGATGTCGTCTGTAGATGCATGCTGTGGAGACATAATACTAATGCCCTCCCACGCCTTTCCAGGGTCGCAGTGTACAGGACTATTTAGCACTACTGTGCTCGGAGGCTCCTCCAGTGCCCCAAACCTTCAGGACTACGCACGCAGCCACGGCAAAAAGTTCACCACCAGCCTGACATACAAAGATGGTATGAATGTTCTTTGTGTAGCAGATAATTTACTTGTGGAACTTGCTCTCTAAAGATGTTATTGAGGCAAAGATATAGTAAGATTTTCCAGAGAATTAGACATGAATGAATTGAATATCCTCTGCACCTGCACTAATCACAGTCACACTGAATTGTTATGTATTGCTCCAAGCAAGCTGAGAGTACCCACTCTTTGGAGGTGGATTACTGATCTCAATGGGCCATTGGTATGTCCCTGTGTGCTTAGAGGTTCAGCTCGCTTGTCTCAAATGGTCCCACTTGTGCTTTACTTCTAAGCCCATAAGAAGACCAAGTTATCTACATGTGAAGCTGGGGCTGCCATGTTAGCCGAATGACATGCATGGTGGGGTCAGGCTGGGGATATTTGGGAGGGGGAAGTATATGGAGTTATGGGCATCTGCGGGAGAACCTCTGGAATGCACCCACATCCAGACACTTCTGTACACCTGAGGTGCTGATGCAGGTGTTGGGTAGGATGCTGGGAGGAGATTGCAAACTCTTATCACTATTGCTCACTTACTGCAGAAGCTGCCTGAAAAATCTGCAGCTGAATCCCTAATGAAGATGACCTGATAAAATCAAACATTCAGCTCATTGGTTTAAGTGCTGGCCCATACTCTGTCAGTGAAGGGGAACTGTCTGGTTGACACATTAAATAAGAATAGTCATTTGTATTTTATACAGCACTTAGTGAGGTGGCACCATGGGGGCTGGAACAGTTTTTATAGTGGGGGTGCTGAGAGCCATTGAACCAAACCGTAAACCCTGTATATAATGGAAACCACTTCAAGCCAGGGGTGCGGCAGCTTCCCCAGCACCCTAGTTCCAGCACCTATGGATTTCACTGCGTCAAGGACGCAATGAGGCAGTTCTGCCTCTAGGGACTTCGTGTAGAAGCTGGGATATTCTGGGAGATGTGAGGGTGCGGTAAAGTTGGAGGATTGTTTATTTTTCCATGTTAGCTCAGTTCTTGTGGCCATGGCCCGTTGAGTGGGACAGAATGGAATAAAAAGAGGAAGCTGGTCTGGCAAAGTACTCTGGGGAAGGCATTTGCAAACCAGAAATCCACTGGAACTTCATGGAGAACTTTGTATTGATCAGTCTGCTGAGAGGTTTTCTATGCTGCTCTTCCATCTTTGCTACAAGAGACTTCTGCATAATACTAGGTCTTTGTTGCCTATGACCTGATCTGCTGCCTGGTCAAAGTCATAATCATTTGCACAGCCACTGATTGTGGTGTAGAACATAATAGGGAAGCTTGTCTCCATGAGCTGCATAAAGGATGGATGCAGCATAAGGGTGATAGATATTAGGAAAGCAAACTGGGGGAAACTGCAAAACCTTCTCCTTGTTTGCTGTGGTGTTCTAGCTATGTTGTTCCTAAGGTATTGGCGAGAAAGGGTGGGTATGATGATCAGTGCCCCCCATAACACACCTGTTGGGATCCCTGGGTCTTACACGTGCCCATCATGACGTGGCGTATCGCATCCAGTGTACTAACTGCCCCATAGCAACTCTGTGGGTGTAACCAGCCAATCACTACGCTCAGACTCACAAAGGAAAAGGTAAAAGACAAGCCCAGTATCACTCCTAGGTGAATGCTTCTCACAAAGTGATCACTCTGTATCTGACCTCTGTCCTCGTCCTCAAAGGAAACATGCACAACAACTTCAAAAGAAGAGCTTGGGAAGTTAAATGCATAACTCGCTGCTGCTAGACACTAAAAAAGAAAGACACTGAATTTACAGCTTCTTACAAGAATCTGTAGCCTGCTAACCCCCCTTGTTTGTCCTATGACTGCACAGGTATTAACAGGCAACTTAATCTTGAAAGATCTCTTCGATTATGTGTTTAGCTACTTAAGCTAAACAATTTCTTGCACCTTGTATTTAGCAGTGACACTCTGGATACGTTTCCAAGATCTGAAGAAGAGTTTTGTAACTCAAAAGCTTGTCTCTCTCACCGATAAAATATATTACCTCACCCACCTTGTCTCGGTCAACCTTTTCCTATCAGTTCTGAGCTGCCCTCGGTGGCTATGGGTGGGTGTGTGGGGGGGAAGAGAATCTGTGCTGGTTATGCAATAGGTCCCAGAGCCAATCTGCCAGTATAGGGCAGGCTAGCTCAAGGCATCCAGTGTGGAGGTACAGGTGAGGAGGCTGGAAAGAATAGCCTATGTCCTAGTATTTTTTTTCTTCGGTAGCTTCTAGGCACCTTCAAAGTTCAGAGGCAGTATTATTCCCTTAGGGAGAATTGACTTGGTGCAGGGCATGCAGCAAGCTGGTAGCAGTCAAGAAAGGAACCCAGGTCGTCTCAGTCTTGGCCCTGTGCTCATTCACTGCCTGTTGAATGCTGCAGCATGTATGCTGGGCAGCTGGGGCCTGCCTACAAACTCAGTTTGTACCATTGGTTGCTTATAGTCAAGGCCCTGGGCAGTTTCCAGCAGGCTGGGTCTAAATCCTGTGGCAAAGTCCCTGCATTCTTTGGCATTCTTGTGGAGTGGTTAGATAATAAAATATATAGAGATATATTTATATATATAGATATAAAATAAAATGTTAGAAGGTAGATTTTTATTTAATTCAGTATGAAGGCGACTAACCTGATAAAATCACTCGCCCCAGAGTTATTTATTTTGGTGTTAAATTCTGTTTCTTTCTCATTGTCTCCATGCTTTTCTGCTCTGCCAGGGCCAGCAAGCTGCATTGTGGAAGTTGTGAGGAGGAAGCTGGAAGTTTTAGCAGCTGCATAGAAAGCTATTGAGGCTTTTGGGTCCTGGGGGGAGGCACTTTGGAAAGTGAGACAAACCCTTTGATTGGGTGTTTCTGCAATGAAGTGGTTTAAATACCAGCATTGCTAATTATCATCTTTAGATTTCAGAGTTACCAATCAATAGAGATGAGTGAGGCAGTTCAGACAACAGTTTAGAAACATAACAATAAAAATAAAACTAAGTGCTTGTCTACACGGGGGGTGGTGGGGCTTTATAGTGGATCAAATCAAGTTAATATGATTTGAAAACACTTGAATACATGCAACGCCATACCATCACTGTTCACTAATTACACATTTATCGCAAACCCTGAGGTCTTCTTGCAAAGTGGGTGATGTTTGCTTCGAATCAGATTAGTTCATCTATTGTTTGTGTGGATGCAGTTGTTGCACGCTTCTTTTTACATGATTCCAGTGGCTTTGCAGGTTGACTGTTACTGACCTATCACTTTACTTGTGTGCCCTCCCTGCTCTGGTGTCAAGTTTCCAGGACTATACCACCTCCCTTTAGAAGCTGACACATAGCCAGATTTTGCCCATTTGCTCCTGGACTCCAGTGTATCATTTTTTGCAGTGTGACCACCAAAGCACTTCTGAAGCCCCACAATATGCCCTCATGTAGCCGGTTGGAGCCGTGCTGAGACCCTGGATCTCAATGCCATCTGGGGAGAAGTGGCAGTTCAGGAAGCTCTTGTCTCTAGGATAAAGACCTTTTTGTGTACATTGCAAAGTAGATGTCTGCAAGGGGTCACGACCAGGATGCCAAGCAGTGCCAGACAGAGCAAGCAGCTCAGGAGAAAGTACATTATAGCATGGGACAAAAGGAGGCAATATGGCAGGGGATGTGACCCGTCCATTTTTTGATGAACTAGATAGGATTCTACACAATTCTAGTCCATCCTGTACAGACACCATTCGGGACCTGCTGCCCGCACTGTTCCCCCCTCCATCCCCCCGATGAAGACCAGCTAAACGCATCAGAGGATGAGCAGGAGGATGCCAGAAAGGAGTTGTCTCCTGAGAGCCAGGATCTTTTTGGGACTCAGGACCCTCATGCCAGCTGGCTGCAGTCCCACCCTCCTGCAATGGACCGTGATTCCTGCCCTGCATTGGCTGAACCCATGGCCCAGACAGAAACCCATTCGGGACTGAAAAAACACATTCCCTGGGGGGAACTTCAGCATGTAATTCTACAATCTATTATTGTGCCACACTGCTGTCCACAGCCCTTGTAGGCAGATGTGAGCTAGGAGCCCTTCCGAGTATCCAGGCCTTGCCTCCCTTGACTCATGCTGCCCAATGTCCCCATACCCTCCAAAGTGCTTCCAAAATGGTGGCTGCTCCACCAGGCAGTCAGCCTCTGTGACATGCTAACGCCATGACTATTGATGTTTTCAGGTCCATGGCACATGGAGGCCACTTGCCCATCTGCCTGTCTTCCTTTCCTCTTCCCTTATCTTACTTGACTTCTGAAACCATCCCCCTCCTTCACCCATCTAGTGGCCATGTTGAGGGCAGAAGTCAGTCTCTACACCGCCTCCCCTCCCTCAACAGATTTGAATAACGAAAGCATTCATTTCTGCAAAAATCAAGTGTACGGAAACAGTTGTTACAGGAAAAGGAGTTTCGTGAGTGCTCACAGTTTACATGAGGTATAAATAAGAAGATATGAAAGGTCATATTGAGCCAGATCAATGGTCCATCTGGACCATTATCCTGTCTCTAACAGTGGCCAGTGCCAGATGCTTCACAGGGAATGAACAGAAAAGGCAATTCTGAGTGATTCATCCCTTATTATACAGTCCTATCTTCTGGCAGTTGGAGGTTTAGGGACATCCAGAGCATGGAGTTGCATCCCTGACCATCCTGGTTAATAGCCACTGATGAACCTGTTCTCCATGAACTTATCTAATGCTTTTTTGAACCCAGTTATACTTTTTGTCCTTCACACCATCCCCTGGCAATAAGTCCCACAGGTTGACTGTCCATTGTGTGAAGAAATACTTCCTTTTTGTTTGTGTAATCTGCTGCCTACTAACTTAATTGGGTGACCCCCGGTTCTTGTTATGTGAAGGGGTAAATAAATAACACTTACTTTCTCCACACCAGTCATGATTTTATAGACCACTATCATATCCCCCTTTAGTTATCTCTTCTCTAAGATGAACAGTCCCAGTATTTTTAATCTCTCCTTATATGGATGCTGTTCCATACCACTATTAATAATTTTGTTGCCCTTCTCTGTACTAATGTCTTTTTAGTGATGGGGCTACCAGAAGTGCAGGCTGTATTCAAGGTGTGGGCCTACTATGGATTTATATAGTGGCATGAATATTTTCTGTTTTTTATTATTTATCCTTTTTCCTAATGGCTCCTAACATTGTTTGCTTTTTTGACTGTCACTCTACATTGAGCAGATGTTTTCAGGGAACTATCCACAATGACTCCAAGGTCTTTTTTAAGTGGTAACAACTAATTTAGACCCCATCATTTTGTATGTATAGTTGGGATTATGTTTTCAAATGTGCGTTACTTTGCATTTATCAATGCATATTGTTGTTGAATTTCATCTGCCACTTTCTTCCCAGTCATCAGATTTAATGAGATCCCTTTGGAACTCTTCACAGTCTGCATTGGACTTAGAAAATTACTTGATAGTTATCACCTGCAAGTTTTGCCACCTCACTGTTTACCCCTTTTTCCAGATCATCTATGAATATGTTGAACAGCATTGGTTCCAGTACAGATCCTTGGGGTACCCTCTCTCCATTGTGAAAACTGACTTCTGTTCCTACCCTTTATTTCCTATCTTACTGATCCATGAGAGGACCTTCTCTCTCTCTCATCCCATGACTGCTTACTTTGTTTAAGGGCCCTTGGCGTGGGACCTTGTCAAAGGCTTTCTGAAAGTCCAAGTACACTAGATCTAATAGATCACCCTTTCCCACATTCTTGTTGACTCCCTCAGAGAATTCTAGTAGATGGCTGAGTCACGATTTCCCTTCACAAAAGCCTGTTGACACTTTCCCAATGTATCGTATTTATCTACGTGTCTGATAATTCTGTTCTTTACTGTAGCTTCACCTAATTTGCCTGGTACTGAAGTTAGGCTTACCAGTCTGTAATTGCCAGGATCGCTTCTGGAGCCTTTTTAAAGAATAGCTGTTACAATAGCTATCTTGTACAGAGGCTGATTTAAGTGATGTGTGGTATATCATAGTTCTGCAAATGCCTTTACCAGGCATGCAAGCTGCTCCGTGCTGAGGAACAAATGCCCTTCAATATGCATTCTAACTGATGATCATTGTATGGCTCTATTGTTCTGTGTATTTGCTCTGTCTGCTGGGGAGACGTAGCAGAACTTAAGACTGGGAAATTCTTCATTTAGTTTTGCATGTTGTAGGGAATGAATGCTTGCCCATGCCCCAGGTATAGCTTTCAAGCTCCTTCCACTCCTGCAGCATTTCTGGGGGGACCATCCTAGTGAATAACTTCACAGCATATCTCAATGGTCTGCTCCTTGCCTCCTAGTCACGCATTCTCTGCCTCTGCCCCAGTGTAACATCCTAGTGAATCAGGACAGCCTAATGGGGGTTGTTGGGAGGATTACTAGCCCGCTCACCCCGAAGCCTCCCATAAGCCCCCTTTTAACCTTGCCAACATCACAGAAGTGCCTCCAGCACACAAACAAAACAGCAAAACCAAAGTGGAAACATAATTCTAAACCCACCCCCTCCTACCCCCCAATCTTGCTAACAGCATGTTCAGAAATCCCGATACACCCAGCACCCTCCTCACACATAGACCACTTTATCTCACGGTGTCTCGTCCTAGTCCTGGGGGAACCTCCAAAATTGTAAGTCACATAAAGAAAAAACATCATGGCGTGTCTGGAATATGACCAACAAGCAACTGCTTTTTGGGTTTTTCCCCCAGACAGCCACAGGACCTGCAGTGGCCAGACTGTCAGAGACAGAGCTTCTCTGTACTGCAGAAAGGCTGGCCACCTGAGTGGGTGGAAATGGAAAACCCTGGACGAAATGTTTGTAGCACTCATGGCGGAGTTGCAGAGGAAAACTGAACTGTACATCAAGACTTGGAAGAAGAAAGAAATGCAGCTCTCCAGGAAAGTGTGGCTGTGACCAGGGGAAGCATCACCCTGGCCAAGGAGATCATGGAAAAAGACAAGGAGATGCAGAGGCAACACATGGACACTATTTTGGGCCAAAATGCTCTCCTCTTAAACATGCTCCTACTAGGCCAATAGGCCCTGCAGTCCTGTTACTTGGGACTCAGGCATGTCCTTGAGCCCATGGGCAATACTGGCTACTGGGACCAGCAGCAACTCCTCCCCACCGCACCTCTCAGCAGTGTTACCAGAAGCCATCCCCGTTTTGGAATCAACCTTTAGACACCAAGAACGCAGGGGAGTCCAGTAGTGTCCCTGACAGTTTTGAGCTGTGGCATTCAGCCCCAGAGCACATGTGAGGGAAGACATATACCAAGTTCCAAAAGATCCTTGTAGACCGCCATTCATTTATGTCTGTAAATCACCGGTGATGATCCACTAGTCCTTGGAGAACCATGGCGAACTATCCCTTTTTCTGTTTCTAAATTCTGTGCCCTGGTGGGGTGAGGGAACAGCAAAGAATAGGCACATGGGTTCCACCAGTTGCTCCAGTACAGTTGGGAACCCTGTGCGTGCAAAGCCATCAATAATCTCCTGAGCATTACTCAGCTAGAGAGTACCTTATCAGTGGCATAGCAGACCTGCATGAGAATGGACCCATGGCGAATTGGTTTGCTACAGACCGGTAGCATTTGGGGATGGCCAGCTTCCAGATGGCAAGGGCGACTGGCTTCTTCGCAGGGGTGTGGCACCGCATGATGGTGTGCTGTTGATGCAGCTCCAGAGTCTGTTCTGCACAGATCTCAAAAAGGGTAACTCTCCCTAGCCTGAAGTTCTTTTGCCACGGCTAGTCATCCCAGGCCTGCAGAATGTCCTCTCCCACCAATCCACACTGGTTTCCCAGACCCATAGACTGTGCTGAGAACTGTGTAACTCATCCAGGAACTGGTCCTCTAGTTCACGCAGGTTGGCAGGGTCCTCTTCCTCCTCATTCTGCTCCCCCCACTCCAGTGTGTTGTGCTGATGCCATAGAATATTCTTCTGCTTGTGGGGCGATTTGGCAAAGTGAAATGCCAATTTCATCTGGCTTTAGTGCTATAATGCAGCCCAGGCAGGCTCTGAATATTCACAGTTTTCACCATAGTGGAATGGAGCATTGTTGAGTTAATGCTGACTGAGCAATTCGAAAATAGCACAAGGCTATCAGGAAAGGAAGGATGGGGTGGAGAATGCAGAAATGTAGAATTAAAAAAACAAAAACAAAACAGAACCTAGCTGGCTTCCCCACAATTCACAGCAAAAACAATCCCAGGATGCATGCTGCTCAGCAGCAAAACAAAGGACCTCTCAAGAAGACTGCACCCTGAGTTTGCAGCAGACTGCTGCAGTGTGTTCACACAATGTGAATTGAAAATGGAATGAGTGTTCTGTGTGCATCCTGTTGGTGCAGTTTGCATACTCTGAGTTACCTGATGCACATCAAACAACTTTGGATTAAACTAGAGACACAACCTAAGATTCCGGAGCACAATTCTGGACCAGTGGTGGCTTTTGCTTCTTTCTGAGGCGGCTGAATTGCGGAGTACGTGGTGCCCTGCTTGTGGTGCTTTCCTCCACAGCTCATTGCTGCTCTAAAAGTCTCCTTGTTGGCGACTGGGAATAAGATACGGAGCTTTTCACCTGTACATTACTGGTGTGATGGAGCGCAATCCACTAGCGAGTGAAAGTCATCCGTGGTATCGCCTTCTGTGAAGTAAGTTGGTTGGCCTCAGGCCAGTTCCTCATAGCCAGCCGTTGAGTGGGCTATGGAGACTGAATGTCACTGTCTCCTCTAGAGCTGATTTATAGGGTCAAGGCTGAGAAACTCTCTCCAATTTGAGTGCATGTGGATGGGAATCTTGTCCTGCTTCTACCTATGCTGCACCTACCCAGGAGTAAACAGAGTAATTCAGTTTCCAGGGCCATCCAGACAGCAAGGGAAATATAGAAACGCCCGTGAGCCCTTGAATAAAATTTAATTGTGAGGGTAAGTCAGCAATGTTTCCGTAAACATAGCCAGCAGCATGATCCAGACACGAGGATGAGATGGCATTGATGCCAACTGAATTAGAGCACTTGTGGAAGGGCAACGTTGTGTGTAGCTCTTATGGCTCTGGTAAAAAGGAAGCATGAAAGAGACACTCTGAGAAATGAAAACCTTTTTAATTCGCACGCCGTGGTGGAAGTCTGGCCAGCTGGGCTCTGTTCCCCCAAGCTATGAATCCAATCAGCCTTTTTCTCTTCGGTTTGTGCTGGCCTGTCCCTTCCCACACGCCCTGAGGAGCTACCTGCAATATTCCCCATGCCTCACTGCAGACTTCTCCGGTAGATTATGGAAATAACAAAACTGTACCATGAAAGCCGAGCCCTTTTATGCACCATCTGTTTTCAGTCCCTCCCTCCCCAGCTACATAAGTCGTGTGAGACAGCTTTGCTGCCTCTGTGGCCAGGAACCTGGCCTGACTCATGCCCAAAGGGATCCTTGTGGGGCCCAGCTGATGCCCAGCTGTGCTTGAGGGGCCATGCCTGGCCTGTATCTGGGAATGCCTTGTGGGACGAGGTCTTGGGGCACCTGCTTAGTCTGTTCAGTTGTAAATTTGACTTTCCTTTTTAAGTCATAAAGCTCTCTGCTTAGCACAGATTCCGGAGGGGACACACTGAGGCTACAGTGTCCTTTACTTTGAATCTTCTGTTCCTGCAAGGGGAGAGCAGTCTTAGGCACTTCACTTCACTTCTCCCCAATAAGTTCTGAGTGGCTTGGCCTATATTGTACTGCTGCGTTCTGTGTGGCTTTGTGCTATACTGACTCTGAGAATGTCCTGGTCACCTGTGCAGAAGAGCCCTATCTCTTCCCCCAGCTGTCTCTAGTAGGACCAGTCCATGCACAACTCAGACAGCAGAGAGTATCTCTAGGCAAAATGAGGTAGGAGGGCAGGGAGTGCCTCCTGTGTATAAGAATGGGGCTGAAGAAGTGTGAGAACATTGCAGGGTATCAGGAAGGGAGACTGTTAGTGGGCATAAGTGCAAGGGAGGCAGAGAGCAGGTGTAAAGAGGGACCTGGAGGACTCTGTCAGGTGCTGCAGATGTAAGGAGTGTCAAGAGAAGTGTCAAGTGGGAGCGGGTGTCTGGGGGTCAGGCAGATGGATAAGTGTGAGGGGTCTATCAGGCAAGGATAGTTGTAAGCATGCAAAGTCTCAGGGCTCCTTAGAAGCAGGCTATTAACTGAGATGATCTGTTTTTATTTCCTCAGAGCTCTTGTCTATGCCAGCCGTAAAACGATTTTCTGTGTCGTTTGCAAAGCATCCGACTAATGGTACGTTTGCTTCCTTGATTTGACGTTTCCTCATGCTTCTAACCTCATCCTCACGTTCCGTTCTCTCTGCACGTCATTCTGTGTACCCCTTCCTTCAGCCTTCTCATGTTCCTCTGCGCGTCTGTGTATCTGGTGTCCAACTGTTTCACCGTTTTCCCTGTTGTCTCATTGTGACTAACCTGCTCACTTTGTGTTACTGTCTGTGAGGGGCCCAGGCCTGGGCAGCCTGTTAGAATCCTGGCAGCCTGTTTATTCCAGAGGTGTTTGCACCCCAACTGGCCAAACAAATGTGAGCAAACAAGAATTGGATCCTTTAGCAGCCTCAAATTCTGTACTGGCGTCAGCGTCTCCTCCATGCTCACTCTCTCCATCTCACTGATGGTGTGGGAGGCATAGCCGTGCAAACCCTGCAGCACAATCTGCCTTGACGGTCTGTATCCTGAGAGAAGCAATGACTGGCTCTCTAGTCTGCTGTGCATGGCAGCGGAGGAAGAGCGAGGGCAGCTCTGGGGTTAGATGGCGTTAATAAGTGAGGCAAAGGCAGCCTCCAGCTGGTGGCCATGGAAAATGCAATCTACTGAGGTGAGAGTAAGAGGATAAAACAGCAGGGATCCCTAGCATTTCCTGTAGCCAAGCTGCCCCTCAGCACAGTGGCCTTGGTAGCTCTGGTTCTCTCCTGGTCTCCCACCTGCACAGTGTTGCTTGCAATGCTAGTCCCTCTCATGTTCCCCCCCCCCCCCCCCCATCTCTCTTCATCCCCCACCCAACATGATGGCATTGGTAGCTGGTCTCACCTTTTCACATGCACCCTCCCCCCAAGCATCATGTCATTGGAGAATTCACTTTTAATCTCACAAACAAATATGGTCGCAAAGGAAGGTTGTGGAATGTTCATTGACATTCAAAAGGGCAGCGCCTTTCTCCTTTGCTGTGGGAAATCTTCCGCACTGAACCCACGAAACTCAGAGACTGGGCTCCATATTTGTTCCCCTCTTCTTAGCCAGGAGGGAGGGCAGCTGCAGTACAGTCTGCTTTGCTCTCCCCACCCTAACAGCAAGGAATAGGGGAAGAGTGGCTCTGCTCCTTGTGTTCTCCAACTCCCCTGCTCTGTGTAGCTCCTAACCTGATGCTAATTCTGTGCATCTTTAGATGTTATGAAGACAGTTGGTTCTCCTGGTCTGTCAAATGGCTCATAAGTATTTGCTCTCTTAAGCCTTGAACAGAAATGTTCAGAAAAATTTTGTTTTACAGCTAACATTCCTACCCATTCCTCATGGATAGGGAGTGGCTGGGACTGGAGCAGGTTATTAAGAGTCATGAGTAGAAGTACTTCTCTCTTAGTTGGGTTAGACTGTCTCTTCTCAACCTGAATGCTGGTGCTCAGTAAACACTCTGTGATCTAGAAGATGAGTCTAAGAACAGAAAAGAACCATCATAAAGCACAAAGCTAGGGTCTGGCTAGTTTCTGAAGGGTGTGTCTGCACAGCCAAAGGTCTGCGTGGGCTAGCCTGCCTGCACTGGCTGGATTTGCGCTGGTTCAGATTACAAGAACAGGGAAAACAGGGCAGCGTGGGCTTCAGCATGGATAGTTCAAGTCTGACACAGACCCTGAGTAATGCTCGGCAAACTAGTGCACTTTGAATGCTGCGCTATGCGTCTTCGCTGCTGCTGTCACCCACACTAGTGGGATTCATGCTAGCTTAGGTAGCTTAGCCTGTGTACAGCTTCTGGTGTGTAGACATACGGAGTCTCCAAGCAGGTCAGACCGTGGGAGAAATTACCAGGTGGACTCGGTCTCATTCTGTGCAAAGGGAGCAGCTGCATGGCTCATTCCGGTATCTTTCTGAAAATAGTTTGGTAAGCACATGTGGCACGTGGAAGCCAAGCTCTTCCTTTATGGAGCAGCCTTCCATAGGCCACCCCCCACTGTAACAGCAGCCTGATGCCCATAGAGAGATTATAGAGGGAAATAGGGCACCCGCAGTGTGTGTGTTGGGGAAAAAAAGTGCACAGAGCATAGGGCTCTTTAATCCATCAGACAGAAACAACATGAGATCCAATGGCTGGGAGGTGGAGCCAGACAAATTTTTAAAAAACTTACTAGAAATACATTAGAAGCAGAGGAAAACCAAGGACAGAGTAGGCCCGTTACTCAATGAGGGGGGAAAGACAATAGCAGAAAATGTGGAAATGGCAGAGGCGCTTAATGACTTCTTTGTTTCGGTTTTCACCAAGAACGTTGGTGGCAATGGGATGTCTAAAATAGTGAATGCCAGTGAAAATAAAATAGGATCAGAGTCTAAAATTGGAAAAGAACAGGTCAAAAATTACTTAGACAAGTTAGATGTCTTCAAATCACCAGGGCCTGATGAAATGAATCCTAGAATATTCAAGGAGCTGACTGAGGAGATATCTGAGCCATTAGCGATTATCTTTGAAAAGTCTTGGAAGAAGGGAGAGATTCCAGAAGACAGGAAAAGGGCAAATATAGTACCCATCCTTAAAAAGGGAAATAAGGACAACCCAGGGAATTACAGACCAGTCATCTTAACTTCTGTATCTGGAAAGATAATGGAGCAAATAACTAAGCAATCAATGGGCTTAAATTGCAGCAAGGGAGGGTTAGGTTGGACATTAGGAAAAACTTCCTAACTGCCAATGTGGTTAAGCACTGGAATAAATGGCCTGGGGAGGTAGTGGAATCTCCATCATTGGGGATTTTTAAGAGCAGGTTGGACAAACAGCTGTCAGGGATGGTCTAGATAATACTTAGTCCTGCCTTGAGTGCGGGGGACTGGACTGGAATGCGTTACCTAGGGAGGTGGTGGAATCTCCTTCCTTAGGAGTTTTTAAGGTCAGGCTTGACGAAGCCTTGGCTGGGATGATTCAGTTGGGGATTGGTCCTGCTTTGAGCAGGGGGTTGGACTAGATGACCTCCTGAGGTCCCTTCCAGTTCTATGATTCTGTTAAATGCAGACTAGAAATCAGATGCACATTTTTAACAGTGTAGGGTAATTAACCACTGGAACAACTTACCTAGGGACACGATGCATTCCCTGTCTAAATCCAGACTGGAAGTATCAATTGAAAAGATCTGCTGTAGCTCGACTGCAGGCGATGGGCTTGATGCAGGAACCACTGGGTGAAATTATCTGCCCTGGGCCAGAGGCTGGACTAGATAATCATAATAGACCGTTCTGGCCTTAAAATCTGTGACTCCAGGAGGAACTGGGCACCAATATTATGAATCCCGCAGTGTGTGAAGGGAAGGAATTTAGTAGTCTTTCCACACTGCCTTGAGGATGACAATACAATTCTATGGAGTGGGGCTGATACGTTTCCCAGTGTTTCTTGGCACTCTCGTCATCTTGGAGAAAGATCATGGAGTCATCGTGGATAGTTCTCTGAAGACGTCCACGCAGTGTGCAGTGGCAGTCAAAAAAGCAAACGGGATGTTAGGAATCATTAAAAAAGGGATAGAGAATAAGACGGAGAATATCTTATTGCCCTTATATAAATCCATGGTACACCCACATCTTGAATACTGCGTACAGATGTGGTCCCCTCATCTCAAAAAAGATATATTGGCATTAGAAAAGGTTCAGAAAAGGGCAACTAAAATGATTAGGGGTTTGGAATGGGTCCCATATGAGGAGAGATTAAAGAGGCTAGGACTTTTCAGCTTGGAAAAGAGGAAACTAAGGGGGGATATGATAGAGGTCTATAAAATCCTGAGTGGTGTGAAGAAAGTGAATAAGGAAAAGTTATTTACTTGTTCCCATAATATAAGAACTAGGGGCCACCAAATTAAATTAATGGGTTGCAGATTTAAAACAAATAAAAGGAAGTTCTTCTTCATTCAGCACGGAGTCAACCTGTGGAACTCCTTGCCTGAGGAGTTTGTGAAGGCTAGGACTATTACAGCATTTAAAAGAGAACTGGATAAATTCATGGTGGTTAAGTCCATTAATGGCTATTAGCCAGGATGGGTAAGGAATGGTGTCCCTAGCCTCTGTTTGTCAGAGGGTGGAGATCACTTGATCATTACCTATTAGGTTCACCCCTTCTGGGGCACCTGGCATTGGCCACTGTCGGTAGACAGGATGCTGGGTGGTTGGACCTTTTGGTCTGACCCAGTATGGCCATTCTTATGTTCTTATGGGGGCTGTAAATAACTTGTGCCCCTCTGCATTTTCAGAACCTCCAGGTGATCTGTTCTCAGCTAATTTCTCAGCCTCCCTGCTGGCTATTTTCCACCCTTGCTGTGCTCTCCAAACCATACATTTTTCTTCCCCATACACAGTGCTCAGGATTCTGGCACCAAAGGCTGTATCTGGATTTCTTGGTTCAGTGGGAGAAGGGCCAGGCCTGGGCCTACCTTTCTTGTTTTGTAGCCCAGCCTGGATCTTAATTACACACAGGCTAAAAATGTGTTCCTGGGGTTTGTTCATTTTAGAAAAACTAAAATCTTGGAAAGAAACAACCTAAATATAAACGAGCTCTTCAATGGGATTGTACCCTGGGGGCTGAAGGTTCAGCGTATTGGGTGGTGAGGAGAGTGCTCTTCCTACTCTTTGGGGCTGGGGGTTCAGCACATGTCTCCACCTGTCTTTTCCCCACCTGTCTCCATTTTCTCATTTCTCAGCTACCCTCTCTCTCTCTCTCTCTCTCGCCTTCTGTGGTTCCCTTCTCCTGTAGATGTGCTTGAACACCACCGTGTTGCCCAGCTGCTGTGCCGTTTTTCCTCTGACTATGCCATGAGACGGAATATCTCCTTGGATGCCACTCTGGCCCACCACCTACATCAGTGTTCCTACCACCTGCGTCTCTTCAGGAGCTGGCTGATCTCAGGCCAGGATGACTTGGAGTGCCTCTACGGTACTGCACGCTGCAGCTGCCTTAAGCCCACGCTCTTGTAGCTGAGCGGGGGGTGCTGTCTGCTTGAGAATGCAATGTATGCTGTGCTTTCTAAACTAGGGAAAGCATTTCCCTCTCTGCCTCTCTGAGAGCCTCGGGTTGGTGCTGCAGTGAGGCATGTGGGTGGTTGCATCAGGGCAATTTTGGAGCCTGAGGAAAGTACTTTCCGTGTAGGGCTAATAACTTCTGTGTAGCTGTTAACTTTGTGCTCTTCGTCCTTGGCAATTGCACAGTGCCTCCTTCCTCTAGTCAGAGTGGGTACTTGTGCTTCTCTTGTGGAGCCATGGCCAATGTGGATTGGGGTGCTTTCATCTGTCTGAGACGCTGCTCCAGCAGCTTGATGGACTGCTGATATAACACTCTTTCTCCCCTTGCCCAATCCCCAGAGAAGTGTAATCCCCATGTCCCTTCAGTTTAATAAAGGAGGTGAGGTGGATGACTGCTGTGTGGAGAAGGATGGAGAATCAGGAAACATAGCATAAGAATGACCGAGCAGCCTGAAACCCATGAGATAAACCTGTTGCTTCTTCGAGTAGTGTGCCTATGGGTGCTCAGTGTCAGGATGTGCGTGCGCCTGTGCACTCTGGATTGGAGACATTTTGTCAGCTGTGTCTGTGAGTTTGTGCCAGAGCCTTAGGCACCCTCATGCTCCACTACGAGGGCATGTAGGGAGGGGTGGACCCGCTGCCATGCCGGTTGCTTCTCAATCACTTGCAGTTTGAAACCGAGCATCACGGTGTTTGCTAGCTGGCGTCAAGGCTGGCTACGCCTCTTGTGAAAATTTTCTTTTTCTTAGTATTTTTTTCTTTATTTTAGTTTAGCACAATTTATGCTTTTTAATAGGTTCCCCACCCCTTCCTCTTTTTTGCCCAATTCAGGCCTTTGATCCATGGGCTCAAGTGTGGGTTACGCCCAGGCCCTTGGGCATCAAACCTGCCAGACATGCCATAAATCTTTCCCTCACAACAATGGACATTTAAGCTGCCTCAGGAAGTCTCACGTCCCTTCCAAATATCCAGTCTGCTCAGGGTTTAAGAGTAGATCTAAGAAATTGAGAGAACAGGCTCAAACTCCTGTTAATGGAGCATTTGCTGAGACCCACAGGATCTGAGTCATCCCCCTATATGTCAGATGCTCAGAGAGCTCCGGTGACCCATCTCTTCTGTGACAGTAAGCAAAGACCTGGGGGCCCTTCGGAACCATCTAAACCATTGAAGAAGAGAACGCCGCCTTTCCCAGAATAGGAGAAGAGAAAGGGAAAGTCAACCTCTCAGTCTGGGTCTCAGGAGATGTTGTCCCCCATTATGGGTACCTCTGAGGCTCCCATCCCCTTTGGAACTGAGACCACAGCACTCGCTAAGGTCACTATGCTGCATATCAAGAAACCGTCTGGTAAATTACCTGAAGTGGTACTTACATTGCCACTGGACTCCATGCCTCCAAGATGTAAGCACTCCAGAGCTAAGCCAAAATCATTGTCTGTACTGCCTCTAGCAACCAGACATAAAGGATGTGCTGACTGTACTTTAGTACCATCTCGGTAACAACAGATATAGTAAGAGGCCCTGAAACATAAACCCTTGTATCAGAGGCCTGATCTGAGACTTAAGGCCTGAACCAAAGTACTTCCAGGCATTGCTAAGCAAAGCTGGGCTGTGAGCCAGAGGCAGGCCCTAATTGCAGAACTTGGCAAGAAAAGGACTCCTAGAAAGCACGCGCTAATGATATAAGTGGTAATAAGAGGAACGTGTGCCAAGATGGCACCTGAACATCCCGGTACCAGGACACTTCACAGAGATAACAAGGAACAGCCAGGTGCATCCCAAAGACCGGGTCAAAAGGACAGCATGATGGACAGATCTGTTTGTTTGAACCAACATGATCAAAGGGGGAGACGGCACCCTAATGAGTCAAGGGGCTGTACCTCAATACGTCAGTAGGGATGAGTAATCTGTCCTGCAACTGTATAAAAATAGGTCTGGGAGCGCATATCTTTGTCCAGCCTAGGGGGCAGTGGAGTGTCCTGCCACTGACTGAGCTGTGTCCATTGTCTATAGGAAACTATTACTGTGCTTTGTTTGACAATAAACCTGGCCAGGTGCCTTACTAAAGTCCGTGGTCTTTGGGGGTTCTCTCGGGGTCTGCTGTGTCGGCTATCTGCAGAGCTGGGGCAGCACACAGAGGGAACATGCACGCAGCCAACTGTTATTGAACCAGAGCAGAGCACCTCACCGGTAGTCTGACTCCCAATGTTTCCTACCTAGGGTCCCCAGTACCATCCAATCTTTTGATCCATGTGGACCTTTGGATCCTGGAGTACCCTGAGTCACCTCTGCTGTGGGGTACTGAAAGACACTCCCCACTGGTGTACAGCCTCATCTGCTGGAGTCTGCGTTTCCTCCACTACTGTCTTCAACCATGTCTCATCCTCCAGTGCCATCACAGCCTCCAGTCCTCCCTTGAGGGTTCACAGACACACTTCTCTCAGTTACTGACTTGACACTGTCTGGTACCTTCATATCAACAGCTTCCAGTATTGATGCAATTACAGGCCCCTTTTTGGGCCCTGGTACTGACTCAACCACCGGTACCAACACCATTTGCCCCTCCAATTGAAACAGAAAATGACACATCTAATTTTGAAGTGTCATAAAGCGTTCCTCTTTTCAACCTCCTTCACTCAGAGTACCTCCTGATCATGAAATTCCTATCCAGGCGATACCTCTGAACCCTGGCAAGGACAACAGTGGGATCCTGTCCCTTACAGCCACCACAGTAGGCTTATTGGAGCACTGGAGCCCCTTATGGTGACCAGTTCTACAGGGTCCCATCTCGTAGGAGGGCACATCAAGAGCAGCAGCTAGCACCCTTGGGTCCTTCCACACAGCAGGATCTTACAGGGAAGCAAGAGCAACCTATGGAAGAAGAATCTTTGCCTTCCCATACATCCTTCTGCTCCCCAGACAAGGCTCATGCCTCCCTCACCATCTTATACTGACGGTTTCAAGAATTTCAGGATCTTATGAAGCATATAGTGTAGACCCTATATATTCCATTGGAGGAGATACAGGAACTTCAAACACTCCTTGATAGACATCCTTCACACATTTCCTCGGGGCAAAATTGCCTTTCCCATTTAATGCTGCTCCACTGGCCCCTGCACATTCTGTGTGGCAAATCCAAGCTACTATACTGCCTACATAAAAGCCGACAGACAAAAAGTGCTACCTCCCTCCCGAAGGATCAGAATATTTCTTTTCCATCTTACACTCAACTTCCTGGTCGTGGCAGCAGTCAACAAATGGAACAGACAACATCTGTTCCATTCTACTTTGTCTGATAAAGAACAAAAAAGACTGGACCTTCTGGGTATGAAAAAGCTACCCTTCAGCCACACAGCAGTTCAGAGCAGCCAGTTACCAAGCCCTGATACCAAAACACAGTTTCATGAATTCTTCCCAGTTTTCATCCTTTTGTTGACCACTTGCTACAGGATCAGGGGGAACAACTTCAAGCCCTCATAACAGCCTCACTAGAAGCCACTGACGCAGTTGCTCAT
Organism: Chelonia mydas; assembly: GCF_015237465.2. Lineage (NCBI taxonomy): Eukaryota > Metazoa > Chordata > Testudines > Cheloniidae > Chelonia > Chelonia mydas. Next base: position 83,542,394 of record NC_051250.2, read on the forward strand.
TCCCTGGCTACAGCAATAGTCATGTGCAGAGCTTCTTGGCTGCAGTCCTCTGGTCTATGTTGGGAGGTACAAAATACCCTCAAACCTTCCCTTTGAGGGACCCATGTTGTTCAGTGATGCCGTGGATGGGTCCGTTCACTCTAAGGACTTTAGGCCATGCTACAATCTCTGGGCATCTATACACCTATGACAAAGAGAAAGTACAGTAGGTTGCAGATGGCTCAGTGGTCAAACCCAGTCCACTGCCAGGCCACAAGAACTGCTGAGCCCCCAAGGAAGAAGCTCAGGTTCTCTGAGAGGACAGTCCTCTATTGTGACCTCCCAATTGGCAACATCTTCAAAACGACCATTTTGACCTGGTGGTCTTGGGTCATGAACTCTCTCTCTCTCCTGCTCCAGATTTTACACTGCATCTATCCCACCTCCTCCCCTATGGGGACCGTCTCACCCATTTCTTTCCTTCCTGGGAGCCCATCACCTCAGACAGATGGATCCTACAAGTGATATCTACAGGTTACTCCATCCAGCCACACTCCCTCCCTCTTCAGGGACTCCTCTGATGGGAGTCTCTTGAGGCAGGAGATACAATCCTCCTAACACTGGAGGCAGTTGAACCCATCCCACTGGTCTTTGTCTGGAAAGGATTTTATTTCCGGTACTTCCTGGTCCCAAAGAAAAATGGGGGATGGAGACCGGTTCTGGACCCAAGGACACTAAACACCTTTGTCCATGCTCAGCAGTTCAGAATGGTAACCTTAGTAGTGATGATTCCTCTCTGGAGTCGTGTTTTGTCTTTGGTTTGTCTCCCTCAGTCTCCGAGATGCTTATTTCTATATAGCTATACATCCTTCGCACAGGCATTTCCTACGCTTTAGGGTGGGCAGAGACCAGTAGCAGTATCATGTCTTACCTTTTTAGCTTTTCCACTGCTCCAAGGGTCTTATCAAAGTTGTGTTGACCACCACAGCCCTTCTTCATCAGATGGGAATAATCTTTTTTTCTCTTTGTGGATGATTGGCTCCTGAAAGGTCAGTCATTCCTTGAAGCAGACTGCAACCAGCAAGGCCCTATCTCTGTTCCAGTCACTGGTCCTCCACTTCACTCTCACACCCACCCCATGAATAGACTTTGTGAGAGCTACTCTGGACTCCTCCACTGCCGGAACATACTTGCCCAGAGACAGATTTGACGCTGTCCAGCCTTGTCTTGACAATACAACAGAGCCAGCAAAAGCTTAAGTACAACATCTGGGCCATATGGCAGCCTGTACATTAGTGATATCCTTGGCAAGACTATGCTCCTGGTGTCTTCAGGCCTGGCTCAGAACCATTTACATCCGCAACAAACACCGCCTGTACAAGCCAGTGCCCGTACCCTGGAGGGACTGCTAGTCTCTAAATTGGTGGAATGATCTGCAGAATGTGTGCATAGGGGTTCAGTTCTTACAGCCCTCTCCACAAGAATCATCACTACAGATGCCTCTCTGACAGGAGGGGGTGCATGCTTTCAAAACCCTCATAGCCAGGGCAAGTGGTCCCCTTGAGACAATCCTCCATATTGATGTATTAGGGCTCTGAGTGGTTCATTATGTTCGCCAGCACTTCCTTCCATGCATCCGGGGCCTGTCAATAAGCATGCTTCTCTGTGGTCCAGCACTAATGTATTATATTGATCGGCAAGGAGGAGCAAGATCCTGATCCTTATGCACCGAATCCATGAAACTGTGAATCTGGTGCGTATCAGTGGTTTATCTACCAGGACTACTGAACGCAGCAGACATTTCAGCGTCAAACGCGAGTGGGAACTGAACAATGAGGTATTCCAAGAAATCTGTCTTACCTGGGGCCATCCACAGACCGAGCTCCTTGCAGCTCTACCCAATGAAAAGTGCAGGCAATTCTGCCTGAGGGAAGGGCACAGCCACAATTCATGGGAGATGCCCTAATTATTCCTTGGCCTCACATAGTGCTGTGTGCTCATCCTTCTGACTCCCCTATTGCTCAAGGGTCTGAACAAATTGAAACAATAAAAATTAGTAGCCATTTTCATAGCTCCGCCATAGCTGAGAGAGGTATGGTTCCGAGAGCTGGTTTGAATACCTCTGACTGCATCTCCACCTTCCCCTGACAGTGAATCTTCTCACCCAAGAGTTGGGCTCTGTCACCCCCTGAACCTCTCAGCACTTCACCTCCAGGAGTGGCTACCAGATGGCTCTCTGGTATAGAATTATTTTGCTCCCCAGAGGTGCAAACAGTGCTGCTTCACAGTAAAAAATCTATAATGAGAAAAACTTACCTGCAGAAGTGGAAATTCTTCTAGAGTTGGTGCAGTCACCAGTCTCTCTTTCCTCTTGACTCCCGTCTAACACGCGTTCTCAATTACCTCTTCAATTTAAAAACCTACAGGATTACCTCGGCGTTCCATTAGAGTTCACCTAGCTGCTGTTGCAGCCTTTCGCTCCCCCACTGAGGGACTTCCAATCTTCACCCACCCAACCATGATGAGGTTTCTCAAAGGCCTCTTCAACCTATTCCCTCCAGTTAAAGAACCAACTCCACCATGGGACCTCAACCTAGTCCTCAGTGCGTTGAGGAAATCCCCATTTGAACCTATGGCAAACTCTTCCCTCTTCTATCCTCTTAAAACCTCATTCCTTATAACCATCACCTTGGCCAGGAGGATAGGGGAGCATGGAGCCTTGATGGCTGACCCGCTGTGCATGGTGTTCAGTTGTGCCAGGGTGACACTATGTCCACACCCTCGCTTCCTTCCTAACGTAGCCTCAGAATTCCACATCAACCAACAGATTCACCTACTGGTGATTTTATCCCAAGCCTTTGTATGCTGGGGTGTAAGAAAAGGTCTTGCCTTTTTCAAGACAGGACTGGGTCCTTTAGGGCTACACTGAGACTTCTTATCTCAATTGCAGAATGCATGAAAGGACGGGGGATTTTCACTCGCTGTCCAAATGGGTTGCAGGATGCACCTTAACCTTCAACGAAGATTAAGCAGTTTGCTCCCCTTCGAGAGTTATGGCTCACTCCAACAGGGCTCAATCTACCTCTGTTGCCCTGCTGAGAAACATACCTATCCCAGCAGAGCAGCCACCTGGTCTTTGATACGCATGCTCTCCCAGCACTATGCTCTTGTCACTGTTCCCATAGCTGATGCGGCTTTCGGTGATCCTGTTGTATGATCTTGACTGAATCCACCTCCTCAGCACCCTTCTCCATGTTGAAGATGTTGCTCAGGAGTACCCCTAGGGACTCTGCTTGAAGGAGAGGTTACTTACCTTGCACAGTAACTGGAGTGCTTCAAGATGTGTGTCCCTATTTGGTGCTCCATTACCCATCTGCCTCGGAGTCTCTTGGTGAACTTTTGCCATTGAAAAGGAACGGGAGTGGCAGCAAATTTGCCCCCCTATATGCCCTCATACTAGAACATAAGGGTGTCTAGGGCATAGGCTTGGACCCACAGACACTGTTGACCACAAAAAAACTGTCTGATCCAGGGTGCACAGGTGTGCACACATCCTAGCATAGAGCACTCACAGAGAAACAGATATCTCGAACTCCAGTTACTGTACAAGGTAAGTAACCTCTCCTTTGGAAATGCATGGAAAGTGAGTTGCTTGAGGGAGGTGCACTGCTTTTCAGAGAGGCCGGATTAATGTCGGACTGGAGAGCTGCTTGTGTGTCTGCATTGCATGGCATCTGTTTCATTTATGGGAATTGGTCCCTGCTTGTAAGGGAGTGGGCAGGGAATTTCAGCATCAGATCTAAATGGTGTGATAGCTTCCTGTTCCTCTGTGTGTTTCTCGTCTTCAGGAGTGTGCAAATCTTGGGGGTAGTGCCTCTGGCTGGTTTAAAGTGGGTAGGAGGCGATATCCTTTTGTGTGAAAGGAAATTATCCATCTGGTGCTGGCCAGCCCAGATATTCTTACACTATAAAACCTGCTCGTGTATGTGGTTTGCTGAACCGTGTGTGTTGTGTTGTATCAATCCGCTTTTCCTTTCTGAATTGAAGTAGAAAGGGGGACAAGTGCAGAAAGGTTGGCTTTTCACACTGTGAAGAAACAGACCCCAGGTTCTGAAGATGCGGAAGGAGGGGAATTTCTGCAAAACAATTTGGTTTTTCTCAATACGGCCCTTGTCATCCATCAAGAGATGAGATGGCTGTTGCTGTACCAATGTGATTAGAATTATCCTTGGTCTCCTAGCAACAAAGACTAAAAAGAGGCAAGATTGCTTCAAGGGAAGAGGGGGTTGGACAAACCAGGCTGCTCTGAAGCCAGAGCAGAGAGTTGTCCCTGCTGGAGATCTCACCGATCTCTTTCCTGTGTCTACTAGAGCTCAAACAAGAACCCAAGCTTTGTCCCCTGATATCCCAACCATTGTAGCTGGATGTTTTGAGGGGTCACGGAGCATGTTTATTGTTAAAGCACAAGAGAGGTATGTGTCTAATGCTAAGGAAATTAAAAACTAAAATAGTTCAGTGTTATAGTTTTGAGTTGTAAAGAGAAAGCTAGTGATTTAAAACCCACTTAATTAGAACATTGTAGTTAGAACCAAGAGGAAAAGAAATCGACAGGAGAAATCAGAAGATTCCAGTCCAAAAACTGAAGTATCCAAGTCTTGACTAAAAACTTACTTTTTAACAAAATAAAATATTGGCATAGATGGAACAGAGTTCTTATGGAAGTTGTGACAGGGATAATGTCTTTAGTGACTTAAAAACTTCTGCTCTCAAATGTCATGACAGTCATCACCTGTGTGAGTTCTCATTAAAGATTCAAATATAAAAAAAAAGTTTGAAATTTTTACAGCAGGTTGCGTCTGATTTCAGTGGTCAAAGCAAATGTTAGAACAAGGTTCAAAAGGTGAAAATATACGACTCTTTTAAAGACCATTCCAAATTGTCCTCTAATTAACTTCAGACTTAAATCATTGGGGAAAGACGACACAGAAGAAACTTTATGCAGAAAGGAGTTGTTCTTCTTCAAGGGCTTTTGCATGTTTCCAGGCCTGGCCACAAAATGAGTTAAGCTCACTCAATGTTAGCCACTCAGACGGATTGATTTATATTTCAGAAGCCGGTTTAGTTAAATTGGTGCAATGGGGATGATGCCTTGGCACCTCACACCTTCTGAACCTTCTGGAAAATCATCTCTATCAGTATTACCGAAGAACCGTGGCACTGGGAACACAACACTGCTACACCTCAGGGAAGTTCAAGCTTTAGTACTTCTGGATGGATAAAGTTGATACAAGGCCCTCTCCTACATCTGATACGGCTATACATACAGAATTCCTTGTTTTCTTTGAAACCTGGAGATAGAAGGTATAGCACCCAAAATCTGTAACTTCTTAATTTTGTTCTCTGGTTTGAGTGTTTCCCGGGCACTTGCATCACGTTTTCCAGCCTTTCTTTGCAGCTCTGAAAGCTAGAAACTATTTTTAAAAAAGTTTTTTAAAGCTGGAATTCTTCTGCAGTCTCTCGATCATACGAGATGCGACTTTAAGGAAAACACCATCCATTACGAGACTCTGATGTGTTTGAGCCTCAGCGTGCTCGGCTGTATTTCTCAGGCTTTACCATCCATGGCTGAGTTGAAGACTGAGGGCTTACTATTTAAAGGACATGGGCACTTTAGTGCCAAAATGAATAAGGTGTGAGAGAAACTGAAGAACACCCGGGCTACAGTGCTCTCTGCATTTATCTCAGCCTACTACCACCACGGAGAAGGCTCACTGGCTTTGCTGTCAGCTACCACAGACAGTTACCGCATCATCTCTACATGTGGTCTGGAGAGGTGTGGGGAGGAGGTGAGCCCCTGCTGCCCATCATTGCAGAATCAGTGCCCCCTCCATGTACAATTAATAAGAACAACAGTGAAGGCCTTTCTGGACTTCATGGAATCTCTAGCTTTCTCCCTTTTCAGGATAAATTCTGCTTAGGGGACATTTTATATTTTTAAGGTCCTTTTTTGGAAGGGATGTAGCATTTGGATAGATGGAGATGTCTGGTTAAAACTTGTGGGTAAAGAGCAATGGGATGCCATATGCAACCAGATGTTTCAAAAATCTTATCCCAGCAGGGTGTAGAACTTGCTCAGTCAGGGCTACTGCTCTCTCTGTGGCCTGTTTCAGGCATTTCTGTATTGCTGAGAATTGTAGAGCAATTACTTGGAGTTCACTCCACATATTCACCAAGTACTATTTTCCCCCTCTGATTTTGGGCTGGAGAGAGTGATGCTACAATCTTTATTTAATTGAGAATTCCTCAGCCCACCTTCCACCTGGTCTGGACAGCTCATGGATCTCCCCAGAGTGGGAATGCTTAAAGGCCCTTGGAGGGGTTACTTAACTTTTCTGTCCCTTCCTTTCCTGCTCCTGTGACTCCTTAATATGTCAGTCATTTCATCCACCAGTGAAATGCAGCTACTTCTGGCATGTAGTGTGACTGTCCAGCCTGCCTGTGGCTTAATGGTGCTCAGCAATGTACACAACAATGTGTGAGTGAAATGGAAGAATACAGTATCCATGTGAAACTTCAGGAGGTATAGTCCTAGCTAGGATATAATTACTCGAGTTGTAATATGGCCGGGGCTGAGCAGTGAGCATCTCAAATTTGTTTCTCATCTAGCAGCACTGTGCTCTCTGCCACTGCTCTGAGACATAGGTGCAGTACCGAATGAAATGGAAGAGTGCTCTGTACTGAGTCACCTCCCCCACTCTTGGCAGTACATGCACTTTTCGTGGAGTTCTGTATCGAAATAGTTTAATCAGAACGGAGTCTGCTCAACATCTGAGGTCTATTGAGATTGTCCCTAGATCTGTTAGTTACAAACCCATGTTACTTAGTGTTTTACATAATCCTCTAGCTTTTTACAGGGTTTTCTCTTAATATTTATTGTATATTTAAACAAATAATAAAATTTCAGCAGCAGCTGGAGTTCTCTTTTCCCGTCACTGCACAAAAATTTGTGAGCTGTGTCCACACCATCCTTTTCCTCTAGTGAGGATTAACTGGGTTTGGGATTCACACCAGCTGCTATCATGGAAACTTCATTAAGAGTTTTAGCAGACATGCAGCATACGTGCCGCTCCTTGGCTGGGGTTGGCTTTGGGGCATTGTCTACCCATCCTTCAGTGTGATGTCACTTGGTGCCAAACCAGCCTGAATTAGCAATGAATGAAAAGTGTACCTCTGATGGTTGCTTGGTGGTCTCTCTGTGTGCAGTTGGGTTTTTAGTGCACAAGTATCACAAAACTACCACCCAAATCCTGCCTTAAAACTCTCCTCTCCACAATGCCTACAAAAACCTCAACAATGGCTAGATAGCAGTGGGAAGCTGACAAGTACCCTCTCATGGTCACTGTGTCCTCCCGCATCTGTTATCTCTCACTTATGCCTTAGATTAGGTGTGGGCAAACTTTTTGGCCCAAGGGCCACATCGGGGTGCGAAACTGTATGGAGGACCGGGTAGGGAAGGCTGTGCCCCCAAAACAGCCTGGCTCCGGCCCCCTGACTGCCCCCCTCAGAATCCCCCACCCATCCAACCCCCCCTGCTCCTTGTCCCCTGACCACGCCTTCCCGGGACCCCACCCCCTGTCCCCTGACTGCACCGACCCCTATCCACTCCCCTGCCCCCCCCCCCCAACCTCTGCCCTATCCAACCCCCTGGCCCTGACCACCTTACCATGCCACTCAGAGCAGCATGTCTGGAGCTGTGCCGCCCGGCTGGAGCCAGATGCGCTGCCCTACGTGAGCGCGCAGCCCCACTGCCCAGAGTGCCGCCTGCCCGGTGACGTGGCTGCGGAGGAGGGGGAAAAGTGGGGAAGGGGCCGGGGGCTACCCTCCCCGGCCAGGAGTTCAGGGGCCGGGTAGGACAGTCCCGCGGGCCGGATGTGGCCCGCAGGCCGTAGTTTGCCCACCTCTGACTTAGATTGTAGCTCAGGGGCAGGGCCCATCTTTGTTATGTGTGTATCTGTAAAGAGGTTAGCACTGTGGGGCCCTGATTCTTGATTGGGGCTCTAGACGCTCCTGCCTGCAAATAATAATAAAGATCTTTAGTAATACTTAGGCACCATAGAGGAGCCAAGATAGATAAGCGACATAAGCAAAAAGAAAAGAAGTACTTGTGGCACCTTAGAGACTAACAAATTTATTTGAGCATAAGCTTTCGTGAGCTACAGCTCACTTCATCGGATGCATGCAGTGGGAAATACAGTGGGGAGATTTATATACACAGAGAACATGAAACAATGGTGTTACCATACAGACTGTAAGGAGAGTGATCAGGTAAGGTGAGCTATTACCAGCAGGAGAGCGGGGGGGGAAAAAGCCTTTTGTAGTGATAATCAAGGTTGGCCATTTCCAGCAGTTGACAAGAACGTCTGAGGAACAGTGGGGGGTGGAGGGGTGGAATAAACATGGGGAAATAGTTTTACTTCGTGTAATGACCCATCCACTCCCAGTCTCTATTCAGGCCTAAGTTAATTGTATCCAGTTTGCAAATTAATTCCAATTTAGCAGTCTCTCGTTGGAGTCTGTTTTTGAAGTTTTTTTGTTGAAGAGTTGCCCTTTTAGGTCTGTAATCGAGTGACCAAAGAGATTGAAGTGTTCTCCGACTGGTTTTTGAATGTTATAATTCTTGACGTCTGATTTGTGTCCATTTATTCTTTTACCTAGAGACTGTCCAGTTTGGCCAGTGTACATGGCAGAGGGGCATTGCTGGCACATGATGGCATATATCACATTGGTAGATGTGCAGGTGAATGAGCCTCTGATAGTGTGGCTGATGTGATTAGGCCCTATGATGGTGTCCCCTGAATAGATATGTGGACACAGTTGGCAAAGGGCTTTGTTGCAAGGATAGGTTCCTGGGTTAGTGGTTCTGTTGTGTGGCGTGTGGTTGCTGGTGAGTATTTGCTTCAGGTTGGGGGGCTGTCTGTAAGCAAGGACTGGCCTGTCTCCCAAGATCTGTGAGAGTGACGGGTCGTCCTTCAGGATAGGTTGTAGATCCTTGATGAGGCGTTGGAGAGATTTTACTTGGGGGCTGAAGGTGACAGCTAGTGGCGTTCTGTTATTTTCTTTGTTGGGCCTGTCCTGTAGTAAGTGACTTCTGGGTACTCTTCTGGCTCTGTCAATCTGTTTCTTCACTTCAGCAGGTGGGTATTGTAGTTGTAAGAACGCTTGATAGAGATCTTGTAGGTGTTTGTCTCTGTCTGAGGGGTTGGAGCAAATGCAGTTGTATCGTAGAGCTTGGCTGTAGACAATGGATCGTGTGGTGTGGTCTGTGATGAAAGCTGGAGGCATGTAGGTAGGCATAGCGGTCAATAGGTTTCCGGTATAGGGTGGTGGTTATGTGACCATCGCTTATTAGCAGCATAGTGTCCAGGAAGTGGATCTCTTGTGTGGACTGGTCCAGGCTGAGGTTGATGGTGGGATGGAAATTGTTGAAATCATGGTGCGATCTCCCTGGCATTGAATTTCCCTCTTGGTAGTTTCAGCTGTGGGGTCAGAGTGGACATAGACCATGGGGACCCCTCTTTCCCTGCAGTCTGCAATGAGAGCCATTGGCTGGGGACAGTGTATGTGGAAGCTAGGACCTCACACTATTGTGTTCATGTAAAGGCCACAAATAAACTTCTCTTTGTTAAGCTAACTAGATAATTACAGGAGTCAAGGAAGGCTCAGATAAGTTAAAGGGTGACTTGATCACCATCTATAAGTACCTACATGGGGTCAGATATTAAGTAGTGGGCTCTTGAGTCTAGCAGAGACAGGTATAACAAGAGCCAGTGGCTGGAAGTGGAAACTAGACAAATACAGACTGGAGATAAGGTGTGATTTTTTTTTTTTTTTTTTTTTTTAAAGGTGAGAGTAATTAACCACTGGAATGGTTTCCCAAGGGTTGTGGTGAACTCTCCATCCCTGACCATTTTTAAGTCAAGACTGCATGGTTTCCTAAAAACTGTGGTCTAGGGATTATTTGGGGGCAGTTCTCCGGCATGTGCTGTGCAGGAGGTCAGGCTAGATGGTCACAATGGTCCTTTCTGGCCTTGGGATCTATAAGAACTCCTGCCCTCTCTTTTCATCTGCTGCTGCTATGCATGGAATACCCTCCCTGAGCTGGCCTGCAAGGCGTGCCCTCCCCATTCAATCCCGTTTCACAATCCACTTCTGCCATGATGCCTATGAGAAACTATCAAATGGATGGTTTCAGAGTAGCAGCCGTGTTAGTCTGTATTCGCAAAAAGAAAAGGAGTACTTGTGGCACCTTAGAGACTAACAAATTAATTTGAGCATAAGCTTTCGTGAGCTACAGCTCACTTCATTGGATGCATACAGTGGAAAATACAGTGGGGACATTTATATACACAGAGAACATGGTATCATCAAGGATCTACAACCTATCCTGAAGGACAATCCATCAGTCTCACAGATCTTGGGAGACAGGCCAGTCCTTGCTTACAGACAGCCCCCCAACCTGAAGCAAATACTCACCAGCAACCACACACAACACAACAGAACCACTAACCCAGGTACCTATCCTTGCAACAAAGCCCTTTGCCAACTGTGTCCACATATCTATTCAGGGGACACCATCATAGGGCCTAATCACATCAGCCACAATATCCGAGGCTCGGTCACCTGCACATCTACCAATGTGATATATGCCATCATGTGCCAGCAATGATCCTCTGCCGTGTACATTGGTCAAACTGGACAGTCTCTAAGTAAAAGGATAAATGGACACAAATCAGACGTCAAGAATTATAACATCCAAAAACCAGTTGGAGAACACTTCAATCTCTCTGGTCACTTGATTACAGACCTAAAAGTGGCAATTCTTCAACAAAAAAACTTCAAAAACAGACTCCAACGAGAGACTGCTGAATTGGAATTAATTTGCAAACTGGATACAATTAACTTAGGCTTGAATAGAGACTGGGAGTGGATGGGTCATTACACAAAGTAAAACTATTTCCCCATGTTTATTCCACCCCTCAACCCCCCACTGTTCCTCAGATGTTCTCGTCAACTGCTGGAAATGGCCCACCTTGATTATCACTACAAAAAGGTCCCCCCGCTCTCTAGCTGGTAATATACACAAATGCATGAAGCCTGGGAAACAAGCAGGGAGAACTGGAAGTCCTGGCAAAATCAAGGAATTATGATGTGATTGGAATAACAGAGACTTAGTGAGATAACTCACATGACTGGAGTACTGTCATGGATGGATATAAGCTGTTCAGGAAGGACAGGCAGGGCAGAAAAGGTGGGGGAGTTGCACTGTATGTAAGAGAGCAGTATGACTGCTCAGAGCTCAAGTATGAAACTGCAGAAAAACCTGAGAGTCTCTGGATTAAGTTTAGAAGTGTCAGCCAGAAGGGTGATGTCATGGTGGGAGTCTACTATAGACCACCGGACCAGGGGGATGAGGTAGACGAGGCTTTCTTCCGGCAACTCGCAGAAGTTATTGGATCGCACGCCCTGGTTCTCATGGGAGACTTCAATCACCCTGATATCTGCTGGGAGAGCAATACAGCAGTACACAGACAATCCAGGAAGTTTTTGGAAAATGTAGGGGACAATTTCCTGGTGCAAGTACTGGAAGAACCAACTAGGGGCAGAGCTCTTCTTGACCTGCTGCTCACAAACCAGGAAGAATTAGTAGGGGAAGCAAAAGTGGATGGGAACCTGGGAGGCAATGACCATGAGATGGTCAAGTTCAGGATCCTGACACAAGGAAGAAAGGAAAGCAGCAGAATACAGACCCTGGACTTCAGAAAAGCAGACTTTGACTCCCTCGGGGAACTGATGGGCAGGATCCCCTGGGAGAATAACACGAGGGGGAAAGGAGTCCAGGAGAGCTGGCTGTATTTTAAAGAATCCTTATTGAGGTTACAGGGACAAACCATCCCGATGTGTAGAAAGAATAGTAAATATGGCAGGCGACCAGCTTGGCTTAACAGTGAAATCCTCGCTGCTCTTAAATACAAAAAAGAAGCTTACAAGAAGTGGAAGATTGGACAAATGACCAGGGATGAGTATAAAAATATTGCTCGGGCATGCAGGAGTGAAATCAGGAAGGCCAAATCACACTTGGAGTTGCAGCTAGCAAGAGATGTTAAGAGTAACAAGAAGGGTTTCTTCAGGTATGTTAGCAACAAGAAGAAAGTCAAGGAAAGTGTGGGCCCCTTACTGAATGAGGGAGGCAACCTAGTGACAGAGGATGTGGAAAAAGCTAATGTACTCAATGCTTTTTTTGCCTGTGTCTTCACGAACAAGGTCATTTCCCAGACTACTGCACTGGGCAGCACAGCATGGGGAGGAGGTGACCAGCCCTCTGTGGAGAAAGAAGTGGTTTGGGACTATTTAGAAAAGCTGGACATGCACAAGTCCATGGGGCCAGATGCGTTGCACCCGAGAGTGCTAAAAGAGTTGGTGGATGTGATTGCAGAGCCGTTGGCCATTATTTTTGAAAACTCATGGCGATCGGGGGAGGTCCCGGACGACTGGAAAAAGGCTAATGTAGTGCCCATCTTTAAAAAAGGGAAGAAGGAGGATCCTGGGAACTACAGGCCAGTCAGCCTCACCTCAGTCCCTGGAAAAATCATGGAGCAGGTCCTCAAGGAATCAATTCTGAAGCACTTGGAGAGGAAAGTGATCAGGAACAGTCAGCATGGATTCACCAAGGGCAAGTCATGCCTGACTAATCTAATTGCCTTCTATGACGAGATAACTGGCTCTGTGGATGAGGGGAAAGCAGTGGACGTGTTGTTCCTTGACTTTAGCAAAGCTTTTGACACGGTCTCCCACAGCATTCTTGCCAGCAAGTTAAAGAAGTATGGGCTGGAGGAATGGACTATAAGGTGGATAGAAGGCTGGCTAGATTGTCGAGCTCAACGGGTAGTGATCAATGGCTCCATGTCTAGTTGGCAGCTGATATCAAGTGGAGTGCCCCAAGGGTCGGTCCTGGGGCTGGTTTTGTTCAATATCTTCATAAATGATCTGGAGGATGGTGTGGATTGCACCCTCAGCAAGTTTGCAGATGACACTAAACTGGGAGGAGAGGTAAATACGCTGGAGGGTAGGGATAGGATACAGAGGGACCTAGACAAATTGGAGGATTGGGCCAAAAGAAATCTGATGAAGTTCAACAAGGACAAGTGCAGAGTCCTGCACTTAGGACGGAAGAATCCAATGCACCGCTACAGACTAGGGACCGAATGGCTCGGCAGCAGTTCTGCAGAAAAGGACCTAGGGGTTACAGTGGATGAGAAGCTGGATGTGAGTCAACAGTGTGCCCTTGTTGCCAAGAAGGCCAATGGAATTTTGGGATGTAAAATGTAGAATTTTAGGATCAGAGGGGGCAGGTGTTGGGAGAGGCAGGAACTTTCCAAGGCAGCTTGGGGAGCCGGGGTGAATGGGCAGCATTGAAGTGGGGGATGGGAACCTGGGACAGCCTAGAAAGAGGGTGAAGGGAACATGGAGGCAGGAGTGCCTGGAACAGCTTCCCCCATTTTGCCTTGGTCTCTTCCCGTCAGCGTCCTTCCTGCCGCTAGCAGTTCTGCGCTAGCTTAAAGCCCATAGAGGGGGACGAAGGACGGTCGAGAAGAGAGACAGCATTGCTGCCCTCTGCCATAGTGGCCCTGGTAGCATTGGATTTGGTGGCTACTGGAATTGAGTGCGTAGAAGTTTGTGAAAGGTGCCAGGGAGGAACTGGGCTCTAGTGCAGCCTCCTTTTGTTTGTGGGAAACCCTGCTAGGCCCATGTGGGCAGGAGGGGGCACCAGCAGGTCTTTGTGGGAATGGGCGGCTGCTGCTGCTGCTTGCCTTCAGTTTGTAGTTCACTGTTTCTTTAGTTAAATGGTGTTATGGGGGCGAGGCACATTTTAAGACAGAGAAAAAGTCTCATCACAAACTTAAGGCACCAGAAATGGGAGCCATTTTCCCATTAAGGTTTTGCTGACTTTCTCCAGAGGGGCTGCTATGAGCTGTTGGGCACATGATGAATTCTTCCACAACAATCAAACAAATGCCAGTAATTTAGTAAAATGGCCACAAACTGGGCAGCAGAGGGGTGATGTGTTCTCCCCCCTCTGGCTGTTTATGCCTGTGCTCGTGCTCTTAGGTTTGTTTTTGCTTAGTGACAATTTTCCTGGCCTAGATGAGGTGAATTTGGGTCTGGGGTTCATAGTGGGCCCACCTTGTCTGGTTTGGGAGACTGCTTCCCTCTCAATGGTGAATGATCCTGCATGCTGCATCCTGCATGCAAGTCACTGTCTGCTGTATTTATTTTCTGCCTGGGTTTCTTGCAGGTTTTGAAGGCTGCTCCATGGTTCCCACCATTTACCCACTGGAGACCCTGCACAACTCCCTCTCTTTGCGACAGGTCAATGAGTTCCTGACATCTGTGTGCAGGAGTTACAGCAACTCGCACTCTCGAGCATCCACAGGTACTGGTGGGGGAGGGCCTGGCAATCCCTGAGACCCTGCGAAAAGGAGGAGGACAACAGGAGCAGTGGAAGATCCATTGGCGGGCAGTGGGGCTGGCCAGGACACTGTGAAGTCCTGTTTATCCTCTGTCCTCCTTGTAGAATGGAGGGGCAGATTGAAAAGATTAAGGCTAGTAATAAATGCCAGTTAGAGTAACTGCTTCAGAGCCTGCTGGTCCAGTGAGGTGATTCATGGGTGGCCCTGCATGGTTATGTGAGATATAAGAGGCAATCAATCAAAAGTAGCTTCTAACTGCAGGTGGGGGTGGGCACTACAGGTTGCTTGTAGATCTGCAGAGGGCCTAGATTCTGTTGTGGCTGGAGCAGCAGCCTGGTATTTTCCACTCTGGGGTGTTAATCCACGTGGTTGATGGAATTTGTGTGGCCTCATATGGATGTTCTGTCTCTTCAAGCTCTGTTTGATTCCATGATTGGAAGCCAGACACCCGGTGACCCCTTCATGCCTCAGAGAATCCTCTCATCCTCATCTCTGCCATTGCGCCAGCGCTCTGACAAACCGCCATGGTGTGAGTGTTTCCTTTCTTTTATGGAGGGATTGATTTGTGGTAGCTGGGCTAAATGGTGGCCGGCGGGATGCCAAGATAATGGGCTTGGAGGGTTTGCAGGCGGGAGAGGAATTGCTTAGGGGAGTTCCACGGATAGACCTGGGAGAAATGGGATATAATTGAGTACAAAGAAAACATGTAGCCTGTCTACTGTATTGGAAAAATCTTCCTGAAGGAGAAAGATATCCATCTACCAAACAGTCCTGCAAGAGAAGGGGTGGAAGCTCCATCATTGACACATTAACAACTCTAGTGGACAGAGTCTCCCCAAGGATACTGTCGGGGCCACTCCTGTACTGTCCCCTGAGTGTGGGGATGGACTGGATGGCACCTAAGAGGTGTTTCCATCTCTGATGTGTCTGATTCTCCCTCACAAATAGCAGTGCCTTTTGATCCAGGAGGCCACAGTGTTCCCTTCTTTACTATTTTAGTTGTAGGCTTTTCTTTGTCACTCATCACAGCCACAGCTGAGCTTCACAACCTCTTTGGGGCAGATGGGTGGTATTAACCCCCTTGGGGCCCCAGAGAGGGGACGGGATTCACACCGGGTTACAGAGCAAGCCAGTGACAAAACTAGGAACAGGAATACAAAACTCTTGAGTCTCCATCCAGTGCTTTCACTGCACCTCATTCACCCACTCTTCTAAGGGTGGCTGAGGCCAGGACGCTCCCTCCACTCTGTTGTCAGGGGCAGCACTTCTCACAGTGACTGTGATTGCATTTGAAAATAAGGTTCATCTCACTTCTAGGTCCTTTGTTTGAGTCTTTTCCCTGTTATGCAGCAGTCAAAAGTACATCCGGCATTTGTGTCCTTGCTGGGGGTGGGAGTCTCCTCTCCCTCATGCTCCTTGGAGCTCACAGCAGGAGGGCAGGGCTAGGACCGTCTTCCCAAAAGTTACACCTCCAAGGTTCATGCCTTTGTTCTGCTCTTGGTCATATCTAATGCGGAATTCTCCTCATCACACCAGATTTTGAGCAAATAGACCTCTCTGCTTTGGGCTAGGTACTGGCTTTATTTTATTGGCTTTGTTGTCATGAAACTGGGGCTTTCTTCCTTCTGTACTCTCTAGCAACTCAGTATGGAGTCAAAGACTGAGGCAAGCAGGGCTAAAGCATAGTGCCCCTGCTCTACCTGCAGCTCTTGACTGTCATAAATCCCAGGCTGCTGGACAAAGCCAGAAGGCTCTCTGTGCCAAAAAGGTGAGGCTGAGGGAGGCCACGGAGGTGAGCAGGTGGGGTTCTCATCCTGGCAGGTTGCACAGCAGCCATGCTCCCCTGTTCTTGTGGCATTCTCAGGACTTCCGGATCTAAAAAAAAACCCCTTCCAGGGAGACAGACTCCTCCCTCTGACACATCTACTGACCTATCCGGGGCAGGGGCAGGCAGGTGTGAACTTTTGCAATCTGGATCTTGAAGTCTGGTCCTGCCAACCTAGCATAAGATGTGGGTTTTCGAGGTTTCAGGTGCCATCACGTTTTTATTTTCTCTGAGCTTAGCAGCCTAGCTACTTCAGGAGATGCTGATGAAAAATCAGTATTCAAGTGGCATTGCATATTCCCACTTACGGGTATTGCATCACCTGTTGGCACCTAATGGTAGAATCTTCTCTAAGCAATGCTTGTTAGAGCACACGTGCCCCCTTAAACTCTTCCTCTCAGAGTGGCTATGTAGGGGAACAGCTGCTATGCCAGATGGAGTTGAACCACTCCAGTCCCGTGTTAGTTTACAGTTTAGTTTTTAGTATAAAGTAGTTTAAGTGCAGTATAGTTATGACTAGGGCTGTCAAGCAATTAAAAAAATTAATTGTGTGATTAATTGCACTCTTAAACAATAATAGAATATCATTTATTTAAATATTTTTGGATGTTTTCTACATTTTCAAATATATTGATTTCAATTACAACACAGAATACAAAGTGTACAGTGCTCACTATATTTTTTATTTCAAATATTTGCACTGTAAAAAACAAAAGAAATAGTATTTTTCAAAATTCACCTAATACAAGTACTGTAGTGCAATCTCTTTATCATGAAAGTTGAACTTAGAAATGTAGACTTATGTATAAAAAATAACTGCATTCAAAAATAAAACAATGTAAAACTTTAGAGCCTACAAGTTCACTTAGTCCTACTCCTTGTTCAGCCAATCGCTCAGACAAACAAAATTGTTTACATTTACCAGAGATAATGCTGCCTGTTTCTTGTTCACGTCACCTGAAGGTGAGAACAGGCATTCTCATGGCACTGTTGTAGTCGGCATTGCAAGATATTTATGTGCCAGATGCGCTAAAGATTCATATGTCCCTTCATGCTTAAACCACCATTTCAGAGGACATGCGTCCATGCTGATGATGGGTTCTGCTCAGTAACGATCCAAAGCAGAGCAGACCAATGCATGTTCATTTTCATCATCTGAGTCAGATGCCACCAGCAGAAGGTTGATTTTTCTTTTTTGGTGGTTCGGGTTCTGTAGTTTCTGCATCTGAGTGTTGCTCTTTTAAGACATCTGAAAGCATGCTCCACACCTCATGCCTCTCAGATTTTGAAGGCACTTCAAAAACCTTCAGTTGAGTGCTGTATTATCCTTAGAAATCTCACATTGGTACCTTCTTTGCATTTTGTCAAATCTGCTGTGAAAGTGTTCTTAAAATGAACATGTGCTAGGTCATCATCTGAGACTGCTATAGCATGAAATATGTGGGTAAAACAGACATACAATTCTCCCCCAAGGAGTTCAGTCACAAATTTATTTAATCCATTTTTTTTAACGAGCATCAGCATGGAAGCATGTCCTCTGGAATGGTGGCCGAAGCATGAAGTGGCATATGAATGTTTAGCATATCTGGCACGTAAATACCTTGCTACACCGGCTACAAAAGTGCCTTGCAAATGCCTGTTCTCGCTTGCAGGTGACATTGTAAATAAGAAGCAGTCAGCAGTATCCCCCATAAATGTAAACAAACTTGTTTGTCTTAGCAATTGATTGAACAAGAAGTAGGATTGAGTGGACTTGTAGACTCTAAAGTTTTACATTGTTTTGTTTTTGAGTGCAGTTATGTAACAAAAAAAAAATCTACATTTGTAAGTTACGCTTTCACAATAAAGAGATTGCACTATGGTACTTGTATGAGGTGAATTGAAAAATACTATTTCTTTTATCATTTTTACAGTGCAAATATTTGTAATAAAAATAATGTAAAGCGAGCACTGAGCACTTTGTATTCTGTGTTTGTAATATAAATCCATATATTTGAAAATATAGAAAAACATCCAAAAATATTTAATAAATTTTCAATTGGTATTCTATTGTTTAACAGTGCAATTAATCGCGATAATTTTTTTTAATCGCGTGAGTAAACTGCGATTAATCAACAGCCCTAGTGATGATGCTTCCTGCGCACTCTCCAACCCTCAAGCCCTCTGAGCATCTCCCCGAGTGTCCTGCCCCATCCGATGGACACTGACAGCATTCACAGACCTGCTGCTTCCAAAGAAACAGTACACCCCAGCTTATCAGTTGCACCTCAGATCACCACTCCACTGATCACATAGCCCTTATACTTGATTTCACTGTAAACATAGCTACATTTATTTAATAAAGGACAGAGATTCAAGTGGCGGCAAGTAGAACTATTGGAAACATGCTTTACATATAAAATAAAATTGTAACATGCATCCTAGAGCCTAGACTTAATTAACAAGATTCTCTCCTGTCTAATCAGGTATTGCTCACCCAAAATACTTCAGTGCTTTGCAGTCCGGCATGGCTGTGGCCCTCTTTCATGAGATATTGCACTCCGAAATAGACCAGAACATTCTGTAGCCAGGCATCTCCCATAGTTCTGGAGTCTGGGCTGTTCTCCTCTCACTGCACCCTCATAGAGGTGGCTCAGTGTTTTGAGTCTGCACTCCCTGGCTGCGCCCCCTCTGCTCTCACTAGCTGCCGGATTCTCTGCTGCCTCCTCCACAGACACTGATGGCTTCTGTTGCTCTTGCACTTCCTTTGCGATTGGAGCTTCTGCCCAGCTTTTGGGCAGTGAGGCGCAACATTCCCTCACCTTCCTGGCTCAGTTAACCCCACAAGGGTTTAACCCTCCCTGAGCCTCTTCTGCAGCATCTCCCTGCAGGCTCCTCTGTCCCTTGCAGCTATGGCAGAGCAGCCCAGAAAGCAAGAGGTTTAATTCAAGCAGTGCTCTATTTGTGAGTCAGCCTTCCCAGGCTTGGTAGGTGGTGACTGGTGCCCAGTTTTCCATCCCTCAATCTGTTAGGTCCCGGAGCTAGAAGTCAGACAGGCAGGTGGAGC
Organism: Chelonia mydas; assembly: GCF_015237465.2. Lineage (NCBI taxonomy): Eukaryota > Metazoa > Chordata > Testudines > Cheloniidae > Chelonia > Chelonia mydas. The sequence goes on from NC_051250.2 coordinate 83,561,772, forward strand.
CTCTGCCCACCAAGGCAGCCGCAACATCATTGCGGGGGGGGGGGAATAGACCAAGAACCCCAGTGCAGAGCAGGAAAGGCTCTAAAAGCAAGTAGGACCCTGATTACTTGACTCATGATAAGTCCAAGGGGACCCCTGCAGAACAAAGAGCGGAGGTTTGTGGGGCCACAACTCCCCCCCACCCCACCCCCACAATCTTCAGTGAGTCCTCAGCACCCTGAGGAAAGAAGCAGGGCTTCTAATCAGTCTCCCTCCCTCCCAAGCCAAGCAGAAGGATTCTGACAACATGTCCCCTCTCCCCCCAAAGGGAGTGGATTCAGAGCCAGACCTCTGCAGCGGGCTCCAGGCCCTAAGGAAGACAAGCCATAAAAAGCCACACCAAAGCCACAGCAGAGCTTCTGTGCTCCCAAAGTGCGCTAAAAAAAGTTAAATCAGAAAAGGAGAAAAAGGGAAGAAAAAACACAAAAATCCATGAGATACGAGGCCTGGACTCCTCTTCCTCCCCCCTCCTCCACTGAGAAAGGTGAGCTGTCTGACTCTGAATCTGAACAGGGAGTGGGGGAAATGCAGCAAATTTCCCCCTGAGAAATTTCAAGCTATGTACAGCCAGGTTGTTTCCACTATTCCAGTCCAACCTGAGTGGGCTCCTGAGAATGAGCTTCAGAGTAAATTTCTTCCCACAAAATCCTCCCTTGAGGCTCCGACAACCGTGCGCCCCTCTGAAGAGGAGGTGACTAGGGATGATGCAATAAGCCTGGTAAGAGAAAACACATTAACAAGAGCATCTCAGGCTCTTTAACACTGAAGAACCAAAGGGCTCTGTTACTGACAGAGGGCAGATGCTGCTGGAGAGTCTCTTGCCAGGGATATGGCTATTCCATCCAGGGGTGCTTAAGGTAGAACTTCCCCTCTGCAGGAAGGATGGCGATCACTCCCAAAAAGGACTTTGAGGCTCTTCTGACCTCAGACTGCCTGCATATCCTCTATCTTGTAGCAAAGCCCCACTTTTCTTGCTGCACGTGCATATTTCATTCTTGGTGGTGCATCAGTTTGGGTCAATCCACAAATGCAGTCCTAGGGATGTATCAGATAAGGCATTTACAGTAGAGATAGAAAAGTATTAATGCCATCGTACAAGGCGCCGGTAACACCTCATTTGGAATACAGATGTGGTTACCCTTGTTCAAGAAAGATGAATTCAAACTGGAACAGGTGTAGAGAAGAGCAATTAGGATGATCAGGGGAATGGAGGACCTGTCTTCTGAGAGGCGACTGGAAGAGCTTGGCTTGGTTAGTCTAGCAAAACGAAGGCTGAGAGGGGGTATGGTTACTCTACAGGTACATCGCGGAGTATATAGCAGGGAGGATGAAGCAGTATTTAAACTCAAAAGATAATGTTGGCACAAGAACAGATTCAGGCTGGAAATTAGAAGGCTTCTAACCATCCAAGGGGTGAGGCTCTGGAACAGCCTCCCAATAGGAGCTGTGGGGCAAACAACTTAATTAGTTTTAAGAGAGCTGGTCAAGTTTAAAAATGTGATTGTGTGACTGGGTTTTTGTGATGGTGGGTGGCAGGGCTCAGCAGCCATGGGGCTCGCTGCTCGTTTATTTCTAATGTTTCTAAAAGCTCATGTTTTGGCTGACTACCTGCATGGGTGAGGAAGAAATCCCCCACCCCATCCCGCCCCAGTGTATTCCTCTGGTAACTCTGGCCTTCATAATTACCTCGCCTACAGTTATGGATTGGTTTGCCACTCTCAATTTAAAGGATGCTTACTTCTATATCTCTAGCCAACATAGTCATTGAAAATGTCTGCATTTAATGGTGGCTGGGTACCATTTCCAGTACAAGGTTCTCCCATTAAGCCTGTCCACAGTGTGAAGGGTCTTTTGAAAATGCCTTTCTGTGGTAGCGACACATCTGAAAAGACAGGGTATTTTTGTTTACCCGCATTTGGAGGATTGGTAGCTAAAAGGTGCTACACGTGAGAGTCTGTCATTTCACATCACAGTTACAGTCTCCCTCTTTTTGGATCTGGGTCTGCTTCTTAATATCAAAAAATTGAATTTCTATTAAGCTCAGAATTCCTTTTATAGGTTCTATGCTGGACTCAGTAGCAGGGAAAACTTTACTTCCAGAGGACAAGTTTCTAAAAATGTAGCAAGTGGGTTTCAGGATTCAAGCCTGCCAATCTTGGAAAGTGATCATCTTCCTGGATCTTGTGGGCTTGACGGCAGCTACCACTTACATAACTCGGTTTTCTCATCTCTGAATGAAACCAGTGCTGCACTGGATGGCTCAGGTCTACATACCCAGCCAGGACAGTCAGAAAATATTCGTCACCATGCCTCAGGATGTTCTAAATTCACTGATGTGATGGACAAACGGATCAAATACTCTGAGGCGTCCTGTTCGATCCTCCTTCGCCACAGTAACGTCAGATGCAGCCAACACTGGATGGGCAGCTCATTTACACTGGTTTACAGTCTGGGCTTTTTGAGAAAATGTATTTGGAATTAAGAGCCAGCCCATTTGACCCTCAGATCATTCCTTCTTCATATAAAAGGGGGGAAGGCTGTTCAGGGAGCACTGGATAACGCTCCTGCCGTGCGTTAGACAAGTAAGGAAGGGGGGGCCTCATTCTTTCCAGGTATGTGCTAAGGTGGTCAGATTATGTGATTCAGAAGATCTATCTAATGGCCCTGCATTTAGCAGACAAGAGCAATGTGCTAGCAGCCTCAGCAGGGACAGTTCTCAGATTCATGAGTGGTCTCTGAAAGATCCAAGTATGCAAGACATCTTCCCCTGTTGGTGTTATCCCAATGTAGACCTGTTTGACAGCCAGTCAGTCCATTTCAGATGCCTTCCTTCTACGTTGCGGAAGGAGCTTTCTGTGTACCCCCCTGCCCCCCAACACACCTTGATTCAGAAAGTGGTGACAAAGATATGTCAGGACAGGGCAAAAATTATATTGATTGCCTCAGCTTGTCTGAGACAGCAGCGGTCCATGAATCTGCATCAGCTGCCAGCAGGGCTTTACATGCATTTTCCTCTGTGTCCAGATCTCTTGTTACAGCAACAAGGCAGGATCCTTCATCCAGATCCTCAGTCTCTTCATCTCATGGCCTGGGCTGTCAGATTTTGGCTACTCTTAGTAGTCGTGTTCTCGTTGGTATAGAATGTCCTGCTTAATACTAGAAAATTGCCTACTAAAAAGGGTTACTATTTAAAATGAGCTAGATATGTTGCTTGGATGCAGGGAAAATATGATTTTCCAGTTGCAGCTTCCATACCCTGGGCTCCCAGCCAGGCCCAGAGGCACATGTGCTCCCCACTGCTGTAGCCCTAGGCCCCCAGGAGCTGGCAGGATTGACTGAACTAGCCCAGGGAGGAGGGGCTGGAAGGTTCCTCCCAGAGGCAACACGTTGGGTGGTCAGTTGGCCCCCCCCTTCACATTGTGCCCTCCCAGGAGGCACAAGTCCTCTCTGGTTACAAGTAAGGCCATGTCAACACTTACAAGCTTAGAGCAGCACAGCTGTGCCACTGTGAAAGTGCTTGTTTAGCTGTGTTTTGCCGACGGGAGACAGTCTCCCACCAGCATAGCACCATGCACACAAGCGCTTATGCTGACAAAATTCATGTCTCTCAGGGATGTGTTTTTTCACACTCCTGAGCCACAAAAGTTTAAGTGCTAGTGTAGACGTGGCCAAAGTAACCCTCATATATTCTGGACAAGGAGTAGCAAGTTACGAGCAGCTGGGATAAAAATTCACCCTGTTGGTATGCTCAAGGCAGAGCCCCAGAAATTCCACAGTTCTGCAGCCTTGGAATTTGCCATGGTATCCACCCCTTGCCAGAGAACCCTGTTCCAGAATCTCCGCTTTCCACATAGGAACTGTGTGAACCAGGCAGACATGAAACAACAATGCAGGTACAGTCATCCCCAGGGGCTCTTCACTTTGGCACCTTAACAACATCGACATTTACAACGAGATAAACTAAACTAGTTAATAACTGATCACTTTAAACAAACATCCAGCTAAAGTGCTTATCCATAGTTCCAAACTGCCTCCCCAGCATCACAAGCTCCAGCTTCCCCTGGCAACCTCATGGTGCACTTGTGTTGTCAACACAGAAATATGTGGTATATTCAAAACTGAAAATGGGGGGAAAGCTTAATATTAAATACAACATCAAGATGATAACCCAGGAGTGACTATACTGAATGGATTAATTATTTTTAGTTTAATTTAAATTTAAGTTCTGCAGCTTTCCACTCTGGAATGCCCCTGAATCCAGAGACTTTTTGCTGCACACTTTAGTTCTCCTGGCCACAGAGCTCATGAGGCCCTGACTCAAGGATACAGCTTAAGGCTTGTCTATGCAAACATTTAGTTTGTGGCAAGCTGGGGTGTGAATCACCCGCACTAGCCTGTCACAGACAATGTCCATGTGGGCTCTGGGTTTGTTAATGCTCTTTGATCCTGTCAGCTTTGAAATGGGACTAGAGCAAAGGGCATTAACAGACTGTTAGGCTGTAAGCAGGCTCCCTATGCATAGTTAGCCCACAGCAGGCTAGTGTGGGGTAGATTCAGACCCCAGCTTTCCGCTAACTAATTGTTCACGTAGACAGGCCCTTAGATTCTGTATTGAGGGTGATGCAGATCCCTGGAACCCTTCAATCCTCAGTAAGTTACAATTCCCACAGGGCGATCTGTCTGCAGGTCTGAGTCCCAGTTAGCAGCCCTTAACTCAGTAAGATGCTATGGTCTTGCTGGGTTCTGATATGCAAGCCATAGTTTTATGTACACCTAAGCTTGTATCCATGCTAGAATCTACATCTGACATGTAACAAGATCTAACTGGTCCACTTATTTAAATATTTATTCTGCATCCCTGTTCTTTGTAGCAGGAGTACAGTTGTGGTTCTCAGTGATAGCTTCATCCGGGAGTAAGTTTGCATGGGGACACTATCCATAATGGATCCGTAATGTACCTTTCACAAGGACATGATGGCCTTTAGAGTTCTGGAATCCCGACCAAGCTTTTATCTAGGGTTGACAGGGCTCATGAATTAGCACTTCCTTCTGTCTGGTCCCATGGCATCCCAAGGAGACACGATGGCCAAATCTTGCTGCATCATGGGCAATCAAAATATCTACCAACAGGAGAAAATAATTCAGAAAATCTATATCACGCTTTATTGCCTTTCACCCACTGCAAAATGAAAGAAGGTGACTATTCCATAGCCTAAGGGTCCTACCGCAGACTTCAAATTATGCACTACAAGACCAATGGCATCACTCTCTTTAGGGAGTGTACCTATGGGAAAAATGTGCAGAGCAGCTACATGGCATTTGGGCTATCTGTTTGTTTATGGCCCACTTACAATTTTTTGGACTTAGTGGACATAATATTTGATAGTGGAGTCCTATAGTCTGCAGAAGGGTATAAATAAATAAAAGGATGTAATGGCTTGATTTTTCTTCCCTTTCCATTCCTGGGCTTGATGTTAATTACGTCCACTATGTACAGAATTGCCAGATGTACTTTTGAGAGAGAGAGAGGTGGCTCTTCATAGAATCATAGAATATCAGGGTTGGAAGGGACCTCAGGAGGTCATCTAGTCCAATCCCCTGCTCAAAGCAGGACCGATCCCCCAATTAAATCATCCCAGCCAGGGCTTTGTCAAGCCTGACCTTAAAAACTTCTAAGGAAGGAGATTCCACCACCTCCCTAGGTAACGCATTCCAGTGTTTCACCACCCTCCTAGTGAAAAAGTTTTTCCTAATATCCAACCTAAATCTCCCCCACTGCAACTTGAGACCATTACTCCTTGTTCTGTCATCTGCTACCACTGCTTTGAGCAGGGGGTTGGACTAGATGACCTCCTGAGGTCCCTTCCAACCCTGATATGCTGCCTTCCCATTGGAGGGAGCAGTCAGGTGCTGATGTCTGGGAATGTGCTACATGCCATTTAATAGGCTTTTCGGCACAGACTCTGGCTGAGGTTTTCAGCTAAGTACTGACTCTCTAAGTGTTTGTCTGACGTTTTTTGGAATTGCTTTGCAGACAGCAGTGGCCCTTCCAGCACTGTCTCCAGTGCAGGCCCCTCCTCCCCGACCTCAATGGAGAACTACGCTCGCTTCGGCTTCACTGAGAAACCTTCCATCAGTCCCCAAATAAGTGAAGAGCGACTGAACTGCCAGCCCCCTGAACAGAGTGAGATGGAGCCCTTGGGGGAGGCACTTGAGTTGGAGCTGGGTGGGTCTGGGCCCTTGGTAGAGAACCCCCTGGGAGAGATGCCAGAACAAGGCCTGATGAGGGTGCCGGGGCTCTTGGAGGTCCCAGAGCCAAGCAAGGAGGAACCATCTGAGGACGTGCCAGAACAGGGCAAGACCGGGGTACTGGAGCTGGGCAAGACCAGGCTGCCTGGAGAGACATCTGAAAAAGATGAGTTGGTGGAGCTGGAGCAGGGTGAGGAGAAGCCAGCTGGGGGAATATGGGAGCTGGGTGAGAAAGGGAAGCTGGAGCCAGGTGAGAGAGGGCTGTCTGGGAAGATGTCAGATCCAGGTGAAGAGGGGCCAGCTGGGGAGATGTTAGAACCAGATGTGATCAGGCCACTAGTGCCAGGGGAGACATCTGAGCTGGATGAGGAGGAGCCAGTGATGCAGATGTTGGAGCAAAGTGAGGGGCAGCTGGTGGAAATACTGAAGAAGGAAGAAGAGGAGCTGTCCACAGATAATGCTGTATCAGATCAGCATCCATCCAGTCATCCGTATCGGGACCAACAGCTGTCCAGTGAGAATAGTGTTGAGGACGAGCAGCCTGCTAGTCAGCAGGAGCTACAGAACTAGCATCTCCCTCTGTGGCAAGCATGCTGGGAAGAAAAGAGAATCCCCGAGACAGTCAATGTCTGGAAGCAGTATGATTCCCCAATCGTGGAGTGGACTCGGCTGTGCCCATGTCTTGCGTAATGTTTCTAGCCCTCCAGTCAACCCGCTGGGCAGACGTTACATCACTCCCTGCACAGCAGCTGGCACTCCAAAGCTCTGACTATAGGAGACTGGTCTATGGGTCATTCAAGGGACAGGGGAAAAGTCTGTTCTGTTCAGAGACACCAGTCAGCTTGTCACCACCTGACAAGGGACACGCATCCCTGCCTTCCTTAAACAGAAAACAAAGTCAGCCCTGGGTGAGCAGGGGCAACTCCCACTGAAGTCATAGGGAGTGCTTTGGCTTGCTTTTTCAGCGGCACTGGAGCCAGGAGTGAAGGGGAGGTGGGTCCACAGCTGTCAGGGTAATGAGGCCAAAGGAGGTGCCTGCTGCCTGCAGCTGGAGTCAGCCCACTGACTGCATGGAGAGGGGCATAGGGTCTGGCAGACAAGGGCATTGTGGCAGCCACAAGCCTCATCAGAACATACAAGAGCTGCATGTTTGTGCTGACCAGCTGCACTGTGGTGTTGGTCTCCTGCTCTCTGGCTGTTGGAATATACCAGGGGAGGAGATTTGAGGGCAGCTTGAGGATCTTGGTTAAGCTGCAGTGTCCTTGGAAGCAGGAGAATGATCCCGAGGCTTGGCAAGGGTGCATGATCAGTGTGATGAGAGTGCCTTTGTAAGCTGGTGGCTTCTGGAACGGAGAAATCCTAGCCTGCAGGTTCACGACAAGCCTGTTCAGAAATGGCTTTTATGTGACTGAATGAAAAATAGGTAACACTGGGCATTGCCTGCTGCCAAACCAGCTCCTTCCTTCTGTGGGCCCTGCTGCCCCTACCCAGCCTGACTGCTTCACTTGCCAGGTCTGGTAACTGTCTGCTTCTCTCACCTCGCCTGTCAGTCACCCCCAGGTGGGGATGGTTGTGGGGGGGCACAGAGGCAAGTCTGATTGTAGGGAGAAACACTGGTGGGGGGCATGGGACAGAGAGGGTAATGGGGGTGGGATGGGAAGCTTTACTTGGAGCACTGCAGGGACAGGTTGGGGACCACTGCTTGTGGGGGGACCCCTTTCAGTGGCTGACCCTTGTGTGTTCCCTTTGGGCTGGGATTCTGCAGGTAGGGGCATGGTGCCCACTTTAGGAGGGGTGCACGGCGGGTACACAGACGGGTCTTTCTGGTCCCTGAGGGCTGAATGAGGTTTGAGCTCTGAGCCCTGCAGTGACAGAAACAAAGTGCAACTGCTTTTTGAGCAAATCAGGTTTTATTTGTAAGACACTGATAAGGAGAAATCACTATTGTGAATAAAATACAAACTATTTAATATATATTTATGTAAATGAGCATCAAGCACAAGCCCAGAGGCATGGTAACTACAGGGGTCCTGCTTCCTGAGCCGTTGCAGGTAGAGGATTCCCCATCTGCAATGGCAGGGGCTGTGATGTCACCTCTTCAGCAAAGTGACAATCTGCCAGAGCAAGTGTATTCCTTTGTCCCACCTATAGGGCAGGACTGTATTTATGGTACAGGTTTATCTGTGTGTCTGTGGTCTCTGGGGAAGCTGTACCCAAAGATCTCTGCGCTATATCAGGATGTGTGTGTTCGCAGTAAACATGCTACACTATATGTCTGGCTTCCATCTCTCTTACCACTGCAGCAGCCTGGGCAAAGCGCTGAAACGCCCAATGTCTCCAGCAGCCTGGGTTGTCTTTGAGGAGTTATTGCTGTATACGCTGCTGAGCTGAACTTGGGGATTCAGGTCAGACCACTGCACCTAAAGCTTCCTGAGCCCCCACAGGGGAGAGATTCCCTTTGTTGCACTTGAGATGATGGAGTGTTGGAAATGCACGTGTCTGTGATATCTGTGTTGAAGCTAGTGCCATTCACCTATTGGAGGGGATGAGCCCTGTGTGGGAGGGATAGCTCAGTGGTTTAAGCATTGGCCTGCTAAACTGAGGGTTGTGACTTCAATCCTTGAGGGGGCCACTTAGGGATCTGGGGCAAAAATTGGGGATTGGTCCTGCTTTGAGCAGGGGGTTGGACTAGATGACCTCCTGAGGTCCCTTCCAATCCTGTGATTCTGTGAGGCTAAGGCCTGACTCTGTCCCCCACCAAAGCATGGCAGTGCCATGCCAAGCCAAGCCATGGTTAAGGAAACCTGCAAAATGGGTGTGGGTATTTGGGGTGGAAGCTGGGTCTTGGATGTATAACGAAGGCCTAATACCTCTGAGACACGGAGAGGAAATCTGGTGTGGTTTTCACTATGGGAGCGGCAGGGGTGTCAGCCTCAGCTTCCTGGATTTGGCAGGACCTAGAGAGGCGGAGCCTGCAGGAACTTTTCCAGCCTTTGGTTACGTGGTCATTGAAAGGGCCAGGTAAGCCTTGTACACAGAGAGCTTGTGTCTCAGCCAATTGCAAGGTCAATACAATTGGTAAAGAGGAAGTGCTGAAGTCTAGTGATCCAGTCTAAAAATGGGGTGAACTGTGGGGGGTCCACCTTGAGAGTGGCACAGCCCTATGCTTTGGAAAGGGTCCCTCCAAGAGAGAGCTCCTAGGTGCAGTTCACTCCTGGCTGTAATGGCATGCATTAGGATACTCACATTTTGTTTTTTCCCAGGACCCCTGCCTCATTCAGTGCACCATTTGTGAGGTGTTTGTGTTAACTGGGGCTTAGCGAAAACTTTTAGTCTCCATAAAACCCCTTTTCCCTGGTTCACAGGGTGGGACTGGTGCTGCCATAACCCTGCTTGGCCTTGACATATACCCCTGCACCTAGTGAGCTCCCCTGCTGCCACCCCTGGGGGTGCTGGAGTGGCAGGAGGGCACTTGCACTCTGACTGCCACAGGGTTGGATGACGTGGGAATATGACTATCAGTGCCCTTCCTGCATTCCAGCTCCGCTGTTGGCAGCAGGGCGAGATGAGTGAGCAGAGCAGGAAAACCCTTGCAAAGGTTGCTAGTGCAGACGAGGCCAAGCAGGAGTATGGCAGCACAAGCCCTAGAACTGGCAGGAAAATGTGTGCATAAAAGTTGACTTTTCTAATAATTCACAAGCAGAAACTCCCCCTTCCACCCTGTTGCAGCCTCTTTCTCTGCTTCATGGCCAGTGCCCGTCCTGGGCCATTCAGCTGGAGGAGAAGGCACTTAGTTTGGTGGAGGGAGATACTGCTGGGACTTCCCCCTCAACTGGGTAATATCTAGCTACCAGCTTGCTAGTATTTGAATCATAGGACTGGAAGGGACCTGGACAGGCCATCTAGTCCAGTGCCCTGCAGTCATGGCAGGACTAAGGATTATCTAGACCATCCCTGACAGGTGTTTTCTAACCTGCTCTTAAAAACCTCCAGTGATAGAGATTCCATAACCTCCCTGAGCAATTTATTTCAGTGCTTAACCACCCTGACCAGTTAGGAAGTTTTTCCTAATGTCCAATCTAAACCGCCTTTGCTGCAATTTAAGCCCATTGCTTCTTGTCCTATCCTCAGAGGTTAAGGAGAACATTTTTCTTCCTCCTTCTTGTAACAACATTTTATGTACTTGAAAACTGTGTTGTCTCCTCTCAGCCATCTCTTCTCCAGACTAAACAAACCCCATTGTTTCAGTCTTCCCTCACAGGCCATGTTTTCTAGACCTTTAATCATTTTTGTTGCTCTTCTCTGGACCTTCTCCAGTTTGTCCACATCTTTCCTAAAATATGGTGCCCAGATCTGGACAAAGCACTCCAGTTGAGGCTTTAGCAGCATGGAGAAGAGCAAAAGAATTACTTCTCCTGTCTTGCTTACAATACACTTGCTAATATATCCAAGAATGATCTTTGCTTTTTTTGCAACAGTGTTGCACTGTAGACTCCTATTTAGCTTGTGATCCACTATGATCCCCAGATCCCTTTCCGCAGTTCTCCTTCCTAGGCAATCATTTCCCATTCTGTGTGTGTGCTACTGATTGTTCCTTCCTAAGTGGAGTACTTTGCATTTGTCCATATTGAATTTCATCCTGTTTACTTCAGACCATTTCTCCAGTTTGTCCAGATCATTTTGAACTTTATTCCTATCCTCCAAAGCACTTGCAACCCCTCCCAGCTTGGTATTGTCCGCAAACTTTATAAGTGTACTCTCTATGCCATTATCTAAATCATTGAAGATATTGAACAGAACTGGCCCCAGAACTGATCCCTGTGGGACCCTTCCAGCTTGACTGTGAACTACGGATATCTACTCTCTGGAAACGGTTTTCCAACCAGTTATGCACCCACCTCATGGCTCCATCTAGGTTGTATTTCCCTCCTCTAACCTAGTGAGGAGGGCTTTAAACTAGGTTCACCAGGGAAGGAGACCAAAGCCCTGAGGTAAGTGGGGACGTGGGATAGGAAGGAAGCACAAGCAGGAGAGCGCGAAAGGGGAGGGCTCCTGCCTCATACTGAGAAAGAGGGACGATCAGCGAGTTATCTCAAGTGCCTATACACAAATGCAAAAAGCCTGGGAAACAAGCAGGGAGAACTGGAAGTCCTGGCACAGTCAAGGAATTATGATGTGATTGGAATAACAGAGACTTGGTGGGATAACTCACATGAATGGAGTACTGTCATGGATGGATATAAACTGTTCAGGAAGGACAGGCAGGGCAGAAAAGGTGGGGGAGTTGCATTGTATGTAAGAGAACAGTATGACTGCTCAGAGCTCCGGTATGAAATTGCAGAAAAACCTGAGAGTCTCTGGATTATGTTTAAAAGTGTGAGCAAGAAGGGTGATGTCGTGGTGGGAGTCTGCTATAGACCACCGGACCAGGGGGATGAGGTGGACGAGGCTTTCTTCCAGCAACTCACAGAAGTTACTAGATCGCAGGCCCTGGTTCTCATGGGAAACTTCAATCACCCTGATATCTGCTGGGAGAGCAATACAGCAGTACACAGACAATCCAGGAAGTTTTCGGAAAGTGTAGGGGACAATTTCCTGGTGCAATTGCTGGAGGAACCAACTAGGGGCAGAGATCTTCTTGACCTGCTGCTCACAAACCAGGAAGAATTAGTAGGGGAAGCAAAAGTGGATGGGAACCTGGGAGGCAGACACCATGAGATGGTCGAGTTCAGGATCCTGACACAAGGAAGAAAGGAGAGCAGCAGAATACAGACCCTGGACTTCAGAAAAGCAGACTTTGACTCCCTCGGGGAACTGATGGGCAGGATCCCCTGGGAGAATAACATGAGGGGGAAAGGAGTCCAGGAGAGTTGACTGTATTTTAAAGAATCCTTATTGAGGTTACAGGGACAAACCATCCCGATGTGTAGAAAGAATAGTAAATATGGCAGGGGACTAGCTTGGCTTAACAGTGAAATCCTTGCTGATCTTAAACACAAAAAAGAAGCTTACAAGAAGTGGAAGATTGGACAAATGACCAGGGAAGAGTATAAAAATATTGCTCAGGCATGCAGGAGTGAAATCAGGAAGGCCAAATCACACTTGGAGTTGCAGCTGGCAAGAGATGTTAAGAGTAACAAGAAGGGTTTCTTCAGGTATGTTAGCAACAAGAAGAAAGTCAAGGAAAGCGTGGGCCCCTTACTGAATGAGGGAGGCATAGAATCGTAGAATATCGGGGTTGGAAGGGACCTCAGGACGTCATCTAGTCCAACCCCCTGCTCAAAGCAGGACCAATCCCCAATTAAATCATCCCAGCCAGGGCTTTGTCAACCCTGACCTTAAAAATATCTAAGGAAGGAGATTCCACCACCACCTCCCTAGGTAACGCATTCCAGTGTTTCACCACCCTCCTAGTGAAAAAGTTTTTCCTAATATCCAACCTAAACCTCCCCCACTGCAACTTGAGACCATTACTCCTTGTTCTGTCATCTGCTACCACTGAGAACAGTCTAGAGCCATCCTTTTTGGAACCCCCTTTCAGGTAGTTGAAAGCAGCTGTCAAATCCCCCCCTCATTCTTCTCTTCCGCAGACTAAACAATCCCAGTTCCCTCAGCCTCTCCTCATAAGTCATGTGTTCCAGTCCCCTAATCATTTTTGTTGCCCTCCGCTGGACTCTTTCCAACTTTTCCACATCCTTCTTGTAGTGTGGGGCCCAAAACTGGACACAGTACTCCAGATGAGGCCTCACCAGTGTTGAATAGAGGGGAACGATCACGTCTCTCGATCTGCTGGCAATGCTCCTACGTATACATCCCAAAATGCCATTGGCCTTCTTGGCAACAAGGGCACACTGTTGACTCATATCCAGTGACAGAGGATGTGGAAAAAGCTAATGTACTTAATGCTTTTTTTGCCTCTGTCTTCACGAACAAGGTCAGCTCCCAGACTACTGCACTGGGCAGCACAGCATGGGAAGGAGGTGACCAGCCCTCTGTGGAGAAAGAAGTGGTTTGGAACTATTTGGAAAAGCTGGACGAGCACAGGTCCATGGGGCCGGATACGCTGCATCCGAGAGTGCTAAAGGAGTTGGCAGATGTGATTGCAGAGCCATTGGCCATTATCTTTGAAAACTCATGGCGATCGGGGGAGGTCCTGGATGACTGGAAAAAGGCTAATGTAGTGCCCATCTTTAAAAAAAAGGAAGGAGGAGGATCCGGGGAACTACAGGCCAGTCAGCCTCACCTCAGTCCCTGGAAAAATCATGGAGCAGGTCCTCAAGGAATCAATTCTGAAGCACTTAGAGGAGAGGAAAGTGATCAGGAACAGTCAGCATGGATTCACCAAGGGCAAGTCATGTCTGACTAATCTAATTGCCTTCTATGATGAGATAACTGGCGCTGTGGATGAGGGGAAAGCAGTGGACGTGTTGTTCCTTGACTTTAGCAAAGCTTCTGACACGGTCTCTCTCAGTATTCTTGCCAACAAGTTAAAGAAGTATGGGCTGGATGAATGGACTATAAGGTGGATAGAAAGCTGGCTAGATTGTCGGGCTCAACGGGTAGTGATCAATGGCTCCATGTCTAGTTGGCAGCCGCTATCAAGTGGAGTGCCCCAAGGGTCGGTCCTCGGGCCGGTTTTGTTCAATATCTTCATTAATGATCTGGAGGATGGTGTGGATTGCACCCTCAGCAAGTTTGCAGATGACACTAAACTGAGAGGAGAGGTAGATATGCTGGAGGATAGGGATAGGATACAGAGGGACCTAGACTAATTTAGAGGATTGGGCCAAAAGAAATCTGATGAGGTTCAACAAAGACAAGTGCAGAGTCCTGCACTTAGGACGGAAGAATCCCACGCACCGCTACAGACGAGGGACCGAATGGCTCGGCAGCAGTTCTGCAGAAAAGGACCTAGGGGTTACAGTGGATGAGAAGCTGGATATGAGTCAACAGTGTGCCCTTGTTGCCAAGAAGGCCAATGGCATTTTGGGATGTATAAGTAAGGGCATTGCCAGCAGATGGAGGGACGTGATCGTTGCCCTCTATTCGACATTGGTGAGGCCTCATCTGGAGTACTGTGTCCAGTTTTGGGCCCCACACAACACAAGGATGTGAAAAAATTGGAAAACCTCCAGCGGAGGGCAACAAAAATAATTAGGGGACTGGAACACATGACTTATGAGGAGAGGCTGAGGGAACTGGGATTGTTTAGTCTGCGGAAGAGAAGAATGAGGGGGGATTTGACAGCTGCTTTCAACTACCTGAAAGGGGGTTCCAAAAAGGATGGCTTTAGACTGTTCTCAGTGGTAGCAGATGACAGAACAAGGAGTAATGGTCTCAAGTTGCAGTGGGGGAGGTTTAGGTTGGATATTAGGAAAAACTTTTTCACTAGGAGTGTGGTGAAACACTGGAATGCGTTACCTAGGGAGGTGGTGGAATCTCCTTCCTTTGAGGTTTTTAAGGTCAGGGTTGACAAAGCCCTGGCTGGGATGATTTAGTTGGTGTTGGTCCTGCTTTGAGCAGGGGGTTGGACTAGATGACCTCCTGAGGTCCCTTCCAACCCTGATATTCTATGATAGTTTGTTTATGAGGAGATCATTCAATCCAGTATCAAAGCCTTACTAAAATAAAAACATACCAGATCTACTGCTTCACCCTCTCCCCCATCCACAAGGCTTGTTACATGGTCAAAGAAAGCTATTAGATTCCTTTGACATGATTAGTTCTTGACAAATCCATGCTGACTATTAATTATCACATTATCTTCCAGGTGTTTGCAAATTGATTGCTTAATTATTTGTTCCATTATCTTTCTGGGTACTGAAGTTAAGCTGGATGGTCTGTAATTCCACAGGTTGTCCTTATTCCCTTTTTATAGATTGGCATTACTATATACTGTGTGTATATATATATATATACACTATATTTGGCCTTTTCCAGTCCTCTGGAATCTATGCCATCTTCCATGACTTTTCAAAGCTAATCGCTAATGGCTCAAATATATCCTCAGTCAACTCTTGAGTATTCTAGGATGTATTTCATCAGGCCCTGCCGAGTCAAAGACCTCTATCTTATCTAAGTAATTTTTAACTTGTTCTTCCATATTTTAGCCTCTGATCCTATCTAATTTTCGCTGGCATTCACTATGTTAGATGTCCAATTGCTGCTAACCTGTTTGGTGAAAACTTTGAAACATTTAGAGTAGCAGCTGTGTTAGTCTGTATCTGTAAAAAGAAAAGGAGTACTTTGTGGCACCTTAGAGACTAACAGATAAATTTGTTAGTCTCTAAGGTGCCACAAGTACTCTTTTTGAAACATTTAGCACTTCTGCCATTTCCACATTTTCTGTTACTGTTTTTCCCTTCTCATTGGGTAACGGGCCTACCCTGTCCTTGGACTTCCTCTTGCTTCTAATGTATTTGTAGTATGTTTTCTTGTTACCCATGATGTCTCCAGCTAGTTTCATCTCATTTTGTGCCTTGGCCTTTCTAATTTTGTCCCTACATACTTGTGTAATTTGTTACTATTTATCCTTTGTAATTTGACCTAGTTTCCAATTTTTGTAGGACTCTCTTTTGAGTTTTAGATCATTGAAGATCTCCTGGGTAAGCCAGGGTGGTCTCTTGCCAGACTTCCTATCTTTCCTACCCAGTGGGATAGTTTGCTTTTGTGCCCTTAATAATGTCTCTTTGAAAAATTGCCAGCTCTCTTGAACTGCTTTTCCCCTCATCTCCTGAATATTTAGATTGGAATTGCAGCGGGCTGCAATGCTGTGCTCTGGCTCGTGGACACCCAGCCTCTCCCCTTGACCGGGCTTTTCTGGCCCACTGTGCTCGATCAGGGGCTCTGCATGGGACTGGCCCACAGCAGCACTCAGCTGCTGGGCTCTGGAAGGAGCATCCCCTTCCTGGCACTGGAGTGAAGTCCTGCCTGCTTTATACTGCTTCCTTCCTCTAGGTGGAGCCAACTCTTCACTGTCCCTTGCTGTGAACTAGGATTTTAAAGATCTAGAAGATGGCATGCTCCAGAACATCCCCAGCTTCTGTTAACTGCAGGGGTTAACTGCATCCCCAACTTCTATTAACTCAGAAGTGGTGCTAGCTCAGCAGTTCTCCTCCTGGCCATCTGTTGTCTGTCAGCCCCTAGAAGGCACTCGGGGAGGGAGTGTGCCCATGGTAGGGTAGACCAGCTCCATTACTTTGTGAGGCATGTGTTGGAATTTGGAATACACTCACCTGCACCCCTTCGCAGTGCTGCCCAGACTCACAAGATCCCCAGGCCTCAAACACTGGGAGAGATTGGGGGTCCTGCCTCTAACACCTCTCCCTGTTTTTTCAGCCAAGGGGGAGGTGGCTGCCTTTTCCCCACCTGCTGCACTTTCAAGCTTCTCTTCAAGGTCAATGAGCATCATCTGCTGGCGTCACCATTGTTACTGTGGCAACCAGACCTCTCCAGGCAACAGGAGATGTTTCTCTATAATTGTTTTCCTTTCTCCTGTTGCTGGGGCAGGGTGAGATCTATGCATCTCATCACACTGGTAGGAATAGGAGCCTCAGCTAGGACTGAGCAACTGTGCCTCCAGGGCATAAGAAATCAGCTCAGCCTGCTCCAGCTCTTCATCTCTAGCCACTCATGCTGCTCCAGGAAAATCTCAGCAGCAGCACTATGTCCGGCTGTGTGGGGAGCTGTACACACCACAGCACAGAGCTGCTAGCTGTGGCCATGCGAGGGGGACAAAGAGGCCAGCTGGGTTTCCAATCTGATTGGGTTCTAGTTGTCCAGCTCTTGCTCTGTACCTGTGTAGTGGAGGTGGCCAAAGTGCAGTCCACTGCCCAGAAGACACAATTTTATAACAGCCTAGCAGTAGGCTGTTCAGTGGGGGGGGAGGGAGAGGGTTGGCATGCCAGGAGAGGAAGTCTCCACTGACAGCCCCCAGGAAGCTACAACTGGCTTTACTTTGTCCCAGTGAGTTGCAGTCCTCAGGCTCCTCAACTTCACCAGCTTGTGCGTGGCTACCAGCCGCCTGTAACAGCTGTGGTGCTGGGTTTCTCAGCACAAGGTAGCTCCCCAGAGAGCAGGTTGAATGGAGCAGATGTGTTAGGAAAGTGCTCAAGGTACTAACACACTGAATCACCCACGTGAGTGTCCTTAACATCCCAGGAAAGTGGGCTGCCTCCTTGTGAGTCATCATACACATGCAGCCTGCGGGGTCAAAGTCAGTCTCCCATGAAACGCTGCCTGATAAGCAGCCAAGCTGCCTGGCACAGAAGTTGTGATGGGTATGAGGTGCATTGATAGCAAGGCTTCAAAGGCTGGCTCTTGTGCTGCTGCATTGCAAAGTGAGCTGGAGGCTGCCCAAAGCATCAGTTGCTGATCTCCCAGTAACCTCCCTTTTATCCCAGGAAGTACTGACTGGTGTATGGCATCCCCAGTTCCAGCCCTTCCTCCTCAGGGAAATTAAAAGGCAGAAACCTTGTGAAGGAGACCAGCAGCTGGGGTGGGGCCATGGAGCAGCTGGTAAGGGATGGGGACAGAGGCTAAGAAAGAGAGTCGCCAAAGATGGGGGATAGGGTGGAATTTTTATTGATGCAAGGGTATAAAATACAGTGTCTGGATAGAAGTAATGGGCACATTTTAACCAATTTGTTGAAGTTTCAGCTTACAGCCAGTGGATCTCATTTTGCCTTTGCTAGATTGAGGAGCCCTCTGCTATCTGAATTCTCTTGGCTTTCTCTTAGCTAAACTAAAGAGACTGAGCTCTCCTAGTCTCTCATTGTAACACACGTTTTCCAGACCTTGGAGAAGTCTTGTCGTTTTGCTGAACCTTTGACCATTTGTCAAAATCCTTTAAAACCTGGACAAGCTGTGTCCTGAGAAACCACTTCAAAAATCAGTGGCAAGAGGGTTTCCTGCCCTGGTGCAGAATGGGATGGAGTTGAGGCTGGAGACCATTAAAAGCTGATTTGTTTCACCTGTGATGCCAGGTATCTGGAATGCCAGATGCAAGAGGCAGAGCCAAGTGCTGTCTACAGCTTGGAGAAAGAGCATGTGGGATAGGGAGCCGCAGTGGGAAAAGAATTGGGCTTGGTACATCTCATCTGCTTTCTGATGGATAAAGCCACTAGGAAAGGGGTTTTCCACCTTTCAAAGAAAAGGTGTATTTTTTTTATTTCCTTCCTGCAGCCACCTCTCCCAGGAAAGCCTAAGCTCTCAGGGGATCATGGACATTCAAAGCCAAGTGCTAGAATACATATCTCATTATTGTGAAACTGTTTTTGTGAGCATGACAAACTCTGTTGTAAATGCATTTTTTTCCTTCCCTTTGCAGTAGTAGCTGTATCCCCTGGGCTAAGAGGGGCCTTGTAGGGGCAATGGGGGGAGCTGCCCCATTCCCTTCTAACCTATTTGCTGCCCCCCCTCAGAGGAAAGGGGCGGGAAAGAAGTGCACAGAGCAAGGGAGCAAAAGGAGGCCCTGGTGGATAATAGCCCTTTAAACAGCTACTGAGAAGCTCTAGAGGGAACTAACGTGTGTTCATTAAATCTGCCAAAGCCACATCTCTGGTTCCTCAAGCTCAAACTGGATGTTACCCTGGCTCTCTCCAAAGGCTTTGAGGCTGCAGCTGTGGTCTGGGCAGGGTGGTGACTGGCAGGCACTGCTGCTTTGGGGTCCACAAGTAGAGAGACTTGATCATGATGCACATGCGCCCTACATGTGGGAGTTTGGAAGGTTTTTACCAGCAGTGTCTTTTAGGGGGCCAGGCCTGTGTTCTGCACACCCTTGCACGCCCCCTCCCAAGAGGGTAAAGGGCAGTGTGACCCCAGCCACCACTCAGTTCCTTCTTACCACCCTCGGCAGCAAGTCAGAACAACTTCTGTGTCCCTGTAGTCGCTAGAGATCGTTTGTTACTGGTCGTAGTTACTGCAGGTATTACATGTTAGTGTTTCTGGTCTTAGCCTGTTGGTTTAACAAACAAAAAAAGCCACAAAATCTACATGAGAGAGCTGATCCCAGGTGTTCAGTTTCATGGCTGAACCCATGTCCCCAGGTTTAAAGACCTTTCTCTCCCATGGAAGGATAATTTCCCTGTGGGATGAACACCTGAAGGGCCTTTACTATTTGCAGAGAGTCATATCTCCTCTGTGTGCAATTTGTAAATCTTTTAGCAAACGCACACACAAGGCCAGAGAGTCAGCGCTAAATCTTTCCCTCATGGAGCAGTCTGAGGGGAGCATCTGATTCACAGGTGTGCCAGACAGAAGTTCCTGCCTTTTTTCCAACAAAATATGCTTCCAGTGCTCCGTCTGCTTGGGACAGCACTCCAGGCTCCGGAGCGGCAGTGTGCACTCTTTCCTCCTCCAGGAGTGCAAAGACTGTGCCACACACCCTGCTGGAGCAGTCATTTACCCTTGCTGCCTGCAGGAGAGCAGAGCATAGCCCCGTTTGCCTCTCAGCACCATCCCCTTTCCCAGTACAGGGCAAGAGATTGCTAAGAGTCGGCAAGCTGGAGACTTGGTTAAGCCAGTGCTAGTAAAGACACTACCATGTCATTGACCTTGGGACTGATGCAGCACTATCCAAAGATGACAGCACTGAACTGCCTAGACTGCCTCCCCTACAGCCCTTTGAGAGCTTCTTTGGTGTTGACTCACCTGAGACCACTCTCAACAGAACACAGATCTCCAGTACTGACAATACCTAAGGGGGCATTTTCTACCCCCGCAGGACTGAGTCACCCTGGAGTCTTCTCTTTTCAATGTTTCTGCTTCTGCTATGATTTCAAAATCATCTCTGGTACCCCAGTCCTGGGTACCAGTGATGAAGATCTCACTTCATCCACCCGAGAGTCAGAGGAAATCCACGATTCCCACTCAAGTCTCAGTGGCTCCAGGCACTGCTTCTCCACTAGTAGGTTTTTCCTCATTTGCAGCCACTTCTAGCAGGAATTCTAGACCAGCACCCTTCCTACCTGGCCAATCTAGGGATAGGGAAGGGCATTGATTAAATTTCTTCCCTTCTACAGAGATCATGTACCTGAAACTCCACATGCTTCATAGATGCCTCCTGTTTGGCCCAATATGTCATACTCCTTTGGCTTTCAAACTTGGCCATACTGGGCAGGAGATCATCCCAGAGGAGCAGCAACTGCTGAGTGAAGGAAGGACATGGAGCGTCAGGAGGAACCCATCAGCACCTCCATGCTTTCGATCAACCCCCCTCTCCCCCCAGCTGACACAATGATTCTATTTGTCCCTGCTACTCTTGATGACTTCAAGTTATTTCAATAATTGTTTAAAAGATTATAGAAATCCTTGAAATTCCTCTTGAGATGGTTCAGGAGAAGTCTTATACATTTTTTGAGATTCTGTTACTGGCTCCTCAGAACTGTGAAACTTTGCCCGTGAAGAAGGGAATTTTAAACCTTGCTAAGGATTTATAGGCTCCCCCAGCCACCCGCTCTGCTTCGTTGAAATGCGTGGATTGTAGATATCCGGTTCCATCTGAGGAGTTGGAGTATTCTGATACTCATCTTGTTAGTAGTCACTGCAGCCAATGAACAATCTAAGCAGTTTACAAAGTCTGCCCCAAAGGACAAAGAACCAACCTCTGAAAAAAAGATTAGATTTTTTTTTTTACCAAAAAATAAATAAATAATACTCCTCTGGTAGCCTGCAAGCAAATCATCAGGCTACATTATTTGCAGTGGGACAAGGAAGTGAAGGTTGTGGATAACCTCTCCTTGAGTTCTCCTGGGAGTTTAAGTCCATTTGCTCAGCAGGACAATCAGTTGCCAACACATCCCTGTAGGCAGCTTTAGATGCAGGGGACACAAGGGTATGATATATAGCAACTGGTGGCAGGAAGAGGGCCTTGTCTATATCTGGTTTTACCTAAAGAGGTACAGACACCCTTTGAAGATTTACTCTTTGATGGACAAGACCCAGTTAATTCAAAAACTGATCAGGCTTTGTACTCATTAAAATGCTCCAGATCCCCGCTTAGATCACAGTGTATCCAGAAAATAAGGAACATATAATTGCAGCCACCTGTGAAAGTGTGGTTTAAGTTACTTGCCAGCATCACACAGGAACTCTGTGGCAGAGGCTGAGATTGAATTCAGTTCTCCAGCTTGGCAGGGCTGGAGTAGAGAGGTGGATCTGTGAGCGGTCAGCATCAAGAGGGTTAAATGTCTGCTTGTGGATGAGCTTGGCCTGAGATAAAGCATAGAGGGGGAAGACTAGAGGAGCAAGGACAGAGCCCAGTGGGACCCCCCACAAAGCACTGATGAGGGCATGAGTAGGACCCGCTGAAGGAGTAGAGAACCGGGAGAGGCCAAGATTTCCGGAAGAAGTGTGCTTTGCATCTAGGGACTAATCTCCCTCAGGCACTGGGAGAGCTAGGAGATCGTGAACTCTGCCTGGGATATAAAGCTGTATCTTGTGGCCGTTTGAGTCACCCTCTCCAGAGCAGTTCTGTGCATATGTTGAATAGAATGGGGGAGATGATGGAGCCACATACTCCTGTACTTGACCGTACACAACCTTCATCCACGTCACAGAGGCCACATACCACCACAATATTCCAGGTGTCCCCTGTCCATTAGGAGAGCCGCCTCATCTGCAAGGCTAAGCCATAGCTCATTGCATGGGAGAGCTGCTGAGGTCCGTGTATTATGGTTCATTGCCAATAATTATGCAGCATACACGTGCCTTTAGCGTGCTGTCCATAGGCTGCACTCTGCTAGGAGGGTGCGTGAGGTGACAGGTGTGGGGGCAGAGTTAAGGTCAGTTGAGGCATTTCCCCATTGCACTTCTCTGGTGCCTCTGTTCAAGGAGACTAGCTCAAAGCACCTTACAACCGTGCATTAATATTGCTTCAGAACACCTCTGTGAGACAGGGCGCTGTTATGTCCATTGGATAGGTGGGAAGTGGAGGCCCAGAGAGATGAAGTAATTTTACCAAGGTGACAGAGGGAGGCAGAGCCAGAAGTGGATGTTGACCTCCTGAGCTGCAATTAGGTGTGATAGACACAAGCCCATTCTCTCACATTGGTGGCTTTATCTCAGCTTAGACGACCTGGCCTTTTTAAAAATTCCAGCCTTCTTATCTATTACTTCTGACATCATTATTGTTTTGCAATTGTCACAGAGGTCTGCTCCACACACAGCTGTCCTGGTTTAACTACAGGCATGATTTTACAAAGACTTAATTAAATCCGTGCAAATCTGTGGGTGGACACTCTTAATCCTGTATTTTAGTCATTTAGCTTGCTCCTGTACCTTACATTATCCATTACAGAGCAAGCTTAAACCACTATAACCAGTTTTAAACTGAGATAAATGTGTCCACATGGGTTTGCACTAGTTTAACTAAACCAGGGTAATTAAACTGGTGCAAGTTTGTGTATAGACAAGTCCTGTGGTTTTGTCTGGAATTAGCATAGCGACGGCTTGTGATTAGCGACATTATCTTCTGCCTAAGCTGAACCTACAGTCCCTACGTTTCCTCGTCCAGTGCGGTGAAGCCAGAACGTCTGCCCATAACTAGATTGCTTGTGGTGCTGTTACACACACTCCAGCCACCGAGGGCTCTGAAGGCAATTTTCAACTGGATATTTGAATGAAGTCGGAAGTAAGAGGGAGGCATGGGGGGCAGCTCCCCCAGTGAGTGTGCGGCACAACTTCTGCACCGCAGTTCTCCCTGGCGTGCTCGTAACCCTGACAGCTACAACCCAGACATGCAAAGGGGGGGGCCGAGTGCAGCATTTTATCCAGGGCAGCACAAGCTTTGAGGAAGAACCTCTCACTTTGAGAATGCAGTGCAGGGACAGCAACATCAGGACCAGGGAAGCCAAGCACCTGTCCGCGAACACATCTGAGAGCAGGGCTGGATTTACACCTTACATGCCCCTAGGTACAGCATCTTCAGTGCCACCCCCTGCCTACAGCTGACCTTCATGTTTGCTGTAAAAAAATGAAACTTTTAACCCATTTTTAACTTTTAGGTGCCTCTAGAACGCCGGCGCCCCTTAGCATGTGCCAAACTGGAAATCCGTCCCTGTCTGAGCAAGCTGTTTGCCCTTTCCATGTGGGTGATTGTGTTTCCTAGAGCAGAGATACTGCCTCCTAGTGACCATGGCATCTGGCAGCACGGGGGATACGGTGGGTCACAGCCCCTCTGCCAGTCTGTGTCACTGTGCTACAGCGCCACAAGGAGGCAGTGGGATCATTAGCATGACAAGCACACAGCTCCTGGCTAAGAGCTGTCATTGTTCACCAGGGGCTCAGGGTGCTGCTGCCCACAGCCAGCTGCCCCGTGACAGAGCACGCTCTATGGGGGGAGACAGAACAGTGTCAGCTTTCAGCAGAGCCTTTGTTTAAGTCAAAAGGAAAAACAACCTAGCAGAGCAGCCGGCACGTCCTAGGAGATGCAGGCGGACTCTGATGAATTCATTACATCAGTCAGGCCTCACTGAGGCCCCAGTGGAAATGGAGGGAATGTTGAGGCAGGGGATAGACCCCAGCCGCTGTCAGGTCTGCTACTGGCAGGCCTGCCTTGGACAGTGACCATCTGGGCATACAGTTCATACAGCAGTGGCCTAACTTGCAGGAGAACACCAATATCTGACTGCCTGGGCTGTGCTCCAAATAGGGGCAGTGGGAGCTGAGACCCACCCCTGCCTGTAATCAGCACTTCTGACAATTAGGCAGACTCTTCTCTGACCCTTTCTCCCAGATCGACCCTTTCAGAAGCTACTGCCCCAAGCAAAATATCCAGCTGACTGGTGAGGGTAGTCAGGGCCTCTTCCTATCAAGCAGCTTTTGGACCCATAGGACCCACCGTGGCTGTCTGCACTGAGGCAGAATTAGAACCAGACTGTAACTGAGTTTGTAACTGATGCAGAGGACCTGCATCTGTTGGTTTGCTCATGCTTATTGTTCTTCACAGATATAAAAGCAAGTGGATCCAAGGAGATCTGTAATTCTTAGAGAACCTGAGTGCTCTACTCATATGCAATGATCCTCTCTTGTGGTGGATGAAATAGCTTCTGCAGCTAGGTTCAGACCAGAAGAGCATCTCAGTACCCTCAAAAAGAAAAGGAGTACTTGTGGCACCTTAGAGACTAACAAATTTATTTGAGCATAAGCTTTCATGGGCTACAGCCCACTTCATCGGCTGCATCCAGTGTTGTGAGCTGTAGCTCACAAAAGCTTATGCTCAAATAAATTTGTTAGGCTCTAAGGTGCCACAAGTACTCCTTTTCTTTTTGCGGATACAGACTAACATGGCTGCTACTCTGCAACCTCTTGGTACCCTGTGACTAATCCTTCTATGATGGATCAGAGAACTCCTCGGTAGGGAACAAACCCAGGGCCACCCTCTGGCACCACATTTTTGGTCATACTGATGTCAGGGTAAGAAATCCTGCACCTTGACTTTTTCCCCCATTTGCAATTGCAGAGGGAACCAAAGGATCTGGAAAAATGCTTTAAAGAATGCCAGCTTGCCAACTCTTCTAGCCCTGAACCCGCCAGAGGGGAGGAATGGGGTTGGGAGGAACAGGGAAAACTGACGGGCAGTTGGGGAGAGGTTTTTATTGCTGGAATTGTAGGGTGGTTGAAGAGCGGGGCTTTTGTAAAGCCCCCAGTGGCAACTGATGGGGTCTGTTGCTGCAGCACAGCTGTTACGAAGGGGAGTAACAATTTTTTGGTATGACAGATGTGCAGAACCAGAGGCCAGTCTGACAAAGGCAAACAAGACTCCTGGGAAAGGACATGGCTAGCTGCAATTCAATATGAGTCTATAGGTCCTGCCCTCACCTAGCAAAGCCACAATCATATTTTGAACTAATAGACTCTATGCGAGAGGTGAAAATGTCATTGTTCAAGGAACAAAGCCGCCACATCAGAGCTAGCAGGTAGCCAAAGTCACCAAGGCCCAGAGCCTTAAAGATTAATTAGGCCTCTATCTTCCCTTGCTTTCAGTGGCTGTGAGACACACACAGACTTTTTGAGGGTCTGGGCCTAAATCCCTGTAGTTCCTGGTTGAGACACAACATATTTGGGCTGGAGCCAGTCACGTTAATGGATGGGTGCTAAGAGAGCCCGTCAGCTACAGGTGGGACCTCAAAGTGTGTCAGGTGTCAGTTTTCTGCTACATAAATTTTGAAATTAAAAATGGAATTAAATTAGCCAGAAAGGTGTTATGGGGAAGGGTAGCTAGTGACTGTGAATGGGGGACTGGTTATGTTAATGCCTTTATTAAGCCTGTGCACATGCACAGTGTCAGCTAGCTGTTTCCAGAAGCCGGAGCAGACTCAGACCAGGGTTCTCATGCAGTTAACTTAAATGCTGTGGCTTCTCTCTGGCCAGACAGGACTCCCAAGTTCTAACTGACAGTTACCTTGGGCCTCCTTTGGGGGGTGAGGGGGTGCTCCTCCTTGGCCTTCCATGAGCTGCTATTTCTCGATCACCCCATAGTTCTTCTTTGAGCACTGGTCCCTCTGTGTATTCCACATGTGGGCACACATGAAGTTGGAAATCTTTCCCTGACTAGGCCACCCTGTGCTGTAAATAACCCTAGGGAACAAGAAGAAACCTGAGGAGGAGGTCAAGACTCAGGAGAAAGAGGACGATTTCTCCAAAAGCCACAAAAGCTCTCTCAACCCTTTCTAGCCATCTACGCATAAGGATCTGCTGCAGTACCCTCTCCTGATGACTTAAGTCCTGTCAGGTGTTGCTGGGAAGGACAGTGGACACTCTAGACATGGAATTACCTGAAGTGCAGGAGAAGCAGATACAGTATTTGATATTCTTCATTCTGACCCTAGCAGGTTGGCAATGCCAAGAATGGAAGACTCACAAGGCAGATTGCAGCATCTCTATCTCCAGTAACCAAATGAGCAAAGCTGAAATACCAATTCCCTCAAAAATGATTTGAGTACTTCCCCTCTTCTTAGCAACCATGACCCCTTGTCTTTTGCAGAATTACTGCTTCCAAGGATAGAATACCTGTAAGTATGGCCTACATTCTTTGTTTCTAAATGTATAGGAATGCTAGCTGTATTAAAACACACATTGTTTGCTCGTACCTAGCTTACCAAGTGATCCAGATCACTCTGATCTGTCTTCATCATTATTTACCCCAATTTTTGTGTCATCTGCAAACTTTATCAGGGATGATTGCATGTTTTCTTATAGGTTGCTGATCAAAATATTAAATAGCATAGGGCCAAGAACCAATCCCTGCAGGACACCACTAAAAACACACCGGCTCCATGATAACTCTCTATTTACAAATACAGTGTGAGACCTATCATTTAGCTAGCTTTTAATCCATTTAATGTGTGCTGCATTAATTTTTTGTAGGGAGCCAACAGTCAGGGAGGTCATGGGTGTATAATGGGGGGGCGGGAGGGGGCAGAACTTCACACAAGTTATGCCCCTGTCTCCTGGTGCCTATATGCTTGAGATGTATGGAACTGCCCAGTTGGAGGAAACAGTTGGACAAACTCAAATGGAACAGTTTACAAAAGCCCAAGACATTATTTTTTGCAACTAATGTGGCTTTATTATTGTATCAAGCTCCTCCCTTTACAGCAGTTAGTTACAGAGTGTTGCACATGAACATGGGGGAAAGGAACTAAAATCAAGGAACTAAGGTCAAATAGTAACATGATGCAGAAGAAAAGAACCTGGGCGCTCTGTTTTTACAACATTCAGCATAGAAAGAAGCTAGGAGCACAAATTGCCAGCTCAATACAGTTAAGACGTTCACTTTTTTTATTATAATTTTAAAATATTTTGTACCTATTACATACGGGAATATTACACATTGTCGTCCACATGCAGAAACAAGCAAAAGCGGAGTTTAAATGTTTCTCTACTGTAGTGTCATGGTACCTCTGGGTTGGCCTGTGTCCCATAGGCTAACTCAGCCTCAGGCCTGCAGCCATTTGCTGGGAAAGGCAGGGCTTGGCCCTGTTATAAAGGTGGTGGGTTTTTTTAAAATGTATTTTCCCATAAATTTTGAGGAAGAAGGTGAAAGAAGCTGAAGACAGCACACACTGCTACAAAACTCTTCAAAAAGGTGTGAAAGAGACTCTGGGCAGGGAGGAGAGTGGGCACTGGGGTAAAGC
Source organism: Chelonia mydas (assembly GCF_015237465.2). Lineage (NCBI taxonomy): Eukaryota > Metazoa > Chordata > Testudines > Cheloniidae > Chelonia > Chelonia mydas. Next base: position 83,589,197 of record NC_051250.2, read on the forward strand.
TGCAGAAGGGACACAGCTGCAGCGACCAGGAGCATGACCTGGGGTAGGCAGATATGCTCCCAGCTGCTCTTCCTTCCTGGCGAATGCAGGTGCCCCTAAAGCCCCACTGTCACTCTTATTAGTCAGAATTGCTTCAAGTTGAAGAATGAGACATTCATATGAGGGTCTAGCTAAAGTTTAGTGCATTAACTTTTTCTGCCTACACACTCTGCTGAGGAAATGGACTCAGTAGCTGAGCATGCACCATTTGTTCCCTCTTCGAACCCAGATCTGAGTGTGCAAGGCTTCCAGGCACCAGGCGTTGGCTGACAGCCAACCACAGGTAAACTGGGCTAACTGACTTCTTGAATGACCTAAAGTGAAAAGCCCAAAGACAGAAAAGAGGCCAATGGAAAAACAGGTTGGATCTGTATCACTGCCTGCCTGTGATTGGCTGTCATAGCTGACATTCATACATACTGACTCAATCAGTTTACAGAGAATAACATTTATTCTCCTGGTAGACACACTTTGGACCAACTAGTTTAAAAAAACCAAGAAAATACAATGCAGGAATTTAATAAATTCCCAGGCAAGAATCTCACCCTCAAAACAAGGGCTGTAGCTAAAGGGCCAGCTGTGCTGACTGGCCTCAGCTCCTTTAGATACATCAACTCTGCTTTGTAGCCTGTGCGGAGACCCCTGCGGCTGCCAGTGATACTTTGTTCATTTCTCGAGGGTCTGTCTGTTCTTTAAATTGCAGCATCTGAGTATTCACAATGAGATCCCTCAAAACCACATGGTGCCATGTTAACATGTATAAATTAAAATATTAACTCCATACAAAATGCAGCTTAACACCAAAAATAAATATATAAATTAGATGGCAAAATAAATCATTTCCATAGAAATCCCATTTTAGTCCTCTAGCAGCAGGTTTTTCAGGCAGCGTTCTCTCCACACCAGCTGCCCAGGAGTGGCTACTAGTTTGCTAGTGGCACAGATCAGCATGTCCCAGCCAAGCATAGCACAAGGACCTGGGCTCCTTCCCCATCAGAGCGGGGCCCAGTGCCAAGTACCGGCACTGACACAACACGTGTTCTGGGCTGTGGGCCAAGATTTTCATCATAGCCTTTTTATGTTATAGCCCCCCCAACTGCTTCGTGTCTCTGTCTTGCTAAAAAATCCTCCCTGGTGCCATGAGCAGCCTGACATGGCTCTGCAAAGACCAATCAGTGTTAAACGTGTTGGCAGAGCAGCTGAGCACTAGTGCTTGAGCAGCCACTTCCACTGCCTCACGTTTATGGCCCTTCATGAGCTGAGCCTGGAGCCTGAAAGGGCTTTTCCATCACTAGCTTATACAATGCGCTGATGTCTTACTCAGCAGCAATGGAGCGCCCATGCCATAAAGGCAAGGATCTGTTAAGATGGCTATGACAGCGCATCCCTGCTACCCCTGGTGCCTCAGTTCCCTATCCCTCCTCCTCCCACTCAAGAAAGCCTTTGATTCATAGGCCACAACAGTTCTTAGGCAAATCCTGGTCCAGCGGTGGTCAGCGTTGTCTTGAGCGCTTCTGTTTAGGTGAGTTGGGGGTTGTGCGTTTGGATACCCTTCTGACTGGGACTGTTCACGTAGCAGTCCCTCGATGACTCCTGCAGTCACACTGCTGATGCTCAGAAGTACAACGTTAATCATTTTACAAGTGCAAAGCTGAGGTTAGCAGATCAGGAATGTGCTCTTTGTAGCTAAGAATGACAAGCCAATGCTCCACCAAGCCAATTTATTCTTCATCACAGCTCCTCAACCATGGCAAAAAAGATGAATGGGTAACCTAGTGATGGGTGTCCAACAACTCAGGGCAGAAGCCTCTGGAATTAGATAAACGCAGCCATGCGTAGTTGGAGTCCAGTTCTCTTTTCCTAGCATGCCTCATGCTCTGAGAGCTGGAGGAATGGCCTTCTCTTTTTGTCCAGTTATTTCAGAATATTGACACCAGAATCCCTTTGTTCCTCTCTCACTCCCCTTTTCCTGTATTTCACAGTCTCTCTCCCACACCGTGACCATCACGACTATCTTCATGCAGCAGCAGAGTTACAGGCCAAAGGAAACATTTCATGGTGCTACAAGCCAAGTGGCAGTGCAGCCAGGGCAAGGGAAGGAGAGCAAGTGCTCGCAGCATCAAGGCAGCCAAATTATTCTATAGCGACTATACAGGCAGCAAAATAAACCAGGGAAAGAGAAGCTGGCCCTGGCCTGGTACTGCTCCTTGCATGACCTCTCATTTCTGCACAGAATCTTAGAGACCTCCAGGCTCCTCTTTCAAAGCATCCAGTGTTGAGCTGGATGAGTCCTGAATCTCCTGCAAATAGGAACCACATATAGACTACACCAGAAGAGAAGAACTGGACTGTGATGAGATGGTAGCTCTGTCTGAGTGCTGCATGGTGGTGGACAGCATCAAGGGATGAGAGCCAGTTGTCACTGGGAGACTCAGAACTCAATTTTGCAGGCTGGGAAGGATTCATCCTGCATCACTACAGTGCTGCTGCTCGCTAGCACCATGATGTTCAGCTCCTGCTGTTTCTCATGGGTTTGTTGGTACCATTCGCGTGTCACCTCAGTGTCATGCGTTGGAATCAGCGTCACCTGGAAAAGACAAAAGAGAAAACTGACAGCACTGTTACTCTCTGGTTTAGTGCACCAACAAATTGCGCCCACACAATCCTATAACCGTTACTCTGGCCTCATGGCCTTGCCTGCTCATTTTTCCATCCGCCTGTTACATATTGTCTTTTAAACTAGAATGGCCTCTTTACTATCTCTCTGTGCAGCATCCAGCACCAGGGGGTCCCGGCCTGTTGCAGCACGGGCACTACCGCCATATAAATAATACTAAGACGAAGAAGAACAGAAAGGTAAATGAGGGAGGGGGAGAGGCTGTGCTGGAGAATGAGTTGGTCAACAGCAGCAAAAGTAGCAGCAAATCTGTGTTCACAAGGGCTCCAGTAATGGCCGTGGAATGACCGGAAAATGCCACACAGCCTGTGTGTCACCTTACCCAGGTGCAGAACATGTCAGCTCCAGAGCCCTGGTGTTTGAGGATGCGGTATCTAGCAGAGCAGTTTTGACAAAGGCACGCTCTGCTCTAGTCCTGTCTGCAGGAACAGGCACCACCCAGGCTCTCACTGAAACCTTGTAGGCAGAGGTGGGTATTATAAGGAATACTTGTTGATGGTTTAAGGAGCTAATAGGAAGTTATTATCAGAACAGGTTTAGAATTGTGATTGCAACACTGTCCCCACTGCCAGGGCGGGAAGTGGGGTGGGTGACCCTATCCCTAATACCACGTTAGGGGGCTACTCTGCTGTCTTAGTGTTTACTTTCCAGCTGGTTTCTGCCAGAGGACAATTTCTGTTTCCTCCTGCAGAGGCAGGAGGAGTGTGTGATCTTTAAGTGAATGAATCTCAGCACAGGGAAAGAGACTATCCCCTACCTTTTCTCCTCATTCCTCAGGCTACATTGTCCTCCTGTCCCTAGGCTACTGACAAACAGGACCCCAAATGGCAGGGAGGGAAGAGAGGTTGCTAAGATTTGACAGTGACTGGCGCCTAACACCGTACAGTGAGAAAGTCCCCATCCCATTTGTTTCCCTCTAGTGCACCATCATGCGAGATTTTTTTCCACTGTGGATCAGTATTGTAATAGGCACATTCTCCCTAGAGTTCCATGATACAGTGAACATCACACATTCCTGGGCATTTACATCACTTACCTGCAAGTTCTCACCCCACTGGGACTTTCCTTCCAGAAGTGCATCCAGTACCACACGGCTGGGCTCCCCATTGGCTGGATCATTGCCACTCACAACATAGTACGAAGCTCGGACCCGCTTGAAGAACTCCAGGTCTGTGTTCTTCCCACTGCAGTGGTTGGGGATGTAGGCCAGGTCCACATAGACAGGTGGTCCAGGGGGCACAGAGAGACTGCTTTTGGGGCCACTGGAAACTTTAGAAAAGAGAAATCAGATGCAAACAAAACCCTGAAGCATCTGGAATGCAGGAAGATTTCCTGCAGCTGCAGAGACTAAGTTAAAGGGCCTGGATTGGCTCCTTCTCTCTGCTACTGAAAAGAAACAATAGTGGATGGTCTGTCCCAGCAGTAGCACCGAAACCAGGTGGGAAAGGGGAAAGGTCTGCAATTCTTTAGTGCTGGACTGAGCAGCTTTAGAATCAGGTCCAGAATGGCCTTTGCTGCAGAAGGGAAACAAATTCCCCTTTATTAGCTTTTGCAGAGTAATTAGTCCAGTCACTATCTGGCTAAATAGCCCCAGTTTTGGTTTCTTAACCTATCTTGGCTATAGCAATATGTCTTGATGTCCTTCATCTGACAGCCCTCAGGAATCTACAGTAACATCTCTGGGAACTCCTGCCTGGTTCTTAATGATTCCTAGCAGTTCTTTCTGATGACTGGCTCATGTTCTTCGTCAATATTTCTGCTCCTTCAGCATTTCCCTTCATCGTTTCTGCATCCTTCAGTCATTGGGTTAGACATGTTCCCAAGTGCAGAGGCATAGAGTCATACACACATTTAGACAAGGACCTGAACATGGAGATATGTGAATACATGCCCATACTAGTGCAGACACATAGCCACATGCACACTGCCAACCATGTGCAAACAAACACACACTGCAGACATATACACAGGCAGTATCAGCTATAGAGACACTAGAAAATATGTGAGTGCACATAAGTATGTGAATACAGCATGTACATGCATTTACACACACACCACACCCCAAACATATTCTTTTCTTCCATATGTCTCTTAGGCCTTTAAATCTAAAGTTCCCAAAGTGTTTGGGCTGATACATGAACTGTTCTGTCAATAAAAAAAAAAAGTCTGAAAGGGAAGAAAGAAATGAAGAGGCACAATTAAAAAAAAAAAAGCTCTGCCCCCATTTGCCGTCCCCACACATAATCTGTACGCCTCATTTTCTTGTCATAGCCAATTCATGGCAGCAGCCAGGCTAAACACCAGCATTAACAAGAGACAAATAGCTCAGGGAATGTACAGTGAGTACAGAATCTGTCCCTTCTAGCCTGCACATGTGAAGCTGACTGACATCACTCTTAGTGAGGCATTTGATGGCCTGGTGGCTCATTACACTTCTAGTGGGCAAGTGTCCATACCTCCAAAGCCACCTAATGACACAACCTTCTCCCCCTGCTTCGTTTGCCTGACCTCCTTCCCCTCCTACAAGTCTTTCCTCCTCCCCATCACGTTTCTCTCTTGCTCTCCTTGTCTAACCTCTTCATTTGCCCCAGTGATTCCAGCCCATCTTGTCTCCTGATCCCCCCTACACACACACACACCTCCCTCCCTTACTCTCCTCCTTAACTCTCCTCTGGCTCTTTCCCCTCACAATACAAACATGCTTTAGTCTCTCCCAACTTGAAAAACAAAAATCTCAATCCTGGCCCAACTGGTCTCTCCAGCTGCCACCCTAGCTCCCTCCCCCCTCCCTCAGCTCATTGAACCGCTGACTGCCAGATGCTGGGACTGGACGACAGGGAGGGATCACTCAATAAATTGCCCTGTTTTGTTTATTCTCACTGAAGCATCTGGCACTGGCCACTGTTAGAAGACAGGCTACGGGGCTAGATGGACCATTGGGCTGATCCAATATGGCTGTTTTTGTGTTCTTACGAATGCACTGGTTACAGCGCCTCCCATCCAATTCCAGGTTTCAGAGTAACAGCCGTGTTAGTCTGTATTCGCAAAAAGAAAAGGAGTACTTGTGGCACCTTAGAGACTAACCAATTTATTTGAGCATAAGCTTTCGTGAGCTACAGCTTATGCTCAAATAAATTAGTTAGTCTCTAAGGTGCCACAAGTACTCCTTTTCTTCATCCATTTCCAGTTCAGATGCTCTCCAATCCAGTTTCCAGTCCCTGCATGCCACTAAAACACTTTTGGCAAAGTCTCTAATGCTCTCTGCCTACTCACAGCTCAGAACCAGTGCTCTAGCCTCTCCCACCTTCACCTGTCAGCTGCCGTCAACACCATAATCAGGCTCTTCTTGACAGCTTGTCCTCCCTTGGCTTCTGTGACACTGTCCTCTCATTGCTCCTTTGCCGTGTCCTTCAGAGGATCCTCCTCAGCCTCCTCTCCCATTTTCCATTGGTGTTCCACAGGGCTTTGTGCTTGGCGCCCTTCCCTTCTCCCTCTAAGCCTTATCTCTGGATAAGCTCATCTGCACATACAACTTCAACTCCTATCCCTATGTGGATGACTCACAGAGCTACCTCTACTCCTGAACTGTCTCTAATTGGCCAATCTAAAAATCTCAGCCTGTCACCTGACATCTCTTGGGGATGTCTAGCCATCAGTTCAAGCGCAACAGGGCTAAAACAGAGCTCCTAATCTTCCACCCCAAACCCTTCCTGCTACCTCCTATCTCGATCACTGAGGACACCACCACTATCCTGCCTGTCATGCAGGTTCATAACCTGGGCATCATCTTTGGATGTCATTGCTCTAGGACCTCACATTCAGGCTAGGTCTCAATTTTGCGGATTCTTTCTCTATAACAGCGCTGAGATACAGCCTTATCTGTTCACACAGCTAACAACTGTCATCCAGGCTCTTATCTTCTGTCGTGATTACTGTGCCCTCCCTTTAGCTGGCGATGATTAAATAACTCTTGTCCCACTCACAGCCATGCCACTGCAGAGACCTTGTCCTTAGTCTGTCACTTTGCCCATGTCACCTCTCTCTTTGGATTCCTTCCATTGGCTCCCCTTCTCTAGTGCATCAAACATAAGCTACTTATCTTCACTTTCAAGGCCCTTGATGGCCTAGCCTGCCCTACCTAGCAGCGCTTATTCACTAGCAAGATGTCAACTCCTGCCTCCAATAGGCCCAGGATGCCAGCCGCCATCACCCATTTGTTAAATTTTCAAACATCTTTATGCTTCCTCCCTTGCTGCCCCTCATGCTTGGGAGGCACTAGCCATAAACAGCCATAAAACTGCCCCATGAGCCACCTTCAAATGCCCCCTCAAAACTCTCCCATGCCAGGATTTCTACAAAAATCTTGACAATGGTTTGGCCACTGATGTACTGAGACCACTGCTCATCATGGTGACCAATAATGTTTGTTTCCTTGTGCCCCCACCCCATCTGTTTGTATCCAGCCGATATTGCTTGTTTTATACTTAAATTCTAAGCGCTTTGGAGCAGGGACCATCTACATGTTCTGTGTTTGTACAGCGCCTAGCGTGCTGGGATCCTGGTGCATGACAGGGGCTCCTGGGCACTACCCTAATACAACTAATAACAACAGTTGGCCTCCATGATGGCACTCTTAGCAGAGTACTCAAGGGCTGCATGGACCATGGAGACTGAATTTCCCTCTCAACTGCTTAAACTGGTTCCTCCAAGCAGGACTGAGACATAGTGGCAGGGAGTAGTTTGTGGGGGATCTCTTCTGGGGATGCAGAGAGGATTTCAGTCTCCAATACTGTCAGTCAATCTGGCATCTTCCACTGTGGGAGGAGACGCCAGGATGACCAAGGTTCTATACTACTCAGCCCCCCCTGTAATTTTGGGAATTAATTGTGGAGGATACTCCTATCTAGTCTCTGCTCGTAGTTACAGAGGGAAGGCAACATCTCTGCACCCAAATACACTCCTAGAGTCATGATCAGTTCAACCCTGGAGAATGCAGTAACAGCCACCATAGTTAGGTGTCTTATCCCACTGTTAATATTGTAGTAAGGTGGGTTCTGCTTGTCCCTCTGAGACCAGAGAATTCCAACTACTGATCACCCTGTGGGGAACATACTCCCTGTGTGTATAATAGAATCTAAACACAAAGGATTTAAATTACCAGATGTTTGGCTTCACTGCTACTGACATTCCCTGCATTTTTTTTTTAAATCATTGCCTATCACAATCCCTCAGCGCTTGCAAACTCACTCTGACTTGCTAGGAAGTGCTCATGAACTGCCACTCAGTGCCCTGAATGGTGAAGCAAATGCTTACATTTTAGTGCTTTGCTTATTGTTTAAGCAAAAGAGAATTCTCATTTGGGGAGGGATTTCTTACCAGGGTTTGTTTTGACGCCATTAACAAGGGTCTTGCCCGGGTTGCTGTGACTGCTCCGGGATAACTCATCCTTCTCTTCCATGTGAGAGGGCTGCACTAATTGGGTACGTGGTTTTGACTGCTTCTCTCCTCCATCTCGCTCTTTTTTTGCAGTGGAAGATTTTGGAGACCTGTCTAATGGTTGTTTCACAGGTGTGGGAGACCGCTTCCCTTTGACATCTAGTTTCCGGGCAGGTGATAATGATTTGGGTTTACTCAAAGGCTTCCTCACTCCTTTGCTCTTTTCTTTCAGATCCTTTTTGGATATTTTATCAGTTCTGCTCACATTTTGCTCATTTACCAGCATTTCAGGGTCCACCATGCATACATCTGGATGAGGAGGATGAGGATGGGGATCTATCATTGGAACAGGTTGTGGATCATGGCTAGACCTTGTGCTGCCATGATGCGAAGTGCCCACAGCTTTGTCTACTGGGAGGAAATCTGCATCTTCATCTGAGTCCATGGCAGCATCGGCTGTGATGGATGGACATTCCTCTGTCTCTGGAGGGACATCAGAGTCAGACTGGGAGGTTCCAGAGTCACTCACTGATGTGGGAGGGGTTTCCTCTACCATTGTGGCTTGTACATGGCTACCAGCAGTGTGGTGTGGCCTCCCCTTCACTGAAGGATGTCCTTCATCCTGTGAGAGGTCACTGTCATCAGAGAGGTCATGAGGACTTGGGTTGATGAATGATGGAGACAGCTCACCCTTCCTCTGTTTATATTCACAGGAAGAGAACTTCTGCCTATTGTCAGAGCTGGCTCCTAAACACGGCTCTACCTCATGGGAAGCATCTCCGTGCTCCTCAGTTCTTCCTCCCCTTTGTGCCTCTGGAAAAAAGGGCTGGTAGGTATGCTCAGGGGACATCAGTGAAGAAGGCCGGCTCTGCCTAGCCGTATCCTCTTCCCCCAAGGATGGTGACACAGTCCAGTCAGAATCAGGAAATGCTTTCTCATCTTTCACCTCTGCTGCACTCTGCACACTTTGGAAAGCTTGCGGACTTGTGCTCACTTCTGTTGGGCCATTGGCTGTGGCTGCTGCTTCTTGCTGATGAGGAGGAAATGATGTCAGTACATCAGGAAGTGAGGTCACTGCCATAAGCATTTCAGTGACAGACGAGTGTTGTTCTGGGCTGGCTGCACAACTTTGCTTTTGTTTTTCTGTGGACAGTGGTGATGTCCGTGTACTTCGGCAGTCAATTCTGCATGGCAGCGTGTTATCCACATCACATGTGGATGCAGAACCACCATCCTCAGCAGACACAAACCCTTCCATTTCAGCTGGATATGTTTTGCCAGAATCAGCTGGAATCAGTGGAGACACATCCCACAGGCTCCTGGTGTCTGGCTCTCCTCCTGCGTATGTAGAAAGCATGTGGGAGTAGAAGCTTTCTGCTGTAGCATGTATCACAGGGGTGGTGGCTTCAGGAGAGGGATCCTCTGAGAGTCTGGGAGAGTCATCTTTTGCCTGCTGTTGGGATGCAACTTCTCTTTCCACAGCCCCAGAGAACAACTTGTCTTCTTTATATGGGCTCAGTGGTGAAAAACTAAGGGAAGATGAATCTATACTGGTATCTTTTTTAGAAACCTCCAGGTACTCATCTTTCTTCCCCTGGTCTGAGGGCAAAGCATCAGGAAATTTTAAAATAAGAGATTTGTCCCCTAAGTGGTATGACGAGGATGTCTCATGTCCAAACACAATGGATGGGTCATGTTTTTCTAGAGAGGAAAATTCAAACCCAGATGAAGAGAAATCCATTTCTTTACTTTGCAGTGCCAGACCCTTTTGATGTTCCTCTTTCACATATTTAGCAGTAGACTTTAAGCAAATATCTTTGTCTTTGTCATAGCCCTCAGAACCAGTCTCTGCATGGTGATAATCTGTTACTAGAAAGTGTGCTTCCTTTGGGGACTTTTCAGCATCTTTTCCCTGTTGCAAAGAAATTTGGCTTGAATAGGACATTTCTGATGCCCAAACATCTCTGCATGTATCTGTCAGGGTACTGAAGCCAGCAGTACCTGCCTTTCTAATTGTTGCTGATTCAGTTTTCTCAACTCCAAGTTCCTCTTTCTGCATTGGATCACAAGGGGAGGAGGCAACTGATGTTGACAGATGAGACTCTTGGTGCTTGTCCTGGTGAAGCAGCTCTGATACCTGGGCCATCTCCATTACTGAAATGTCTGCATACACTTTCTGCTCACTGACTTTTTCTGGTGCTTGGGGAGGGCTGGGCAATTTGGACTCCTTTTCAGATTTCTCCTTGGCACCTTTTTCTAACTCTGAGTCACTGGTGCTCTCTTCTCCTCGTCCTGCTTTCTCGTAGTATAAGTCTTTGGGCTGAGGCTCCACTGGTGACAGAGATCTCTGCTCCTGGCTGATTGAAATTATGTTTTCATCTGGATGAGCATCTTCAATGTAGGGAGCTCTTTTTTCCTGATAAAATGCATCTACGGTGTGTATAGGAGGAGTGCACTCACTGCTTCCAGGAGAGGAAGGAGGCAGGGTCAAATATGGTTCTTTTGGTGTGGCAATTAATGAGCTCAGTCCATTCTGTCCTTCCTGCATTTCCTTGAATCTCAAGTCACTGGGCATCCCATGCTTATCTGACTCTGTCAGGGGTGAATATCTTTCATGGCTGTCTGTGTATGCAAAGGAAGAATCCACTTTATCTTTGGGGGAAGTTGGGGATGACAGCTCCTTTTCAGCAGAGGTGTAGAGGCAGGACTCTTCTTCTTTTGCAGAGATGTGATAAAGTAGCTGTTTCTGAGAGACAGATACTTTCTCTGTCTTGGAGGCCACAAATATAGGTTCCAGCTTTTCCTTATCGGGGTGACCTAGGTTGTCCACATCCTTCAGGATACGGCTCGGAAGCCCAACTCCAGAGATAACTACCTGCTCATAGATGTCAGCATACTGAAAAGTCCTCTCATCAGGGTAGGGTGTTGGTTCCCTTTCTTCCTGCTTTAGCTGTTTAGCATGGTCATCTCCTCTGGATTCAGAAACCTCTTTCTCAGAAGGACTGGAAGAGCTCCGAATGCAAGACTCTGTATGATATTCCACTTGGCTGAAAGAACCCATGTCCTCAGAATGGCCTATAATGTCACTGCTTCTTTTGGGATGATATGGTCCTGAAAAAGAGTGCATGCTGTCCTCTGACGCTGCATCACTGTCTTTTGGGGAAGCTGCTACATATTCATATTCTGCTGGGCTTGTAGAGTACAGAAGAGCAATTGCTTTTGCACTCTGCTCTTTGCTTCCTCTAGGGTCATCATGAGCCTCAGTGGTTTTGCTTTCAGCATTCTGCTCTATGTCTAGCATGTATTTAGAGTCTGATGTTTCTTGGTTCAAAGCATCGTCATCTGATATCTCCACTCTGGCCCCCTGCAGAACTTCAGCTTGCAAAGCTGGTTTGCTTTGGTCTGTCATGAAATGTTTTTCTAGTTCTTGTGTACTTGTGTCCGCCTCCTTTTCTAGAGCACTAGATGATGCAGGCAGAGGAGATACTGTCAGTGTTCCGTCTAATGATTTAGCATATAGATCCAAGACTGCTTTCTCCTCGTGATCCAAATAGGAGTAATCTTGTTTAGATGGGAACAATGATTCTTCCCTTCCTTTTGCTGCACTTGATGGTTTGACCTGTTTTTCTTCTATACAGACATGCTGAGAAGATGGGGTTGCTCTAACTACTTCTGATTTTTTGGAACAGGTGATCCCAGGAGGGGCTATTTCCATTTTATTTGGTTCCAATGACAATCCTTTGTCCTCCTGCAGTGCAAATTCTTGTGCTTCTGCTGAATCCACTTTGAAATGTCCAGCTTCTGTTTCTTGAGGCACAGGCTTGTCTTCACCATGACAGAGGTAATCTTCCTTCTTAGGAAGATGGCCTGCCTGCCTGGGGGCATCTTCTTCCTGGAAATATCCATATTCAGAGTCTGAAGTTTTCTTCTCTACTGTTTCCAAGGCATAACCTTCATATGCCATAGAATATATAATCTTTTCCTCTTCTGTTATGGTAAGAGAAGATTTTTTTTCATATTCCTGAACCTCATCCAAAAAAGTGCTCTCTCTTTCCTTATCATACTTCTGTTGGCTTTCCTTACTTGTTCTCTCTTCCACCTCCTCTGGAAACCACACTTTCTTCTCGTAATTTAGATTTTTCATATAAATATCTTCCATTTCCGGAGATTTTTCTTCTTTAGTTTGTGTCTCGTCCATGAAATCACAAGATTTGACATCTTCAGAGCAAATGTCTGAGGACTCTTCATCCTGAACTCGTCTGGATTCTGTTAAGTGTAAGAACTCGGCATCTGGAAAAGTTTCCTGAGAGCACATTTCTAAAGCCTTTTCTCTGACCAGGCTCATTTCGGTTAAAGAAAACAATCTGGTATCTTCTGGAGATATTTCTGCAGAAGAAATTTCTGTGGGTAGTGTATCTTTAATTGGGCTGTGTTCTGGGAAAAGAGGGGATTTGGGTTTTTCTTTAATGATATCTTTTGCAGAAGTTTCCAGTGATTTTTCACTTGTAGCTGGGCTCTGCTGCATGAAATGCAGGGGTATGACAGCTTCTGGGGAGAATTCATTAGTGGATGTGGCTAGAAATGTTTCTTTAGCAGGGCTCTTTTCTGTAAAAGTAAGAGACTTAGTGTCTTCTGGAGAAGTTCCTTTAATGAAAATGTCTGGAGAGGTTTCCTTACCAGGACTCTCTTCAGTGAGAGAAATTGATTTGGTGTCTTCTGGAGAAATGTCTTTAATGGAAATGTGGGTAGATTTTTCTTTTTCTAAGCTATGTCCTGTGAAATATAGTGGTTTCCCTTCTTCTGGAGAAGCTTCGCTAATGGAAATATCTGAAGATTTTTCTTTACAAAGACTTTCTTCTCCAAAAGAAAGTGATTTGGAATCATCTGGAGATATTTCTTTAATAGAAATTTGTGAAGATTTATCACTTTCAAGTTGGCTTTGTTCTGGAACCTCAGCATTTTGGGGAGATATTTCTTTGGGAGAAACTGGCTCTTTAGCTGTGTATTTTGCAAATTCTAGTGAAACATCTTGAGTCATTTCAGTTTCTTTAAACTCCGCCTCCTTCTCTGGCTTTGAAATAATGTCTGTGCTGGGAATGTACAGATTGGAATCATCCTTTTCACTAATTTCAATGGTTTCCTGTTTGTGATAAGAAATGTATGACAGCTGTTCCTTTCCAATGGGCAGTTCCTGCTTTTCATTACTGGGAAACATGGACTCCATAGGCAGTAGCACTTTGCTAGCTAAGTCAGGCTTCTCCTGTATAACAGAATGCAATTTGTTTTCAGGGATATCGTTAGCTGCAGGTGCCTCAGCTTTTTTAAGTGGTTCAAATTCACTCTCAGCTCCTTTTTCTACACCAGAAGTTTGTCCTTCACCTTTCTTTACAGAAGTATCTCTGGCTTTTTCAAATAACTCTGCTTCCACAGTTTCCAATTTCTCCTCCACAGGGGACTGATGGAAAGGTGTATGTCCAGCACTGGTGGGGCCAGACTGTGTTGGAGATGCCATCTTGACTGTGCTATCATCAGGACTTATGCATCGTTCCTCAGCTTCTCCAGAACTGGAGTCTACCTGGGGAAGTTGTGTTTCCCCTGTGGATAATAGCAACATGGACGCTTCTGTGCGGGATTCAATTAAAACATCAGCCAGGTGCCCTTGTTGAGTAAACAGCTGGGCACCATAATGCCCTCTGAGTTTCTCAGGCATCTCAATATTTGGAGTCTCATCTTCTTCCTCTTCTTCCTCCTCTTCTGCCTCTTCTTGCAGGCCCTTCTTATGAGCTTGGAATTTTCTCTCTCCTTCTGCTAATGCCTGGAAGTCTTCAGGAGGCGGAGATTTAAAGCATTTGTCCTCCTCTAAGGAGGATGTTGGAGAGATTGTGCCAGCAGAGGGCACATAGTCTAGGCCTTGGGTGGCTTCAGTCCGAGAGGAGGGTATGCTGTTTACAGTGTCCAGAAGTAACGAGCTTTTGCCAGTCTCTTCTGTTTGTGGAGCTGTTATGGATGCAACAGACTGATCTTCTGCTACTGAAGTGGCAAAAGAGGAAAGCTTGTCACATTCTGTAACAGACGTGGCAGAGGACACATGCTCCTCTTCAGCCAGTGGGGCTGCCACAATGCTTGTAGGATACACAAGGATTTCAGATTCTTGGTTGATGTAGCCCTTGGCAGCAATATCAGTAGTGGAGGTGGCTTGGATACCATGTACTGCTTCAAAAGAGCCTGGGTGATCAGGCACAGAAATATCATAGGCACTAACATCATACTTCAAGTGTGGGATCCTCTCTTCCTGTTCGTCATGTATTTCCTCATCAGAAATGGTCTGTTCAGTCTCTGAGTAGCCAGGGATGGTTTCATCCTGGATGTATGAAATGTGTTCTGCTGTGGCTCCTGGAGGGACAGGTGCACTTCTCAGGTAGGACTCCTCCTTAGTTACTTCCTTTTCAGGTAAATTGCTTTTCTCACCCATATCCTCACTGAACTCTCTTTCCTTTTCTTTAGCAGTGAATTTTGTGCCTTTCTCCTCATCGTGGTGTAGCTGATAGAATTCTTTAGTCTTCATGTCCTTTTCCTCTGTGTATTGTTCTTCTGTTTCTTCCAGTTCTGCTTTTTCTATCACATCCTCTCTCTTTTCCTTCTCACTTTCCTCACCTGTATCCATCCCCTCAATATACTTTTCACAAGTCTTCATTTCTCCTTCCCTTTGCTTTCTGTCCAAAGATATTTTCTGCTCTTCTTCCTTCTCTTTGAGTGCTGGGGTGTGAGCTTCTCTTGCTCCTCCTTCTGTGTGTGTTGGTACCTGCCCTCTCTCATCTTTATGAACCTCTGATAGTAGCTTGGCTTCCTCCTTTCTTTCAACTTTTTCTGCAAACTCTCCCATCTCAAGAGGTTCCTCCAGGGCCGCTCCTTCATCCTCAATTTTTTCAGCCTCTCCTGCTCTCACCTCCAGCTGATGGACTGGCTTTTCCTCACATGGCAACTCTCCTTCCCTATCAATAGTGATGATTCCCTCATCTGGGGAATCTAGAGGAGTCGCCTTTATTAAGATGTTCTCTTCCAAAATCAGAGCTTCATCAAGGTGACCCTGAGCAGTCATATCAGGGACCCTCTTTCCTTCAGTTTCAGGTCCTCTCATGACTGCATCACTCACTTCAATATCAGTTATTTCCTGAGCCACCTGCAGCTCCACCTTCTCTTCATGATTCAGATCCTCAAAGTCCTTGGTCAGGTCCTCTGGTGAAGACAGGACTAATCTCTGCTCAACCATGTCAGCCATTCCTGGCTCTTGCTGTACAGGTCTCTTCTGTAGTGGTGACATCTTCTGTTCCAAAGGTGCTTCCTTTTCAGCTTTGACTCGGGTTTTCTCAGTTTTGATTCTACCTGGAACTTTTGCCTTGTATAATGTTTTCCTGACTTCTGGGGTAAACGGTTTTAAGTCTGGTTTAGAAATTTTTTTCAGCTCTGGTTTGGCTTCTTTCTTTGAATCTTTTTTTTCTTCTTTCTTTCCATCGTCTTTTCTAAAGTCCTTTCTCTCTTTCTTAATCTCTTTCTTTTCTTTGTCCTTCTTCTCATCCAGTTTAGACACTTTCTCTTTGAGATGCTTCTTGCCAATCTTATCTTTGGTTAGTTTCCTTTTCTCAGCTTTAAGGGCATCACTTGATTCTGTCTTTATCTTTTCAGGTTTAGCATGTTTCTCAGGAATTTTCTCAGTGTGTTCTTTCACTTTTTTCTCAGTTCTGGCCTCCTTTACTACCTCTGGTTTTATCTCCTTAGCCCCATCCTCATTTGCCTCTTCTTTTCTGGCCTGCTTTGTTGCAGCTGGCCTGGGGGAAGATTTCAGACTCTCTTTGCTGTCAGTTCTCTGTTTAATCTTGGTCTGCTTCAGAGAAGGTGTAGGCAGGCCAGAAGACATATCCTTCTGAGTAGCTACTGGGTACCTCAGAAAATCCAGATGCCTGAGCTTCTCAAGACCTTCCAATATTTTATTTTGTGGAGCATTTCCAGGAAACAAAACTCTTACTATTTTTTCTGTTGGGCTTGCTGGCAGCCAAACCACCAGGGCTGTGATGGAGGTCAGATAAGGGACAGAAATCTCACCTTCTTTCCCATTTGCTAGAATGATGCCAGTCTTTGCTTTGCTATTCCCAGCCCATTTCTGCATTAGAAACTGCATCTCCTTACTTTCCTTGACAGGATTCAGGATGTACATGTCCAGCTTACCAACCCCCATCTTGTGGAACAGAGTAATGGGGTCGATGGCGTTACTCACCACCCTGTAGAGGGGCTCTGATTTAATGCCGAGTTTATTCAGGTACTGCAATGTCAGGCAAGCCTCTTCAATGCTTCTCTTTACTTTCATGGATGATTCAGGCATCTTAAGCTTTTCAGGAACATTAAAAAAAACAACCCCAAGTTCTGGAGAGATGAGGTTCTTCATCCAGTCACTGTAGTTTGTGGAGCCCTGAGATTGCTCCTCATCCTGCTCAGAAATCTTCCTCTGCAGAAGCCCATTAATGCCAGGTAGGTTGTCTGCCCCAATGTGGGTCAGGAGAATGGAGTCAATTCTGTCCAGATGCCTGACCAGCTTCCAAAAGCAGGATTTCCTCTCAGAGCCACCATCCACTAGGATGTTAAATCCATTGACAGCAAACAGAGCAGAATCCCCTCTCCCACCGGGGAATATGTAGCAGCAGGGCTTAGACAGTTTCAGAAAGCCTCCAGAAGTGGGAGGTTCGAGAAGATCAAATGGAGTTGGCACATCTACAGTCTCAGAGACATACTCTGCAAACTCAGAGACCCCATCCATCTCAGGCAGGACTGGGTCAGGGTTCAGTTTCAGATTAATAAGCTGCTGGAACTGGGGATGTCCAAGGTTGCTCCAGTCTCCCTCTCCCAAACAGGACACAGTGAGGGAGGCCTTGTTATCTGGATCAGTGTTGCTGAGAAGCTGGGCAACCTATTGAGACAGACAAGAACAATCACAGACACAGAAGTGAGACACTGCAGCATTTAATTTTTTTAAAGCAACGATTAATGTGGGACCATTAAGGACTCCGCTGACGTATTGCAAAAGAGGCCATGACAGAGGGCAATGCTGAGCTGCATAACTCCTTCAGACAGGCACAATGGCTCTAGCAGGCCCCTGAGAATGCAGCTGTTGGGCCAACTTTGGCCATTATGAGGTATGGGCCAGAGCTTTGGCCTTGCTCTCTCTTTCAAAGCCTAATGCTACTGAGGGGGCGCCTAGCCAGGATGAGGTCTTTTGCTTCCTTAATGCCAGGACTGCAAGTGTGACTGGCTCTCATACAGAGTAGAGGCACAAAGGGAGGGGCCTCCTTGTCCTCTTCCCCCCTGCCGACAAGGGCACAATCTGCCCCTAATCATGGTGTGTAAAAGCAACTGTTTCCTATTGGTTAGGGAATCCTCTCCGTCAGCCCCACTCTTTTTCCAAAGCACACTCTTATGGTTTCCTACCAACTCTCACTCGCTGGCCATTATCCCATCTTCTTCTTTGAGTATTTTCCCAGTTTCCTAGTTATTGAAACTTTAGTTCCTTGTTACTGGGATTTTCTTTTCTACTCAGATTCATTGTCTCTCCTGACTCAGATTTTAAAAGGCTAGGACATCATTGCTGATTTGGCAAGTGTTGCGATCTATCATCTGATTAAAGGCAGGAGTTAATATCTGTTTCAGGAGTCCTTAGAACTATGCAGATATGCAAATACATTGACTAAAGCCATATTAAAAATTAAACAGCTTACATTTTATGAATTTTAGAGTTAGTGATAATATTTTGCATAGGATGCTTTTGCCTAAAGAGACCCTACTCAGCTGATGTCTTGACAGTCTGGCCCCATGAAGGAGTGGAAGCAAATAGTAAAGTTGAAAAAACCCAGAGAATATATTGAGAAAAATAAACTCTGAAATCCAGATTTCCAGGCCTATACATGCAGTTATGGTGATTGTGTCCAGACGGTTAATCTACCCTCCTAGCCAGTTAGCTGAATATCTCATTACCACAACTACCACAAATGCACATTCAAATCATGTGCATACAATTTTGAAAATGTGGGCCCTAGTGCTTAGTGAATATTGCAACCAGACCAGAAACATCTGGAGCAGGGCTTGAAACTGTCAAAGCGACAAAACAGTGTATCTGAGTGGCAATGAGAATAAATAATAATACAGCTTTTTAGAGAGGAACCAGAATACAGCTAAATAAATACTAGAGTGCATTTCTAATTATCCAAAGATCTCAAAGCTTTAGACACACACTAATTAACTCTCACAAACTGTAGTGTGTGTGTATGTGTGTGAGATATATATATAACATTCGCTGGATAAATAGTAAAACTAAGGAAGAGGACCACATTTTCCACGGTGGCACATGATTGTGGTGGCTTCAATATTTGGGTGCCCAAGCTGAGATACCTTAAGATTTTCAGAAAAGCCAGATCACCTGACTTCTGGAAATCAGGCAACCCTGATGTGTCGCAATCTGGGCACTCAAAAGTTAAAGCACCCCCAAATCACTATTCACTTTGGAAAATTTTGACCGGTGTCTTGCCCAAGGCCCTATAGTAATTTAGTTCAAGAATTAGGAGAACCGAGAGCCAGGCTTCTGACCAGCATGCTGGGGTATCTGTGAGCTGGAAGTGGAGCCCTGGCCCCCCTGGTCTCTGCCAGCTGGAGGTGAGTCCCTGGTTTACTATTCATACTCACCTCTGGATCTGCAATTATCTCAGCAAATTTCTGATAAGTGAAGGTCCCAGTTTGCAGGATCAGGTCTCCTTCTTGGTCTGAGCTCTGACCACACAGGAGCAGTAGTTTGTGGGCAGATGAATCACATACCAGCGATCGGACCTATTACCATAAGACAGAAAGTTGTCAGCGCTCAGGTTTGGAGTTCTATGGTTCTCTGGCTTTCTCACCAGTTCCACAGTCTCAACCAGTGACAGGATCCAGAACATGAGCGTCTAGTCCAGGGGTGGGCAAACTTTTTGGCCCGAGGGCCACATCGGGGTTGCAAAACTGTATGGAGGGCCGGGTAGGGAAGGCTGTGCCTCCCCAAACAGCCTGGCCACCGCCCCCTATCTGCTCCCTCCCAGTTCTCACCCCCCTCAGAATCCCTGACCCATCCAACTTGCCCTGCTCCTTGTCCCCTGACCGCCCCCTCCCGGGACCCCCCGGCCCTAACCCCGGCTAGCATCCCCGGCTGGAAGCTCAGGGGCCGGGCAGGACAGTCCCACAGGCCAGATGTGGACGTGGACGGTAGTTTGCCCACCTCTGGTCTAGTCCCTAGTCTAGAGCAGTAAGAGGGTTAAGTCATGCTAAGAGTTCAGGCCCAAGCAGCTGGTCAAAGCAGGGCTTTTCTACATAAAAGTTATTTGCTTATAGAGATAGAAGCACTCAAAGATGCCTCTGCTACCTGCCTGACCCAGCTCCAAGCCAGGCTGGGCTTTTCACAAAAGCACAAGGGAGTTAAGTACACAAGTTCCTGAAGCCCTTTTGCAAACCCCACCTCCAAAGCAGCTCCATACCCTTGCTCCCAATCCTCAGCCTCTCTTTGGGACAAAAATCAGCAGAGGCCAGGGATAAGGAGAAGTTTCCAGCAGCAGAGTGTTAACAAAGCTTGCTCCATTCAGGAATCCCATCCAACTCCACCATCTCTCACAGGCTGAAGCCCTCCTTCCTTCCTGCTAAAAGAGCTTCACAAACGCTCTAGAGATTAGGTAGTTCCCAGGAATTAGCATTCTTCCTCAGAGTTAATGTGTGGCATGGCACTGGCATGTGTTCCTTTATCTAGAAATAACCTGGAACTTATGGCAATGGTGCAGCATGGATCTTCCTGCTGGGTAAGCACAGTGAGCATACAGCCTGGAAGTAATTCTGCTGGCTACACACCAGGTCTGGGAAAACTGCTCATGAAGGGTGGGAAATGCTCTATTAATGAGCTAATGCTTTGGCTGTGCTTGGGTCAGCACAGGCAGAACAGCTGATGTGGAGAAAATGCCAGGGCTGTCCCATTGCAAGAGGCCGTTCTTGGTCCTTACCTCAGAAACAATGCTGTCCACATTGGGATTCACCAGGATCACTGTCTCCAGAGTCTCACTCCGGTGATGAAGGGTCCTTTGGCCTAGGGAGAGGGGCAAGGAAAACAGAAGGGAAGAAAAAGTCTGCTGGGGTTTCGCCAACAGCTCCGTCCCTAGTGCTTCACTTTGCTGCAGATTTTCCCCTTCCCCTTGGTTCCCAGGCCTCATGTCATGTTCAAGGGTGTAGTTTAACTCTTGGCATCGAAAAGGCCAGGGTCATGCCCTTTCCACACAAAAACAAACCAGGCTTGTTCTGGCCCAGCACAGGTTGCCACCCTAGAGTCCAACACTGTGTAGCCCGTGTGGGCTCTCCCCTATGCTCATAAATGCCAGCAGGCAGTGGGGCCTCACCTGCCCACTCACGGTTTTTATCTAGTTTCAGTGCAGTTGCCAGGGAGATGTAGCTTGGGAAAGTAGCCACGTTGTGGTTGCTATGGGGCTTTGAGAGCTAACTAATGGGAGCTGACTCAACTGTTCTGGCCCTTCACTGGGGACAATGCAGTCCTTGAGGGGAATTTTTTGTCATTCTCAGGAAGTTTTCTGACTCACAGTCTGCCTTAGAATCATAGAATGTAAGACTAGAAGGGAGTTTGATAGAACAGCTAGTCCTGACCCACCACACCGAGTATTATCTAGCCCATCTCTGACAGGCGTTTGTCTAACCTGCTCTTAAAAACCTCAAATGACAGAGAATCTACAACCTCCCTAGGCAATTTGTTCCAGAGTGGGGCAGAGCACATTCTGAAGTTAGCAGGTGGGATTAATTTCCCTCATCCGCTGTAGCTCAGTGTGATTTACCAAGGTTAAATTAGGTGTTATCTGGAGTTCTTTGAGATGTGTAGGCTCTAGCTCTATTTCATAGAATCAGAGAATATCAGGATTGGAAGGGACCTCAGGAGGTCATCTAGTCCAACCCCCTGCTCAAAGCAGGACCAAGCCCCAGTTTTTGCCCCAAATCCCTAAATGGCCCCCTCAAGGATTGAACTCACAACCCTGGGTTTAGCAGGCCAATGCTCAAACCACTGAGCTATCCCTCCCCCCTCCTTTCACTGCTGGTGTACATGTGCTCCATGCACCTAAGACTGGAAGACTCTTGCTAGCAGTTCCATTGGTCTGTACTTGCACCTCACTCCTCTTTGTGTTCCAAACCCAGGGTATGAGGGTCAGCATGGACCATACACTCCTCCAGTATCTTTATACTGCTAATAACCCTTGGAGAGCCAGAAAAGGGGAAAGAGAGCGGGCACCCTTTCTGACATTCTGCGAAGGACACAAATAATCTAGGCTATTTCTAAAAGGCTCCTTTGCAGGTAGAATGCCAGTCCTTGCACAGCTAGAGAGTAGAGCTTGCTATCCTCAGCAGAGGCATGCAGCTTTGTGAAGAAGACAAGTAAGCAAATAGTCTAATTTAGATTGAATTCCAAGATCACTGTGAGGGTGAACTTCAGGAATCACTAGGAATCCCTATGGAAGATCATATAAAGCATATTAGTCATAAGAGCCTCCAAACTCTCCGACTCTTCTGGCTGAAGTGATGGCCACCAGAAAGGGAAACTTCCGACTCTATGGGCAGTGCTGTTGGTACCCAGGATCTTATGATGCCCTGGCTGGTAGAAGGTACCAGTGAGTGACTCTCCCTTCCCCTCATGCGCTGGACGATGGTGTGGAGATCTCCCATGAGAAAATTGGGGATTCCAGGCCTGAGAAGCTAGCAGTGCCCTCAGAAGCAATGTATCTATCCCCAGACGCAAGAGGAGGGCCTTTTTTTTTTTTTTTGCAGCACACATGATGATGGTCTTTGGTACCAACAACTCCTTACCATGGTGTGATGGTGCCATTAGTGTGGGAACTGTCCACTTTCATTTCTCTCTCACTGTACTTGGGACAGTCCAGCTCCTGCAGATCAACACTGGTTTTGGGATGCTGTTGCTCTTCAGAGCCAGGAGATTAGTACCACATTCCTTGTGAGCTCCTGACACACAGCGTCTCACCTGACTTGGAAGGTGTTGGAGAATAGGTATTCTTCTTGGATGAGGACATGGAGGGAGATTTCTCTCACTTCTTGGGAGAGTGTTTCCTATCCACCTCTTGCCCTTTTTGGAGGAGTTCTTAGTTCTACTCCCATCAGCCCTGGAGCCAGAGATCACTGTGCTCGGAGGGGGCGCTACCCAGTTTTTCTGCAGAATGTACTGAGGGAGGGTGGGTCTGATGGCCCAAGGTCAGACTGGGGCCTTATAGCAAGAGCCATTAAGAATTTCTGAAGCCTGTACTCACAGGCTTGACAGGTTTGGCTTGGGAAAGAACAGCAAATGCTGCACTTTGAGGGGCTGTGAGCTTCCCTGAGGCAACAGAGGCATCTGACATGGTCATCGTTGACTGGGAAGACCCCAGGACATTCAGCTTTTGAATCCCAAGAGCTTGGCCCCCAACTGCTAAAAACTATCTAAAACTATTATCTAAGAGTTATTTATAGATATTTATAGTTTGATGCAGAGGATGCTAGCAAACACTACAGACACTGAAGAGATGCTGTCTCAGACCATGGATGGCAGAAAGGAACCAGAGAGGCAGTCGGTACATGCTGCCCCTTATACTCTCAGTTTGGAACATGAGGAGGAGTGGGGCCCAGGTATGGAGCAGTGGACATTGCCGGCAAAAATCTTCTGGACTCAGGCCCATGGAGCGCATGCGCACCAAGTAGAATACACATAGGGACCATTACACAGAGAACACAGGGATTCTCAGATTGCATCAAACCAGTGGACCATCTAGCCACATGTCCTGTTGCTGACTTTAGCCAAGATCAGCTGCTTCAGAGGAAGAAACCCTACAGCAGGCAGTTCTGGGATAGTCTGCCCCATGGACAGTTTACTCTGACTGCTATTAGTTAGGTCAGCTTGTGCCCCAGGAGCAGTTACATCCCTTCCAAAGCTTTTTTTTGATCATTACAGTTATAACTCTGATTATCCTTGTTATTCATATAACTGACCGATCCTTCTTGGACTCTTGTTAAGTTCTTGGCCTCAATGGCAGATTGACTCAAAAGACAGGATAAGTATTGAGGGAACCAAGATTTCCATCTCATGGATTCATGGGTCATGATTTTGAATAAACACATTCACTGGCCCTTTAATATACTGTCTTGGAAAGGATGACGAGACAGACCCTCTGCACAGGCACATAGAAGCAAAGATGGCAGACAGGAGAACTTCCACTCCATCTAGGAGAAAGAAAATTCTAAAATGACTGGTAAAGGCACAAGAGACTGGAATCATCTCTAGGGGCTCTTGAATGCTTACATCATTTCTATTTCACAGACGTGATTCCACAAGTACAGAAGAGCCTTTCCCAGAGAAGTACAAGGATCCCCTTTTAACAGCCCTGTAACCATGCTCTAGATGAAGAGCTTTCTGATCTGAGTTCAGAGGCAAGAGATCCAGGCTCAGGAGAAGCACCAAGTGCAACTGGGGCTAATAGAATTGAGAATTGCAACTGAAGCAACCAGAATCACTCTGCTGAGTTCCTGCCAAAAGTTCAGGAGAACTAGCAGTAAGAAAGAGAGACATGGGGAATGACAGACAGTATTCAAAAAAGAACTAGATGCGTTCTTGGAGGATAGGACCATCGGTGGCTATTAGCCAGGATGGGCAGGGATGGTGTCCCTTGCCTCTGTTTGACAGAAGCTGGGAATGAGTGACAGGAATGGACTTGTTCTGTTCACATGCCCTCTGGGGCACGTGGCATTGGCCACTGTTGGAAGACAGGATACTGTGCTAGATGGATCTTTGGTCTGACTTAGTATGGCCGTTCTGATGTTCTTATTCATATCCCCAGTGCAATACAGTCACTTAACATCAAAGTGGGAACCTAGAGTACAACATGAAGGCCCAGAGCCCAGGAGGTGATAGATCAAAACACCAAGGAGAGCAGTATCCAAAGGGATTTCCCTCTTGATCTTCCCTGAGATCCACATCCTTGGTGGGTCCAAGGTCAAGGCAGCTCAGGGAAATGTAGGTTACCCTAAAGACTTTGAATATGAGCATGTTGGGCTCATACCTGAAGAGCCCACTACAGATAGCTCCCTTTGTAGAGCCTATTCAGAAGAAGCCAGTTCCACACGCCTCTTCTACACAGGCAAAGGATTCAAATGCACGGGGGGGGGGAGGGGGTTCTTTACGCTTACTGTCAAAAATTATTTAAATCAGAAATAGAGAATCAAGTAACTGAGGTTACAGAAAGAGTCATTTATACTAATGGAATGAATCCCACAGCACTTTGTCCCACATGAGTGCTCTGGCAAAGGGGAGAGATACGCCTGAAAGATCGTACTGTGATCACACTTGGCCCTTGCTCTGCCTGGCTCCCAGTGTCAAGAGTTTACAGTACACAGAAAAACAGTCTCAGTCTGGTGAGAGCCTCAACCTCAGTCACCTGGAAGATATTATTAATGAACCAATTATTGGAGTAGCATCACCATTCTGGCTTTGCGCTCTTTAGGCCCTGTCAAATGATACTCACGAACACTATATATTAGCTGCAAACCTCTTCCCTGCATATTATGAAACATTAAGGTTAAAATTCCAATTGCATGAGTCTTAATTTTAACTTTGCATATTCCATGTATGTTCTGTATTACCATAATCATCACAGAGTCTGTGCAGTCAAATATAGGAATTGCCACACTGGGTTAAACCTTTGGTCCACTGAGTCCAATATCCTATCTCAGGCATCAGCCAGCACCATTAGGTGCCTCAAAGCAAGGTGCAAGAACCCCACAATAGCAGATGTGGGATAATCTACTTTGTGAAGGTCTCATTCTAACCCCTAATAGTGGAGATTGGCTTTGGCCCTGAAACAGGAGGTTTGTCTCCTTCTCAATACTCTCATTCTTCACATTAATTATGACAACTCTGGACAGTCTTACCAGTAGAAATAATAGCTCTTATATAGAACTTTCCATCAACATATCTCAAAGCGTTTTACAAAGCAGATCAGTATCACTGTCCCCATTTCACAGATGGGAAAAGTCAGTCTCAGAGAGGTGAAGTGATTTGCTAACACCCAGCAGGCCAGTGGGAGAGTTAGGAATAGAATGCAGGTCTCCGAAATCCCAGTCCAGCACTCTATTCCATAGGCTACACTGCCTAATCCAGGGATTGGCAACCTTTGGCACACAGCCCGCTAGGGAACCCCTGGCGCAGGCCAAGGGATGTGCTGGCTGCCCTTCCCACAGTCCCATTGGCCTGGGATGGCAAACTGTGGCCAGTGGGAGCTGTGATTGGCTGAACCTGTGGACGTGGCAGGTAAACAAACCGGCCCAGCCCGCTAGGCTTCCCTGGCGGGCCGCGGGCCAAAGGTTGCGGATCCCTGGCCTAATCTATCCCCTCCTCGACTCTTGCTAAATTTTTGGCCTCAACAATATCATGTGGCAGTGAGGTCCAATGTCTAATTACACATTGTATGACATAGCATTTCCTTTTAGTGATTCTAAATTCCCCACCTTTCAGTGTCAATGAGTGTCCCCTTGTTCTTGTGTTATGAGATCAGGAGATGAGAAGCTCTAAACCATTCTTTATTTTAGACTTTTATCTTGTCCTGTTTATTGGTGTCCTTGACAAGGTTAAACAAATCCCTATCTTTTTAACCTCACTTCATAAGAGTTTCTTCAGCCCCCAAATCATTCTTGTAGCCCTTTTCTGAACTTCCTCAGATTCTGTTACATCCTTTTTGAGATGGTGTGACCAGAACTGAACTCAGTATCCAGGTGAGGCCAGTCCATAAAGGTACATAAGGGCATTATAAGAGTCTCTGCATTATTCTCCATCTTGTTTCTTATGCATCCTAACATCTTGTTTGCTCTTCTGACTGCAGCTGCACATTTAGCAGGTCTTCATGGAGCTGTCTACAGTGATGCCCAGGTCCCTCTCCTGAATTGATTCAGTTAATATAAAACTCTGTAAGGTGCATGAGAAGTTTATCTTCCCCCACCCTCCCAATGTGAATTACTTCACATTTATTGATTTTTAACGTCCTCTGTCACCATACTGCCCATTCCCTCAACTTCGTTAAGTCCCTCTGAAGTTCCTCACACCCTTCTCTGGATCTAAATAACATTGTGTCACCTGTAAATTTTGTTGGCTCAGTGTTAATGCCCTTTGCCAGAGCATTAATAGATTAAACAACACTGTACCTAATGTGGAATCTTGAAGTCCCTACTGGTCATCTTTTGCCATGATGAAATTTGACCATTTATTTCTATGCTCCTTCCTATCTCTTAGATAGTTTTTGATTCATGACAATACTTTGCCTCCCACCCCATATAAATGGCTATATATAAAATGTGCAGACGAAGATTCATGTATACAGGTACACAATTCTTCTGATTTAGTCTTGTTGGAGGAGCAGCACCAGAAAAGGGCTGTTCCTTTCCACGAACTACGTGCTGAGTCACTCAGCTTTGAGTGATTGTACCAGAAGGCACTTCTCGCTGTAGCTTCAATTCTAAAGGATCTCAAGGAGTTTTACAGTTTCTCTATAAAGGGATCCTTTCCCCTATAGTGCAACAGCCTCTTGGGTGGAATTCAGCAGCCACTGACACTACAAAACAGTGTATAGGTGCTAAAGTGAAGATTAACTTCTCCAGCTGACACTACAGGGGAAAACTTGCTGCAGTTACTGCCATATCATGACCTCAATATCCTGACTCGCTGTAGCTCACGAAAGCTTATGCTCAAATAAATTTTAGTCTCTAAGGTGCCACAAGTCCTCCTTTTCTTTTTCCTAGAGTTTTTCCTCAAAAAGCTCTTCCTGCAGTGAGGCCCTGAACCTCTGCAGCTGCTTGGCCTTCTCCCACACTTCAGCATGGCTCTGAGCCACACATTACAGGACTCAAGGCCTTTCTGAATCTGTATAAACAAAAGGCCACATTTGAAGACAGCCCCAGCTTTGCATGAGTGATCACTGGGTGCATATATCTGCATAATTTAGCATAGTCTTCTGCAAACTGAAAGGCTTCCATCTACTTCATTCTTAAATGACATCATCACTCCGAGATGGTAACTGGCTCTTTTATAAGGAGGCTGAGAAATCTCCAACTGTAGCTTCCTCAGTGCCAGAGAGAAAAAGATTTCAGTCCCAAAATGGGTCTGTTCAGAGAGCGAGAGAACAACATATTCATTCCCACTCTGGCACTGTAATGCAAATACAAGGAAGCAGCCCTGGGGGAGCGTCATTATAAAGGCCAGAAAAAAAGTTTTGCACAGAATATTGAGGAAAGCTCCTACTTTTATCCCATATGTTACACACACCTTCCCCTCTCTTAATGCAAGATGGACTCAATGCTTGGAGCGTTAAAGAAAGCCCGAGGATTGGCTGTCAGCCACAGATGGGGTAGCACTGCCAGAGGGGATGTTGCAAACCTAGTATCAGGACAAGCTGTTCCCTAGCCCATTATGGGGGGTACTGTGCTGATGGAAAGGGTGGCTCCACACTGGTGGCAGAGGGTCCCACCCATGCTGGAGAAGTTGCTCCCTAACCTGGTATTACGGGGGATCTGAATTTCTAGAGCTAAGAAGGAGGATGGCCCAGTGGCTAGGGTACTAGCCTGGTACTTGGGAGATCCAGGTTCAATTTCCACGGACTGCCTATGTGATTTGGGAAATAGTGCCAGGCATCGGGGTGCTCAAAGTCACAAGTGAGGGGCATCAGCAGGCCTGTGAAAGGAACCCAGACAGGCGGGCCTGCTGTGGGGGTTGTAATGGGCCTGAGAGGCAGTGCCACCCAGAAGATTCAGGGGGCCTGGGGCAAAGCAATTTCAGGGGCCCCTTCCATTAACTAAAAGTTAGTTTTGCCGCCCCGAGCGGGGAAGAAGAAAAAAAGAAAAACCCAAGTCATGCCGCCGAAGAAGGAAGAGGACAGGAGGACCCACTGCCAAATTGCTGCAGAAGACTGAAGCGGAGCAATTGAGCTGCCGCCAACGAGGAGGAGAGGGACTGAAAGACTTGCCACCGAAATTGCCCCCACCCTGTCTCCGAGGCCTGGGGCAAATTGCCCCATTCGCGCTCCCCCCCGCCAGTCCTGCTGAGAGGGGAAGTGCTGTGCCTCAGGCCTGCTGTGGGGTTGTAGTGGGTCTGAGGAGAGGAAGTGGTGAGCATGGGGCCTGCTGTGGGGTTGAGGTGCTGAGCATGGGGACTGCTGTAGGTTTGTAGTGGGTCTGAGGGGAGGAAGTGCTGAGCATGGGGCCAGCTGTAGGGTTGTAGTGGAGTCCAGAAAGGCGAGATCATTGGCAGGCAAATTCCATAATTGTGCTATCTGTTTTTTGGCAGCAGGAGCTAGCTGGTGAGTGGCATGTCTGTGCGAGGCAGCCTGGCCCTGTGCAAGCAGCATAACTCTGCCAGACATCAGAGAGAAAACAAACAGGAACATCTGACTGTCATTTGACCTTTCGAAGAAACATGGGAGTCTGCACAGTGCTGGCTTGAGCCCCAGCAGTGGCTGCTATCCCATTCCCCATCTCCACTCCCAGGAATCTGTCTATGTGGAGAAGGCTCACGCCCATATCCCGAGTTCCATTCCCCACCCCCAAACTGGAAATCAGGCCACAGTTTCCCAGTCTCTAGTTCCCTTAACTCTAGGAGATGGTGACCCACACTCCCCAAGGGTATTAGCAACATAGTGAACTCAGCTTCCAAGATAATGTGACACCCATATTGGCTGCACCATCAGCACTGGAGATAAGTGTTATATCTCACAGACTGTGATGACAGGCATGGTATAGATATAAGCAGTCATCAGGAAGAATCCCAAGGAGTGTGTGTGCGCGTGCACACACACACGGATCATTCACACCCCCACTGAGCTGCAGCTACTTCTAGGGTAGGGCACAGCAGCTGTTTAACAACCCCACAGCAACACAACAAATTTTGGAACAGAAAGTGAAGAGGAACATGTGTGATGGTTGCTCTTTTGCACAGTATTCAGAAACTGTTGCTGTCTTCAATACATACTTCTCTCCCTGTGGCTTTTAGAGAGGTATGCTGCAGCCTCCCCCATCTTTTCTCTTGAAGAAGCCCAGGTGCTCAGAGCCCACACAGGTTGAGGGATGAGAGAGAGGTGGAAGAGCACTACCAGGATATATATAGCTCAACCCCTATTGGTGCAAGGCAGGATTATTCACTACAGTTCGTTCTCCAGTTTTTCAAGTGATGGGACTCTGTACTCTTCCCTGGGGACATGGACATGGGCACATCCTGCCCCAAATTACTCACAGTCTAAATAGACAAAACAAACCAAGGGTGAGAGAAAGAAAGGCTTCTCTCATTTTTACAGATAGCGAATTCTAAAATTTAATGGTCCTCCATCTGGATCCCTTTCACTGTCAGGCTGTATTTCTGAAAACCCTAAATTTTCCTTTGATTAATTTCAACCCATTCCCAGAATTTACGTGTCTTGGACCCCCAAACAATTCTTCTTCCTGCTTGGGTTTTCCCTCCTCTCTAAACTTAAACATGTTTTTCACACTATTCTCAGTGTCTGGCCAGATGATACATATCAGAAACTCTTTTAATCTTCCCTTTCAGTTTTGTTGCTCTTCTGGGATTGAGGTGGCTAGACCCACAGAGAGAGCAGCACACCTTTGTCCCAGGACATTATGCCCCAGCACATGCGGCCCAAATGTACTGGGCGGTTTTTTTTTTTGGCAGCTGCAAGCGTATTCATATCTATGTCATATCACTCCTACATCTCTTTCAGCTATTACTACTTTCTTAATATTCCTATTGAATGGGCGTGGTTTGGATTAGCAGCACTGTCCCAAATGAAATCTCCTTTTGTCATTTCCCTCCAAAAATTCCTTTCTCTGTAGGTCCTTTGGATTATCCTTCTGTCCATCGTGGCTGTTCTGAACACCTCATAATTTACTATAATCAGTAAATTTAATCAACACAGTGTTTACATCCCATTCCAGATCACTAGTAAAGATATTAATTAAAAGTAGGGCTAACTTGGTACCTGCAGTTACCCACTAAATACCTATCCCCTTCACAGATCAACAGAATACAACAAGGCACATCAAACTGCTTCATAATGTTGGACCACAGTTTAATAAAGAGATTATGTTGTAGCAACCTCCCCTTCCATTCACCAGCACATGTGATAATTACAGCAACTGCTTACATGAAAAAGCAGTACAGTAGAACCTCAGAGTTACGAACTGACCGGTCAACCACACACCTCATTCAAGGTAAGGAAACTGTTTCTGTGCGTGTTACATTTAAATTAAGTTGGTTAAAAGCAGCATTTTTCTTCTGCAGAGTAAAGTTTCAAAGCTGTATTAAATCAATGTTCAGTTGTAAACTTTTGAAAAAACAGCCACAATGTTTTGTTCAGAGTTATGAGCATTTCAGAGTTGCAAACAACCTCTCTTACCGAGGTGTTCATAAGTCTGAGGTTCTGCTGTATTAACAAAGTATGGTACAGTATTTTTAGCTTTTTTAGTGCACTTCAGCAGTCGGAAACAGCTGTACCCAGCCAGTACTCTGTGGACCACCAATAGGTGATCTGCGGAGCATAGTTTAAAACTGCTACAATACATCTTTATTTTGTACAGCATCTATTTTTGGGTCCACAAATACTTTACAGAGAGAAATAGTAACAAGTGAGGGTGAGGGAGTCACAGGTATTGGCAAGGAGAAAACATCTTCAGTCGGTATGTGAAATCAATCAAGAGTCAATGGGCAGGGCTCTCCAGAGAGGCTCTCATACTAAGAGTGACGGGATAGGCCAGAGGTCAATAAGAGCATAAGAACGACCAGACTGGGTCAGACCGAAGCTCTGTCTAGCCCAGTATACTGTCTTCCGACAGTGGCCAATGCCAGGTGCCACAGAGGGAATGAAGAGAACAGGTAATCATCATCAGGTGATCCATCCCCTGTTGCCCATTCCCAGCTTCTGGCAAACAGAGGCTAGGGACACTATCCCTGCCATCCTGGCTAATAGCCATTGATGGACCTACCCTCCATGAACTTATCTAGTTCTTTTTTGAACCCTGTTATAGTCTTGGCCTTCACAACATCCTCTAGCAAGGAGTTCCACATGTTGACTGTGCGTTGTGTGAAAAAATACTTCCTTTTGTTTGTTTTAAATCTGTTGCCTGTTAATTTCATGTGGTGACCCCTAGTTCTTGTGTTATGAGGAGTAAATAATACTTCCTTATTTACTTTCTCAACACCAGTTATGATTTTATACACCTCAGTCATATCCTCCTGTAGTCTCTTTTCCAAGCTGAAAAGTCCCAAACTTATTAATCTCTCCTCATATGGAAGCTGTTCCATACTCCTAATCATTTTTGTTGCCCTTTTCTAAACCTTTTCCAATTCCAATATATCTTTTCTGAGATGGGACGACCACATCTGCAGGCAGTATTCAAGATGTGGGTGTACCATGGATTTATATAGAGACAATATGATATTTTATGTCTTATCTATCCCTTACTAATGATTCCCAACCTTCTGTTGCTTTTTTGCTGCACATTGAGTGGATGTTTTCAGAGAACTATCCACAATGACTCCAAGATCTTTCTTGAGTGGTAACAGCTAATTTAGACCTCATCATTTTACGTGTATAGTTGGGATAATGTTTTCCAATGTGCATTACTTTGCATTTATCAACATTGAATTTCATCTGCCATTTTGTTGCCCAGTCACCCAGTTTTGTGAGATCCTTTTGTAGCTCTTTGCAGTCTGCTTGGGACATACTGCTAAATGACAATGCTAGATGAGCAGAGAAAGGCAGCAAAGATGGTCTCTGAAATGTGTGGGAACAAGACCATGGCGGATTCTAAAATGAGGGTGATTTTGAACTGAATGAAGAGTCACTGGTGTTTGAACATGGGGATATTATTATGTGCATGGTACTTTTCAGAGCTTTAATGATGATGATGATTGGTAAGTATTTGTATTGTGGTGGTGCCAGAGGTCCCAGTCAGGATCAGAGCCCCTTGATGTTAGGCAGTGTATAAGCACGTGGACAGAAACAGTCCCTAACTCAAAGAGCTTAGAATCTAAAAAACAAGACAAACGGTGGGAAAACAGGATACAGCTTGCAAGCAGAGAGATGACATATTCTGACCCTAGTGGAGGAAAGCATTAAGTATGTGCTAAAGTCTCACTAAAGTCAATGCTTTCCTGAACTCAGGTTAGGATGTAGTGCTTTGCCAATGAGAAAATGGACAGTAGCACTGTACACAGTGAGTCTAAAGAGGTGACATTTAGGAATGTCACAGAGAAAAGAGAAGCGAGAAGAGATGACATTGTTACCTTGCAGCTCTGTGTTCTTGGGGAACCAGGGCGCAGTACCCAGTCTGTCGGACTCAGAAAAGACCTTCTTTCCCCCCCTACCTCCCGCCAGCCTCTGACTGAACCAAATCTGCATCAGAAGAAAGATTTACAAAAAGCAATGAAAAGAAGGGTGACCAAATAGCAACTGTGAAAAAACGGGACGGGGGTGGGGGGTAATGAGCACCTATATAAGAAAAAGTCCCCAAAAACAGGACTGTCCCTACAAAAATGGGACATCTGGTCACCCTAATGAAAAGGCAGTGGGAGACACACCTAGACCCCTGGGATACAGATGACAGGATTAAGGAAACTCCCTTAGCCTCATTTGCATCGAAGATGGGGCAAGGAGGCATCTCCAGTAGCATTCAAAATGGAGAACAGAGATTCCAAGGCAAGAACCGCATGAAATTCTGGGACCAGAAAAGCAGGGAAACACTGCATGATGCGGGATCTCTACTCCAGATGTTAATGAACCCAGCCTGCACACACCCAGCTCAGCAGTTATCAGACCAATTCTAGTAATAAATCCTTTATTGGTATCCAAAATAGTGAAGCTCCCTAATTACATTGTGAGCGCCCTCCAAGGAACACCACCCAAAGACAGGAATGATCAGCTCCCATGGTCTAGTCTGAACAAAACAACTTTGGTATATTCCCTTGTTTACACATAAACAAATCTAGTGTTCTCCCTTGAACCATTGTTGTTTCTCTACAAAAACTCCTACCCACGCTCAAGTAAGTACTCTGATGCCTGGATCCAAAATCTGAATCAGTTCCATTGGGACTTCATCTTCTTCTGACTGATCATGATGGGGGCTCTGCCTGACTCCAGCACTCCGGACCCTCAATTACCACCACCACCTGGGACCCCCGATTGATTCAAGTTTCATGGAGTGGTGAGAACCCAGCTCGCTCTCTCAGCTCATGCTGTTTGACTAGTCTGTCTCACTTTTTTGTTATAGACCATTTTAAAAAGCAATTCAGTGACTCAGCCATTTGAGAACAACTGTTTTAATCTCCCTGTTAATAATGAGCCAGGCTTTTCGCCTCATTCCCCACCCTTCTGGTGCTTGTTAAAACCCTCTCACACCCTTCCTCCCTGTGGCAGCATTAGCTGTGTCTGTTGCAACATTCATCTTTTCCATGAGACTCTGCCTTGTCTGGTTGCCTCCTACTCCTCCAGTCCCATGATAGATGTTTACTAACCTTGAGGGGACCGTGCTGGCCATTGCTAGCTCCTTATATTGTTCCTTTTCAGTGGAATTGTATCTGTGATTTGCTGCCAATATCTTAACAAGGGGACCCCACAAAAATATCCCTCTTAATCCTGAGATAAACTCCATGTGCCAGGTTACAGTAGGCAAATGAAATAATTCATTGTTTCTGCATTTAAGCAATGACACTTTCTTATCAGCAGAACCAAGAAATGCTGCAACACAACTATGCAGCATTGCTTGATAAAGATGTACTTGGCTGGGAATATTACATTTTGCTCCCGAGTGTTTTGGTGGTACAACCCAGGATCCATCTTGTTTCATCTGAAGTGTAAGGTGGGGTGAGAAGCTTGTAGAATGACCAAGAAGTATCTCTCCCCTAGGGATTCTTTTAAAAAATACAGGTACCTGTCAACAGATTAAATCTGATGCATTACTGTGCTATTCAACACTATGTTTATGATCCTCACATATAAGCTCTCTCTTGCAGGAAGGATTTAGCTGTACCAATGGAGGAGATAGTTATCAGAAGCGGGGAAATCACCCCAACCTTCCCTCCAGTTTGCAAATTTTAGGTGGCATATTTTTGGCAAAGGCTCCCAAGGAACCCTCTCGTTGCTTACTGCATTTTGGAGTCTGTTCAAATGCCCCAAGACTCATTCCCACTCATGGATGTTAATACTTCCTCATACTGCTCACTCCTCACTAGCTTTTCTTATCTCCAAGCCTCTCATCCTGCTGCATTCTGGGAACCCCCAATGCCTCACTATGCAGAATGTCATCTACATCTAAAATGAAGCCAATAAACTAACCATGGCAGAAGGAAAGAGAAGCATGAGGGCCCACTTCTCTCAGTTACCAGCCTCTGACTTGAAACCAGCTATCCTGTGCCTCTGTCATTTCTTCTGACTTTGCATGCTTGGATTTTGGGTGCCACCTTGCAACTTCTCTACATGGTCTGGATTCCTGGGGTTTGATTTACAGCCTGATGTGCAAGGCACTCTTTCACCTATGTCTACAAGGTTATATAAATGCACATAGCACTTGGGTCACCCATGTCCATTCTATTAGCAAATGCCTTGTTATTCTGTGTTCAGTATTGAAAATGTGGCAGCTGGAGAGAACCAGAGGTGCTCCCCCAAGCCCACATCGCACTGGGTTCACCCTCCCCCATGCATCACAGTGGGGACAATGCACCTCAGTCAATGCCTTTCATCAGGAATATACATAGAGCCCTGCAAACCTTCAGATACCCACTTTACATCTGTGGATATCCATGAACCACATTTGCGGCTCGTGGATGGATGTGGATCCAAATTTTATAGCTAGAGCCCTGCAAATTTGCGGATATCCGCTTTACATCTGTGGACATCTGCGGACCATGTTTGCGGATCATGGATCGGATGCGAATACAAATTTTGTATCCATGCAGGGCTCTACATATACATCTCATTGCCTCATACTGAGCTCATGCCAGCCCTCCCTTCACAACAGGTGGACTCACTTTCCTCATGCTATCTGACCATGCTGGCTTCCCCCACCGCATTAGTCAACACTCAAACCTAGCCCTGATCTTAGATCCACTCACCTGCACTGAAAAAACAATGAGGAGTCCTTGTGGCACCTTAGAGACTAAGAAATTGTTGACACTACATGTTGCAGATGCTGCTGGAACAATGGGTGCCCCATAATCTGTCCTCCCCTATTATGTCCCAGACAGATTAGGTAAGTGGAAACCAGGTGGCAATAGGCTGTTTCTTCCTCCAAGTTTGATGTCATCCCCAGATTTGAATATGGGGGAATTTACACCAAAGAAACACATGACAAGGAACAACCGTGAGCAGGCAAGATAGAGTAGCATGGTATTGGGCACAACATAAATGTCTGACAGCCAGCCACACGGAGCCCAGCTACCATAGTGCTCAGATACCCTTGCGGTGGGCCCAGTATCAGAACCTGAAGAGAGCCACACAAGGGAAAAAGAGGACTTAGGAATCTCTTGGGTTTGTTTTTTAGTTAGGTGGTAAAAAAGCCTCTAGGACAGGGGTTCTCAAACTTCATTGCACCGTGACCCCCTTCTGACAAAAATTACTACACGAACCCAAGAGGGGGAAACCAAAGCTTGAGCCCACCTGATCTCCACCACCTTGAGGGATGGGGGAGGCAAAGCCAAAGCCCAAGCCCCACTACCCCAGGACAGGGAAGCCAAAGTCCAAGGGCTTCAGCCCCAGGTGGGGGGCCTGTAACCTGAGCCCTGCCACCCAGGGCTGAAGCCCTCGGGCTTGGGCTTTGGCCCCGGGCGCTGGGGCTTGGACCCCAAGTGATGGGGTTTGGGCTTCACCTTCAGCCTCATGGTCCAGCAAGTCTAACACAGCCTGGTGACTCCATTAAAATGGGGTCCTGACCCACAGTTTGAGAACCCCTGCTCTAGAATCATTCAGCAAGACCTGGACTGGACTGAAAGTGGCAGGGAAGCATAACTGCTTAGAGACTGACAGATGCTTCACCCCCTAGGGCAGGCCCCCTGGGGAGAGTCACCGCTTTAGATAAGAGGTACAGTACCATACCGCAGCCATACACCGAGACCTGAACTCCCAAACCTCATGGCATTGCTCCACCGCCACCCACCTCTTCTCTGAATGACAGGTTTCAGAGTAGCAGCCGTGTTAGGCTGTATTCGCAAAAAGAAAAGGAGTACTTGTGGCACCTTAGAGACTAACAAATTTATTTGAGCATAAGCTTTTGTGAGCTACAGCTCACTTCATGGTGAGCTGTAGCTCACGAAAGCTTATGCTCAAATAAATTTGTTAGTCTCTAAGGTGCCACAAGTACTCCTTTTCTTTCTGTGAATGAAGATTCTGCCATTTAGGTGAATTTCCCTGGATACCTAACTTCACATTTCCTGACCCTGAAGTCATAATCCATTTGTGTGTGCCCATTTCCCCAAATCTTCCTGCATGGGGTGAAGTTTCCATCTGAACTCTGTATTGCTTGTAAATATTCAGACCTCACAACTAGTTCTACTTTCAGCGGCTCTTAAATGTGTTATAAATTGCATTAGATCCCAGCCCTGGGCAAGGGGTCCCCACTTATTACTCCTCTGCATGAGGACTCACTGCCATTAGATTGTACTCTACACTTCCTGCCTGTTTCACACTGGTAGAAGTCAAATGTTTAGGCGCTTGCGATGGTACAAATAAATGATAATTATTGTGAAGATCTGACACCAAAAGATATTGAAGACAAAATTGATGAACTAAAGGCTGGCAGAGTTCCCAAACCTGGCCCAAGAAATGGATGCTTTTCTTGTGAGCCAGCTGGTGGTCTTACTTCTCTGACTGAACCACCCAAAGGACCTGGATTTGGAGTTCGAGCAGACCTCTAAGCATTTCTGTAATAAGTTATAAAAACATAAGTTGTCTGAAAATAAAACACTTTTAACCTCAAAAAAAAAAAAACTCTCCAGCCATCTCACTGTCTTACTGCTGATGCCTATAGCTGTAATCTCATTTGATAGCCACCTGTGTGTATCTTGCAAAAGGCTCCAGGTGAATGTAAGCCACTGATCCAGCTATCACCTATATTCTGTGTTCTTCCTCCAAAGAATGCAATCAGCTTTGTTTGAATTGATCTCTTTCTCATAAGCTCTGGGCAGAACTCCCACTTCTATCCAAGTTTATCCATAAGAAGCCATTTCAGGAGGCCTCCAGAAACACAGCTAACCAGGCTGTAATTATTGGTTTCTCTCCTGCTTCTCCTTTTAGAGATTGGTGTCACAAGTGTCTTCTGAAAGGCTCAGACAACAGTCAAGCAACATACAGAATAAAGATGCTAAGGGCTGTTCTGTTCTAGTTCTTAATCATCTAAGATTCTGTTTTGGATCCCATCTGATACAGGCAGGGGTGAGGCACTTGAATCAGGATGCATGAAAGAAAGTTCAGAAAGGGCAGGTGAAAAGGGAATTTAGGCAAAATCTTTTTAGGAATTATTAAGGTCATTAGAAGAAGCAAATGACCTGGACTTGCCAAAAGGCAAGGCACTATCTAATTGGTATGATCTATTTGTATGGCTGGTACATTATGAAAAATAGGCCTAAGCCTCCACAGACTGGATCTCTGCATTGAAAAAAATAACAAGGCAGCAGTGCCCTGGGGGCACTAGTGCCTAGATACAGGAACCAGCTGCTCAAGGAAATGTGCTAGAAACTGCAAACTCATTGTGCATCACTAATGGCAGCTTCGGGGAAAACCTTACTGTCCTGAGATCAGAATTCAGCTTGTGAAGTGTGTTTTACTGCATGGGGTGGGGCGTCTCTTTATATAACTCTGTTAATGTCCACCCTAATGATGAACTGGACCCCTCTCCTTTCCAGAAGAAAAGTGGCCATAAGACAGTCTGCTTTGTGCTAGATGAATATCTTCAATAAAAACAATTTGTTAAACTGAGACCTTGAGGCATTTAACTAACAAGAGCCCACATCCCAGGTAACTGGATTTAGCAGATAGACTCAGGCTTCCCAAAAGCCCTTTAGACTGGCTAGTCTTCTCCTCCAGCGCTGGGCTTTATTCTGTGCTCAGGTTAGTGCTGACAGAAGACAGCAGAAATGCGTCATTCTTTAGTAACAATAATCATCCAAGGTCCTTCTCCAGCACCTTCCCTCCAAGGCACTCAAAGACCAGAGACAGGCCTCTGATGTTAGTGGGTCACCAAAGTGAGTTAGGAGCACATGGCCAATTGAAAGTCAGAGGGACTTGTGCTCCCCTAAGTCACTTAGATCCTTTGGAAAATACCCATTTGAGAGATGGGCCCAGCAAGATTTAAAGGCCAGTTTTAGAGGTACTAAGCACCTGCAGCTCCCACTGACTGCAGAGGAGTTGGGGTGCTCAGGCCCAGGATATACACAAAGGTTGTTGAAGAGCTGGGCACAGAGAACAAACATTCTGACTTTAGTCTGGAGCCACAAGACACTTGCGGGGGAATGAGGCATTCTTGGCAGGAGCACAGCCACTGTACATTAATGAGTTAAAGAAGGAGTGTGTTCGAGTGGAGGTAGACTCCACTCAGAAGGAAAGCATGTGTGTTTGTGGGAGGAATCCCAAGGATTGAATCGGCAGCTCAAAGGGGATGCAGAGAGAAACTGGACACAAACTGGGAATTGGAATAAAAATATCTCGGTGCCTCCCCCAGGGTTTCCTCCCAACAGCCACACAGCCTGTGCTGGAATTCAGGGCATGACAGAGGAACCAATTCAACCGCAGATTTTGTCTAATGAATTTTGAAACTATCTTTGGAAGAGAAAAGAACCCTCCTTTCCAATCCCAACAAACCCTCCCCAGAAACATACAGTGATTCAACTCGCTCTTTTCTCTCCCTCATCTGCTGAGTCCACAAAAACTGCCCAGTGACCAAGGGGGTTCCCAACTGCTGCCCCACAGGCCATATTCCCCACAGATCATCCCCTGGCTCACAGGCCATCAGTCAACAGGTCCAATCCCCATGAGTATCCCGAGGCAGCCTCTCACCTGGCTACCCAGTCCTTATGAAATACCCACTGGTGGAGGCCCCACAGACACTTTCCCACACTAATAATCCTATGTACCATTCAAAGGCAGGCACACAGTAACACAGTCTATCCACCAGCCAAGGGCTGCAGGCAGATTCCCCTGTTGTTTTCATAATCTATTTCCAGACAGACACATCATAGGGTCTTTTTTCTTTACTCAACAGTTTCCCCTTCCTTTTGTGAGGCCACAACGACCCTGGGTGGCTCACTGAGAGGAAGAGTCTGTGTGCAAAGAACACAAGACTAACTCCCATAGGAGACTATGTGCCTGAAAAATCCCCCAGATGAATTCTGCATATGCCTCCCCTGCACCCCCCACTGTCCAGAGCCCTTAGGCCCATATCCACCATGCCCACTCCAACCCCACTAGACCAGCCACAGCTGCATTCCTGGTGCACATCCCCTCCCTTGCTTTTGCCTGCCTGTACTGGCCATTCACAACCCATAGCCCCTGTGCTTGAATTGTTATACATCCCCCATCCCCCACACCTGCTAAGGATACATCTTCCTGGGTCAATGCTGTGTTCATGGCACTGACATGGGCAGGAGCAGCAAATGGGGCTGTGCTCTGCATGCTTCACCTCAGGAAATTCTTCTCATGGATGCTTTGGCCTGGGAAGGAACAACTCCAGACCCATGCATCTTTTTGTGCCCACACAGACTAAATGGGGCATAGGAGTGCCTGCACATCTCCTCTGCCTATTTGTAATAACGTCTATGTGAGAGGAGGAACATTCAGCTGAACTGCAACCATGGGGCAGTGGGGGAGGGAGGGGCAGCACCAATCTCCTTGTAGCAAGAGGGACCCCCCTAACCCATCAGCCTCTGTGGACAGAAGATGGGACCCTGGTCTGCCTGAGATGATGCCTGGCTTGGGGGGGGTTTTCCCAGTGGGATCAATGCTGTTGGGAGTGGGATAAAGCCCTGTCCCTGAGATCAGAGTGTTTGAACCAGAGAGCCTGTCTTTTCTGCAGTCAGGAGCCAGCAGGCACCAGCTGCAGAATTTGCCGCAGTATAGTGTGTGTGTGAGAGAGAGAGAGAGAGAAAGAGTGAGTGTGCAGCAGCCATGCTCCTCCCCTCCAGCCTCCTCCCTGTGTGATAAATGTGTCTAACTCCCTCCCTTCTTCCCCGCTCCACTCCCACTCCAAGTCCCAGCCTGATCAACCCCAGCCCCTCGCCCTGGCTCCCCTCCCCCACTTAATTAAGAAGTCTTTTGTTGGCTTCACCAGACTTTCAATTGCTCCATCACTGTTCATCAGGGTTTGCGTCTCCCTCTTTACACTAACCCCACAACACAGCAGCCTCTGGCCAGTGCTCATGGGGCCAAGCCTGCACCTGCCTCTTGCCCTCTGGTTCTGTCTAGACTAGGAGAAAAGACTGTATTTAAAAATATTTTAACTGACATTCTTAACAGTAGCATTCACAGGGTTTAACACCTTCATAATATATTAGCTGGTGGTGGTCAGTCAGCTCTGGACACGCCCTGTGAAACTAGAGCCCTCCACTTTGCTGATGGGACAGCGGGTAGCCTCCGCCCTGTAACCTTGGGAATCCAGGACAGGAGCTGCATGCAAAGGGAGGGGCTCACCCAGCGCAGTGTCTGTGCTAAAGGGAAGGCACAGCAGGAGCAGGGGACTGCCAAGGACAAAGACTGGGAGTACACAAGTGCTTCACTCTCTTCTCATGTCCAAGGAACTGAAAATCTGAACACTATCACTAGCGTGGATACAGGGCTGGCAGGACACGCACCCCCAGGACAGCAACATCAACTCCACACGCCCAACCACTTCATTCCTCTGTTTAGTGCCCTGGAAAGGCTGCATCACTCGTACATTTCACAGGCAGCTTCCCCTTTTCCTCCCCCACAAACTGGAAGAGTGTGGATGCTTTCTGGCTTCCTGTAGTGGAAGAATGAAGTGTTGAATAGCTCCAAGCCAGACTTTAGTTAATGCAAGGATACTGCTGTGTGTGTGTGAGAGAGAGAGCGAGCAAAGGGGGCTCCCAGTACCCCTTTCCAATCTATTAACAGCACTGCATTCCACCTTGACACCCTCACCCTCTTCCTGATTAGCATTAGCCTCATTCCAGCATCAGCACCATACAGACATTTCAGTCACCAATTCTTGCCTACGGGAGTGCCTGTGAGACGCCATGCCGCCCCCAGGTAGAGGGACCAGCACACTGCCCTCAGGCAAGGCAGTGCTGACACAAGCTCTGATTCTGCACACTCCAGGTTCCTGGCACTCAGTATTTTTCCCTGGGTCCTACCCTGTGTTAGCCATCCTGAGATATGTCTGAGCCAGAGAGACAAGTGCAGAGAACAGCTGAGCAGTCAGAGAATCCAGAGTCTCTCTGTCCCTGGGGCACTTGGGACAAGAGCAGCTGACAAGGGGCGAGGTCCTCATATAAAAACTAGCTCTGCCTGCAGCCACCTTACCCTCTTGTCACTGTCCTTTTCTGCCCAGTCCCCATGCAGCATCCCCTGCCCTATTTCAGCAGATCAAATAGAGAAACTGCATCTACCAGGAATCACTGCAAAGCTCCCCCAGGAAACGTGATGGCAGATCTACCAACCACTCCTCAGCCACAGCAGGGTGACATCCAGCCAATTGCATCCCCTTGAGATCAGACACGGCAGAGCTGGGACAGCAGACAGGGTGGATCTCCATGTGCCACCTATTATCCAGATTTCCTGTGAGCACCTCCAGATGGAAGGAACCCCCTACCCCAAAGTGATGAGTTGTTTTGGTACCTCCAACCCTTAAACAATCCAGCTGGGAGCTAAGCAGTGTCACCCCAAGAATGAGGCCAATCCTGACTATCTCGATCCTGCACGCCACCCTCTCCCCATCCCACTGCTGGAGATCTCCATTAACTCTCAGTCGCCCTCGAACACCCATTCACACCAGGCTGAGTGCACAGGATGGGAAAGAGGAGTCTGCACGTACCATAGGGTCCTGGGATGAGCAGCCCATGGAAGTAGCAGCCGCTGCTCAGGATGCCTGGAGAGTCACAGACACAAACCGGCTGCAGAAGGCAGCTGTTATGTCAATGCAAATCGGGGAGGAGCTGGCCAGCCTCTCTCTGACACCCATTCAACAATGCGCCAGGCAGACTTAACCCTCTCTGGGCCAGAGTCTTTGCCTGGAGAACACCCGGAACCAGAGCCTAGTCCTAGGCACCCCGCACCCCTGCTGCTCCCTGATCATTAACCGTCAGGGAGGGGCCAATGCCCAGCCACTGCCACGAGTTCCCTGTTAACCCCATGCGTGCCAGTGCCCAGCACCAGGCACCTCCATGCCTTCCAATTGAGCCCTCTGGGTACCAAGCCTGGCCCTGGGCACCTCCACACCATCCTGTTAACCCCTTGGGTACCAAGCCTGGCCCTGGGCACCTCCACACCATCCTGTTAACCCCTTAGGTACCAGAGCTCGCCCCAGGTACCTCCACACCATCCTGTAACCCCCCTGGGTACCAATCCCGGCCCCAGGCACCTCCACACAATCCTGTTAACCCCTTGGGTACCAAAGCCTGGCCCCAGGCATCTCCACACCAACCTGTTAACTCCTTGGGTACCACAGCCTGGCCCCATCCACATCCACCCCATCCTGTTAACCCCTTAGGTACCAGAGCTCGCCCCAGGTACCTCCACACCATCCTGTAACCCCCCTGGGTACCAATCCCGGCCCCAGGCACCTCCACACAATCCTGTTAACCCCTTGGGTACCAAAGCCTGGCCCCAGGCATCTCCACACCAACCTGTTAACTCCTTGGGTACCACAGCCTGGCCCCATCCACCTCCACCCCATCCTGTTAACTTCTTGGGTACCAGAGCCTGGCCCCAAGCACCTCCGCACCATCCTGTTAACCCCCTGGGTACCAATCCTGGCCCCAGGCACCTCCACACCATCCTGTTAACCTCTTAGGTGACAAAGCCTGGCCCAAGGTACCTCCATACCACCCTGTTAACCTCTTAGGTGACAAAGCCTGGACTCAGTCTCAATAGTCATTAACCCCTTGGGTGCCAGAGCTCAGCTCTAGGAATGGCCACATATTCCTTGTTCATTAATGCCCTGGGTGCACCAACTCTCGGTGTCCCAAGAGGAGAGCTCTGATACTTCATTAGCAACATCAGAGCTTGCCCATGCCTTGAAATCCATGCTACTGGGTAAGGCTCCTTGCGCAGACACTTTCCCAGCTTATTTTTATAAACATGTTTCTGACCCCTTTGCAGGCAAGTTGCTACCTTGTTCAATGGAGGAAAGTACCCGCCCCACGCTTGGAGGAGAGCCTGTATTTCAGTTATTCCCAAGTTGGGCTGGGGCCTCATGTCATGCCCAAACTATACAGAAATCTCCTTAATTAGCATTTGAAATATTGGCCAACATTTTGGCTGACAGGCGCAATATCATCCATCACAGCCAGATGGGGCTTATTAAAGTCCAACATGGTTCAGATAACTAAAAACAGTTAGTAGCTATAATAATCGCACAGTATGAGGACGCTGATGCCGAAGCACTTCTGCCTTGGATGCAGAAGAGGCCTTTGATCACATGAACGGGGAGTACATGCTATAGACCCTCCAGAGCCTGGTTTCAGGCCTGTTTTTAGATGATGGGTTAAACTTCTATATAAGGACCCCACATCTCTAATCTTAACCAATGGCATAATTTCACACTCATTTAACCTTCTCTGAGGTACCATATAGGTTGTCCACTGTCCCTTCTTCTGTTTGATCTAGCCATAGAGCCCATGAAGACCACTACAGGCTCTCACCCAAACATTTGAGTATCAAGATTGGCCCACTGGAGTACCATTAGATGGTATGTGCTGATACCCTTCTGTTTATAATGAACCTTGAAATCACAATCCCTGCCCTTCTTGCATTAATCCAATACTTTGGCCCACTTTCAGGCTGTAGCATTAACTGGAAAAAGTTAGAATTACTTTAGATTGCCTGGCTGCCTTTTAGCGGGGCTTTCTCCCAGTGGAATTTTCATAGGCAGCGAGAGGCAGTTAAATACTTGGGGGTACAAATAGCAAGAAACCTTAAAAAAACTGAAAAAATGAATTTAGATTCTAACCTTCTGCAGCTGGCAGAAAACACCAATCAATGGAGGTGCATTCACTGAGCCTGGGTGGGGGGGATTAATCCAGTTCAGATTAATGTTTTACCTAGATGTTTATACATTTTGAATGGGCTTCCTGTCATCATCTCACCATTCTATTTTAAAAGCTTTAATAGGATTATCGACACTTGTTTATGGGGCCTAGCATAACACCCCAGACTATCTTGGAGGAAGTTTCAGCTCCTTCCCATTGGAGGTGTCTTCAGACTCCCAGACCTTCATAACTATTATGTTGTCTGTTTCATGTCCAGATCTCTCACAGTTTGCAACACGTAAACAATACCATCCCTTATGGATGGGGATTAAAAGAAAATGAATTAAATCAATCCCCCTGTTGGGATCCTTACCCTACCCTACAGAGAAAAAGAAAATGCCCTCTGTAGTGGCCACTAGGAGAGTATGGACCATTTTGACCAACAGATTCCATTTTCACTCTTCGCACCATACAAAAGCCACTACGTGGGGTAATAGT
Organism: Chelonia mydas; assembly: GCF_015237465.2. Lineage (NCBI taxonomy): Eukaryota > Metazoa > Chordata > Testudines > Cheloniidae > Chelonia > Chelonia mydas. The sequence continues at coordinate 83,634,157 of NC_051250.2, forward strand.
GACTTACAGATTGGCAACCCACCAAACGTATGGAGGGAATGAACAGAAAGAGTAGAGTCCTCTCTCAATTGGTTGGTGATGGGGGAATGGTTCATTCAAGGTGTTATAGCAGTATAAGCTACTAGCTACAGCAATATGGCAATATATACTGCTAAAACCTTTCCTGACCTACCACTTTGGCCCAACACCCGGAGACTACCTGACACACCTGAAGTACAGAACGGTAGAGAAGCTCCACAAACTTCCCAGACCCATATATCTACGTACATGCTTTTCTGATGGAAAAGGTCTCTGATTCCTGAAGCGTCCACTAAATCCGCAGATCAGAGTCATAGAGTTTAAGGCCAGAAGGGACCATCAGATCATCCTGTCTGACCTCCTGTGTATCACAGACCATTAATACCACTCAGCATCCACACACTAAGCTCAACACCTGAAATCAGACCAAAGCATTATAACCCCCAGGAGACTAGGCTGTTATGAGCCACAGGCAGAGAATCGGAGAGACTGAGGTGCACCAACGTTAAGAGTCCCCACAAAGGCAGGGAGATGATTGAGATATACCAGATGATCTTGGCAAGTGACCCGCACCCATACACTTCAGAGGAAGATGAAAACCTCCCAAGGTCACTACCAATCTGACCTGAGGAAAAATTCCTGCCTAGTCCTACATATGGTGATCAATTAGACACTGAGCATATGAGAAAGAGCCAGCCAGCCAAGCACCTGAGAGAGAGACAATGTTTGGTGCCACCTCAGAGCCCTGACCCTCCCTGTCCAATGTCCCATCTTCACCATGGCTATCCTTGATGCTTCAGAGGAATGAGATTTAAAAAAAAAGAGAGAGATAGAGTGCTAGATTGTCTTTTAAAAAGCTCCACAATGGTTAATTGTATTGCACAATGCAAAATTTGCTTCTATAGATGTATGTTAACATTTAATTCAACAACAACAGAAAGTATTTAGAATGTACTGGACACCACAAAGGCTACATAAAATTAAAGCTCTTAATATAAGACCATAAGCTCTTCCTTCAGATAGAAGCTGACACTGTGGCAAAAATAAGGGCACACTCCTGCACATGTTGTAGAAATATCCTCCAGTTAAACAGCTGTGGAAAGCAGTTGACACTAGAATTAAAATGATTTTGGGCTTTAGCAATCAAACATTGGTAGAGAACTACATTAGGATATTTACCCATGAAACGGGGCCTCTCATCAGCACAGCATTAATGGTTCCTGAGAGAAGCCATGATCATGAAGTGAATGATTTTACAGAGTTGGGAAAGTAAATCAATGCACAGAACAGAACAATGGTGTTTTGGTCTCCCTGGCCTTGCAGCCATTGAAAGGGTCATTGTCCTCTACAGGGATTAACTATGTGAGTTTAAAGATATCTGGGCTGCATTTTTACAAACATTAGACTAAGGAGTTCCCAAAGGCCCACTGACAGGTCCAGATCTCCTGCTGCTTCCCCTTCTCCCTCCTTGACTCTTCACCCACTTCTTTTTCCTCCTGCTTTCACTCTTCCCCTCCCTGCCATGTCTGTGTTGTCCCCACATTAATTGTAAAGTTTTGATTTATCTGATTTTATAGTTTAATATTATGATTGTTAAAATGGTTTTTGCACATGTATGCTAACACTATGCTGTATGTCACAGTTGGTCATTGTCATGGGGCAAGTACATTCCGTCCCCGTTTGGGGCGGGGGAAGGAGCCTTATAGCACCAAGGCTGAGTCCACCTGACCACCCTTGGTCTCACGGTGGTACGGCCTAGTGACCAGAGTCAATACGGCTGCCCTCCTTAGCAGGGCTGCACGGCCCAATAGGCAGAGTCAATATGGCTGCCCTCATTAGTGTGGCCTAGTGGCCCAAGTCAATGTCGCTGCCCACTCTTACAGGGCTGAGTAGTTGGATGACCAGAGGGCGATGGGCCTCCACCCGGGGTGGTGGCGGCCAGGGTAGAAGAACCGAGCACTCCCTACTCCACTGGGTCACAGCCCAAGGCCTCGTCAATGGCGAGTGTACTTGTCGCTAGATCAGCAGGGATCCAACCGAAACATGCTGACTTAGTTCCCGATCCAATGGTTAGTCCCCTGGGAAACTTCCTATTGTGTCTTCCAGGGGCGTGGTCCAGAGATCATCCATGAAGCTCCTGGTGGTTCTGAGGTCTCCTGGGTATCTGTAGGAAGCTGACTATCTGCCTGGGTCTCAGAGGACTTGGCCTCCATGATCTTGGGCTTCAGCAGCTCCCGGGGAGGAGCCTGCAACATCCATTCTCTCTTCAGTGTTCGGCCCTGACTGAGCTGGGCTGTTCCCTTTTACACTGATGATCCAGTTGGAGCATGCCCAGCAGGGGTGAGGGGGTGTCGCTTCCTCTGCCCAGAGTGCAGTGTTAATCCCTCTTTGTCCAGTGAGGGGCAAGTACACGCCTCATAGTCATTTTAAGTTAACAATTTTCATTTTTCGTGTTCTTTTTGTATTGTGATGTTTGCATTGAAAAGTAAAAAATAATAAAACCTTAATAAAAAACCAAGCAAACCCTGTGTGCCAGAGCCTGACCCCAGCACCACCACCTGTTCCTCATTTGTTAACCCCCTGGGTGCCAGAGCGCAACCCCAGCACCACCACCTGTTCCTCATTCGATAACCCCCAGGGTGCCGGAGCCGAACCCCAGCAACTCCACTGGCTCCTCATTCGATAACCCCCAGGGTGCCGGAGCCCAACCCCAGCAACTCCACTTGTTCCTCATTCGTTAACCCCAAGGGTACCAGAGCCCAACCCCAGCAACTCCACTTGTTCCTCATTCGTTAACCCCCTGGGTGCCAGAGCGCAACTCCAGCACCACCACTGGCTCTTCATTCGATAACCCCCAGGGTGCCGGAGCCCAACCCCAGCACCACCACCTGTTCCTCACTCGATAACCCCCAGAGTGCCGGAGCCGAACCCCAGCACCTCCACTGGCTCCTCATTCGATAACCCCCTGGGTGCCAGAGCGCAACCCCAGCACCTCCACTGGCTCCTCATTCGATAACCCCCAGGGTGCCGGAGCCCAACCCCAGCACCACCACCTGTTCCTCACTCACTAACCCCCAGAGTGCCGGAGCCCAACCCCAGCACCACCACCTGTTCCTCATTCGATAACACCCTGGGTGCCAGAGCGCGACCCCAGCACCACCACCGGCTCCTCACTCGATAACCCCCAGGGTGCCAGAGCCCAAACCCAGCACCACCACCTGTTCCTCATTTGTTAACCCCAAGGGTGCTGGAGCCCAACCCCAGCACCTCCACTGGCTCCTCATTCGTTAACCCCCAGGGTGCTGGAGCCCAACCCCAGCAACTCCACGTGTTCCTCATTCTATAACCCCCAGGGTGCCGGAGCCCAACCCCAGCACCTCCACTGGCTCCTCATTCGTTAACCCCCAGGGTGCCGGAGCCCAACCCCAGCACCTCCACTGGCTCCTCACTCGATAACCCCCTGGGTGCCAGAGCGCAACCCCAGCATCACCACTGGCTCCTCATTCGATAACCCCCAGGGTGCCGGAGCCCAAACCCAGCACCTCCACTGGCTCCTCATTCGATAACCCCCAGGGTGCCGGAGCCCAACCCCAGCAACTCCACGTGTTCCTCATTCTATAACCCCCAGGGTGCCGGAGCCCAAACCCAGCACCTCCACTGGCTCCTCATTCGTTAACCCCCAGGGTGCCGGAGCCCAACCCCAGCACCTCCACTGGCTCCTCATTCGTTAACCCCCAGGGTGCCGGAGCCCAAACCCAGCACCACCACCTGTTCCTCATTTGTTAACCCCAAGGGTGCTGGAGCCCAACCCCAGCACCTCCACTGGCTCCTCATTCGATAACCCCCAGGGTGCCGGAGCCCAAACCCAGCACCTCCACTGGCTCCTCATTCGATAACCCCCAGGGTGCCGGAGCCCAACCCCAGCAACTCCACGTGTTCCTCATTCTATAACCCCCAGGGTGCCGGAGCCCAAACCCAGCACCTCCACTGGCTCCTCATTCGTTAACCCCCAGGGTGCCGGAGCCCAACCCCAGCACCTCCACTGGCTCCTCATTCGTTAACCCCCAGGGTGCCGGAGCCCAAACCCAGCAACTCCACGTGTTCCTCATTCTATAACCCACAGGGTGCCGGAGCCCAACCCCAGCACCTCCACTGGCTCTTCATTCGTTAACCCCCAGGGTGCCGGAGCCCAAACCCAGCACCTCCACTGGCTCCTCATTCGTTAACCCCCAGGGTGCCGAAGCCCAACCCCAGCACCACCACCTGTTCCTCATTCGATAACCCCCAGGGTGCCGGAGCGCGACCCCAGCACCTCCACTGGCTCCTCATTCGTTAACCCCCAGGGTGCCGGAGCCCAAACCCAGCACCACCACCTGTTCCTCATTTGTTAACCCCAAGGGTGCTGGAGCCCAACCCCAGCACCTCCACTGGCTCCTCATTCGTTAACCCCCAGGGTGCCGGAGCCCAACCCCAGCACCTCCACTGGCTCCTCATTCGATAACCCCCAGGGTGCCGGAGCCCAGGGACATCAGTGGGCTCATTCATTAGCCTTCTTGGTGCCAGAGCCCAGCCTTGAGTGCTTCTACATGCTCCACATTAACTCTGTCGGTGCCAAAGCCCAGCCTGAGAAACCTTCCATATGCTCCCTCTTACTCCATGGGTGACGGAGTATGGCTTCATAAGCCTCCTTGTACTCTCAACAGCCTTCCCCACCAAGTGCCTCTGCACCCATTAACCTTGGTACTGTACCATTACCAGTACCGCCAACCTCAGGGGAGCAGAAATAATGAGTCAAACCCCCAAAATCACGAGATTGGCCTGGAAAATCATGAGATTTCACACCAAGAATATGTTGTGGGTTTTGAACTCCCCCTTACCAATTGTGTGTGTGTGTGTGTGTGCGTGTTCCCTCTAATTTTTTACGTCCATGTGCAGAATGGATTTTATGTGCACCCATATGGAGGTGAGGTGTGACACATTACCTTCACATGGGTACACATAACAAAATTCATGTGGCGGGGGTGGGGCCACGGGGTTCTCAGTGTGGGAGGGGGCTCAGGGCTGGGGCAGAGGGTTGTGTATGGGGGGGATGAAGGCTCCGGCTGGGGTTGTGGGCTCTGGGGGGGGCTGGGGATGAGGGCTAAGGAGTGCAGGAGGGGGCTCAAGACTGGGGCAAAGGGTTGGGTGCAGGGGATGAGGAATGAGGGCTCTGGGGTGTGGTTGGGGATGAGCAGATTGGGGTGCGGGAGGGGGCTCAGGACTGGTGAAGAGGGTTGGGGTGCGGGGGGGTGTGGGCTCTGGGGTAGGGACAGGGATGAGGGGTTTGGGGTACAGGCTGCCCCAAGACTGCTGTGAGGAGAGAGGACTTCCCCCAGCCCTCCCTCGTCGCAGTAGCTCAGGGTCAGGGGAGAGGTGCCTCTCCCTGGCCGCGGTAGCTCCAGCGGGGCTATGCTGGACCGAGGGAGGGGCTCCTCTCCCCGGTAGGTCCGGCGGACCTGGGCCAGGGGAGGGGCTCCTCTCCCCCAGCTGCAGCAAGTCTGGGGCAGGTCCACGCTGGGGCCGGTGGGGAGGGGCGCCTCTCCCAGCTGTGGCAGGTCCACACTGGGGCCGGCAGTTTTGGGCCCTGTTGCAGGAGCTCTCACCCCCACATCTGCCAGCTCCCTGCCCAGGAATTAATTCTGTCCCCAACCAGCCCCCCCTCACAACTGTTCAACCCTCACCCCCATCAATTCAGTAACCTCATCAACTCAGCCCCCAACCCCATTAATTCTGCCCCCCATCAGTTCAGCCCTCCTCAGTGAGCATCCGTGCTCTTACTGGGTTCTTGACCCCCCTCTCCAAGTCTGGAGTGGACAGCTCTTCCCCCTTCATCTCTTGCCAGGCCAAGTGCTGCAAGGAGAGAGGAGAGGCACTGTCCTGTCCACATTACTCACAGGAGGGGAGGGGAGGGTGGGGCGGAGCCCACCTGAGCAGCTAGGCTCTTTGCTCCCGCCTCCACTCCTGCCCCCCTCGGGAAAATGGCTTTAGGTTACTATGGGAAGGGGGAAGGCAACTCTGCCTGCCATAGCTCTGATTGGTTATTCTTCACCAGGAGGCAGGCAAGTGGGGCGGGAACCCAATCAGAGGGCTCAAATTCACCAGAGGACTGGAGCTTCTTGTGTCACTGGTCACCGCCAGAATGGCTTCAGCCCCAGCCAAAATCCCACCACTGCAAAAACATCACGAGAGCTGGCAGCATTGCATTACTCTGACCAAAGCACTCCTTCATTGCTCTGCCCCTGTACATTTCACCACAGCTGCCAAGTTTTGTTAAGCTCTATGTGAGATTTTATGCATGTTATATAATGAACCCATATTTAACTCCATTTGATGGCATTTCTCTGTCTGCCTGCCTGTTGGTCTGGATGTAACGTAGTAACTTTTGAACACAGCAGCCAATCGCTTCCACAATTTCAGGGAACGTTCTAGGCATGAGTGGGCACAATCCTATTGATTTTGGGTGAAAATTAGAAAACTGGAAAAGCCATTTGGAAAACCTTCAAAGACAGGCAGACAGACAGTCAGCGAAATGCCATCAAATGGAGTGTAGGGCACACTCCTCTTTGAGTTCCTGCTTTCACCTTCCACGGCTCCCCACCCTCCATTCTGAGTACCTGGTTCCCCCCTTTCACTGCTCTCCCTCCTCCACTCCCTCCCTCCCTGCTCTGGGGTGCTGCTGCTTATCCCATCCACATTCTCCCCCACTCCTGTCTTGGGTCCCCACTTTCTCCCCTTTGTCCCTGCTTCCCTTCTAAAAACCCTCTCTCTGATGCTCTCTTAGTTGTGTGTGTTGTGTGTGTGGGGAGAACCAGGGACCCAGAGGGGGGAGTGTGTGCGTGGAGAAGCAGGAACCTGGATGGGGGATGAGAGTGAAGTAGGAAGAAAGCAGGACCCCAAAGGGATGTGGGAGAGAAAAAGGGGATGGTGGTGGGAGTGTGGAAGACACAGGGAACTACAGGTCATCTTATATAAGCAATGAAGTGTGCGATCCTTTAGATTATACAAAAAAGAGAGATACAGAACCTCTGGCATGGGGGGAGGAGAAACTGGGAGGCTACACAGAGCCTCCAGCATGCAGGAGGTGGGGTGGGGGGCTGCAGGTATTCCCTAAAATGGAGAGAGGGTGGCACACAGGGAGCTTGGGGGAGAATGGAGAGATGGAGGTGCCCCTGGTGTAAGCAATGAGCGTAGCCTATAGAGCAACAAAGCATGTGATTCTCTCGTCATATTGACAAATTATTTGTATATGACCCTAAACTTCAGCTTACCGTCAACACATCCTGCCCCAAGCAACAGCGGGGGCAGGATACAGAGCTGCACAGATCATGGCAGGTGTGGCGGGGCCAGTGGGATAGAGTCCTGGGGAGATACCAGGCTACATGTGTAGGTAAGTTCCAGAGGACGTCGGAAGTTGCGGTCGGGTGGGTGCTGGATGATGTGAGGGGGTCTGGAGGTGGATGAGAGAGTCCTAGAAGGTGTCCGAGGATGACAGAGACTGGAACTGCTGAAGCGTGTGTGCGGTGCTGGATTAGGTGGGTGCTGTCTAGGGGTAGCTAGGTGCAGAGGAAGCTGAGAGCGGGATGGCTGGTAGTTAGCTGTGGATGGAAGACTGTCTGGGGGTAAGCTGAGGCTGGAAGGTTGGCTGGGAGGAAGGGAGGATGCTAGGGAGATTGGCACCAGTACTGGATCCCTCGCCTTTTCCCTTGTAGCTGCTGCCACTGCTACCACCGGGTCCTTCCTGCTGTGATCCGGGGAGGAAGGAAGTGAGGCCACATGGCTGCCTGGCAGAGCAGCTGCAACAACAACCTCTGGCGGTCCATAACAGCTACTGCAGCTGTCCCTGCAGCCCAGTTGGATGTGTAACAATGCATCTGGGCTGTGGAAACACAGGTAGGGCTGCCAGATGCATACCAGGCAAGGTGCATTACACAGGGAAACCCTAACAACAAGGAGTCCTTGTGTCACCTTAGAGACTAACGAATGTATTTGGGCATAAGCTTTCATGGGCTAAAACCCTTCATAAGATGCATGGAGTGGAAAATACAGAGGCAGGTATAAATACCAGCACATGAAAAGATGGGAGTTGCCTTACCAAGTGGGGGGTCAGTGTTATGCCCAAATAAATTTGTTAGTCTCTAAGGTGCCACAAGGACTCCTCATTGTTTTTGCTGATGCAGATACGGCACAGATCCCTTCTTTTCTTCCAGTAGGTTTTAACAGCCTAACTGCCTCAGGGCTCTCTGTGCTGAAGGAATGGGTGATATGACTATTCGTGGCACCACACTTTACTCCCCGTTTCCATAGGCCTCTGCTTTTAGTGCCGATTTCAAGATTTTAAGGCCAGAAGGAACCACTTTGATCATCTGGTCTGTCCTTCTGCATAACACAGGCCCCAGAACCTCACCCAATAATATGTGAACAAAGCCATAACTTCTCTTTGCGCTGTAGCATCTCTTAGAAGGAATGGGAGAGGCACAGGTAAAGGGCTGAGGAAATCATCCAGGGCACAGAGAAGCTCCTGCAAAGTAAAACGGCAGCTGTCTCACTTACTCCAAGATTCTGTCAGGTAAGCCAAAGAGGTGACCCACAGGAACCACTCCATGTGGGGACAGCTGGTGGGGGAGGGACAAGATTCACAGGAGGTTCTGCCACCATAGGAATTTCTGCACTGGACTTATTTTTTTTTAACCTCAAGTTGATTGCCAATAGGGCTTGGCATACGGTAAAGTGAAAACATGTGGAGTGTCCACATTAGCCTTTACTAATGTGCTAACAACTGTAAAGTAACTGGCAATCAATTAATTTGAGGAAAGAAGTTTTCAGTAGACAAACCCCAGGTGAGAATTAACGGAATGGACACAGTGACCCACAGATTTCACCTTCAATGATATGACTGTTGCTATCATTCTGTCCTGCATTTTGTGGAACAGTCCCACTTGCTGCATGACTTGCAAAATATCTTGGGGGATGGTACATCGGCACATTGTGACACTGCTTTTTACCCAAGTAAATGCCTAATTATTTTTAATACTACTAAGCTCTTGCAGTAATTTTTCACAGGAGCCTTATGATTTGAGGTTCCCATCAATTTCTGAGAACCCAATCTGAGATATTTTGAGCCTGACTGTCATAGATACTGAGCACACTCAGCTCCAGCTGACTTGAGAGTTGCAACCCAATGTGTCTCAAGTCAGGCTCCCATAAACTGATGAACTCCTTGTCTTCTGTACAGTTTTATCGTCTTGCCCTCACTACTATCCAGTGGTAGAGAGTATATATCTTTTTATCAGTTTTAAATGTGTTGCTTTTCAATTTCATTGGGTGTCCCCTTGTTCCTGTATTTAGACAAAGGAGAAGTAGCTGATTTACCCCATTCAGATGTTTTCATTAAAGTGTCCACAATGATAGCCCGGTATTTTTCCTGTATAATTATTTAATTTGGAACCTAGTAACATAAGAGTACTTCAGATTATTCCTTCCAATGAATGTTACTTTGCATTTGTCAACAACGAAATTCATCTGCCATTTTGCTTCCATTTGCTCAGCTTGGTTAGGCCCCTCTGACATTCCTCACAGTCTTGGCTACCCTAACTAATTTTGTGTCATTTGCTCTGCAAATTTTGCCATTTTAGTCTTCACCTCTTTTTCCAACTAATTAATAATACTAAACACCACCATTCCTAGTTGGGAACTATCATGAAGAACTAACCATTAGTCTTTTGACATGTTGAAAATATTCTATTTATTCATAATTCTTTGTTTTCTGTTTTAGCCAATTTCTGATCCATGTAGCACCTCACCTCTCACCCCATGACAACGTAGGGCTTGTCTACACTAGAAAGTTTCATTACTTTAACTACACTGATATACACAGAGCAGCAACCCCTCCAATCCACCCCTCCCCCCACACCAGTATGGACACAGTTATACTGATATAAAAGTGTATATACTGGGATATCTTATTCCAGTTTGAGAACCAAAACAAGCTTTACTGGTAATGCTTTTATACTGGTATAACTGTCTCTACACTGGGACTTTTATGGGTATAACTACGTGATTAAAAAAAAAATCACACTGCTGACAGATGTTTTACCAGTATAATTTTAAGTTTAAACTAGCCCTTAGTTTCCTTAACAGCCTCTTCTATTTGCTTTTGTTAAAGGCTTTTTGAAGATCCAAATAAACCATGTCAATCAGTTCCCCTTTAGCCACAATTTTGTTAACATGCTAAAGGAATTCTAAGAGTCACAATTTTCCTTTATACAGAAGCTATGCTTATTTGTCCCTATCATTTCATGTTCTATCTGTCTTGCATGTCACTCATTTTGGTCCCAAAAAGTTACCTATGTTCCACACAAATTTAGTGTCCCCTAATTAGTTTTCAACAATAAAAGTTATGTCAGAAATAACAAACTATGAACCTGAGGCTATATAGAAAGAGTTATTTACTCTAAATGAATGAATCCCACCACGCTTTAAGTTCCTGTCATGAACAATTTGTCTCTCACTTTGGTTCTTTGTCACACACTGAGCCTCAAATTCCTTGCCGATTGAAAGGTGTGTCATGTTAATCTACTGTAATTTGAGAGGTTTCAGAGTAGCAGCTGCTGTGTTAGTCTGTATCCGCAAAAAGAACAGGAGTACTTGTGGCACCTTAGAGACTACCAAATTTATAAGAGCATAAACTTTCGTGGTCTACAGCCCACTTCATCGGATGCATAGAATGGAACATATAGTAAGAAGATATATATCCAGAAAAGCTTCAAAAACAGACTCCAACGAGAAACTGCTGAGCTTGAATTAATATGCAAACTAGATACCATTAACTTGGGTTTGTATAGAGACTGGGAGTGGCTGGGTCATTACACATATTGAATCTATAACCCTAATCCTCACACCTTCTTGTCAACTGTCTAAATGGGCCATCTTGATTATCACTACAAAAGTTTTTTTCTCATCTTAATTAATTAGCCTCTTACAGTTTGCATGGCAACTTCCACCTTCTCTGTATGTATGTATATATCTTCTTACTACACACAGATCCTTAGATTGGATTTGGTTGACCAGATGAGAGTGGAGACAAGGATGCTACTTAAACTGGGCATACAGCCATTTCAGTAAAGCAGATAGTCAAAGTGGATGCTGGACGTATACTGTACCTGTTATTCAACTGGGCTTGAAGAGCCTCCCCCATCAGCCAGGGGTCTGACGCAGCTCTTCTGCCTTTGCAGGGTCAGGTGATGCCTGTGACACACCTTTCCCTTTTAAGGTTTTAAAAAGAAAAATTTGCTAACTGACAATGTAACGAAAGACAAAAATAGCTGTCAAAGCCAGGCAGAAGAAAACAAAAACAAACCAAGGAAGCACTGAGGACACTGAGTATGCTCCACTCTCTTTGCTCCACTCCCTTTTTGTTTCCCTGACACCCTCATGAAGTGAGGGAAGGCGGACGGAGGAGCGAGTGGCCCCCAGCAGACACTGCTCTCCGAGATTCCAGACGTTCACAGACCAAGTGCTTTGACCCCACGGTTGGATACACAGAAGCCAACTCCATTTTAAAACAATCCCTTTAACTAGCATTCTTGGTACTGAAGAAAGGCACACGGTGTTGTAATTCATTCCAGGGATCACCCCAACAGCCTGTTTTAAAGACAGGCACACTTACGATCCATTAGTCTTCTAGAGTACAGTTGCCTATTGTAATCAGGGGATGGATTGGAGGAAGAGGGTCAGTGATGGCACTCTTCCATGCTCTGCCACAAAATAAGTTCCCCCCAAGTGTGTCATCAAAATGAGAAGTTTCTCGCAGTAGAGCTTGCACATGTCCAAAATGATTGTGCAGCTCTCTGGGCTCCTTCAGTTTGGCTCCCCCCTCAGTGGGGCTTGAACCTCCCCATGAGCTCACCACACCTCTTTGCCTTGGCTCCTTATTACTTGGGGAGGGGGGGAAATCAGGAGTCAGGCCCCCCAAAATAATGAGTGACTTAAAATTCACAAGATTTCAAAAAGACTGAATTCCTTTTATTTGCCTTCTGGTTATGGTTAACCCAGGTCACATTTCCAAGCTTTTCTCTGAGACCATGAGGGCTAAAAACTTACTTTCTATTTTAAATGAAAGCTGAGATTGTCATGAAATAAAATGATTCCAGGGGGTGGGACATTACGGAAACATCAAATATTGTGAAAGTCTCAATAAAATTATGAGGGATGGCAATGCTGTGAATGGGGCAGTTCACACCTCTCCAAGCTATTGTTCCAAGTTCTCTTCAGATGTATGTAGAAATCTTTGTATCAGTTAGATTCACATTTTTGAGATTGTCTTCACAACCATAACAGCTGGAGGCTTCTTTTTCCTAAATGAAAGCAGAGATTCTAGAGAACAAGATAGCAGCCTCAAAGAAGTGCTGGTGCATCATACTGGTGTGGACTGAACCAATACAGCCCTTGATTTTAATATGAGTTTGTATATTATTGTTAGCATCTTATTTCTTGGCACTTTTGGATGAATCCCTCCAGACTTTGTGATTTGTTGCGCTGTAATCTATCCATCTAATCCAAAACCCTGTCTTTTGACACCTCATTCTCTGACAGCATGTAATACCGTTTAAAAGAAGAAATAGCAAGGACAGATATCTCCCAAGAATCTTCTGTGATGAAAAAAAAATCACTGAATTTCTCTGCAACATCTTCATTCTCTTTAAATGCCCCCTTTACATGCTGGAGGATCAGACCTACTGATTCTCTCATACACTCCCTCGATCTCATATACTGAAAGAATTCTTTACTTGTTTTTATGTAATAGGCTCTTACAATCCCTTTTAGCTCCCCTAATTTCCATCTTACATTTTACCTTCTGTAATTTTTGCTCCATTTTATTGGCTTTATTCGGGTTTTCTGAAGGATACCTGTTCGTCTTGAATAACTTCCTGAACCTTTCTATTTAACCATTTTATTCCCCTCCACCATCATCCCCCTTCTGTTCCCTTTCTTCTTTAGGGATACCCATGTCTTCTGAGACCTTGTATGATTGCTTAGGCATTCTTTATGCAGTCTGAGGATATTAATTCCTTCACTTTTGATGAGGTTCCACATTTTTTAAAACTTCTATCTAAAGTGTTGTGGCACTTGTGCAAATTTTTGGGACATTTCTACCTCAAGGAACTGTTGAACTTAATTATATCATGCCGTCTATTTCTCTGTGGCTCAGCTATAGTTAGATGTTGAACCAGCTGTGACACAGAGGTCCATGGGTGTTTCACTAGACTGTCAGCAACTCTTGTCAGGCCTGACATACTACACTTAACACACTGTTGTCATGATATATACCCAAATGGTGGCATGTAACATATCATTGGAAAACTAATAACTCACTGGTCATTAATATTCTTGTGTGATGTATGCACGAGGTGTGTACAGAGAGATAAGGTGGGTGAGCTAGTATCTTTTATTGGACCAACTTCTATTGGTTAAAGAGACAAGCTTTCAAGCTTACACAAAGTTCTTTTTCAGCTCGTGTGTACAGTTACAGATACGTGCTAGAATTATGTTCTGAAAATGTGTTTGGTAAGCAATGCATAGGTCCAGTTTGCCTTAAATACACATTCCTTAATCTGAATGTCTGACCAGGCTGGTTGTCAGCCAGAGATAAAGAAGGTATATTTGCATAAAAAGCAAACAAAGCCATCAACCTAGCGAGTGGGGGAGACAGCCTCTTGCAGTGGTCTGAACCTCAAAATTCAACTGAATTCAACCTCAAAATTCAACCGAATCACCTGATTGTATATAATATTACATGCATTATAAAAGTGTATCAATAACATCTTTTATGAAAGCCTGTGACACACTAATAATTAATATAATTGTGAAATGTACGCATTAACACTATATGAGAAATTACGTATACTTATTCATATTATGCTTTCCTCTACAAAGGAAGAAACAGATTTTCTCCCAGACGAGAGAAAGGAGCATTGTTGAATCAAAATGATGGAAGCTTAATTTACCTATAAATCAGCAGGGGAGGAACAGCCCAAGGTCATCCTGCCCCTTGAAACAAGGTCCATGAACTCTGAGAAATATAAGGGGAAAGAGAGCCATTTTGGCATCTTTCACCTAGGAAGATAAGGGAAACCAGCACCTTGTACTTCTGTGGAAGGTCCTGATTGAGGGAAAGTCAGCCATAGCTGGAAAGACAGGTAAGAAAGCTACCTTGAGCCAAGGCGGTAGCTTGTTAAACCTTAGCCATTCGAAAGTATATTCTAACTTTTATTTGCTTGAAACTATTTTTGTCTTTATCGCCTGTACCTGAACTCACTTAACACCTCACCCTTGTTGATTAAACTCATTTTACTTTTAATCTAAACAAACCCAGTGCTGTGTTTCAATTGAAGTGCTTGTTAACTCCAGTTTAATTAATTAATTAATTGTGCTTTTCTCTCTTTAAAAGAGCAACACACCTTATTACTTCTCTAAGTTTCCAGGAGAGGGCAGGACACTTCACAGCGGATGACGTTAGGGAAATTTGGGACTGTGTATTGGAGTTAGCTTTCAAGCAGTAACCAAGGCTGATGGAGACCAGGATGGGGCTGTTGTGTTATAGGCTGGCTGCTGGAGTCAGAGAGCTGAACAAGCGCTGCACAATATACAGATGCTTGGGGAACTGCATGTTTGTCTGCTGGCTGTTGGTGTCCGGGCTGTAAGCCACAGCAGCAGAACATTTAAGACATCCAGGGTTGTACAGTGGGGGGTGACACAATCTCTCTCACTGGTCTAGGTTGAACCCCAAAATGTCATATGAATTCCTGTTACTTAGAATAACAGAATATCAGGGTTGGAAGAGACCTCAGGAGGTCATCTAGTCCAACCCCCTGCTCAAAGCAGGACCAATCCCCAACTAAATCATCCCAGCCAGGGTTTTGTCAAGCCTGACCTTAAAAACTTCAAAGGAAGGAGATTCCACCACCTCCCTAGGTAACGCATTGCAGTGCTTCACCACCCTCCTAGTGAAAAAGTTTTTCCTAATATCCAACCTAAACCTCCCCCACTGCAACTTGAGACCATTACCCCTCGTTCTGTCATCTGCTACCACTGAGAACAGTCTAGATCCATCCTCTTTGGAACCCCCTTTCAGGTAGTTGAAAGCAGCTATCAAATCCCCCCTCATTCTTCTCTTCTGCAGACTAAACAATCCCAGTTCCCTCAGCCTCTCCTCATAAGTCATGTGTTCCAGTCCCCTAATCATTTTTGTTGCCCTCCGCAGGACGCTTTCCAATTTTTTCACATCCTTGTGTTGTGTGGGGCCCAAAAGTGGACACAGTACTCCAGATGAGGCCTCACCAATGTCGAATAGAGAGGAACGATCATGGCCCTTGATCTGCTGGCAATGCCCCTACTTCTACAGCCCAAAATGCCATTGGCCTTCTTGGCAACAAGGGCACACTGTTGACTCATATCCAGCTTCTTGTCCACTGTAACCCCTAGGTCCTTTTCTGCAGAACTGCTGCCGAGCCATTCGGTCCCTAGTCTGTAGCGGTGCAAGGGATTCTTCCATCCTAAGTGCAGGACTCTGCACTTGTCCTTGTTGAACCTCATCAGATTTCTTTTGGCCCAATCCTCTAATTTGTCTAGGTCCCTCTGTATCCTATCCCTACCCTCCAGCATATCTACCTCTCCTCCCAGTTTAGGATTAAACTGAGACTAGCCTCTCTTCATGGTTGCTCTGACATTAGTTGTCCCAAGAAGCAACCATTTAAACTGTTGAGAAATTGCTTGTAAATTTGGTCTCGTTGTGACATTTGACCAATTTATATGTGGCTAGCTGAAGTCATCCATTAGTATAATTACTTCAGACTTAGTTGTCTCTTTGGCCTGCCTGTCATCTATCCTCTACAACCTATTCTGTCTTCTACAAATAGTGCCCAGCCAGCTATTACAGTGTCCCATTGATTTGCCATTCCATCACACCAAGCTCCTCCTTATAGCCAGGCATTCTAGTGTACCTATTTTGGCTTTTAAATTTCTCACATCAGTATGCAGATTCATAACATTTTAACTTTTGGCTATGTACCTACTTTTAAATTCTGTAACCTGATACCCTCTTACTTTCTCCAGATTTACCAATGTGATCTCAAACTGGCCCTACTCCAGCTGTAATTTCTGTTCTTATTTTTTCCCAGATAAGGAGTTACTAGAAGTATCTTTGTCTGACCCATGTGATCAGCAGCACCTGTCATTAACTTCCCTCCAGCTTCTATCTTAAATAATCCCCCAAACCCAATTTTCTGTGCCAATATGCTGGTTCCACTTTTGTCCCAGAACAGAAGGTTTTAAAAAGTGTGATTCTAATTTAACTAAGCAACTCATAAAAGCTTTAGGGAAAATGAAGGCAGATGACTTCTAAGAAGTCTCAATGGAAGCGGATAAAGAGGATTATGAAGCAAAGCTGGAAAAGTGCAGCAAATATTAGTAATGAGTAAAGGAATGGAAGGAACAAGAAAAGGGAGATTAAAGGAAAGCACCACATGGTGAGAACAGCAATAGGAACTTCACACCAGACCGCAGCACAAAACTCCATGGCATTAGGGAGGAAAGTGATGCAGCAGAGAGATGGATGATGCAACACAGAGTGGGGAGGGATTAGTGATCACAGCCCTGAGGCTTTTTAGTATCACTAGACCTCAAGAACCATTTCTCCAAAATCCTGTTTGGAAGAGACACTCAAACACCACTGAAGAGGGAGAGTGTGATCCCCGCAAGGATGTCTTTCCTGGTTCCAGAATAGCAGCCGTGTTAGTCTGTATCCGCAAAAAGAAAAGGAGTACGTGTGGCACCTTAGGTGCCACACATACTCCTTTTATTCCTGGTTCTGCTGCTTTGTCTGCTTCTGTCAGCATTAGTTACTCATGCACACAGGGACATCCTTCAGGAAGAGGAATATTAGACCTTTTATGTATCTCAGACAGAGAGAAAGAGAGAAGAGGAAAGGCAGAAAGAGGGCCCAAGACAGACTAGAAATAGAAATAATAAAGAAATGGAACTGAGTCAGACAAAGTGAGTGACCCCGTGAAAACTGAAAGAGGTGAGGTGTTATAATTCTGCCTCAACACAGAACAGCTCTCTTTTTCTTAGAAATGGTTTAACTCTCTCAGACCTCATCCCTTGCTCTGAAACCAGCTGGTCAAGCTCTTGTAATAGTCATCAGCTGCCTTGTGAAGGATCAGATTCCTGGGACATGGTGCTTTCAGCTCTTTATATCCCCAGGGCTTGAACACCAGAGTAAAAAGGGCTGCTGACATCCTTATGAAGAGGAGTTTCATTCCAGTGTCCCTGATTTGCAAGATGCCTTGTTGTTTATCCAGATAACAAATGCCATGCTGCTCTTCAGGGAGACCACTAGGACAGTAATGACAAAACCACAACAGGGGACTATCAGACAGACAGACTGATAATGGGGAGCTAGCTGGGCAGAGTAAAGCTTGAAGGGAACATTAACAATACTCTGAAGATACTGCTCTTTCTCTGAAGATACTGCTCTTTCTGCGCCTGAGTGATCTAGTCAAATAATTTATATAAGGAGCAGGGTTTCACTTGTGTACTAAATGGTCTGATTTTGACCAATATCTGGCTGTCTTCCTCCCATTCTCTCCTCAGTATAACAGTGCTTGAAATGGCCATGTCTACAATGCCTATGAGTTTCTCTCACTGTGGACATTTTCTCTTGTATTCTCAGAATTGAATAGTTTATTGTTATCCTCTCAAACTGCAGAGCCCACATCACTGAACTTATCACACACGGTTTTCACATGTTTCAGAGTAGCAGCCATGTTAGTCTGTATTCGCAAAAAGAAAAGGAGTACTTGTGGCACCTTAGAGACTAACAAATTTATTTGAGCATAAGCTTTTGTGAGCTACAGCTCACTTCATCGGATGCATTTAGTGGAAAATACAGTGGGGAGATTTATATACACAGAGAATATGAAACAATGGGTGTTATCATACACACTGTAAGGAGAGTGATCACTTAAGATGAGCTAATACCAGCAGGAGAGCCGGGGGGGAGGGGAGGGGGAGGCGGGATCCTAGCAGCACCCTGTACTGAGTGCATGCTGCTCTCAGAACAGACAGAAGTTTCAATGTGATTAAAAGGACCCGTGAAAGAGAGAGGAGCTACAGAGACCATTTGCAATAACTTCTTTAGAAGTTATCAGCAGTCTCAGCCACATAAAGTGGCTGCAGGGAGGCAACCATAACTCCCAGAGTGCTGTTCTTTCCAGGTACATTTCCATTATGGAAGGATAAAGTACAGGTCCCACAAATAGGCAGTCAGATAAATTGTAAATCACCTTAGTCAGTTACAGATCAATTCTCCCTAGCAGTGCCTACTGGGCTAGAACTAGAAAAGACATGAGTTCAACATACATACTGTGGCAAATTGCCAATACAATTATGATGGGTCCTGTGCTTCCTCTTCTTGGGGGGGGGGGTTCAGGGCACAGTTTCCTACCCCTGAACTAGGGTATCTACTGTCCCACTAGTAACCCAGAGAAGGGTAGTAGAGAGGGAGGGACCTGGGCCCGCCCTCTACTCCAGGTCCCAACCCAGGGGCCCTAGGGATAGTGGTAAACCACTTGAACTAGTGCTTTCTTCCCCTGGGCTACTTCCCTCTCCTGCTCTTCAGCTTGTGGGGCTTCCTGCCCTCTCTCTCTGCACAAGCCAGGTGTCTCTTTACCTAGGATCTTGGTCTTCTAGCCAGCCACGGCACTTCTCCAAACTCTCCTCTACTTCAACTCCTCCAAACTGCACTATACTGCAACTCCTTCCCCTGGCTGATTGGAGCAGGTGGATTTTATCAGGTGACTAGCTTCAGGTGCTCTAATTGGCTTCAGGTGCTTTTAATTAATCTATAGAAACTTTTCTTCCCTCTACAGGGAATAAGGCTTCTCCTCATCCTGGGACTTACATAACTCTCCTATATCACTCTCCTGCTGCCTTTTGGCCATGCTGTATCACAATACATACATACATACATTTTCTGGGTGCCAATGTTCATTGTCAGGGAGACTGTTCCCTTCCCTTCTTGTGCCCTAAAGTAACATTAGCTCATTGCTGCAGCTCACACTTTCCTTGCAAAAATGGAGCTCAGATGAAATCAGGAACTAAGAACAAATGGACATAAAATCGATAACTTGTGCTGAATTATTTATCTCCATGAACTATGAATAAAACCGCAAGTAAACCTGAGTCCCATCTTTAGAACAGTGTTCTCAGGAGACTTCCCTGGATGGGAGTCCAACTGTCTGCTGCAGGTTTACCTGCAGATTCATAGATATTTATTTAGGTCAGAAGGGACCATTATGATCATCTAGTCTGACCTGCACAACGCAGGCCACAGAATTTCACCCACCACTCCTACAAAAAAAAAACCCCCTCATACCTATATCTGTGCTATTGAAGTCCTCAAATCGTAGTTTGAAGACTTCAAGGAGCAGAGAATCCTCCAGCAAGTGACCCATGCCCCATGCTACAGAGGAAGGCGAAAAACCTCCAGGGCCTCTTCCAATCTGCCCTGGAGGAAAATTCCTTCCCGACCCCAAATATGGCAATCAGCTAAACCCTGAGCATATGGGCAAGATTCATCAGCCAGATACTACAGAAAATTCTTTCCTGGGTAACTCAGATCTCACCCCATCTAATAGCCCATCACAGGCCATTGGGCCTATTTACCATGAATATTTAATTACCAAAACCATGTTATCCCATCATACCATCTCCTCCATAAACTTATCGAGTTTAATCTTAAAGCCAGATAGATCTTTTGCCCCCATTGCTTCCCTTGGAAGGCTATTCCAAAACTTCACTCCTCTGATGGTTAAAAACCTTCGTCTAATTTCTAGTCTAAATTTCCTAGTGGCCAGTTTATATCCATTTGTTCTTGTGTCCACATTGGTACTGAGCTTAAATAATTCCTCTCCCTCTCCAGTATTTATCCCTCTGATATATTTATAGAGAGCAATCATATTTCCCCTCAACCTTCTTTTAGTTAGGCTAAACAAGCCAAGCTCCCTGAGTCTCCTTTCATAAGACAAGTTTTCCATTCCTCGGATCATCCTAGTAGCCCTTCTCTGTACCTGTTCCAGTTTGAATTCATCCTTCTTAAACATGGGAGACCAGAACTGCACACAGTATTCCAGGTGAGGTCTCACCAGTGCCTTGTATAACGGTACTAAAACCTCCTTATCCCTACTGGAAATACCTCTCCTGATGCATCCCAAGACCGCATTAGCTTTTTTCACAGCCATATCACATTGGCGGCTCATAGTCATCCTATGATCAACCAATACTCCAAGGTCCTTTTCCTCCTCCGTTACTTCTAATTGATGCGTCCCTAGCTTATAACTAAAATTCTTGTTATTAATCCCTAAATGCATGACCTTACACTTCTCATTATTAAATTTCATCCTATTACTATTACTCCAGTTTACAAGGTCATCCAGATCCTCCTGTAGGGTATCCCTGTCCTTCTCTAAATTGGCAATACCTCCCGGCTTTGTATCATCCACAAACTTTATTAGCACACTCCCACTTTTTGTGCCAAGGTCAGTAATAAAAAGATGAAATAAGATTGGTCCCAAAACCGATCCTTGAGGAACTCCACTGGTAACCTCCCTCCAGCCTGACAGTTCACCTTTCAGTAGGACCCGTTGTAGTCTCCCCTTTAACCAATTCCTTATCCACCTTTCAATTTTCTTATTGATCCCCATCTTATCCAATTTAACTAATAATTCCCCATGTGGCACGGTATCAAATGCCTTACTAAAATCTAGGTAAATTAGATCCACTGCGTTTCCTTTGTCTAAAAAATCTGTTACTTTCTCAAAGAAGGAGATCAGGTTGGTTTGGCACGATCTACCTTTTGTAAAACCATGTTGTATTTTGTCCCATTTACCATTGACTTCAATGTCCTTAACTACCTTCTCCTTCAAAATTTTTTCCAAGACCTTGCATACTACAGGTGTCAAACTAACAGGCCTATAATTACCCGGATCACTTTTTTTCCCTTTCTTAAAAATAGGAACTATGTTAGCAATTCTCCAATCATACAGTACAACCCCTGAGTTTACAGATTCATTAAAAATTCTTGCTAATGGGCTTGCAATTTCATGTGCCAATTCCTTTAATATTCTTGGATGAAGATTATCTGGGCCCCCCGATTTAGTCCCATTAAGCTGTTTGAGTTTCGCTTCTACCTCAAATATGGTAATGTCTACCTCCATATCCTCATTCCCATTTGTCATGCTACCATTATCCCTAAGATCCTCTTTAGTCTTATTAAAGACTGAGGCAAAGTATTTGTTTAGATATTGGGCCATGCCTAGATTATCCTTGACCTGCACTCCATCCTCAGTGTTTAATACCAACATGAATTTCAGATGCTGAAATCCGATCTGCACATTTAGGCCATTCCCCCACCCACAGCCCAGTGAAAGATCATTCTATAACTAGCAGCAACCAACTCTTACATCCCACTGCCCCATCTATAGGGAGGCAACCAAAAGTCAGAGATAAGGTCAGATTAGGACAGGGGTGGGCAAACTATGGCCCGAGGGCCGCATCCAGCCCTCTAGACATTTTAATCTGGCCCCCGAACTCTCCCCGGGGAGCGGAGATGGGGGCTTGCCCTGCTCTGTGCAGCTCCTGGAAGCAGTGGCATGTCCTCCCCTCCAGCTCCTATCCATAGGGACAGCCAGGGGGCTCTGTACGCTGCCACCACCCCAAGCGCAGCCCCCACAGCTCTCATTGGCCGGGAACCACGACCAATGGGAGCTGCAGGAGCAGCACCTGCGGACAGGACAGCACACAGAGCTGCCTGGCCATGCCTCCATATAGGAGCCGGAGCGGGGACATGCCACTGCTTCTGGGAGCTGCTTGAGATAAGCACCGCCTGGAGCCTGCACCCCTGACCCCCTCCCGTGCCCCAACCCCCTGTCCCAGCTCTGATCCCCCTCCTGCCTTCCAAACCCCTTGGTCCCAGCCTGGGGCTCCCTCCTGCATCCTCAACCCCTCATCCCCAGAGCCACCCCAAAGCCCGTACCCCCAGCCAGAGCCCTCACCCCCTCCCACACCCCAACCCCCAATTTTGTGAGCAGTCATGGCCCGCCATACAATTTCCATACGCAGATGTGGCCCTCGGGCCAAAAAGTTTGCCCACCGCTGGATTAGAACAATTTCAGTGGGGCAGAGAGTAGGGTAGTTGGGAAGAGGCCATCTGAAAGGGGGAAAAAACTGGGTTTATGCCCTTTTCCCCTTCTTTATTACAGATACAGTAGGCCTGAAAGGTATAAGACTTTTTTCCCCTTTTATTTTTTAACCTAAGAAATTCAGGGCTCATCTACTGTGTTTTTTCCTGGAAGAGTCTATTGATGACTGAAGCGCTAGTAGGTTTATGACATCAGGGAAACCACTGGGGAGAAAAGCAGTGTGTTTTAGATTCAGCACAGTCTGCCTCTTTATTAAAGAGCTGAGAAAGTTCTCAGTCAAAATTTCAGTATCATCCAAAAGATCCTACATCAAGAACAGGCAGGGCTGGTGCAACCACTAGGTGAACTAGGCGGTCACCTAGGGCGCCAAGTGGTTGGGGGTGGCCAAAAGCGCACTCTGGGGAGGCGGTGGAGCGGACGTGAGCTGGGGCAGGGGGGCGCGGGGAGGGCCGCCTGCAGCAAGTAACGGGGGGGGCACACAGAAGAACCGCTCCCCGCCCCAGCTCACCTCTGCTCCGCCTCCTCCCCTGAGCACACTGCCCCACTCTGCTTCTCTCCCTCCCAGGCTTGCGCGCCAAACAGCTGATTGGTGCCGCAAGCCTGGGAGGCGGGAGAAGCAGTGGCGTGCTCGGGGAGGAGGCGGAGCAGAGGTGAGCTGGGGCGGGGATTTTAGCATTTGACTACATTTGTTTATAGTTTAAAAAAATACAAAGTGGGGAAAAAAGGTTTTGCCTGCTGCATTCTCTTTGACATTCCAGGAAGGATTCAAAGGCTGCTCTGTTTGGCTGCTTATTTAGTGCAAATCCACTTTGCCTTTGGATCCACAAATCTGTACTTCAAGATTCTGGATCCCATAAACAGCCAGCAAAATGCAACCACACTGGTTTTAAAAATCAGAGTAATGGCTTTGCTGGGCAAAATTCTGACTGTAGAAATGCTACTGGTGAATTTACAGACTGCAGTGATCACAACGCAGGGAAGAACCTAATGGACTGGAGAGAAGCATGAATTTAAGACTCTCTAGGAAACTGCCAAACTTGGAAAGCTACACTTGTCAGTGGAATGGAAGCAAGAAAGCAACAAACTGATTAAGGACTAATTTATGCTGCACGTAGTGGGCTACAGGAGGAAGTTTACCAACAAAACTATACTGGCATAACTCCCTATATGGATTATTCCAAACTATGTATCCCAAAGGGGAGCTATACCGATCTAATTATACTGGTACAGTTCTGCTGCTAAATTTACCATGCGGACAAGCCCTATGTACTGCCTAAGGAAAAGAGGGGGCTAGGACATGCTAATTACCAATAGTATGTATTTCTAGAATATTCCAGACAGGTATTTATACCACATTCCCCAGAGTAGTATAAATACCTTCTAGGAATGCACGAAACAACGTGACTAGCACTTGTCACATACAGTTAATTTTCTCTCTCACCCTCTCTCCAGGAAGAAAGCTGTGTATACAATTAAATTTTTTGTTCAAGTATTTTCTTTTCTTTTTTTTTTTCAGTAAGTTATATGTCCATGCTGCTCTGTGTTTATACGACAGAAGACAGCTCAAAGAAATGCATCTTGGACTTGGAATAAAAGGACTGAGGTTTGTGGTGATAATTCGTTCCTGTAGGAGCTCATTCCACAGTCTTGGACTGGCCTCTGAGAAAACTGTCTCTTCCATGGATTAGTTTATGCCTGCAGTGATGGCTCTATTAGGCCAGAACAGCAGAGTGTTGACCTCTGTCTTCATCCTGGAGCTTCAGGCTCTTTTACGTATATGGAGTGCCTTTATGATAACAAGCAAGACTTTGACCATAACTCACTATTCTTTGGGAAGCTAGTGCAGAGAGAGGACAGGTCTGATGCGCTTGTGGTAGCAAGTGTTGCGGAGGAGATGTGCTGCAGAGTTCTGTACTAGAAGAGTTTCACAAGGAGATGGCTTCATGCCCAGGTCTATCACATTCTTGTAGTCCAGATGAGAGGGGATGCATGTGTATATAAATCAGGCCAGGTCATTGTCCACCAGGATGGGACAGAGTGCCCTACCCAACCAGAGACAGTACAGAGTGCTGCTGGCAGATGTTGTTATGTAAGAGCTCAGCATTCTCCTAAATTACGGACTGAATTTACCAATTGTGAGTGTGTGCCTTCAACCAGAGGAGACTGCACAACAGCAGCAAACTCCGCACAGGGCTTTTCTCTATAACCAGCATCACCCTCATCAGGTTCCATTTCAGCTTCAGCCAGCTGTTCTTTATCCATGGGCTGATCTTATCCAAGCAATGTAATAACCTGGACAAACCTTACGGAATTACGATAAACTTTATTGAATAAGGGTTAATTCTTTTGGGGTACGTTATATTGAAAATGCAATTGTTTATGTGTTATTGTAGGACTGTATGTAACTTTTTCTAGGAACTTCAAAGGACTTTTGGGGACAGTGCACGTAAAGTAGATTTCCTAGGAAATACCTTGGGGGTGAAGGGAATACAAATGACCTATTCCTGCTCCTGGAAACTCCACATCAAAGACCCCTCAACTGTATAAAGGGTGGACTAAACGTGGTATGAGTGTGCTTTTCTGAGCTGAAGTTGTGATGAATTGTGACCACAAAGGAAACCCATTAGCTGGGGTGCTGAATGACTGCTCCTGTCAGAGCTCATCTTAGGGTTGCGGGATTCTCTGGTAAGCTTATTAGCATGTGTATAGGTTCTTTTATTGTTTTAAGGCAGTGGTTCTCAAACTATTGTACTGGTGATCCCTTTCACATAGCAAGCCTCTGAGTGCAACCCCCCTTATAAATTAAAAACACTTGTTTATATATTTAACACCATTATAAATGCTGGAGGAAAAGTGAGGTTTGGGGTGGACGCTGACAGCTCGCGCCCCCCATGTAATAACCTTGCGCCCGACCCCCAGTTTGAGAACCCCTATTTTAAGGTATTTTTTTCAGTAACACTTTTACCTTAAGAATAAAATAGGCTTGCATAGGAAGTGCTGTGTGGCACCTTACAGCTGTAGCTATTACACTATTAACCGTCTCTAAAGAAAAAGCAAGACGGTATCCTTGGGCAACCTGCCTGTCCTGGGAATAACGCTGTGACAGCAGGGAACTGTGCAGCCTGGAAATACCCCAGTCAAAAGGGAGACACACAGATCTCCCATCCAGGAAAGGCAACAGCTGGGTAGTTGGAAGCCTGAGAGTGGCTGCCCTTGATGATCCACACTGGGGAAATACAGGTGCAGTTGAACTGACACCTTCAACAAGAGGAGACTGCACCACAGCTGCAAACGCCTCACAGGGTTTCCTCTGCCACCAGCATCACTGACTTGTGGCTAGGTTTCAGCTTCAACTGGCTGTTCTTCAGCCATGAACTGATCTCATCCAGCTCTGGGCCATTTAGGTGATAGTGAACCACTGGCATTAGTGAAGGGTAAATAGAGCCATGTGCCATCTGCAAA
Source organism: Chelonia mydas (assembly GCF_015237465.2). NCBI lineage: Eukaryota > Metazoa > Chordata > Testudines > Cheloniidae > Chelonia > Chelonia mydas. The sequence goes on from NC_051250.2 coordinate 83,659,932, forward strand.
TTGTTGGCTCTTTATTGCACGGCCTCTCACCAGTTTATCTGGTGGCTGCATGTGGATGCTGAATAAGACAGGAGAGAGAATTGGTCCTTGTGGGACTCCACAATTAAGCAGTCTAGTGTCAAAGGTGCAGTTTCCCATCACTACCTTTTGGCTACACCCCTCCATGAATTAAAACCATTTTAGTATGTTCCCCTGGACTCTGCCACCTCCCTCAGGCAGCACAGCAGTACCTCATAGTCAACAATGTTGAACACTGCAGAGTGGTCCCGGAGAATGATAATGGATGTCTGCCCTTCAGCCACCAAGGAGGGAGACAAATTATTTAGGGAGGCACAAGGGAGTAGAAACTAGGCATAAGGGGATGAAGTTCAGCAAAGAGCTAACTAGATGTTTTAGACTTTGGTGTTTAGTCTCCCCTAGGGAAGTGGTAAAAGCTTTGTCATTTCAAAAACTCAGCACTGGACTGGACACAGCACTAGTGAATACCCTAAGGACAGTTCGGCCCAGCTAGAGTAGTAGGGATGGGCTAGTAGCTGACCTAAATAATAGAGCTTTTCTGTCTCTAACTTCTATAAAACTGTCTGTGTCAGATTCCAGAAGTGTGCTGGGAGCGTTAATGAATGAACAGCCTCCCCTGAGCTGCTGCAGCCATCTTCTTCTGTCTTGTGCTGGTTAGCAGGGTTCCGGCTCACCAGAGGCATGCAGGCCCCACTCACCAGGACCTCTGTGCTTCTCCAAACACCTATAGCCACCTTCCCTGTCATAAACCCTATCCCAGATTGCTCATGATAGACGAAGGAGAGAAGTGGCGCAAAAGGGAAAGAGTTACAGCAATACAACTGCATAGTCAACTTAGAAGCACAACGCTGTGCTCATGGCTATTAAGAATTTTACTTTTCTTAAAAAAGAAAGAAAAAAAAATTAATTTTTGCTTCATCTCTGGCAGAATTGAGGAGGGGTGGGATGGTCTAGCAGATCAAATCTGGGAGAGCATTCACATGTAGGGGCAGTGTGACAAAAGACAATGTTATGGCTGAAGATGATAGACAAGGCATCAAAACTTGCATCTTAATTAAAGATGACCTTAAAGGACAAAGGGGCTACTTAATAGAAGTAGTGCTTGTTTTCTACAGGTCTTCCCTTCGCAGAGCTCTACTGTAGGAGTTATCTAAGGTACTTATACAGTCCCCATTACCCCAATATTCAACCAGCTCAATCTCAAATGTACTTGTGAAGGGCGTGGGAGCTGCCTGTAATATTTGATGAGTACCGTGTGCCCAGGGTAGCGTTGTAACCTGGAGGGAGTTAATTCCAACGGGCGCTAACTGCGTGGAAGCCAGGAAGCTGACAGTCTCAGGCAACCCAAACAAATGCAGGCATGGGCGCTGACTTTTCTTTTGCCCAGTGAGTGCTCCACCTCTTCCCACCCCCGCTCCGCCCCCTCCTTTGAGGCCCTCCCTGCCCGCTGCTCGCTCCTCTCCGACCTCCTGCCCTCTGGAGAACCTCCCACCAGCCATTCGTTGATTGGCGGCCAGCCCCAGGGCCCCGCAGAACAGCTGATCTGCAGCCAGCCCGCAAGACCCTACCAAACAGCTGACTGGCAGCCAGCCCCGGGGCCCCATCGAACAGCTGATTGGTGGCCAGCCCCAGGGCCATGGACCCACTGTGACTGGGGGTGTTTTTTCTCTGGGTGCTTGAGCCCTGGAGCACTAACTGAGTTGGTGCCTATGAATTCAGGTGTCATTTGCTTTTGAAGTTTACCTCACCCCATGCTGTGTTTTCTCATGGGAAGAGGAAATCCAGGTGGGAAACAAACAGAGAACATGAGGGTGGACAAGAAACAGGCCCTGAAGCAAAGGAGAGAGAGAGAGAGGCAGAAACTGCTGGGAAAGAGACTGAACCAGTCGGGCTTACTGAGTAATCACAGTGGGTAGAGGTGGGGTCTATAACCCAGGGACCCAATCTGGGAGTCGGAGAATCACAGGATTCCACCTCAGGGCAGGTGAAATCAAGAGGCTTATCACTTGGAGAGATTAGAGAGGGGTCAAGATCCAGCTAACACTGAATGGAGGTAGTATTTATCCTCACAAACCCCCATGAGGAAGGGCAGTGCTATTATCCTCATTGTGCAGAAAGGGAACTGAGGCATAGAGACTAAGTGAAATGCCCAAGGTCCCACAGGAAATCTGTGACAAAGCAGGAAATTGAAGCCAAGGCTCCAGAGTCCTACACCAGTGCCCTAACAACTGAGTTATCCTTCCTCTCTAAAAAGAGTTGCATTGCTTAGCACAGAGGATTATGAGGAGGAAATGTCAGGAAAAACCATGTGGTTATGAATCTCTGCTAGATTATCTCCCTCCCTATGAAGGTACCATGGTAATCAATTCATGTCTGATTCTTCATTTTGACATTCTAAACAGATCAAGCTCTTTGAGTCTCTCACAGTAAGGCATTTTCTCAAGTCCTTCACTCATTTGTGGCTTTTCTCTGTACCCTCTTCAGTTTTTCCAACATCCGTTTTAAAACATGGACCAAAACCAGATTTTGCTGAAAATCCTCACTGATGCTGCTGATTGAGGACTTTCTCAGATGGAAGAGATGGGGGGCACAAAAGCCTCTCCCTGAATTGTTTTTTAGGCATTTGAATAAAATAGATATTTTTAAAAAGTTTTGCTAATAAGTTTTGAACAGTCTGAATAAACAATTTCCCCACTGGTAATGAGGTTTAATTATACGTATCACTAGTGTAATAATGCTAACAGTTCTCCATTATTCCAGTGTCTTCCAAGAATAACAAGATAGACAATAATTGAATTTTTAATGTAAACAAGAAACAAATCTTTTTCTGAAAAACAAACAAATAGCCCTTTCAGGCCTTCTCCATGCACCATAAAGAGGAAGAAAAGGGCAGTAACTCATTTTTCCAATCACCTTTAACAAGTCTTCTGATGATACATAAGCCAAAATAAAATCCATCTCCCTCTCCCAGGACTGAAAACACAGCTATAAATCTGATACATGCAGAGAGAAAGTGAGTACAGTAAGAATAACAGAAATCATAAAATCATAGATATGTAGGACTAGAATGGACCTCAAGAAGTCATCATGTTCATCCCCCTGCACTAAGGCAAAACCAAGTACACCTAGACCAGCCCTGGCAGCTGCTTGTCTAACATTTTCTTAAAAACTTCCAATGATGGGAACTTCACAGCCTCCCTTGGAAGCCTGTTCCACTCTTTATCTATCCTTACAGTTAGAAAATTTTTCCTCATATCTAAAGCTCCCTGGCTGCAGATTAAGCCCATTACTTCTTGTGCTACCTCCAGTGGACATGGAGAACAACTGATCACAGTCCTCTTTATAAAGTCCCTCACAGATTGGAAGACTGATCAGGTCCCCCCTCAGTCTTCTTTTCTCATGGCTAAACTTACCAAGTTTTTTAACCTTTCCTCATAGGTCAGGTTTTCTAAACCTTTTATCATTTTTGTTGCTCTCCTTTGGAGTCTCTCTAGTCTGTACCCATCTTTTCTAAAGTGTGGTGCCAAGAACTGGACCCAGTACTCCAGCTGAGGCCTCACCAGTGCCAAGTAGAGTGACAATTATCTCCTGTCTTATATATGATACACCTTTTAATACACCGCAGAATAGTATTAGCCTTTTTTGCAACTGCATCACATTGTTGATAACACTCTTCAAAGGAGACAGCTGTGGTTCTCATTTATGTGCCTATGAACACAATAGCCAGCCAAGAGGTTGGTCCAACCACCTGCTCTGCTGTTCACTTCCTCTCAGAGAGGTCCTCATTAGCCCAGGAAGACATCGTGAATCACTCAATAGTTACAATGTCCATATATATGAATTTGCAAATGGAAGCCTGTTTGCCGTGGTAGTGCCAGGTCCTGACCATATGCAATGAGAGGAAGGCAGCACTGGACACAGTGTCCTGTCCCCAAATGAGATCGTCTCATACTCTTGGTGTTTTGCCAGCTTGTCACATTAGGTCCCATGATTTTGTGGCATTTGCATTCTGCTTTCAATCACACAAATTTCCACCTGACCTCTTTGAGAGCAATTCCCTCTTCCATACACCAGAGGCAGTTGTTCCTCATTGAGCCACTGTTGCTTCCTTCTCTTCACCCCCGTAAGTCTCCAACTCAGTCACTGTTCTATGAACAAACCGCCCTGCAGGGAAGATAATGGGCACCTGTCCTGGTCCTGCCAAGTAATATCACCTCCCTTTGCATTCAGTGGTACAGTAAAAGGGTGAAGCAAGTGGGTAGTGAGTGCCTGAAACCCCACTACCCTGCCAGCAGGTACTGCCCGTTAGGAGAGAGTTAAGTGGGGTCTGCTGACTCACTGAGGCAGGAGCCTACTACCCCACCTGGGAAAAAGGAGGTAGAAGTGGTTCTCTAGGGAGAAAGGCTCTAATGCAGTGGTCCCCAAACTTTTCAGGGTCGTGCCCCCCACCCATATCCTTGGCCGTGCCCCTCCCCCAGTGCCAGGAGCAGGGCTGTGGCTCACAGCAGGGGGGATGCACACAGGGTAAGAGGGGGCAAGGGTGGGGGCTGGAGTGGAGTGGAGTGGAGCAGAGCTGGGATTGGAACAGGGCTGGGTGGTGCTCCCTCCCTGCCCCCGTGGGGGCTGGCCCAGGCCGCACTGTGCCCCCCCAAACAGGGGTGTGTGCCCCACAGTTTCGGGACCTCTGCCTCTAATGTAGGGCTGGGCAGTCCAGAAGGAAATGCTCTAGGAGCAGCCCAGGCTAGGGAGAAGGTCTGAGCTGAACTTTCTCATATTGTAGATTCCTTATGAATAGGGTCCTACCAAATTCACAGCCATGAAAAAAGTGTCACAGACCATGAAATCTGGTCTCCCACCATGAAATCTAGTCTTTTGCGTGCTTTTACCTTATACTATACTGATTTCACATGGGAGACCAGACCATCATTTCTCAAATTGGGGGTCCTGACCCAAAATGGAGTTACAGAGGGTCACACGGTTATTTTTTGGGGGTTATGGTATTGCCACCCTTACTTCTGCACTGCTGCCTTCAGATCTGGGTGGCCAGAGAGTGGTAGCTGCTGACTGAGGGCCCAGCTCTGCAGGTAGCAGCGCAGAAGTAAGGGTGGCAATACCATACCTTGCCACCCTTCCTTCTGCACTGCTCCTGGTGGCGGCTCTTCCTTCAGAGCTGGGCTCCCAGCCAGCAGCTGCCCAGCTCTGAAGGCAATGCCGCCACCAGCAGCAGTGCAGAAGGAAGGGTAGCAGTACTGCAACACCCCCTACCGTAACCTTGCGACCTCCCCATAACTCCTTTTTGGGTCAGGACCCCTACAATTATAACACCATGAAATTTCAGATTAAAATATCTGAACTCATGAAATTTACGATTTTAAAATTCCTACGACTGTGAAATTGACCAAAAGGGACCCTGAATTTGGAAGGCCCCAACTTATGAACAAAGCCAAACTCCATGGACAGGAAGTCCACTCTGCATGGGATGGGGACTATGTTTGCAGAACAGGTTAAAGAAGGCAACTGCATTCAGGAGAGAGCAAGACAGAGAATCCCAAATCCTGGGAACTGTAGGCTCCCTCTGCATGTCTTAGCTGCCCTAGCTATACAACCTCCTCCCAATGCCTGTGGCTTCTCTATAGTGCTGCATGTTGCTTCTCTGCCAACTTCAGAAGGTTCTTAATGAAGGCATTGCAGCCTCTGCACAGGACCCAGTGGCTGTTGCAGGGGCTGCAGAATGGAGTATCTAGTCCTCAGAGAACCACTTCCCTTCCATTGGCAGAAGATCATAACCACAGGGGGCTGCATGAGGAGGCAAGTGGAGTCCCCCTTTATTTCAGCAGTCAAGAAGCAGGGTCACAACCCACATCTCCATGTGCTCATGGCAGCGGTAGTTTCAGCCTGATGTGCATGTACACTGTAGATAGTAGGGCTTGGGCTCTCTCCTAGAGTTTAAAATACTAGAAGATAAACCAAAATGCTCACCTGCCTTTTAAGCCAAGCCAATCTCACAATTTCTTTTGACTTGTCTCAGGACGTATTTGCTCTATGGGTTTCCAATAATGCAAGCTGCAACCTCTCAGCTCTGAGATACATGGATCAGGGCATAATCTTGCAGCACAACAGTATCATGACATATTTGCAGACACAGGACTCCCAAAAGGATGACCCCTGGGATCTCTGCTCCTTCCTAGCACTCACTAAAGAAATCCCAAATAACAGATCCCTGAAACCTGCAGGCATCAGCCAAGCACTGAATATCATCTGCTACTGTCAAGGCCTGGATGATGCTACCCTAATCTAGCTGCATTTAGGGGGAGGGCACTCCAACTACTTTTATGCACATTCAGGCCCAAAGGAGGAGGTCTCCCCTGCTTGATTAGTCCTAGCTGATTCCAAGATGCTCAAAGCTCATGCATGGATTCCAGGTTGATGGGCACCACTGTCTTTTCACTGCAGTTATAAAAGATCCCCTCCATGAGTTCACTTCCAGAAAAATCACTGACTGGATTGGTGCATTAGAATGCTGTAGAGATTTAACCTGGTGCAAAGGACAGATAGGAAGAGTACAGGCTGCCAGGTCTCCCAAAGTCATTGTGGACAGAAATATTTATCTTTCTGGTGGGTAGGTTTGTTTCTGGATTCTCTTCTGAATCCCTTCATTTCCCCCCATGGCACGGTGTCCAGCTGTCCAGTGCAGAAAGGCCAGAGGGGATATTAAACAGCCACTGTTACATTTAAACATCTGCAGGACTGGATTACTTCCATCCAAGAGTTTTAAACCAGTTGTCTAAAGAGTTCCCTTTACAGTTGATGTTGATATTTTAAAAAAAATTGGAACACTGGGGAAATTCCAGAAAACTGTAACATTGTGCCAGTACTTAAAGAGTGTAAAGATGATGATCCAGGGAATTTTAGGCCAGTTAAACAGAGGTCCCAGGCAAAATTGTGGAAAGGCTGATACAGGATGCAATTGGTAAAAAATTAAAGAACAGTAGCATTAATGCCAGTCAACATGGTTTTATAGAAAATAGGCATTGTCAAACAATATTTTTTCATTGAATTTAAAGTTTGTTTGATAAAAGTAACTGTTGAGAGAATATAATTAGACTTCTGTAAGCCACTGGGCTTAATACCTCAACATTCTGTTAAAAAAAAATTAGCATTATACAAAATAAATGTAGCCCATTTCAAATGGATTAAAACTGGCTAACTGATAATTTTCAACAAGTAATGATAAATGGAGAATCATCCTCAATGGGATGTTTCTAGGGGAATCCCACAGGGATTTGTTCTTGGCCCAATGTTATTCAATATCTCTATCAATGATCTGGAAAAAATGTAAAATCATTGCTGGTAAAAAGAACAGGAGTACTTGTGGGACCTTAGAGACTAATATATTAGTCTCTAAGGGGCCACAAGTACTCCTGTTCTTTTTGCGGATACAGACTAACACAGCTGCTACTCTGAAATCTAGGATTGCTGGTAAAGTTTGTAGATGACACTAAAATTGGTGGAATGGTAAATAATGATGGTCAGTTCTACAGAGCAATCTGAACAACATGCATTTTAAAACACATAAATGTGCAAGGTTGAGATCTAGGAACCAAGAATTTAGGGTACACTTATAAGATGGGGCTGTATTTTGGAAAGCAATAACTCAGAAAATGTCTTCAGGATTCATGATTGATAACCAATTGAACTTGACCTCCCAATTCAATGCTGTTGCTAAGAAAACTAACATGCTTCTTGGATGTATAAGCAGGGTAATAGTAAAATCAGACTAATGAAGCGGTATTACCTCTGTGCATGGCATTAGTGAGACCATTACTGGATACTGTGTTCAACTCTAGCATCCATGCTTCAAAAAGAAAGTTGACAAATTAAAAAGGATTCAGAAAAGAACTACAAGAATGATTTGAGGTCTGGAAAGCTTGCCTTACAGTAAAAGGCTAAAGAAGCTCAGTCTATTTAGTGTATCCAAGAGAAGGTTAAGAGGTGACTCAATCACAGCCTACAAGTACCTACATGGGGAGAAGATTTCTAAAAGGAGAGGACTCTTCAATTTAGCAGCTAAAGGCATAAACAATGTAATGGTTAGAAGCTGAAACTAGACAAATTCAATTAGAAATAAAGGTGCAAATTTTCAACAGTGAGGGTAATTAACCATTGGAATAAGTTACCTAGAGAGGTGGTGGATTTTCTACCACTTGAAGTCCTTAAGTCAAGTTCAGATGTCTCTTTCTAAAACAGTCTAACACAGGAAACCAGACTAGATGGTCAAAATGTCCCTTCTGGCCTTAGAATCTACTAGTTACTTTAAAAAGATGGTGAGGATTACTATGGAATAATGTAATGTAAGCAGAGTCAGGATGGGCTCCACCCTGACATCTGGTGGTGAGGTGTGGCAAGTAGTGGAAAAGAACTTCAGGGGCTGATCTCAATTTGCATAGGCACACCCACCCCGCCTAGAATGAGGCCATAACTGCCCAAATGGTCACTTTGGCTGTTGTGGGATCCCCAGTGTCTTTGTTATTGGGGCAGGAAGAGTAAATTGTTATTACCCTGATTATGGGAACTGTGCTTGGAACTGTACTTGGCCTTTTGTTATGATGGAGGGACTCACCATCAACTGAGTAGCACTCGCTAGGCAAGGGACATGGGTTCCAAAACTCTGTGAATTGAGAGAGACTTGAGACAGGTATTAGTACCTGGTGGTGTGGGCCCCTTTGTGAGGGCCTGAAGCACCAATTGCACCTCTGTCTCTCTCCACTGTGGAATGTCAGAGCTAATTTTGGGTCTATTAAGAGTCTTGCTGCAGGCACTGTGCTGCATTCACTTTGGCCTTATGGTGCACCAGCACTAAGGCCCCCACTACTATGAGCTGAAATCACTGAGAGCTGAAATCACTAAGAGCACTGTGTCAAGTAGTGGGGAGCCAGAAGATCTAGAGTGCAGTGGTGCTGTTCGTGAGACAGCGGCGTGTTCGTGAGACGGTGAGCTGAGCAGAGCCGTTCGTGAGACGGCGAGCTGAGCTGAGCAGAGCCGTTCGTGAGACGCGGAGCTGAGCGGAGCCGTTCGTGAGACGGCGAGCTGTGCAGAGCGGAGCTGTTTGTGAGACGGCGAGCTGAGCGGAGCTGTTCGTGAGACGGCGAGCTGAGCTGAGCTGAGCGGAGCTGTTCGTGAGACGGCGAGCTGTGCAGAGCGGAGCCGGTCGTGGTGGAGCAGAGCCGTTCGTGAGACAGCGTAGCAGAGCAGAGCCCTGTGGGGCAGTCAGCTTCAGGACACGTAAGGTACCCCTTACCTCTTTCCCCCACACACAGGCATATCTTAGCCAGACTGGGGAGTAACACTCTGCAGATGAACTTTTGAACTCTGGGGCTGGACTTTTTGGATTTTGGGTGATTTGAGGATTGCTGGACTCAAGAGACGTTTGGGTTCTGGGACTCAAGAACCTGAGGGAAAGGAGGTGGCCCAATTTTCTGGGGTGGGTCTTTGCTCATGGTTTGGTTAATGAACACTAGTTGTGGTGTTTCCCCAATTTAACGCTGATGTCGTTTACCTCATGTTATTAAAGATTCTCTACTACACCGAGACTCTGTGCTTGCGAGAGGGGAAGTATTGCCTCATTGAGGCGCCCAGGGGGTGTGTAAGATTTTCCCAGGTCACTGGGTGGGGGCTCGAGCCAGTTTCGTATTTACTTTGATGAGAGGGAACCCCTGTGTACTGAACCCGGCCCTTGCTGCTATCAACTTGGCCTGGCAGAAGGGTTACAGTAACATGCACCTTCATATACTTTATGTTGCTCCCAATCCCTGAGCACCCAGGCTTGGGAAGCTAAACTAGGTCTCCCCTATTTCAGTGTACAGCACGCCAAGGAGTAAGAGGCTAGGTCAGGGTCTCCCACTTACCTAAGACTACATCTATACTACAGACTAGAGGTGTGATTCCCAGCGTACATACACACACTCGCACTAGCGCTATGACAGCTGGGAATCACCCCTAACGTGTGCTGACGTAGCCTAAGATACTGTGCCACTGCTGTACTTCCCGTGCTACCGCAGCTACACTGTTATGTACACTCAGTAGCACGAGCATGCATACGCAAGCTGGGAATCACCCCTAACTTGTGCAGACATAACCTAAGATATTGGGTAGAAGAGACGAATACAGGTACAGTACCCATGCTCCTGCAGAAGCAGAGTCTCCCTGGAACACCCTGCCATGAAACAAGGAGAAATTTGCTGGTTTATTTTTATATTTGGAATCTCTTGGGTCAAAGTTTCCAAGTAAGCAGCAAAACACTCCATTATCTCCAAATAAATTGAAGGCAAGCTAGTGCTTCAACAGGCACGTGCTTCCTAGTTTGAAGCTTCCAATAATGGTCATTAACCTCTTGGCTTCCAGGGTCAGCACAGAGACATTTTTCCATTTCTCAGTCATGATGCACAGAGGGAAATTCACTGCTCCTCAGTTCCCTCTTATCTTGGCCTCCCCAGCTAAAGAACCACTGGATCGGAAGAGGAAGGAATGTCTGCAGTCCAGAGTTTTAAATTCCCATTGGAGGCAAAGTCTGTACCTTCTGGCAGTGCCAGGGTTAATGAGGCACGGCAAAATCCTGGAACGCAGCCAATCACAGACTCAGGAACATCTGTTTTCTTAGGGAATTATGGCACTAAATTTACAATGGCACATGACAGCAATTAATCTGTGGTGAAACAGGATTAGCAGCCTCCAGCCACACTCTTCTACGACTGTGCTCTCAGTCTGCACAAAATGGAAGAATTTATCTCCTCAAATAACAGTTGTGGTTCTGGACAACCAGAACCAGGCAGAGTTGCTACAGGGGAATCCTGCTCAAGTGCCTTCAGTCCAGCTGGAGGAGTGAGAGTTATTAACACAGTGGTGCTGACCCTTTTCAGACTTAGGGCCAAATATACGTCACAAAGGTCAAGGGACCAAAATCAATACTCAGGACCTGTTCTGCTTCATACCAGCGTGGTGGAGTCATAGAATATAGAATCATAGAATATCAGGATTGGAAGGGACTTCAGGAGGTCATCTAGTCCAACCCCCTGCTCAAAGCAGGACCAATCCCCAATTTTTGCCCCAAATCCCTAAATGGCCCCCTCAAGGATTGAACTCACAACCCTGGGTTTAGCAGGCCAAAGCTCAAACCACGGAGCTATCTCTCCCCCCAAGAGCACAGAGACAACAAAGGCACTCCCTACTCCTCTCTTCCTGCTGAGCCTGGGGCAGTGATGCCCCCAGGCTACTCTAACCTGGGTTGGGGTACAGAATCAGGGAACCATAATTGGTTACCAGTTAACTTTTTTCACTTTCTTAGGCTCCCCTAGACAGCTGTGTGGACACAGGCATCCAGCCTTTCTTAGGTACTGCCACAGGCTCAGGCAGAGCCAGCTGAGCTCTTATTATACTCTCCCTGGGGCTCTCACAGCCTGGCAAAGAAGCAGGCAATGGAGCAGCTGGAGTTACTCTATTTCTCCAAGATACAACAGGCAGTCAGCAGGGGAGCTGCAGAGCAGTTGCAGTGGGTTGGAATGGAGTGCTCCCAACTCACCCCAGAGCTGGCCCTGCGACTGCTGGGGAAGCAGTGGGTGGTTAGGGTGGTGGTGCTCTCTACTTCCTCCATAGAGCAGAATGACCAATTCGAGTACTTCAGTTTAAAAATTGCAGGGTGTGGCTAAGAAAGCATATCTTCAATTCTAAATCAAATACAGTAGAACCTCAGAAATATAAACACCAGAGTTACGAACTGACCAGTCAACCGCATACCTCATTTGGAACTGTAAATATGCAATCAGGCAGCAGCAGAGACAAAAAAAGAAAAGCAAATACAGTACAGTACTGTGTTAAATGTAAACTGCTAAAAAAATAAATGGAAAATTTAAAAAAAGATTAGACAAGGTAAGGAAACTGTTTCTGTGCTTGTTTCATTTAAATTAAGACGGTTAAAAGCAGCACTTTTCTTCTGCATAGTAAAGTTTCAAAACTGTATTAAGTCAATGTTGAGTTGTAAACTTTTGAAAGAACCATCATAACGTTTGTTAAGAGTTACAAACATTTCAAAGGTGTTCATAACACTGAGGTTCTACTGCACACATTTTCTGGAGGGCCCTACATTGAACTCCACTGCACTAGGTGGAGCTAGAACACAGAGAAATAAGCAGAAAACTACAGGCAGCCATTGGCTGTTTTTATTTTTTGTATTGTCTTCCTACTTTTTTTTTTAAAATAAACAAAAAGTTTTTGTACCACCACCTCCAGCCCCATACAGTTTGAGAAAGCCAGCTCCACAAGAACCACTACAGCTATGGAGATCAAACAAGAGGCAGTAGGGCAGAGAACTCCAAGGTAGAATATCAGATTCCAAGGCCCAAAGGGACCATTGTGATAATCCAGTCTGACCTCCTGTATAGCACAGGCCATAGAACTTTCCCACAATAATTCCTAGAGCACAGCTTTTAGAAAAGCATCCAATCTTGATCTAGAAATAGTCAGTGATGGAGAATCCACCATGGACTCTTGCTAAGTTGTTCCAATGATTACTTAACCTCACTGTCAAAAATGTACACCTTATTTCCAGACTAAATTTGTCTAGCTTCAACTTCTAGCTATTGGATCATGTTATATCTTTCTCTGCTAGATTGAAGAGCCTATTATCAAATATTTGTTCCCAGTTTAGATATTTATAGACTGTAAGCAAGTCAAATGCCTTACAGAAGTCTAAGTGTATTACATCAAAAGAGAAGGTTACTCACCCTGTGCAGTAACTGAGGTTCTTCGAGAAATGTGTTCCTGTGGGTGCTCCACTCCAGGTGATGGTGCATCCCTGCACCTTTGCTTGGAGAGTTTTGCAGCAGTGCCTGTACGGGCTGCGCACGCGCAGTGCCTCCCTCATGCGCCATTGGCACTTCATCTAGCACGTGTGCAAGACCCAGATTCCTCAGTTCCTTCTCTGCCGCAGTCTGCTTTAAACTCTGAAGTAGATGGGAGGAGGGTGGGTAGTGGAGCACCCACAGGGATACACATCTCAAAGAACCTCATTTACTGCACAAGGTGAGTAACCTTCTCTTCTTCGAGAGATGTCCCTGTGGGTGCTCCCCTCCAGGTGACTGTAGAGCAGTGCCTTCCTAGGATGGTAGGGGCTTCAGAGTTGGTAGGATAAGTGATAATATGGCTCGACCCAGGCGAGTATCCATCTTAGGGCCTTGCATGATTGCATAATGTTTGGCAAAAGTGTGTTCGGAGGCCCAGGTGGCAGCTTTGCCTATGTCTATAAGAGGAACGTTGTTTAGGAATCCTACAGACGCTGATATGGATCTAGAACAGTGGGTCTTGATCCCTGCTGGAGGTTATGTTTCTTTTAATTGACAGCACAGGTGAATACATCCAGATATCCATTAGAGAGTCTCTGTATAGATATGGAGGTACCCTTAGAGCGTTCTGCGATGGATAAAGAGTTTTGGTGAAACTCTAAATGGCTTGGTACTGTCCAAGTAGAAAGCTAGTGCTCTTCTAACACCGAGGGTGTGCATCATAGCTTCGAACGTGTTCTTGTGTCGCTTAGGAAAGAAAGGTGAAAGCTGTATAGGTTGATTAATGAATTTATCTTTAAAAAAAAGATAGTGTATGGCTGATCTGCCATGAGAGCCCCAATTTCTCCCACATGTCTAGCAGATGCAATTGCTATTAGGAGTGCCATTTTTCCTGGATAGGTGTAGTAAGGAGCAGTTTGCTAAGGGTTTGAACTGTTTCTGAGTGCGAACCATTCAGACCAAGTTTAAGTCCCGGGATTGTGTGGGTGGTCTCACGTCCGGACAGATGGTTTGAATGCCCCTGAGGAATTGCTTGGAGATTGGGTGAGCAAAAATTGTAGTGTTGCCGATTTTTTGGTGAAAGGCGGTCATAGGAGATGTACCTTTACTGAGCTGATGGAGAGGTCAGATTGATATTAGACTACCTCCTGGAATTAAAACAATGGAAGAAGTGCAGATGTTCCATCAGTTTGTCTAGCGGTGCACCATGCTGTAAATATCTTCTACTTATGTAGGCAAGTGCTACGTGTAATATGTTTTCTACTGTGGAGCAGCAGCCTCTGGTCCTGTTCAGAACAACTTAGTTTGTCATTAGAGAATCATAGAGGAGCCATGCCTTCAGATGTAGCATCTTTATGTTTGGATGTTGCAATTGATCCTCTCGTTGTGTTAATAGGTCCATCTGGAGCGGGAGAGTGATGTACGGATACCACGCTTGTCTTGGCCATGTGGGGGCTATTAGGAGGCCTCTGGCTTTGTCAGTCCATATTTTCTGTATTACTCTGGGTAGTAATGGTATTAGTGGGAATGCATAGAAAAAGTCTGTGTTCCACCTGGTCAGGAACACATCCCCTATTGATCGCTTCCCCAGGCCTGCTCTGGAGCAGAATTTTGGACACTTGGTGTTGCAGGCAGTCACAAATAGATCTGTTTGTCAGTGGCCTCATTCCAGTATTGCGTTGTTTAATTCCCATTTGTGGTCATGGGGAAAATGTCCGCTGAGTTCATTTGCTGTGGTGTTCTGGCATCCAGGTAGGCAGGAAGCCGAGACATGGATATTGTGTTGGATGCACCAATTCCAGAGTCTCATAGCCTCAGTACGGAGCGAGTGTAATCAGGCTCCCTCTTGCCTGTTTAAATAAAACATGCAAGCAATGTTGTCAGTCATTACTCTTATGATTTAGTTTCTTATAAACTGTAGAAAGTGGAGGCAGGCATTGCAGATGGCAAGGAGTTCTAGAAGGTTTATGTGTTGCCTTGTCTCGGCTGTGGACCATAATCCCTGAATTGTGCGATGTTGCATGTGTTCTCCCCACCCAACAAGGGAGGCATCTGTTGTGATGATCTGTGATGGAGGATCTTGTGTAAACACAAAAAGAAAAGGAGTACCTGTGACACCTTAGAGAATAACAAATTTATTTGAGCATAAGCTTTTGTGAGCTACAGCTCACTTCATCGAATGCATTCAGTGGAAAATACAGTGGGGAGATTTATATACATAGAGAACATGAAACAATGGGTGTTACCATACTCACTGTAACAAGAGTGATCACTTAAGGGGAGCCATTACCAGCAGGAGAGCGGAGGGGGGGGGTGGGGAAGAGGGGGGGAAAACCTTTTGTAGTGATAATCAAGGTGGGCCAATTCCAGCAGTTGACAAGAACATCTGAGGAACAGTGGGGGGTGGAATAAACATGGGAAAATAGTTTTACTTTGTGTAATGACCCATCCACTCCCAGTCTCTATTCAAGCCTAATTTAATTGTATCCAGTTTGCAAATTAATTCCAATTCAGCAGTCTCTCGTTGGAGTCTGTTTTTGAAGTTTTTTTGTTGAAGAATTGCCACTTTTAGGTCTCTAATCAATTAGAGTGACCAAAGAGATTGAAGTGTTCTCCAACTGGTTTTTGAATGTTATAATTCTTGACGTCTGATTTGTGTCCATTTATTCTTTTACGTAGAGACTGTCCAGTTTGACCAATGTACATGGCAGAGGGGCATTGCTGGCACATGATGGCATATATCACATTGGTAGATGTGCAGGTGAATGAGCCTCTGATAGTGTGGCTGATGTGATTAGGCCCTATGATGGTGTTTCCTGAATAGATATGTGGACACAGTTGGCAATGGGCTTTGTTGCAAGGATAGGTTCCTGAGTTAGTGGTTCTGTTGTGTGGTTGCTGGTGAGTATTTGCTTCAGGTTGGGGGGCTGTCTGTAAGCAAGGACTGGCCTGTCTCCCAAGATCTGTGAGAGTGATGGGTTGTCCTTCAGGATAGGTTGTAGATCCTTGATGATGCGTTGGAGAGGTTTTAGTTGGGGGCTGAAGGTGATGGCTAGTGGCATTCTGTTATTTTCTTTGTTGGGCCTGTCCTGTAGCAGGTGACTTCTGGGTACTCTTCTGGCTCTGTCAATCTGTTTGTTTACTTCAGCAGGTGGGTATTGTAGTTCTAATGCTTGATAGAGATCTTGTAGGTGTTTGTCTCTGTCTGAGGGGTTGGAGCAAATGCGGTTGCATTGTAGAGCTTGGCTGTAGACAATGGATCGTGTGGTGTGGTCTGGATGAAAGCTGGAGGCATGTAGGTAGGCACAGCGGTCAATAGGTTTCTTGTATAGGGTGGTGTTTATGTGACCATCGCTTATTAGCAGCATAGTGTCCAGGAAGTGGATCTCTTGTGTGGACTGGTCCAGGCTGAGGTTGATGGTGGGATGGAAATTGTTGAAATCATGGTGGAATTCCTCAAGGGCTTCTTTTCCATGGGTCCAGATGATGAAGATGTCATCAATGTAGCGCAAGTAGAGTAGGTGCATTAGGGGACGAGAGCTGAGGAAGCGTTGTTCTAAGTCAGCCATAAAAATGTTGGCATACTGTGGGGCCATGCGGGTACCCATAGCAGTGCCACTGATTTGAAGATATACATTGTCCCCAAATGTGAAATAGTTATGGGTGAGGACAAAGTCACAAAGTTCAGCCACCAGGTTTGCCGTGACATTATCAGGGATAGTGTTCCTGACGGCTTGTAATCCATCTTTGTGTGGAATGTTGGTGTATAGGGCTTCTACATCCATAGTGGCCAGGATGGTGTTTTCAGGAAGATCACCAATGGATTGTAGTTTCCTCAGGAAGTCAGTGGTGTCTCGAAGGTAGCTGGGAGTGCTGGTAGTGTAGGGCCTGAGGAGGGAGTCTACATAGCCAGACAATCCAGCTGTCAGGGTGCCAATGCCTGAGATGATGGGGCGTCCAGGATTTCCAGGTTTATGGATCTTGGGTAGCAGATAGAATACCCCAGGTCGGGGTTCCAGGGGTGTGTCTGTGCAGATGTGCCAGCAATGCCCCTCTGCCACGTACATTGGTCAAACTGGACAGTCTCTACGTAAAAGAATAAATGGACACAAATCAGACGTCAAGAATTATAACATTCAAAAAACAATTGGAGAACACTTCAATCTCTTTGGTCACTCTAATCGATTACAGACCTAAAAGTGGCAATTCTTCAATAAAAAAAACTTCAAAAACAGACTCCAACGAGAGACTGCTGAATTGGAATTAATTTGCAAACTGGATACAATTAACTTAGGCTTGAATAAGACTGGGAGTGGATGGGTCATTACACAAAGTAAAACTATTTCCCCATGTTTATTCCACTCCTCCACCCCCCACTGTTCCTCAGACATTCTTGTCAACTGCTGGAAATGGCCCACTTTATCACTACAAAAGGTTTTCCCCCGCCCCCCCACTGGTAATAGCTCCCCTTAAGTGATCACTCTCTTGTTACAGTGTGTATGGTAACACCCATTGTTTCATGTTCTCTATGTATATAAATCTCCGCACTGTATTTTCCACTGAATGCATTCGATGAAGTGAGCTGTAGCTCACAAAAGCTTATGCTCAAATAAATTTGTTAT
This sequence comes from Chelonia mydas, assembly GCF_015237465.2. Classification (NCBI taxonomy): domain Eukaryota; kingdom Metazoa; phylum Chordata; order Testudines; family Cheloniidae; genus Chelonia; species Chelonia mydas. The sequence continues at coordinate 83,677,405 of NC_051250.2, forward strand.
TCTCTAAGGTGCCACAAGGACTCCTTTTCTTTTTGTGGATACAGACTAACAAGGCTGCTTCTCTGAAACTTGTGTAAACAGGATCTCTGAGCACAGGTTGTGTGGTTGGGTCCACCAAGTTAGTGAGTCCTTGACCTTGGGGGGCATCATTAATCGTATGTTTAACCTGTGTTTATTTGGTCTGTAGACGGTTGCTAATTTGATGGTGTCAAATTTGCAAATTGGGCCTGAACAAAGACAGGGAGTGGCGCGGTCACTACAAAAAATAATTTTCCCTCTGTTGATACTCAGATCTTGTCAACTGCTGGGAATGGGCCACATCTACTTTGATTGAATTGGCCTCGTTAGCACTGACCCCCCGCACATGGTAAGGCAACTCCCATCTTTTCATGTGCTGTATATTTATACCTGCTTACTGTATTTTCCATTCCATGCATCTGATGAAGTGGGTTATATCCCATGAAAGCTTATGCTCAAATAAATTTGTTAGTCTCTAAGGTGCCACAATGACTCCTTTTCTTTTTGCTGATACAGACTAACACGGCTGCTACTCTGAAACCAAAGATTTAATGATAATCCATTTGTCTTGAGAAGCTTTCATAAAACATATCAAATTAGTCATTCCTTCAAGCTCATCTTACAATTTTTCATTTAAAACACATGAAAATAGCTTAAATAACTGATTCCTAATCACATAATTGAAAAGAATTAATAAAATAATTTAATTATTTTTAAAAGTGATCTGATGATTGGCCATGAAAGGTATAACAGGGGCGAGAGGGCGGGGAGATAATTAGTAAGAGTTAATTTAGTTAGCCCTGTTAAGCAATTTCAAACCCCCTTTCTGTGGCAGGAACAAGTAGATACAAATATTCTTTTGGCAGTTTGGAAAGTGGCTGAGGCTGATAAAAGCACGCTTTTCTGCTCACTCTAAGGAAAAAAAGTGCTTTTCTCTGAGCAGATTTGACTGTTGAATCTGAACCCCAATCAGAAAACTTGTTTTTCCTTTTCCAGAACAGGATCGTGACTCAGCACATACTTTTCTATCCATCAGTGCCTAGCAGAAATAGATGAAGCACATTCCGTTAAAGCCCTGCTAAAAAGGTGGAGTGATAGCCGATGTGACAAGGCCTGGTCCATTACATCACTCCAGACTTGTCTTGTAATTAATACCACACCTCACTGGGTTAGCCAATCACAATGCAGGATTTTTAATCCTATTTTATAATGGGCTTTCACCAAGGTCTTGTATATTGTCCACAAACCACTGCACCTCCTCCCCTGTGGCCTCTGTAAGGCAAACAGTACATACACCCTTCAATTCACCAAAATACATCCACTTATATCACCACCATCTCTCCCTCTTTCAAATGCTTCACTAGCTCTTAGTTTCATCACATCAAACACACACTTCTTGTCCTGACCTTCAGAGCCCTTCACAACTCTGTCCTCTACAACCTGTTCTCTCCAATCTCTTGTGTTGTGCTCCCTGCTACCAAAGCCTCCTTTTATTACCTTTGGTCTGTTTTTCCAACAGCCTTTTCTGTGCTTGTTTTTGCACTGTACTTTATACATGGACTGTCCCCCCATAATCCATAAGGCCACTTCCCTATCTCCTCCAATTTCTCCCCAAGAACCAGGTCTCCTATGATGCTGACAAACAATCAGCTAGCTAGTGACTGTTCAGATGTTTGTCAGTTAGGGAGAGCCAATTTTATTTACTGTAAAAGATATGGTACCCTCAGGACCATCAATAGCTCTATGTCAGAGGTGGGCAAACTACGGCCCACAGGCCACATCCGGCCTGTGGGCCCGTCCTGCCTGACCCTTGAGCTCCTGCCCGGGGAGGCTAGCCCCGGCCCCTCCCATGCTGTTCCCCCCTCCCCCACAGCCTCAGTTCGCCACACTGCCAGTGCTCTGGCCCGCTGCTCCTGCCAGGCAGCGCCGCGGTGTGGCTGGCTCCGGCCGGGCGGCGGGGCTGCAAGCTCCTGCTGCTCTGAGTGGCATGGTAAGGAGGCAGGGAGCGGGGGGTTTGGATAACAGGCCGGGGGTTCCAGGGGGCAGCCAGGGGACAGGGAGCAAGGGGCAACTGGATGGGGTGGAGGTTGGCGGGGGCGGTCAGGGGACGGGGAACAGCGGGGGTTAGATAGGCATGGGAGTACCAGGGGGCCTGTCAGGGGGCAGGGTGTGGATAGGGGTTGGGGCAGTCAAGGGACAGGGGGGGTTGGATAGGGGGTGTGGCCCCTGGGGGCGGTTAGGAGCAGGGGGTCTCAGGAGGGGGCAGTCAGGGGTCAAGGAGCAGGGGGGGTTGGATGGGTCAGGGGTTCTGAGGGGGGTCACTCAGGAGGTGGGAAGTGAGAGGGGTGGATGGGGGTGGGGGCCAGGCTATTTGGGGAGGCACAGCCTTCCCTACCCAGCCCTCCAAACAGCTGCGCAACCCCGATGTGGCCCTCGGGCCACAAAGTTTGCCCACCCCTACTCTGTGTAATGCCTCCCCTCCTCATTTGTCACTCACTTGTTCCAACTTGTCTCTGATTAGACTATATACCTGTTGGAGCAGTAACTGTCTTCTCTGTGTTTGCACGGCATCCTGCACAGTTAGGTCCTGGTTTTAACTAGGGACACAGTATAAATAAATATAAACAATAGTAATAATCTGCATAAGAATAACAGCGCAAGGACTCCCATTTGTAATCTACTTTCACACTTGGGGTAATTCTTATAAGGAACTAAATTTATTATTAATTTTCACCTCTGACAGACTGTATTTGTTACCTCTCAGATCAAACTTCTCAACTGGGATTCACTCTATTGATGGCTCCCCACTCAGCTGACCTCTCAGGGGTTTCTTACTCAGTTGCAACAATAAGAACATTACACAGGTGCCCTGGTTCCTGAAGTACCGGTAGTTATTCTATGTCCCAGCTGATTCTATTTACTTCTAGTGATGCCCTCATCACTGGATGGAATCAGCCATGCTCTGGGGTCTCTACCACCTCCCCACATTAAGCTCTCTAATATAGCCACTCCAAGGTGACGGGACAGAGCTCTCCCGTCGACTTAAAGCAACAGTAGCTATGCTGGTAGAAGCTCTCCCGCCATCACAGCACTATCCACACTGGTGCTTATGTCTGTGTAACTTATGTCGCTCAAGGGGGATGGTTTATTCACACCCCTGAGCGACATAAGATATACAGGCATAAACTGTAGTGTACACATAGCCTGAGATTCTATAAGGTTTTCAAACTCTTGGTGAGTCCCCTGACAGCTAAAAAATTAAACAGACACTTTGGACATATCACACAAAGCTGTACTGCCTGCATCCCAACTTCAGCCAATAGATGGCAGCAAAACACACTCTTTCTGCCAGAGAAAGGCAAAGTGACCCAGCAGGTCTGAGATCTTTTGTAAGAATGTCCAGACCGGTGTGGGCAGGGACTCAGCTTGCCTTGTCTGGCTCTCATAGCACATCTATCTCAATGCCAGCAGCATGGCAACAAAGCTGAGAAAGCTCCATGTACTGCAACTTGGAAGTCTCAAATCCATTGTTGGTTCTTTTTATTATTTGTGCAGTCAGTATGAAGAGCATGCTGCTGCCCTGAGGAGCTCAATCTAAATAGACTAAGACAGAGGATGGGAAAGAGGTTGCAAGAAAAAGCAGAGAGGCTGAGCAGGGAGTTAGACCCTACTGCTGTTAGTTTTCAGATTGTTTGGGATCAGGACCAGAATTTTCAACTGTTTAATGAGCTAATTCTTGTCTGCAAGGACAATAAGGTAGAGAGACTGCTATAGCTCTGCTAGAGTTATGGCCCTCCCCTTTCCTCCACTCAAAAAAACCCATCACAGTATCCATCCATTCCCCCTCTTCTTGTAGGCTGGGAGTGCCCAGGGGCCTCTGAAGCTGTTGCATGGTCAAAGGCGCTGACTTTCTGTTTGAAACTACACAAAATGCCTGCACAGGCTCCCAGACAATAAGTAAACCTGCAAAGTGAAAGACTTCTCAATACAGTTACATAGTCACCATTCCCCAGGCATGCCGGAGCCACACTTGCTCATCTGGCTCATGGGACAGTCAACCTAGAGAAACAGATGGTGCTGCTGGACTTAAGTGGATTGGCAGACCTGTGTAGGGGGCCTCAGGACTTGTCTACACAGAAAAGTTGTGCTGCTATATGCCAAAATGTGGATTTAAACTGATATTGTTATTGTGGTATAACCCCTTGGGTAGAGACTCTAATTTTGATATAACAGTAACCTTTTTTGTTTACATTAAACACCTTCCAAAGCAACATTTTCTAAACCAAAAATAGGCCCTCTGAACATTGGAATAGAAGGATCCACATGAGGGTTACACTGGTATGGCTATATCAGTACATATGGGAAAGTTTAACCATTTATAAAAGGCCTTGAGCTACAGCACCAGAATAGTACTCCACATCATATGTCCACATTACATTCCACTATACCCTGCATCAACAGATCCACTATTCATCTCTGACAGCACAGAGAACTGGACTGCATTACTGGCAGCAAAGGGATTGGTGGTGCTGAAACAAGAAAACTTCACCCACCACAAATGATGAGGGATTCAACTTCTGAGTGGGCTGAATTCAGTGTCATAATGCATCTTGCTCACTCCAGGAACAGCCTTATATGCATTTCAGTCAGAGGAAGGGAAGGGGGACTCAGAGGACATGCAGAATAAACAGTGAAGCCATGCTGGAGTGTGTAGGGGCTGGAGGGGAAGTTGGATTCACTGAGAGAAACAGAGTGCACTGCTCTTAAGGTGGTACCATGACCACAGCTCAGCTGAGGCACTGTGGCAGAGGCACTTAGGAAATGGAAACGGTGGCCCTAAAAATGGAAGCAACACCCTCGCTACTCTCAGCCCATCACATCCTCCCCACAATTTTACCAGAAAGACTCAAGCATCTTGAATAAGAATTTCTGAATATTAAATGATCTCCAGCAGCATCTCTCCCATCATGAAGGGACAGGGAATCAAAATGTAAGCTCCTCCAGCAGCCCAATGCTACTATTCCTATAATAGCAAAGTATTAGATCGTGCACATACATAGAGGGAAGCCAGAGTGGGAGTCTCTCAGTGACTTTAGTCTAGATCCTATTTTATGGCTGTGGACTGGCATGGCAGTGTAGGCTCCTGGTGATAATTACTATTCTAGTCACAGAAGTGGGATTTCAGTTTCCAATATTACATTTAAAAAAAATAAATCCCACCCATAACCACAAGCCAGTCTCTAAGGAGACAGGCCTTTGTTCTCTGATGCTTGGTTTAAACCTCAAGCATCTGTCAAAGTAACAGCATAACTCAAACATAACATTTCATATTTATATGCAGGTGGAGAGACAAGATTAATAGAATATCAGGGTTGAAAGGGACCTTAGGAAGTCAACTAGTCCAACCCCCTGCTCAAAGCAGGGCCAATCCCCAACTAAAGCCCTGGCTGGGATGATTTGTCAAGCCTGACCTTAAAAATCTCAAAGGAAGGAGATTCCACCACCTCCCTAAGTAACGCACTGCATGCTTCACCACCCTCCTAGTGAAAAAGTTTTTCCTAATATCCAACCTAAACCTCCCCCACTGCAACTTGAGACCATTACTCCTTGTTCTGTCATCTGCTACCACTGAGAACAGTCTAGATCCATCCTCTTTGGAACCCCCTTTCAGGTAGTTGAAAGCAGCTATCAAATCCCCCCTCATTCTTCTCTTCTGCAGACTAAACAATCCCAGTTCCCTCAGCCTCTCCTCATAAGTCATGTGTTCTAGTCCCCTGATCATTTCTGTTGCCCTCCCCCGGATGTTTTCCAGTTTTTCCACATCCTTCTTGTAGTGTGGGGCCCAAAACTGGACACAGTACTCCAGATGAGGCCTCACCAATGTCGAATAGAGGGGAACGATCACGTCCCTCCATCTGCTGGATATGCCCCTATTATACATCCCAAAATGCCATTGGCCTTCTTGGCAACAAGGGCTCACTGTTGACTCATATCCAGCTTCTCGTCCACTGTAACCCCTAGGTCCTTTTCTGTAGAACTGCTGCCGAGCCATTCGGTCCCTAGTCTGTAGCAGGGCATGGGATTCTTCCGTCCTAAGTGCAGGACTCTGCACTTGTCCTTGTTGAACCTCATCAGATTTCTTTTGGCCCAATCCTCTAATTTGTCTAGGGCCCTCTGTATCCTATCCCTACCCTCCAACATATCTACCTCTCCTCCCAGTTTAGTGTCATCTGCAAACTGAGGGTGCAGTCCACACCATCCTCCAGATCATTAATGAAGATATTGAACAAAACCGGCCCCAGGACCGACCCTTGGGGCACTCCGCTTGATACCGGCTGCCAATTAGACATGGAGCCATTGATCACTACCCATTGAGCCTAACGATCTAGCCAGCTTTCTATCCACCTTATAGTCCATTCCTCCAGCCCATACTTTAACTTGCTGGCAAAAATACTGTGGGAGACCGTGTCAAAAGCTTTGCTAAAGTCAAGGAATAACATGTCCACTGCTTTCCCCTCATCCACAGAGCCAGTTATCTCATCATAGAAGGCAATTAGATTAGTCAGGCATGACTTGCCCTTGGTGAATCCATGCCGACTGTTCCTGATCACTTTCCTCTCCTTTAAGTGCTTCAGAATTGATTCCTTGAGGACCTGCTCCATGATTTTTCCAGGGACTGAGGTGAAGCTGACTGGCCTGTAGTTCCCAGGATCCTCCTCCTTCCCTTTTTTAAAGATGGGCACTACATTAGCCTTTTTCCAGTCGTCTGGGACCTCCCCCGATCGCCATGAGTTTTCGAAGATGATGGCCAATGGCTCTGCAATCACGTCCGCCAACTCCTTTAGCACTCGCGGATGCAACGCATCCGGCCCCATGGACTTGTGCACGTCCAGCTTTTCTAAATAGTCCCGAACCACTTCTTTCTCCACAGAGGGCTGGTCACCTCCTCCCCATGCTGTGCTGCCCAGTGCAGTAGCCTGGGAACTGACCTTGTTCATGAAGACAGAGGCAAAAAAAGCATTGAGTACATTAGCTTTTTCCACATCTTCTCTCAATAAGTTGCCTCCCTCATTGAGTAAAGGGCCCACACTTTCCTTGACTTTCTTCTTGATGCTAACATACCTGAAGAAACCCTTCTTGTTACTCTTAACATCTCTTGCCAGCTGCAACTCCAAGTGTTATTTGGCCTTCCTGATTTCACTCCTGCATGCCTGAGCAATATTTTTATACTCCTCCCTGGTCATCTGTCCAATCTTCCACTTCTTGTAAGCTTCTTTTTTGTGTTTAAGATCAGAAAGGATTTCACTGTTAAGCCAAGCTGGTCGCCAGTCATATTTACTGTTCTTTCTACACATCGGGATGGTTTGTTCCTGTAACCTCAATAAGGATTCTTTAAAATACAGCCAGCTCTCCTGGACTCCTTCCCCGCCCCGCCATGTTATTCTCCCAGGGGATCCTGCCCATCAGTTCCCCGAGGGAGTCAAAGTCTGCTTTTCTGAAGTCCAGGGTCTGTATTCTGCTGCTCTCCTTTCTCCATTCCTGCTACTGATCTGCTTGTTACACCAGTGAAGTGTGCACACTTCATCTATGCAAAAGAATATGTATTACTATTACCCCATCCTTCCCTAGCCCTCATTTGTTTTACCAACCTGCTACATCTTGTCCTAAACTAAGACTGGGGAAGGCAGTGTCTTACACTATGTCTGTGCAGTGCCTATCACATGAGGCCCTAAACTGGTTGGGGGTCTCTAAGCAATAATACAAAACAAATAAAATCATCTTTCTTTAGTTCCGTTCAGAGGATCTCAAGTAGTTAATCCCTTAGTTTATAACAAGAGACCAGATATTTTACAGGTGGACAAATTGGAAGTATGGAGGAACTCAATTACCCATTCAAGAATGAGGGTTTCAGTGGCATAAGTGCAAACAGGATATAGGAATCTAGTTTAGGATTTTCTATAGTGCTCATCATTGTAGTGCCTAAGCACTTTCCAGGTAAATCATGTCTCTGTGGAGAGCTCCATAGCAGACTCCATGGAACCTCCTGATCTTCTCCATTCCCTGGTTATGGGAAGCTTTGCTTGAGACATACAGATTTTTTTAAAAAAATCTGTTTAGAGAATTCTTTACCACATGCTGTATACACTACATTATTCCAGAGGAACACAACTGTTTTTGCAGGTCATGGATGGAAATCTGATTGCTGGACTATGTTTTCCTACATGTTTGTATGCGCTCAGTACAGCTGAGCCCCAATCCTACTTGGCACCTCATAGTGCTACAGCAATACAAAAAATAAAGGAATTTAATAGAATAGCTGGGTCTTTACCATTTGATGGCTTTGTAGATTAGGACTAAGGCCTTGAACTAGCAAGCGAAGTGGGAACCAGAGCCTCTACAGAGGTAATGATAATGTACTCAAGGAGGCTCATCTCATTAAACTGGGCTGCTATAATCTACACAAGATGAAGCCTTGATATTGCATCTACCTTCAGGCCTAGAGACAGTAAGTCACAGAAATCTAATCTGGAGGTGACAAACACATAGATCATTGTGGTCAAATCTTTATCCAGTCAAACTGGAAGGGCATATTGAGTGGGGTCCCACAAGGTTCTGTACCGGCTCTGATTCTATTCACTATCTTCATAAATTATTTGGATAATGGCATAGAGAGTACACTTATAGATGTAAGCAGTGTCAGGATGAGCTCCACCCTGACATCTGGTGGTGAGGTGTGGCAAGTTGTGGAAAAAAAAACTTCAGGGGCCGATCTCATTTGCATAGGCACACCCACCCCGCCTAGACTGAGGCCATAACTGCCCAAATGGTCACTTCGGCTGCTGTGGGATCCCCAGTGTCTCTGTTATTGGGGCAGGAAGAATAAATTGTTATTACCCTGATTATGGGAACTGTGCTTGGAACTGTACTTGGCCTTTTGCTATGATGGAGGGACTCACCATCAACTAAGTAGCACTCGCTAGGCAAGGGTCATGGGTTCCAAAACTGTGTGAATTGAGAGAGACTTGAGACAGGTATTAGTACCTGGTGGTGTGGGCCCCTTTGTGAGGGCCTGAAGCACCAATTGCACCTCTGTCTCTCTCCACTGTGGAATGTCAGAGCTAATTTTGGGTCTATTAAGAGTCTTGCTGCAGGTACTGTGCTGCATTCACTTTGGCCTTATGGTGCACCAGCACTAAGGCCCCCACTACTGAGAGCTGAAATCACTGAGAGCACCGTGTCAAGCAGTGGGGAGCCGGAAGATCTAGAGTGCAGTGGTGCTGTTCGTGAGACGGTGAGCTGTGCCGAGCGGAGCTGTTCGTGAGACGGCGAGCTGTGCCGAGCGGAGCCGGTCATGGTGGAGCGGAGCCGGTCGTGAGACAGCGGCGTGTTCGTGAGACGGCGAGCTGTGCCGAGCGGAGCCGGTTGTGAGACGCCGAGCGGAGCCGGTCGTGGTGGAGCGGAGCCGTTCGTGAGACAGCGGAGCCGGTCGTGAGATGGCGAGCTGTGCCGAGCGGAGCCGGTCGTGAGACGGCGAGCTGTGCCGAGCGGAGCTGGTTGTGGTGGAGCGGAGCCGTTCGTGAGACAGCGGCGTGTTCGTGAGACGGCGAGCTGAGCAGAGCTGTTCGTGAGACGGCGAGCTGTGCAGAGCTGTTCGTGAGACGGCGAGCTGTGCAGAGCGGAGACGGTCGTGGTGGAGTGGAGCCGTTCGTGAGACAGCGGCGTGTTCGTGAGACGGCGAGCTGAGCAGAGCTGAGCCGGTCGTGGTGGAGCGGAGCCATTCGTGAGATAGCGGCGTGTTCGTGAGACGGCGAGCTGAGCGGAGCTGTTCGTGAGATGGCGAGCTGTGCAGAGCTGAGCCGGTCGTGGTTGAGCAGAGCCATTCGTGAGACAGCGTAGCAGAGCAGAGCCCTGTGGGGCAGTCAGCTTCAGGACACATAAGGTATCCCTTACCTCCTTCCCCCACACACAGGCACATTTTAGCCAGACTGGGGAGTAACACTCTGCAGATGAACTTTTGAACTCTGGGGCTGGACTTTTTGGATTTTGGGTGATCTGAGGATTGCTGGACTCAAGAGACGTTTGGGTTCTGGGACTCAAGAACCCGAGGGAAAGGATGTGGCCCAATTTTCTGGGGTGGGTCTTTGCTCATGGTTTGGTTAATGAACAGCAGTTGTGGCGTTTCCCCAATTTAATGCTGGTGTCGTTTACCTCATGGTACTAAAGATTCTCTACTACACCGAGACACTGTGCTTGCGAGAGGGGAAGTATTGCCTCTTTGAGGTGCCCAGGGGGTGTGTAAGATTTTCCCAGGTCACTGGGTGGGGGCTCGAGCCAGTTTTGTATTTGCTTTGATGAGAGGGAACCCCTGTGTACTGAACCCGGCCCTTGCTGCTATCAACTTGGCCTGGCAGAAGGGTTACATAAAGTTTGTGGACAATACCAAGCTGGGAGGGGTTTCAAGCACTCTGGAAGACATGATTAGAATTCAAAATGATCTTGACAAACTGGTGAAATGGTCTGAAATAAATAGGATGAAATTCAATAAAGGGCAAATGCAAAGGACTACACTTAGGAAGAAACAATCAATTGCACATATACAAAATGGGAAAAGACTGCCTAGGAAGAAGTACTGCAGAAAAAGATCTGGGGGTTATAGTGGATCACAAACTAAATATGAGTCAATAATGTAACACTGTTACTAAAAAAGTGAACATAATTCTGGGCTCTATTAGCAGGAGTGATGTAAGCAAGACATGAGAAGTAATTCTTCCACTCTACTCAGTACTGATAAGGCCTCAACTGGAGTACTGTGTCCAGTTCTTGGCACCACACTTCAGGAGAGGAATTAATCAAGTGTGTACATAGTAATACACAGAGCTTTAACTCCAGATATCCCGCTACTTTACAAAAATGCATCATTCTTACTATCCTCATTTTATAGGTAAAGAAACTGAGTCACAGGCTCACATAGTAAGTCAATGGCAAATCCAGAAACAGAACCTAGACCTCTGCTTTCCAGTTAAATATCCTGACCATTAGGAAAATGTCACCTTCCTTCAAGTACACACAAACACCTAAAAAGAGGAATCTGACAAGGTGTAATATGTTGATATAAAAACATCTTGCAGGCATAGCTCACAGTGACAGCCTGTGATATGTCTGATATGATCTATATTCAATATGTATATACATTTTGAGAAATTTAACGGTGTGACAATTAGCCTGGGAACAGAGGCCAGTTCTAAATGCATGGTGATACGGCACTCTTTCAAAGATGCCAATGGTATTTAATATTAAGTACTTACTCATCATCTTTTCTTTCAGGAAAGTGGAATAAATGCCTATGAAATGCAAATTGCTATTCAGGTAAACAAACATTCAGTTAGTCTTCCTCAGCCCCCCACACTCCCCAACAAGGTGATTACTTCTGGTAACTCTCCCATGAGTGGGGAATTTACAGTTTCAAACTATTAATTACCTCTATAAAGAGATCTGAGAATAAGCAGTTTGTATGAAATAATGTATTGTGCTGTAAGAAGGAACAACCAACAATGCCTTAAATTATTTATCTGGGCACTCTGTTTAAAAGCCTATTTGCGTGTCTCTAGTCCCTCTACAAGCCCTCCACCCTCACCAACAATTAGACCAGCAGTTTTAGATTAAATTCCTTTGCACTGATATATATTTATGTCTATTGTTTCCACCTTCAGTGTTCATGTTAATGTCTACTCAAACCAGGAGAAGCAACTCACAGGAAGAACATGGTTGTTTTCTAAGTAGTAAAATCTTTACCAATTTCATTTCCATCCTCTATTCACCAACTTCAAACTCCAACAGAAAAGCAAAAAAATGAATATAGATAAAAGGAAACTGACCTTTGAACTCTGAAGAAAACTGAGCAAGATGCTGACTTACAAAGAGTCTCAGTTGCTGATTAAGGTCACAAGAGGGAAGATGAATGTTCCATGAGCGAATTCCTGTCCAACAAGAAAAGCAGAATTAAGGCCTTTTTCCATGAATTCCAAAACCAGGAATGGAGGTGTCAATAAAAGTCAGCCAGCTGATTATATGAACCTGTGTATGCTATTTCAGAAGCCCATATTTAGGACCCATGGTGAACATTTTAAAAGACAAGGGACAGTTAGGCAGCCAATTCCCATTTGTTCCTTTACAACTCTGCACCTAGGTTATGGGGCAGGACAAGGTAGTAAATGAGTTTTCATTTTAGTGAGGTTCCACAAACAATGACTAAACCAAATACACGACTGCATAATCAGGCAAATGCACTGTGGGAGTTTTACATCTTCTGAAGTGTTCAGCATTGGCTGTTGGCAGAGATGGGATACTGGACTAATTTGACTATTGATCCATTTGATACAACAGTTCTTATAACATGTGTACCCCTCCGAGTCACAGTACAGACCATCTCCCTCAACTTCCTTTACCAAATCACTCTTCCAAAGCCATGGATCACCCTCAGACCCTTTGAGTTTGCTCTTTAATCTATACAATCTTTGCAAAATAATCGCCTTCATATCCCAGCAGGGAGTAGACTCTCTTCCCAGACCAGATGGCGTCACACCACGCTGGGGAAGTCACCTTCAGACCTTGGTGAGGAAGAGCTTCACTTTCTGGGTAGCATATATACAGTGCTACAGGTAATTCATCTTCATGTCCCAACAAGGAGCAGCCACTCCCAGATGGCACCTTGCCACGGTTGGGTGTCATGGTAATCAAACTGTTGGTACATATGATAACTCCACCTCACCTTTCATTCGTTGCTGCCTCCAGCAAGCCAGCAGCAGCTTAAAGCCAGTGATAGAGTGTTATACAAGTCAAATACATAATAACTAAACTAAGGTTCTAAACTTTATCAGTACTCATTACGTGTGTCCTCCCAACACCTTTGCCACCATCTCAGAGAGAAAATTCCACTCCTGTGTGATGGTGCATTAAAGACAGGGGGTCAAAAAAGCCAGAAAAAAAAAAAATCTTAGCTCCACACCTGTCCCTACCCTAAAAGGAGTCTATTGCCAATTCCTGGAGGAGCAGGGGTACCAATCCAGTTAACTGCAGCAATCAGTTCTTGTTCTCCAGCACTATAGCTCGATTCAGGAGACAACCGTCAACTGAATGCAACATAGTGGCCACTGCTCAGCAGAGAATGCAAACTCAAATATCAGCGCTGCTTCCAGAGTACAAGATGCAATTACAAAGCTCAGACCGAGCCCTCAGCACATCACCAAAATGGGGTTAGTAGTTTGCCACATCACACACACATAGCAAACATAGTTTCAAAGGCAGGGATTGTTTAGAATAACTCTGGACAATTTTTTTCTTAACTTGTATATGGTCACAGCACACACTGCAAAGGAATGGTGCAGCAATCAGGTGACAGACCGCACTGCAGAACGTATGACAAACTAATGGCGCTCAGGATGCTCTCAGAATATCAGAAAAACCCATCATCAATTTTAGCAGCACCACAGGATATCAATTGTTCCTGCTCCTTTATGTCCCCAACCCCAAATAACAAACACAGGCCAAGAAATAAGAGTTCTGCAGTTCAGGAAGGGAACAGATTGAGGCAAGGCAGGGAAAATCAGTTCCCCTTTTTATAAAAATGGCCTTGATAAGCAAGCTGTGATTTAATACATGTGCCCAACACAGGGGCTCTTTAATACCTCTGCAGTGTTGATGAGATGAAGCTGAATAGCAATCCAACCTGGAGGGGAACAGAAGGGAGGTGAAGTGGCTCTCTGCAGGACACTTCCTGCTGATGTGAGCTGCTGTATCAGTCAGTTTCTTGGCTGCAGCAACAAGAAGGGCTATTCTGGAGCACGGCTTGTTACATTCTCCACAATGCAAAGAAAAGAGATCCTCTTTTAAAACCTAAGGGGAGAGGGGGCTTCTCATTCAGTATCTCAGCTAATTTTCAAGTTTTTCCTCTGAGCAGTTTGGAAGTCACTCAGTTTAGTTTTTAAAATCATCCCTCATCTTACCAATGACCATCACCTCAAATGCTCAGCCCACTGCAGAGGGACCAGACCATTGCTCTACCAGATTCCGGGCCCCCTTCTCCTTACACAGGTGTGTGCAATGTACCATCCTGAGGTTTCCTAACTGATCATATTCTTTGAGGATGCTGCTGTAGCATGCACAGCATGGGTACAGGTCCATGTGACTTGTGGTACAGTTTCTCATATCCCGTTCCTCATGCCCTTGCAAACTGTCTGACTTCCTGCTGGGTTAATTGGCTTATAAGATTTGACATTTCCTTTTAATACCAGCTTCACTCCCTTGAGACATTCTTTCAAAACTGGACGAATCAAAGTAGAATAGAAACGTGACCTTCGGATCAGACTCTGCTTCATAGCATGTGAGAGTAGCCACTGTTCAAGTCTCACACAGAGAACCACATGATGCCATTGAAGCCGGGTAATGCTTAGGTATCAAGAATACGTTTGTTCTTAATTCTAGTCTAACTTGTGTGTTCTCCTGGACCACACTAAGGGAAAAGCATACGAGATTAGTAGTCACATTCTGTAAGCGACTCTGCACACCTTCAAAGTCACGCAGGGCAAGATTTTGGTGGTGTTTACGAGGAAAGTCCTCAAAGTCTTCCTCTCTGTATGACAATACCTCAGTTTAGGCATGCCCATAATAAAAAACAAAATAAGAATAAAGATTAATTAATTATTCTACCCTCAAAGAACATCCTACATCCCAATCACACTGTAGAGTAAACTAACACTTTGCACCAACCTAACTTTCAGTCTCAGTGCTGCTGAGAAGTCCAAAGTCAATCTGATTTGGATCTGCATTCTAAACTCCTTACTGTCAAACAAACAAAAACTGTACAAAGGGCTTTCAGGGGACGACAACATTTTGTTGCCAATTAAGAGATGTTTTACTCAGTGTCTCCTAACTGATAAAATGCAATTCCTGATAAGCACTCCTCTGTTCAGCAGACTGATTCACTATCACAAGGCACCCTGTACACTGTGACCCAGCAAGCTGCATCACCTTTCTCAGTGTGTCATATCACATCTATGTGACCCTCTAGCTATGGGTAAGGCTGCAAGTCTGTCACGGAAGTCACGGATTCCATGACTTTCCATGACCTCTGCAGCTGGTGCTAGCTCAGGGGCTGCCCAAGCCAGGCAGCCCCTGGGCCAGCAGCAGCAGTTTGGGTTTGTGTGAGGGGGCTCAGGACTAGGGGCAGGGGATTGGGGGGTGCCAGGGGCGCTTACCTCGGGGTGGGGAGCTCCCATTGACATGGCCTTGCAGCTCCTAGGCAGAGGAGGGGCCAGGCACCAGGGGGCTCCATGTGCTGCCTGTGCCCGCAAGGCCCACCCCCACAGCTCCCACTGGACGGGAAACACAGCCAATGGGAGCTGCGCAGCCGGCACTTATGGCAGGACCAGGAGCAGCACGTGGAGCCCCCTGGCCTTGCGCCACCTAGGAGCTGCAGGGACACGTGGAGCCGATAGGGAGCCCCTGCCAGCCCTGCCAACCCCTCCCCCCAGCAGGGGTCCTGGGCTGCGTGCTGTGGCTTGCCCCACCCCCCAGCGCCAGCAGGGGTCCCGGGCATAGCACCACAGCCCCCCCACCCGAGCACCTGCAGCCCCTGGCCCAAGTTTTAGTTAGGGGTATATAGTAAAAGTCATGGACAGGTCACGGGACGTGAATTTTTGTTGACTGCCCATGCTATATTCTCATTATTTGAGCATGGAATTACTATGCATAGAGATTTTATGCTATAGTTTGGTTCATTTAAGATTTTTACTTCATTTGATTCTACACTTTCTTTCACATATAGTGACACTCCCCCACCAGCACGACATGTTCTGTCCTTCCAATATATTTTGTACCTGGTATTATTGTGTCCCATAGATTATCCTCATTCTACCAAGTTTCTGTGATGACTATTATGTCAATATCCTCATTTAACATGAGGCACTCTAGTTCACCCATCTTATTATTTAGACTTCTAGCATTGGTACATAAGCACTTTAAAAACTGTCACTTTTTAGCTGTCTGCCATTACATGATGTAATTGAATAGGACTCTCTTTCATTTGACTCTTTCTCATTAGATCCTACCCAAGAGTTCTGAAGGAACTCAAATGTGACATTGCACAACTACTAACTGTTGTTTGTAACCTATCATTTAAATCAGTTTCTGTACCAAATGATTGGAAGATAGTTAATGTGATACCAATTTTTTAAAAGGGCTCCAGAGGTGATCCTGGCAATTACAGACCAGTAAGCCTGACTTCAGTACCGGACAAACTGGTTGAAACTATAGAAAAGAACAGAATTATGAGACACATAGAGGAACATAATTTTTTGAAGAAGAGTCAACATGGTTTTTGTAAAGGGAAATCATACCTTACTGATCTACTAGAATTCTTCGAGGAGGTCAACAAGCATGTGGACAAGGGGATCCAGTGGATATAGTGTACTTAGATTTTCATAAGGTCTTTGACTAGGTCCCTCACCAAAGGCTCTTAAGCAAAGTAAGCTGTCATGGGATAAGAGGAAAGGTCCTCTCATGGATCGGTAATTGGTTAAAAGATAGCAAAGAAAGGGCAGGAATAAATGGTCAGTTTTCAGAATGGGGAGAGGTAAACAGTGGTGTCCTCCAGGGGTCTGTACCGGGCCCAGTCCTATTCAACATATTCATAAACGATCTGGAAAAAGGGGTAAACAGTGAGGTGGCAAAACTTGCAGATAATACAAAACTACTCAAGATAGTTAAGTCCAAAGCAGACTGAAGAATTAAAAAGGGATCTCACAAAACTGGGTGACTGGGCAACAAAATGGCAGATGAAATTCAATGCTGACAAATGCAAAGTAATGCACATTGGAAAACTGTAGTGGGGTGGTTACCCGCTCCTGCCCTGTGGGTTAAAAGCCAGCCCTGGGAGAGAGCCAGGGCTCAGGCCAAGAAAAGCTAGGCTGATTGGGGAGATGGTCACAGCTGGGCCATGCCCCCGTCAGGCTGCAGTTGGGCCTATAAAGGGGCTGCTAGGCTGAAGCTTAGCCAGAGTCTCTCTCTGCGTTCAGAGAGGGAAGGGTCTGGCTGCAGGGACATGAGGAGGAAAGGCCTTGGGAGCTCCAACCTGGAACCTGCCCCCAGCTGTGAGGCCTAGATTAGGACCTATTAGGTACTGGGGTGCATGGGGGCAGCCCACGGGTAGACAGAGGCAGCAGGTCCAAACCCCCTCGCCTGTGATGAGTGACTGATACACTGCAGTCTGCCCCAGGGAGTGGGGCTAAGCGAAGACTGGCAGTAGCCAAGACTGAGGTGAGGTGGGGGGAGTGGGTAGGGGTTCCCTGGGGAGGGGAGACCCTCAGAGATCGTTGGGGTTTACTGCCAGGGGGCAGGACCCCAGACAAAAGGGCACCAGGTCCGGGAGGGACACGGGGGCCAGTGACAGGCAGATCAGCAGATGGCAGAGGGCGCTCCAAAGGCTGATGAGCTAATTCCCAAGAACAGCCAGCAGGAGGTGCCACCGGGTGAGCCTGGCTCTATTACAAAAATATAATCCCAACTATACATATAAAATGATGAGGTCTAAATTAGCTGTTACCACTCAAGAGAGCTCTAGGAGCCATTGTAGATGTTTCTCTGAAAACATCCACTCAATGTGCAGCAGCAGGCAAAAAAGCAAACAGAATGTTGGGAATCATTCAGAAAGGGATAGATAATAGGACAGAAAATATCATATTGCCTCTAAAAAAATCCATGGTATGCCCACATCTTGAATACTGCATGCAGATGTGGTCATCCCATCTCAGAAAAGATATATTCGAATTGGAAAAGGTTTAGAAAAGGGCAACAAAAATGAAAAGGAGTACTTATTTGTGGCACCTTAGAGACTAACAAATTTATTTGAGCATAAACTTTCATGAGCTACACCTCACTTCATCAGATGCATCCGATAAGTGAGCTATAGTTCGCGAAAGCTTATGCTCAAATAAATTTGTTAGTCTCTAAGGTGCCACAAATACTCCTTTTCTTTTTGCGAATACAGACTAACACGGCTGCTACTCTGAAACTTGTCATTATGCAACAAATGATTAGGAGTATGGAACAGCTCCATTTGAGGAGAGATTAATAAGTTTAGGACTTTTCAGCTTGGAAAAGAGACTACGGGGGATATGACTGAGGTGTATAAAATCATAACTGGTGTGGAGAAAGTAAATAAGAAAGTATTTACTCCTCATAACACAAGAACTAGGGGTCACCACATGAAATTAACAGGCAGCAGGTTTAAAACAAACAAAAGGAAGTATTTTTTTCACACAACGCACAGTCAACCTGTGGAACTCCTTGCTAGAGGATGTTGTGAAGGCCAAGACTATAAGAGGGTTCAAAAAAGAACTAGATAAGTTCATGGAGGATAGGTCCATCAATGGCTATTAGCCAGGATGGCAGGGATAGTGTCCCTTGCCTCTGTTTGCCAGAAGCTGGGAATGGGCGACAGGGGATGGATCACTTGATGATGACCTCTTCTGGTCATTCCCTCTGACACCTGGCATTGGCCACTGTCGGAAGACAGGATCCTGGGCTAGATGGACTTTTGGTCTAACCCAGAATGACTGTTTTGATCTATCACTAGAGCACGTGGGCCCTATCGTAATATAAATAAATACCGCCAATCTTTAGAGCAAGATTCCCTGGCAGCATTACATAGCAAGTCACTTCTTGCCATCTACAATTCCTGAATCATTAGAGCAACTTGTACGTTATATCCCTAACCTTTGTCTTCTCTATATAGATTGTACGGTCTCTGGGGCAGGGACTGTCTCATTGTTTGTACAGTGCCTTGTACAGTACACAATGGGGTGCCAGTCTCAGTTGGCCACAGGTACTACTGTCATAACACGATAAATATGCATAACCAGTAATCCAGAGCGATATCAAGCTACTTTCCCCTAGAGGGATGGGTTTAGAATCTAAAGATATCCCCAATTTCCAGGTTTAAGAATGGTGTTTTAGAACACTGTTTAAAGCATATCCCTCTAATGGCAATAAAGGAATCTCACAAGCACAAAGACACACTGGAGGGTCCCCACAGGTTTGACAGTGTTCTGACCACTTGAGACGACAATGCAAATATCTTTTTGCTCAAGCCCTTTATCATTGGGTTCTTCCTCCCCCTTTGGGCCAGAATCCACAGTCACATCTCTTGATAATCACAATCTCAGCCTATATTAGCATTGTAGGCTGAAATTTTTTTTAACATGTTATTCTTGCAAGTCACAGTTACAGGATCTTCACTGCTCTTGGAACTGTTCCTAGTCAGGTCCCTAGGACCTGATAATTCAGCCATCTCAGAAAGTCTTCTCTAATCACAATGCCTCCACCCCCTGTACCATTTGCTCACAGTCACAGGAAGGCTTCCACATGACCATACCCAGCTGCTCAAAATGTTTACATAAGGGACAGTATAAACTCTTCTCTCTACTCCATTCCTAATACAGGGGAAGGAGGGTCCCCCCAAAAAAAATTATACATAAAGACTTTGTTTGCAGTATTGTAGCCATGTCAGTTGTACGATATTAGAGAGATAAGGTGGGTAATATATTTTATTGGACCTTCTTTTGGTGAAAGACACAAGCTGTTGAGCTACACAGAGCTCTTTGTCAGGTCTGGAAAAGGTACTCTGAGAGTATGTCTGCACTGCAATGTAAGCCCAAACTTGAGCCTGAGCTCAAGGCTAACCCCCCTTCCACCTACACTGCAATTGTGCTAACCCAGGAGTCAGACGTAGGGTCCCAGGACCTTGCAGGGCTGGAGTGTCCGAGGTCAAGTCAAGCCTACTGCTTTGCAGTGTAGTCCCAGCCCCACTTGACTCACGTGCCAGGAGTCATCCTGAAGTATCCCACAATTCCATGAGGCAGCTTTCTTAGTCCTCTCGATCCCAACAATCTGCAATCCACTCTTCTGGCTGGCATTGCTACTGTTTTACGTGGGATATTCTCTCTGTACACATTCCCCTCCAGGCCTAAGAGTTTCATGTCGTTATATGGTAAAGACCATAAGAAGCTTTATCTGATTAAGGAGCTGAAGTCTCTTATGTAAGGATGAACATGAGTGAGAGAAGCTTCGTCTTCCCCTGCGTGACCCTACCAAAGCATTCACCTGGCACCACTCACCCCAAGCTGCTAACCTGTGCTTGGAGGTCAGTGAATACCACATAGAGGGGGATGTGTGTCAGGCTCACAGAGCTCTTTACCCTAGATCCTATTTACAGACACAGGTAAGTTTATTAGTAAACAGTGTCAGGGAGCCAGGGCTGTCTGAGGATAGCCCCAGGTCCAGCTCTAATTCCAGACTCCTTAGAGCACATCAGAGCAAAGTTGAGGTCCTTTATATGCCCCCACTCCACACACCCATGACCCCCAGCTTGTTCCAGAAGCCCCAGATCAATGGACACAAACATTTTAATCACCTTTTGACAGTATACATAACCTGACACTGATGGATTTGTACAGCTCCTACACCCACAACTGCTGGAGAGAAATAAACCTCCTGACTTCCTCAGCCACCTGGGCTGCCCTGAAACGAGGGCAGGGGCAAAGGGTAGAAACCCTGCTTGAGGCACCAGCCCTCAGCATGCCCCAGGATGGGGCAGGGAAGGGATGGGAAGAGCCTTGGGCTGAGACAGACTTCAGCAGAGCTGGGGCGGGAGAAACCAGGGCTGCAGTGAAGGGCAAGGTAAGAAAGGTGGGTGGGAAGGAATCCAGGGCTGCGGTGAGCGGAGGGATAACAAGCAAGCAGGGGGGTGTAGGGGTTCAGGGCTACTGTGAGGATGGGATAACAAGCCAGGGGAGGGGAAGGTCCATCCAGGGTTGCGATGAGGGGCAGGGTAAGAAGCTGGGGGAGTGGAGCGGGGAAAGGAATCCAGGGCTGCGGTGAGGGGAGGGATAACAAGCGGGGGAGGGGGGTAGAGGGTTCAGGGCTGCAGTGGGGGCGGGCTAAGAAGCCAGGGGAGGGGAAAGGAATCCAGGGTTGCGGTGAGGGATAACAAGCCGGGGGGGGGGGACAGACAGTAGGGGGTTCAGGGCTACCATGAGGATGGGATAACAAGCCAGGGGAGGGGAAGGTCCATCCAGGGTTGTGATGAGGTATAGGATAAGATGCTGGGAGGGGGAGAGGGGGGGAAGGTCCATCCACGGTCATGATGAGGGGCAGGGTAAGAAGCCGGGGGGGGGGGGGAAGGTCCAGGGTTGTGGTGAGGGGAGGGATAACAAGCTGGGGGGGAGGGAGAGTAGGGGGTTCAGGGCTACCGTGAGGACGGGATAACAAGCCGGGGGTGGTGAAGGTCCATCCAGGGTTGCGATGAGGGGCAGGGTAAGAAGCCGGGGGAGGGGGGTGGAAAGGAATCCAGGGCTGCAGTGAGGGGAGGGATAACAAGCGCGGGCAGTGGGGGGGTGGGGGGGTTCAGGGCTACGGTGAGGGACGGGATAACAAGCAGGGTGTGGGAAAGGTCCATCCAGGCTTGCGATGAGGGGCAGGGTAAGAAGCCGGGGGGGGGGGGGAGGAATCCAGGGTTGTGGTGAGGGGAGGGATAACAAGCTGGGGGGAGGAGAGTAGGGGGTTCAGGGCTACCGTGAGGACGGGATAACAAGCCAGGGGTGGGGAAGGTCCATCCAGGGTTGCGATGAGGGGCAGGGTAAGAAGTCGGGGGGGTGGAGGGGGAAAGGAATCCAGGGCTGCGGTGAGGGGAGGGATAACAAGCGGGGGCTGGGGGGGTTCAGGGCTACAGTGAGGGACGGGGTAAGAAGCCGGGACGGGGGTGGGGGTGGTGGTTCAGGGCTACGGTGAGGGACGGGGTCAGAAGCCGGGACGGGGGTGGGGGGGGGGTTCAGGGCTACGGTGAGGGACGGGGTCAGAAGCCGGGACGGGGGTGGGGGGGGGTTCAGGGCTACGGTGAGGGACGGGGTCAGAAGGCGGGGGGGCGGGCGAGCCCAGCCCCTGCCACTCGCGCCGTGACAGTGCGGCACGCTGACGCGCCCCGGGCGGGGCTGGCCAGTCGCTGCAGCCCCAGCCCCAGGCAGCCCCGCGCTTCTCGCCCGGAGCCGCCACGGCAAGTGCCCGCGGCTGCCGCCTCGCCTCGCCACAGCCCCGCCGCGCGCTTCGGCGCCCGCTGCTCACCCCGCTCCAGGGCGCCCCGCAGCGCCGCGCGCTCCGCCTCGGTCCCGATCTCGCCGATCACGATCAGCAGCGCGTGCCTCCGCAGCCCCCAGCCGCGGCGCCCGCCCGACAGCCCGGGCGCCGCTGTATCCATGGCAACCGCCCTGTCAATGATCTCCATGGCAACCTCTCGCCGCTACTGCAGCGTGAAGCAGGTGACTGGCGCGCGGCTCTTAAAGAGCCATCAGCCCCACGCTGATTGGCTGGGGTGGACACGTGAGCCAGAGATAATGCGGCCGAGCAGCGGGGGGCGGGGTCCCGTGGTCTCGCTGACTCCACCTCAGCCTACGTCCCCCCTGCGTGCCGCACTCCGGCCGCCCCGCCCCGCCTCGCCTCGCCCCGCCTCGCCCCGTCTCCGGGCTTCCCGCGAGCTTCGTTCCCCACGTGGTGCGGCGGCGGGGGCGGGGGGAGTTCCGCGCTGCCGCGGTCTCCAGAGCAAGGGCCGCGGCGGGGGCTGGGTCAGGGCAGCGCCGGGCGGCGCGTTGCCTTTCCGGTCCCGGTGCGCGGGGCGAGAGCTGGCTGGCGAAAGGGCCCCCCAGTGAGACCGCGGCCTACGAGTCCCAGGCCGAGGCGTCCGTGGGCGAGCCAGGGCTCCCACGCTCCTGGCGTGCCCTGTGGCCACCTCCAGACAACCCTGCAAACGTCAGGAGACGGGCTCCAGAAATCATGGGGTTTAAAGGATAATTTGGGGGGTCATTTTATGTACTTGTTTTTGAGGGTACATTCAGTTCACTTTTTTCCCAGCTTTTCTGTGCAAACATCATGGCTAGAAACTTGCTTTAATTAAAAAAAAAAAAGTTTCAATTCTCATGTAATCCCATGACTGGAGGAGATGGGGATTATAGAAAACCATTGCAATACTCACAGTACAATCACAAGAGCTGGTACCACTCAGAGTGCACATTACCTGGGGGTTATTATTTCAATTTGTTCTTTGATTTTATCACTGAATTGTAAGTAATATGATTGGATTTTATTCCATTTAAGCAGGAACTTGTCCTTGTTAAGGAAGGACTAGAGTTAGGGTTTCTTAACTGTGAGGCACATTATAATATCCCCTTGGTATCAGAAGGGCTGGGGGAGTCCTCAAAATATGGTTAAAATTTCTTCATTAAAGGCCACAGATTAGTGTGTCCCATGCTGCAAGTGCTTAAAATGGAAGACCCAGGAGGCTAGAAACATGTTAGGGGGAAAAAAGGAGCTTAATTCAGTACACAACTGTTGTATATGCAGAGACAACGAGGAGGCCTTGTGGCACCTTAGAGACTAACAAATTTATTTGGGCAGAAACTTTTGTGGGCTATAACCCACTTCATCAGATGTATGGAGTGGAAAATACAGTAGGTAGGTATAAATACACAGCACATGGAAACATGGGAGTTGCCGTACTAAGTGGGGGAGGGTCAGTGCTAACAAGGCCAATTCAATTAGGGTGGATGTCACCCATTTCCAACACTTGACAAGAAGTGGTGTGGAGTTTATGCCCAAATAAATTTGTTAGTTAGTTTCTAAGGTGCAACAAGGACTCATATTTGTTTTTGCTGACACAAACTAACACGGCTACTCCTCTGAAACTGTGTATATGATAGATAATGCATTCAACCTAGCCATGTCAATGGAGTACTTACATACAATGTATGAGAGAGATTATCAAATATCCCAAGCTCAGGGTATCAGCCCTTGGCATGCTGTGTAAAGGAAGCTCCACCAATGGCCCTTTTAGGGTATAGAGTGTATGGATGATTATATCCAGTACAGTACTTGTGCTCTTCTGACAAAAGAATAGAGATTTGGCCTGTGTTAATGCAGTTTAGTGAAAGAAGACTCTAAGTCTAGTGATTGTAAAACCAATTTAAGTAATAATCAGCTGTGTTCCCTAAAAATGTCAGTTCCTGTAGTCTGCAAGATTCCTGTTGAGAGGAGTTACTGCTTGAGAAGCATGACAGAGAAACCTGTGTCTTTGCTTTCAGTGGGATTTTTTTTTCTTATAATCTGCCATGTCAACACTGAGGACACAAGAGAAAATTCAGAGTTTGAAAGGAACAGTTAGCATTTTGGCAAGTGCATGTGAGTCTTGCTATCTATTGTTTCATGAGACACTAACAGCAACATAATCTGAAAAACAAAACAAAAAAATTGAATTTTCTCTGCTGTGTTTCCAAATGATTCAGGTTGCAGTTGCTGATGGTGTTAATAGGTTAGTTATTTTCCACACTAAGATCTTTAATAATCTGCATTAGTCTCCAGGAGATGAACGCAACCTGATGTGATAGAAATTTTTATATAGAAAAGGAGCTATGAAACCACAGTCTATGCACTTTATGGGAAATGAGCCTTATAAACAAAGGGAGTCAGTGGAGCAAAGGGATTGAATTTATTTTTCTGTGCTGTAATTTGCCAGACTGCATCAGTTCAGCTTGTCTCAAGTCATTGCACTGAGACAAGTAAATATGTAAGTAAAGAGAGAAAACTTGCAGATACATTTCTTCAGAAAGACAAATGTAAGCGATTCTACCTTGAAAGTGGGACTGTACATCAGTAAAGAGAATCACTATGATCAAAGGTTTTCCGAGATTTTCAGACCACATGATCCAAGTACCTTCTGTTTTCAGATGATTCATCTTAATACTTGAGGATTATTTTTTGACATCTCAGCTCTCCAGAGCTGCAGCTTTTCACTGCAGTGCAGAGAGGCTCCTCCAGCTGGCTCCCTACCAGAGGGGGAAAAAGGAACAGGAGACATACAAACTGGAGTGAAGACTAAAAACAATGCCCAGTCATGGTGCTGTTCCACAGAGACTAGAACCTCTAGGGAAGACTGCTTATGCTTACAAATGAGACTGCTTTAAAATGGACAATACCCTTTCTGCCCTGCCAGCAGCATACAGATGGAATAACTGGTAATCTCTTGCTTTCTAGTATGAATATACATATAATAGAATCTGCATAGCAATTGCTGTCCAAATTTTTTACTTCAAAGAAACTATGACAATCTAAATTATCTGAGGATCTCCCCCAAAGATTTTTTTACTATGTGATATTTATTGCTATCATATTATTATTTATTTGTTTGTATTGTGGTAGCACCTAGCAGCCCCCGTCAGGAATCAGTGGCCCACTATGCTAGGGACTGTTATACGTATGTAATGAAAATATGATTCCTGCCCCCAAAAGGCTTTTACGATCAAAACGTATGATGGGAGACAACAGGTGAATACAACGGACAGTGGGAGTGCAAGGTAACAGTGAGATATTTATGGTTAGCAGTAGTCATGAAAAGGGAATAAAGCAAATAGCCTCAAATCATAATAAAAAGGCTCTTGAATGTACCAGAACAAAAGTAATCCCCAATATTTCAATTTTCCAGTCCTGTAGCCCAGGACCTACTGCTACAGAATAATCAATCAAACCGATCAATGTTCATTAAATGTCCATTCTTCCTAGCCAAAAGAGGAAAGAAGAAATGTCCATATGAATAAAGTCCTCTTGGGAATTGGAGACCTATGAGAGCATCTAAAAATGTTAAAACATTTAACCAAGTAAAATAAGACATAATACCAGTGATAGCAACTGTTACATGGCTAAGAAAAAGAGGTGAATTACTAATGTGACTTTTTTTCTCCGAATGCATGGCCTTGATAGATCTCCATGGTGAGATCACCTGCCCAAAAGAACCCATTTAAAAGCAACTGGGGGGAGGGATAGCTCAGTGGTTTGAGCATTGGCCTGCTAAACCCAGGGTTGTGAGTTCAATCCTTGAGGGGGCCACTTAGGGATCTGGGGCAAAAATTGGGGATTGGTCCTGCTTTGAGCAGGGGGTTGGACTAGATGACCTCCTGAGGTCCCTTCCAACCCTGAGATTCTATGAACTGGATGAGTGTCACAGGGTTCCATTTAAGGGTAAGCTTTGATCTAGCATATCCTCTGGCCCTTTAAGAGTAGGCATTCTGAGAACAGTAGACCTAGGGGGTCATGTCACTGCAGGTAGGAAGTAAGGTTTGCTGAGTAAGCGGGCAGAACTGAGTAAGAAGCAGCCTTTCTTTCAGAAACAAAGGGACAAAGCAAGATCTGGTGTGGGACTCTCCAGTGAGGTAGAACTGAAAAGAGGAGTGCTAGTAACTGATTGGTGAAAGTTCTCAAGTACTATGGGTCTAGATAAGATCAGTTATGGGGCCTTTTGGAGAACAAGACTGGAAAAGGAGCTTGGAGGGGTTTGGAAGAGGACTTGTGGGGAAAGGCCAGGGAGAAGGTGCATTGTAGGAAGTAGCCCAGTGAAGCAGGGCAGTTTTGAGATTAGGGCACACAGCTGCCGTATGATTTAGGGTTCCAGGGCAAGGCACCTCTTCATGACACCAGCTAGAGGATGAAGGCTGGTTTGATTCCTTTTATAAAAGAGTAGGAGAATCCCTGTAGGAGGGGGTGAAGAACTATGCATTTTTCTTTTATTCGGAACATTTGTTCACCTTAAGAAGGAAAGGACTTTTGATTAGTCCAGTGTGTGAGAGGAAACTAAGGAACAGATTACCTGACCCTGACCCAGGCAACCTGACTTTATCACAGAGTGCAAGTGGATGCCCTCTGCCCTGTTCCAGGATTCTAGGACACACAATATAAAAGGTTCACCCCAAATTGTCACTTAGCTCCTCTCTAACCCTGGCATATCCTTTACATTTCCAGGGTGAAGGGGAAGAGGGAACGTTAGTGTGAATCTATGGAGGCAACATATTTGGAGGACAAAAGTTACTTCAGTGTGTAATATTTTCTTCATCATGTGACTGGTTCCATAAATGGTCTGATTTAAATAAAAATCCATGATCACAGGGAAGAATTTGGCATGATATTTTAGGACAACTTCATCCTTACAAAAATGTGTATGAGGATGATCTGCCATCCAAGCCGGCAGTACTGGAATATTCTTAATAGACCATCAGATATTTTGTGCTGTCAGTCGTTCTCAACGGGGGAGGGGTCCATGGGCCCTTTCAGGAGGGCCGCGGAGCCCTGCTGCTGAAACCCAGTTCCTGAGCCCCAGTCCCTTTCCCCCCCCGACCCCTCTGCAGGGCTGAAGCCCCGAGCCCCAGTGTCTCCCTGCAGGGCTGCAGCCAGGAGCGGCGTGGGGCTGAAACCCCGAGCTGTCCCCCTCCCCCCACTGCAGCTGGGAGCAGTGTGGGGCTGAAACCCCGAGCTCCCCTCCTCCCCCATAATTTGAAAAGGACTAACTTGTATGATAGTAGAGAGGTGTCAGACATGAGATCTGCTGTCTTCATGAGGCTCCTGGAAGGAGACTCATTCTCCCTACCTGGGGTAAAGGGGTCAGAAGCACACACCAAAGGTCATACTTGTGTAGCAAGAATGATGAAAAAAGAAAGCGAAGAATCATAGCACATAGAGATGGAAAAATTCTTTTTGACCCCATCTAATGAGGAATGAGAAAGTATGACGTCCAAACTGTCTTCATTCTATACAACGTGCCTCCTTATCTTTTGGCCCAGAACAATCTCAAACCAAGATCTATTGACAGAGTGCAGCCAAGAGGATCTGAGCACCATCATTGCTGGGAGGCATTGGAGATGGATTGGTCATGTGCTTTGGATGGAAACTGATTCCATCACCAGAGTAGCAATAAGATGGACACCTGAAGGCAAGCGAAAACGAGGCCGCCCAAATACAACATGGTGAAGAGCTGTGAAAGCCGAGCTGAAAAACCTGGGGCACAGCTGGGGAACCATTGAAAGACTTGCCAGAAACAGACAGGAGTGGAGGAGCTTTGTCACTACCCTAAATGCCAGAGTTGTAATAGGAACATGATGATGATGATGAATTCTTCTTGACTTCACAGTTTCTAGAGCCAGGGCAAGAAGTCAGCAGGCGGATTCATAGGTGGAGTTGAGGGGTTATATGGTCAGAGTAACAGTCAAGGAAGTTGGTCTTTCCAAATTTTTTTTGTGTTGGTTGAAAAAGGGTTATGTTGGTGTCAGGAAAGCCAAGGAGGAGGATGCACTAGGCAAGACAGGAGATGATTAAGGCTTGGATGGGAGTTTTAGTTGTGAAGTCATCACAAATGCAGGAGAGAAAAAGAGAGCAAAAGTCAAACAAGGGAAAAGATAGGTGCTGGACTGAGCAGAGACAAGACAGTCTGACAGAGAAGTGGAGATACAGAGCAAATCAGCAAATTTGTAACCAGGACTGTAAATGTACTGACTTCTATAAGACCTTTAGGGAGGGGATTACTGGATGAGATGTAACGCTCTTACCATTTCACCTTCATGAAGGTGAAAGTAAAGTAAAGTAAAACAGGTGTCATGTTTTGTCATCTCCTCTAATCTTGCTCAGAGTGTTGTAGGCGAACATGAAAACAGAGCAAATTTCTCGGTTTACCTTAGATATCAAACTCAGAACAGGAAGTAGTTTCCAAACAGAGATATCTTTTCACTGAAGAATGGATGTTGTACTCTACTTAATGTTCTCTTTCTTCATCTGCTGTTTAATCACCTAATTTATACCCTGTCCCATAATCCTGTTGTTTTGCTCCAGGTTACAACTGGATTAACTTAATCTATAGGCAAGGGTGTGACATTCTGTACCTCAAAGCAGCACCCTGAAACCGTGATATTCACCATTGTCATATAATTTCATTTTATACAAAGTATGGCTTGTGAGATATTTTAAAAGTCTTGATCTGTTGAACATTAATATCATGTTGGATTATATGTGAAGTTATTAAGTATTGTTATGTGTGTGTGTTACTGAAATATGTTCTGAGGTTGGGAATACCCACAACCAATCTTTCAGGTACAACAATGGAGTAGTCAGATGTACTGATCGCCCATTAAAGGGAATTCACTTTCCCAGCAGCCATCCCAGAGAGAGCACGTAGACAATGGAGATGCTTGACCAATGAGGGTGGACCCCCGCCTCACAAGCATAGATCTTTCCTGCAATCTGAAAGAAACTATAAAAGAGGGGAAGTGACATCATCACTTGGCCTCACTCCCCCCATAACTGAACACCTGGAAACACGTCTGGAGGACAAAGACTTTGAACCGGGGAGGGTGGTCTCAGGCTGGGAGGCAGTTCCAGCCTGTATATTGAAGATTTGCAACCTGTTTGTACCATCTGTCAGGGTGAGACACTGCTTAATTCAAATCCTGTTTAGTTTGTAGAATGCAGACTGTGAATTTATTTTTGTTTCTTAGGTAACCAACTTTAATCTGTATGCTTGCTACTTATAATCACTTAAAATCTATCTTTCTGTAGTTAATAAATCTGTTTTATATTTTACTTAAAACAGTGTGTTTTGTTTGAAGAGCTTAGGAAATCTACTCAGGTTACAGAAGCCGGTGTATGTCCACTTTTTTTTGTAGAAGTGGCGAACTGCATAATGCTTTTAAATCAGGATTGGATGTTTTTCTGAAAGCTATGATCTAGAAATTATTTTGGGAAAGTTCTGTGGCCCATATTATAGAGGCGGTCAGACTAGATAATCACAATCATCACTTCTGGCCTTGGAATCTATGCAAGAAAGGTTTAAAGTAGGAAGTCCATGGGAACTTGTAAAGAGAGAACCTTACATCAGAATCTGTGTCTACAGGGCTAACTTTGTTTTAAAGGGCACAGGATTACTAGGAATTAAAGGCTCAGGAAGTAGAGTTCCTTCTAACTTGAAGAGTTTTTAGTGGCAAAATGTTTACAGTGTTACAGAAGAATCATCAGGTCTCCCCAAAACTTTCAGGCAGTCATATGAGACTGAACCCTGATTGCCATCCTAGTAACCAGCAGAACAGCTTTAGGTTTTGATGCTGAAAATGATTAAATTTGATATTATTTAACTTTGACAGCATTTCCCAGTAGAAATGGTTGGAGCTGTGCTGCCATTTATACTGTGATTTCTTGGATGAGCTTGGGAGGGGTCTATGGAGAGAGAAGCAAAGAGGAAAGGCTCTTTGTTCTGACAAACCACCCACTGCTCCTCACTGACCTCTTAGGCAATTTATCAGGGCAGAGCTCCTCTTCCCTCTCCACTACTTTCTTATAAAAGGCCCTGTAAGATGCTCAGTGTCTCCTGTGAGATCCTGAACACACTTAGTTTCCATCTGTGTTAAGACCTAAGCACATATCTCTTAACAACCCCTGTCCCCCACCCAAAGCTACTGCATGTTCTCAGTATACAATTTTCAAAGTCTCTTAGCTTTGTAAAATAAAAACAATTATTTTTCAAACTAAGCAAAACCACTAATCCTCAATGAGGACTATATCCAGGCCAAGTTTCAACTTGGAAACATGGAAAGTGATTCTATGGCTTGAAATTTTTAACGGAAGAAAACTATTTGTTCATTTTTCCACAATCAAAAAATGGTTGACACAATGTAACTTATGTTAAAATAAACAATTCACCTTCAGGCAGAGAACAAGCATAGAAAATATCTGATCCAAATGCATTGGAAAGCTACTAATATGCAAAAATGGAAGATTATAACTAAGTATTCTGCAACCTTAACTCTAATTGTTGCTAACAGCCCACCTGCTCAAAGGATCTCCACACACAGCTAGGAATATGGAGGAAAGTGCAGTTCCTTTGAGCAAGTGGGGGCTGTTAGCAACTGCTAGAGTTCAAGTTGCAAAATACTTGCTGTTGTTCTCTTCCTTTCATTTTGTCTTACTGCAGGTGTAAGGTGATGTGTCATCCCTGAACTAGAGCCTGATTAATTTTTTGGCATTGGGAAGGAAAGGAGGGACAGAGGTCAGGACTATTCGGACACCCAGATCCTCCAGCGGCTCCAGGGGGATGAATACGCCCCGCCACCGCCAGGCCCTTCTCCACCACCTCCTGGGCAGAGGCCTCCGATACTAGGAAGAAGACGACCTTTCCATACATTTTGGAGGTTGCCATGACGGCTGTGGGCCCCACCACACCCGCCAACGCCTGCACGTAGGTTTCTACGTGGGGCGAGGTGGGCACCAGGAGGCAATGGACACCATGTTTCCTGGTCAAGGGGCCCCAGCCGCTATAGATGCTAGCAGAGGCGGTGGTCGGGAGAGATGACGTGGCAGCAGGCAGGGGAGCCGCCGCCACCTGGGTGTACGCCCTGGGGGCCGGAGGAGGGGCACCCACAGAGCTGGTGGAGGGAGCAACAGGGATGGATGCTGTGGCCGGGGGCAGCCCCTGCCATGGAGGGCCTAGTCTTTTTGTCGGGGCCCTTCCCCTTCTTTCTGCCCTGGCCTTTCGTGCCAGCTGGGGGAATTGGAGGAGGCGAGGGACATGGCAGCAGCGGAGTTCACCGCGTTGTCTGCTGCTGCTGGTTGTCTGCTGCTGCAGCGGGGGCGATAGCAGGTGGTTCGGGAGCGGTGGTTGAGGTAGATGGGGGGCAGGCGGGGGAGGGGCGGCGGGGTCCACCCGAGGGGTCCCACCCGTGTCCCCCGTCATAATGAGCGGGGAGAGAGGGGAAAACACCAGAGAGAGGAGGGGAAAGGGGAAGCAGGTCAACCACTCCTCCCCGCTAGGCTGCTTAAGACAGGTACACTAAGTCATTCCTGTGCTAGGCTCCAGCCAATCCACAACCCAGGAGCTGGTCTGGAGACTTTTAGGGTAGGTATATAAGCCTCACAGGAGGCACAGCAGAGCAGCTCACCATTATTAATGTTACTTGAGGGCTGTGAGCTTGCTCCTGTCTGAGAATAGCAGTGGATGTGCCAAACCTTAGCCTGCTCCAGCTTTGGTCTCACTCTGGTCTTGTTCCAACTTCATACTGGACTCTTGATTCCAGCTGTGACCATTAGGAATGGCTGTCCTCATCATGGTTGCTGACTTGAAGGCTTGTAAGATGAATATTGTTAATTCTTCTCCAGTAAGACTGTCCAAATAAATTTATTTCTATTTAACTTACAATCTGAGATGCACATACATAGCATTTGGTATTACTGTATATGTTTTGATCACGTAATAAAAGACCCTATGGTAATATGCCCCACAGGACAGCTAAACTGTTGAGAATTCTGAATTTCCTAATGTTTGTGTGATGAAAATCTGACTTAAGGTTGCATTAACCTGTTTTTTGCATGTATGATAAACATGTGTTTATTAATCTATTTGTCATATTTATGGATTTACATATGCTGCAGTAATACAGACATAAACTTAAAAATATTTTGTCTGAAGGACACTACACAAAAGTGAATTGGCTTGCATTACATATGCTATCAACTCCAACCTCCTTTCAGTATTCCACAGTTTTAAGAGCAGCACAGCATTTGACAGAGTTCATTAACTATTGGTAATCTGATCATATACTGTAAGTATGGTAGCTTGATTCCACTGTAATTCAACATAATTTAAAAGCAAACTAAACAGCCCTTTAAATATATACATAATCTGATTAAAGTAATTTAAACCAAAAATGAGTGGCTTTAAAAACTAGAAATGAGAATATTTTATAACAAAATATTTTAAAAATTTCCTGTTTTACTTTCCTTTCAGGAACTGGCTTCAGGAATCTGTGTTTCTCCTGCAAGAGTTGATGGCATCACTGACATCTAAAGCAGTGGTTCTCAACCAGGCAGTACACATAATCCTGGGGGTATGCAGAGGTCTTCCAGGGGGTACTGTGATGGGTTGGATCACAGAAACCCCTTTGGGGCTGCCAACTGATGTGCCAAGACTACTTCTGCCCCTGCTTTCCCTGCCAGCCTGGGACTCCAGAAACCTGCCTGGTTGTGCCAGACATGCTTGCTGGCTACAAACACAGACCCAGGTCTGAACAACGTCCCACAAGCTGCAGGCTTAACTGAAAACAGCTTAAGAAGTGTTCCTGTCTCCACCACTCAGATGCCCAACTCCCAATGTGGTCCAAACCCCAGATAAATCCATTTTACCCTATATAAAGCTTATACAGGGTAAACTCATAAATTGTTTGTCCTCTATAACACTGATAGAGAAA
This sequence comes from Chelonia mydas, assembly GCF_015237465.2. NCBI lineage: Eukaryota > Metazoa > Chordata > Testudines > Cheloniidae > Chelonia > Chelonia mydas. The sequence continues at coordinate 83,710,569 of NC_051250.2, forward strand.
TATGCACAGCTGATCCCCCCCTCCCCCAGGTATTAATACATACTCTGGGTTAATGAATAAGTAAAAAGTGATTTTATTAAATACAAAAAGTAGGATTTAAGTGGTTCCAAGTAATAACAGACAGAACAAAGTGAATTACCAAGCAAAATAAAATAAAACACTCAAGCCTGTGCCTAATACAGTAAGAAAGTGAATACAGATAAAATCTCACCCTCAGAGATGTTCCAATAAGCCTCTTTTACAGACTAGCCTCCTTCTAGTCTGGGTTCAGCAATCACTCACACCCATGTGGTTACTGTCCTTTGTTCCAGTTTCTTTTAGGTATCCTTTGGGGATGGAGAGGCTATCTCTTGAGCCAACTGAAGACAAAATGGAAGGGTCTCCCAGACGTTTAAATAGACTTTCTCGTGTGGGTAGACACCCCTCCGTGTAGAATCCCAGCTACAAGATGGAGTTTGGGAGTCACATGGGTAAGTCACGTGTCCATGCATGACTCAGAACTTACAGGTAGCAGCCATTGTTCACATGCCCCACCCCCACTCCACCCCTTCCCCTGAGGACTGCAACAGGTGTAGGGCACCCTGCACTCACTGGGCAGCGGTAAGTGGAGCGACCCGGCCCCAGCCCACTCCTCGCCGCTGGCTCCCAGCCGTGCTGCCAGTGAGTGCTGGGGGGAGGTTCCCCCTTGCCCCCCAATGCTGGGAGCCAGGGGAGCAAAGCAGAGCAGGCTGGGGCCGGATCACTCCACTTCCTGCTGCCCCGTGAGTGCAGGGTTGGGCCTGCCTTGCACTCACCGGGCTGCAGGAAGTGGAGCGACTCAGCCCCAACCCTGTCTGCTCTGCCGGCTCCTGCTGGGGGGCAGTTTTCCCCTGCCCCCCAAGCCTGCTCTTGCCCCCACCCTCTGCGGAGGCCTGGGGCCGGCCCCCCCCATGGGGGGGACTGCATAGGGCACCAAAATGGCTAGGAACAGCCCTGAGTACATCCGAAGCAGCAAACTTGTTAGTGAGTGGGGCCACTGGATAATCAAGGTGCTAAAGGAGCACTCAGGGAAGACAAGACAGTTGTTAGAGAAGCTAAATGAAGTATTTGTATCAGTCTTTACTGCAGAGGATCTGGGGGAGGTACCCACACTCAAGCTTCTCTTTTTAGGTGGCAAATCTGTGGAATGGTCCCAGACTGAGGAGTCAATAGAGGAGGTAAATTAAATAGCAGCAAGTCACCAGGACCAGATGGCATTTACCCAAGAGTTTTGAAGGAACTCTTATATGAATTGCAGAACTACTAATTGTGGTATGTTTCAGAGTAGCAGCCATGTTAGTCTGTATTCGCAAAAAGAAAAGGAGTCCTTGTGGCACCTTAGAGACTAACAAATTTATTTGAGCATAAGCTTTCGTGAGCTACAGCTCACTTCATCGAATGCATTTAGTGGAAAATACAGTGGGGAGATTTATATACATAGAGAACATGAAACAATGGGTGTTACCATACACACTGTAACAAGAGAGTGATCACTTAAGGGGAGCTATTACCAGCAGGAGGGTGGGGGGGACGACAACAAACCTTTTGTAGTGATAATCAAAGTGGGCCATTTCCAGCAGTTGACAAGAACGTCTGAGGAACAGTGGGGGGTGGAGGGGTGGAATAAACATGGGGAAATAGTTTTACTTTGTGTAATGACCCATCCACTCCCAGTCTCTATTCAAGCCTAAGTTAATTGTATCCAGTTTGCAAATTAATTCCAATTCAGCAGTCCCTCGTTGGAGTCTGTTTTTGAAGTTTTTTTGTTGAAGAATTGCCACTTTTAGGTCTGTAATCGATTAGAGTGACCAAAGAGATTGAAGTGTTCTCCAACTGGTTTTTGAATGTTATAATTCTTGACATCTGATTTGTGTCCATTTATTCTTTTACGTAGAGACTGTCCAGTTTGACCAATGTACATGGCAGAGGGGCATTGCTGGCACATGATGGCATATATCACATTGGTAGATGTGCAGGTGAACGAGCCTCTGATAGTGTGGCTGATGTGATTAGGTCTGTGTGATGCTTTTGCCAGGAACAGAAAAGGAAAGGAGTCTTAGAACTTAGTAAATAATCTAGCTAGATATGCGTTAGATTCTGTTTTGTTTAAATGGCTGATAAAATAAGCTGTGCTGAATGGAATGTATATTCCTGTGTTTGTGTCTTTTTGTAACTTAAGGTTTTGCCTAGAGGGATTCTCTATGTTTTGAATCTGATTACCCTGTAAGGTATTTACCATCCTGATTTTACAGAGGCGATTCTTTTACTTTTTTTCTTCTATTAAAATTCTTCTTTTAAGAACCTGATTGCTTTTTCATTGTTAAGATCCAAGGGTTTGGGTCTGTGTTCACCTATGCAAATTGGTGAGGATTTTTATTAAGCCTTCCCCAGGAAAGGAGATGTAGGGTTTGGGGAGGATTTGGGGGGGAATGACGTTTCCAAGCGGGCTCTTTCCCTGTTATATATTTGTTAGATGCTTGGTGGTGGCAGCAATAAAGTCCAAGGGCAAAAGGTAAAATAGTTTGCACCTTGGGGAAGTTTTAATCTAAGCTGGTAAAAATAAGCTTAGGGGGCTTTCATGCACCTCAGCAGGTTACATCAAAGAGGAGCTGCAGTGACTAGGCACTGGGATGCCTGTGCCTCTAAGAAAAAGCATTGGAATGCGTGTGCCTCTAAGAACCCAGCCCTGGGAAGCCCATGCTGAGAGGTGCTGTCTGTGGCAGGGGAAATAAAAAAGCCCCTCTGCTCCCCCCACCCTATTGTTTGCTAAGCACTGGTGCCTCAGTCCACCCGGGTAACTGTTACCCCCTCTGCCCCTGCCTGTGTCAGGGTTTTGCCCTCTGTCACCACCTCACACCTGGGCTTAACTCCGTGTCTTTCCCACCTCATTCCTGATTTTGCCTTCAGCCCTATCCTAACCCTGCTTCCAGCTGCTTGACTCCCCTTGACCTGTCAATTTTCACCCCCTGCTCAGACCCTGGCCACCCCCTCCTCTGATTTGCCCCTTTGCCACCCCTGTGAATAGCAGTCAGCAGGCTGGTTTCAGAGTAACAGCCGTGTTAGTCTGTATTCGCAAAAAGAAAAGGAGTACTTGTGGCACCTCAGAGACTAACCAATTTATTTGAGCATAAGCTTTCGTGAGCTACAGCTCACTTCATCGGATGCATACTGTGGAAAGTGTAGAAGATCTTTTTATACACACAAAGCATGAAGAAATACCTCCCCCCACCCCACTCTCCTGCTGGTAATAGCTTATCTAAAGTGACCACTCTCCTTACAATGTGTATGATAATCAAGGTGGGACTCTTACCGCGAATAAGGGCAGAGTGAAGGGCAGTGGCTTCAGCAGATCTTACTGAGCATGCTCAGTCCATATGCGCATGCTCAGTCCACCCTAAGTAGCCCATTGCTCCGGGGAGCAGTTTCCTGTAGTGCACCTGGCCCGGGGCTTGCGGGAGGCAGGCCGCGCCGCTCCCTGTGAGCGTGCACCCCGGGCGGCCCCGCCTCGCTTCCTCCGCAGCCGCCCCGGGCCTGTGCCCGTCCCGCCCGCAGCTGCTGGGGCCTGGTCCGCTCCCTGGCGCCGGAGCCGGAGGGGCGGGGAGAGAAGCTCGGCGTTGCTGTGGTAACCACGCAGCCGTGCGTGGGGCGGGACGCGCTGCGGCGGCTCCCACCGGCGCGGCTGAAGCATGAGCGGCCGCGGGAAGCAGGCAAGCGGCGGGGCTGGCTGCGGCCCTGGCTGGGGGGCCGTGGGGTGGGGCGCGCGGCGCGGGGTCCCGACGTCCCGACACTGCGGGGGCCGCCCCGCTTTTAGGGGCGTCGCTTGAGGTAGGCCCTGTTGCCGCCGTGCTGATTGTCACACTTGCCCTCTGGGCACCCTGCCGGGGGGCTGTGAGAGGCGGGGGGCGAGAGAGCCGGGGCCGCCGAGTACGGGCCCAAACCCGGGGCCAGACGGTTGCCCAGGGCTCAGCCCTGGTAACTGCCTCCCTCTTGTCCCGCCTCACCTTGCAGTCCCCGGGGCCAGATGGCGCACGGGCTCTGGGGAGGTGAGGGGCGTCCGATGGGACGGGGCGGCTGTGCCCTGCCTGCAGGGAGCATGATGCAGGATGGGGAGCTGAGGGACTGGGCACCGGTGCTACACAAGGAGGGGCGTGAGAGCTAGAAGCTCTGGTTTGGGTGGGTGCCTTCGCGTGCTAGTATCCGTCTCCTGTTTCTGCCTAGGCACCAGGGGGAGACAGAATAACTTCCACAGTACCTGGAGCAAGTTCCAGCTGCACTGACCCCTTTGTCTTCTCTCTTTAGGGCAGTGGATGGACCCCAGCCAGAGCCAGCTAGATTTAGGCTTCTCTCAGCAGGATACTCCCTGCTTGATAGTTGAGGACTCCCAGCCAGAGAGTGCAGTGATCGAGGAAGACACTGCTCATGGCTGCATCAGCCTGCTAGCCCTACATCTTCCCAACTGCAAGAGCCCAGTATTGGTGAGTGGAAGCTCCTTTGCGGGAGGTGGGAAGGAAGTGAAATACAAGCTTTTGTCCAGCAAGTATATGTGTGTTTGCTTGGGCTGTGTGGGAGAAGTAAGCTCAGTTTAGGCTGAATTCTCTCCCGGTGCCTAATGAAGAACTGGAGATGTAGAAATCAGGTGCATGTGTTTTACAGGAGATGACCAGCCCTCAAGATAGCAAACTGGCTGCTGGTGGTGGTGGAGGAGAAGACAGAGGCCTTGAGGAAAAACAGCTCACAGGTGAGGGAGCATAAGTAACTTTACCTTTTATTTATCTCTGAGAAGTTAACGTTCTCCGATTACTCTAAAATTCATTCTCCTGCAATGCTTGTGTTGATGAGATATTTGGGGGTTGCTGGCTTTGGAGAGGATGGTACCAGGGCTTTGGGAATTATTGTGAAGAGCTGAGTATCGGGGCATGTGACCCTGAAAGGGGTGAGTGGGCTAAGCAGGTATAACAGTGAGCTGTTCTTGTCAGAGAGCTGCTGACTTCCTCACTTCTCAGTGTCTGTCCCTATAGCCAGAAGTTTGCCTCTCTTCCATTCTAATGGCCTATTATGTTTTCAGAGCCCATGGACAGTTCTACCCATCAGGACGCGACAGGTTCGCTCAGCCAAGTTATTGATCGATTGCCTCAGCCTACCAGGAAGAACAGGTGGATAGAATATTCCTTGCCTTTGTCTCTGCCCCCATCTCCAACTCCATTTCTGTTTGTCTTAGAGGGATTATCTTCGTGACGTTTCCCCCTTATGTGGTGGCATAGGCTGGAATGCCAGTGCTGCTGGGGTTAACTGATGTGTAACAGTACAATAGCAAATCAGTTCAGAATGCAGAAGAAAATCCTATATGTGAAATTTAGCTCATTTCCTGGATATCTGTGTGATCCTCTGGGATGGTTCAGATGTACTGAGGAACAGCCCTGAATTCAAGGGACATTGCTTTCTTTTTTTCTTTTAAGATGCTGAGGGTGTCTGAGGGACCCATGTGTGAACAAAAATAAAAATAAACTTAAGAAAACAGTCTGAAGAAAAAACCCAGTGTGCTATATTTTTGACTGTCCAGATCATCTCTTCTCTCCACTGCAGGGTTCTTGAGATGGTAGCAGCTGCTGCTGAGGAGACAGGTGAAGATGCTGCACACTGCACTACCCACTTGGTGGGTGCTGAAGGTAATTCTTCTGCTCTAGAGCCTTCCGTGACTTCCTCAGAGCATTAAAATCTGCTTGGAGCTCCACTAGCATGTGTCTGCATTCATATAATTTTCCCCTTCAGCAGGTTCACTGTTTCCCATCAGATTAAGATAATATGAAGCAACTGTTAAGAAATCAACAATTCGCCTAGAGAGCTCATCCCCAAATACTTTGGGGCTTTAGAAATCAATACTGATTGTGAGCTGCGTGTTTGAAAACTACCAGTTTTCTACCCACCCATACACTCTCTCAGATGTCAGTGGAGTAATTCTTATCCTTATGCTGGCTCAGGTCTTTAGGACAGGAAGGGGCTTAGGAGGGGCATGGAAGTAGCCAGATCGTTAGAAAATAGTTGTTGTTGTTTTTTCCTAAAAGTTTGTTATGCTAGCAATAAAGGAAACTTGATGTGATGGTTGTCATTAAATGTTAGCGTTTACCCACAAGTGCTACACTTGGAGGCTGAATTACCACAATTATTTCCTGGGATACTGTACACTACCTGATACCATTGTTTGGTAACTTGTTGGCAAATGATGGCTTTTTAATGTCAGCCATTGTACCGATTATGTTGTTGGGTTTTTTTAATTATTAAAGAGGGGCTGTGCAGCTTTTGTAGAGTACTGAGAGCAGCTGAGTTTCTGTCTCCGTGGGTAGTTGCTCATAGTTATAGTAGGCACTTTAATGCGTCCTCTGTCTGGGAACGTGTTTGTGAGCTAGCTAGTTTGTTTCAGTGTGCAATGGGTGTTAATTCTAATGGCAATTTGTATATAAATTATTTTTTTCTTTATGGATGTCTGGTGCTAGACTCTGGCACATCGCAGTTGGGTTTTGGAGCTCTGGAACTCTCACAAAGCCAGGACTTTGAGGGAGACTCAATATTGAGTGAAGAGGGCAGAGGTCACCAGCTTCAGCCATCAGGCACTGTACCTACCTGTTCTAATCCCATGAGGAATGACCCTAATGAGGGTATGTAAATGGTCTTGTTCTTAAAGACCTTTTCCTTAGATGGTAAATTTCTCTGCTTCCTTTTGAGTTGTAGATGGCATGTTTCCTGTGATACAAAGTGCAAGATCAGGAATGATATTAAAGCTGCCCAAAGCTTGAAAAGGAGAATTCTGACTTCCTTTTTCCTTCGGGCTTGTTCCTTCACTGTTGTGGTGTTGCCCAAGTGTCAACATCTGTGTCTTTCTATGAGTGCCTCTTTTCTTAGCTAGCTTCTAACAATCCAGAAAATCTGACACTGAATCTGTTCTTTGCTACAGACCTCACAATCCCTTTCTAGTTTTCTCTATCAGTGGACCTTCTATATTGTAAATTCATGACAGGGTTGTGTTGATATCTGTGTTATGTGAAGTGCCAAACACACTTGTTGATACTAGTCAGCACAGATTATTTAAACTGAGTAACAAATGTTTTCTGTGTCTCCTGCTAGAGCTGCACAGAGTTAGGAGTGAAGCTCTGTCCCCTGGAGAAAGTTACACAGGTGCACAGTGCCAGCAAGAGAAGTCTGGAAGGTAAAACAACTGCCCTCTCTGTAGGTACCTTGGGTGGGGGCATGCAGAAGGAGGAAAGCTGAGAAAACAGCAAGGATTACTGGTTGTAACAATGTGCTGCAGGGCCCTCTTGGCTCCTGCCCCTTGGGCTGATTAAGACCAAGAGACCCTGGGTTCAGTAACCACTGGTGCAGTTTATTTACAGGCTGTGCTTTCACCATTTCAGTAACTCTTTATTCTCTGCAGGCGGAAGGAAGGAGAGAGCTATCTCCCTGCTTCCACTACCTGCCTTTTCCCTTTCTTCCTGCTGCCCCCCGGTTTTTATACAGCCCCAGCCTAATTAGGCAGCAGCTGTCTCTGCTTCCCAAATTAGGGCCAGGTGGTCCAACCAGCTCCAATTCACCTCCCTTAATTGGAGCTGGAGTGACAGAGGGCTGGCTCAGCAGTTCTGGCTCAGAGCCCTGTCACACTGCTGCTTGAGAACTTCCTATAGTGAAAGTTGCTGAAAGGAATGTCTCAGTAATGGTGGCTGAGGAGAGCTCCCATCCTTTCCTGGCTGGGAAGGGGGGTGGGGTGGAAATGGTGCAGGAGCATTCAAGGAAACATGACCTTTTTTTTTTTTTTTTTTAATGTGGCAATGCAATAGGCTAGAAGAAAATGTTAGTGTTTCATTTTTAACTTTAGAAAGCAATATATTTATTAAAGGACATTTTGAAACCCATGTCATTGTCTGTCCCTGTTTTCAGGGAATTGGCTGTGGTCTCTCAGGAGTCTAATGATACTCCCAGCAGGGACTCTGTTGGGTATTGGAGAATTTCACTGTTGTAAGTTTTATAATTATAAGTTGTTTAACCAAAAAAGTTAAGTTTTTATTAGTAACTCTTAATTATAAATCTTAAAGTGGTTAAACTCTCCAGTTTCACTGTTAACTGGCAAAGTGTATTCTTTAGGTTCCATTTGCATTGCCCAGTTTTCATGATGACGGCTTCCTGTTCAATAAGTAATAGGGCTGTCAAGTTGATTAAAAAAACCCAGAATACCATTTATATAAATATTTTCAAATATATTGATTTCAATTACAACACAATACAAAATGTACAGTGCTCACTTTGTATTTATTTTTTATTAATATTGCATTGTAAAAATAAAAGAAATAGTATTTTTCAGTTCACCTAATACAAGTACCATAGTGCAATCTCTTTATTGTGAAAGTGCAACTTACAAATGTAGATTTTTGTTGTTGTTGTTACATAACTGTTTTATTTTTGAGTGCAATGTAAAAGTTTAGAGCCTACAAATCCACTCAGTCTTCCTACTTGTCTGTCTGAGCAATTGGCTGAACAAGTTTGTTTACATTTGCAGGAGATAATGCTGCCCGCTTCTTGTTTACAATGTCACCTGAAAGTGAGAACAGGCATTCACGTGGCACTGTTGTAGCCGATGTTGCAAGATATTTACGTGCCAGATGCGCTTAAGATTCATATGTCCCTTCATGCTTCAACCACCATTCCAGAGGACATGCATCCATGCTGATGAAGGGTTCTGCTCAATAAAGATCCAAAGCAGTGCAGACCGATGCATGTTCATTTTCATCATCTGAGTCAGATGTCACCAGCAGAAGGTTGATTTTCTCTTTTGGTGGTTCATGTTCTGTAGTTTCTGCACCGGAGTGTTGCTCTTTTAAGACTTTTGAAAGCTTGCTCCACACCCCGTCTCGCTCAGATTTTGGAAGGCACTTCAGATTCTTAAATCTTGGGTCAAGTGCTGTAGCTGTCTTTAGAAATCTCACATTGGTACCTTCTTTGCATTTTGTCAAATCTGCAGTGAAAGTGTTCTTAAAACGAACAACATGGTGAGTTATTATCCAAGACTTCTGCCATATATTTCATGTTATAGCATGCAGGTAAAACACAGAGCAGGAGACCTACAATTCTCCCCCAAGGAGTTCTGTCACAAATTTAATTGATGCATTATTTTTTTAACAAAAAGAAAAGGAGTACTTGTGGCACCTTAGAGACTAACCAATTTATTTGAGCATAAGCTTTCGTGAGCTACAGCTCACTTCATCAGATGCATACTGTGGAAAATACAGAAGATGTTTTTATACACACAAACCATGGAAAAAATGGGTGTTTATCACTACCCCCCCCCCCCAAAAAAAAAAAAAAAACAAAAAAAACAAAACAAAACCAAAAACCTACTCTCCTGCTGGTAATAGCTTATCTAAAGTGATCACTCTCCTTACAATGTGTATGATAATCAAGGTGGGCCATTTCCAGCACAAATCCAGGGTTTAACAAGAACGTCTGAGGAACAGTGGGGGGGGGGGAGGAATAAACAAGGGGAAATAGGTTACTTTTTATAATGACTCAACCATTCCCAGTCTCTATTCAAGCCTAAGTTAATTGTATCCAATTTGCAAATTAATTCCAATTCAGTCTCTCGTTGGAGTCTGTTTTCGAAGTTTTTTTGTTGAAGGATAGTTACTTGAGATCAATCTCTCTGGTCACTCAATTTCTGAAGTGTTCTCCGACTGGTTTTTGAATGTTATAATTCTTGACATCTGATTTGTGTCCATTTATTCTCTTACGTAGAGACTGTCCAGTTTGACCAATATACATGGCAGAGGGGCATTGCTGGCACATGATGGCATATATCACATTGGTGGATGTGCAGGTGAACAAGCCTTTAATATTGTGGTTGATGTTATTAGGCCCTGTGATGGTGTCCGCTGAACAGATATGTGAGCACAGTTGGCAACGGGCTTTGTTGCAAGGATAGGTTCCTGGGTTAGTGGTTCTGTTGTGTGGTATGTGGTTGCTGGTGAGTATTCGCTTCAGGTTGGGGGGCTGTCTGTAGGCAAGGACTGGCCTGTCTCCCAAGATTTGTGAGAGTGTTGGGTCATCCTTCAGGATAGGTTGTAGATCCTTGATAATGCATTGGCGGGGTTTTAATTGGGGGCTGAAGGTGACGGCTAGTGGCGTTCTGTTATTTTCTTTGTTAGGCCTGTCCTCTAGTAGGTGACTTCTGGGAACTCTTCTGGCTCTATCAATCTGTTTCTTCACTTCCGCAGGTGGGTATTGTAGTTGTAAGAATGCTTGATAGAGACCTTGTAGGTGTTTGTCTCTGTCTGAGGGGTTGGAGCAAATGTGGTTGTATCGCAGAGCTTGGCTGTAGACAATGGATCGTGTGGTGTGGTCAGGGTGAAAGCTGGAGGCATGTAGGTAGGAATAGCGGTCAGTAGGTTTCCGGTATAGGGTGGTGGTGATGTGACCATCGTTTATTAGCACTGTAGTGTCCAGGAAGTGGATCTCCCGTGTGGACTGGACCAGGCTGAGGTTGATGGTGGGATGGAAATTGTTGAAATCATGGTGGAATTCCTCAAGGGCTTCTTTTCCATGGGTCCAGATGATGAAGATGTCAGGGGCGTTAGGGGACGAGAGCTGAGGAAGCGTTGTTCTAAGTCAGCCATAAAAATGTTGGCATACTGTGGGGCCATGCGGGTACCCATAGCAGTGCCGCTGATTTGAAGGTATACATTGTCCCCAAATGTAAAATAGTTATGGGTAAGGACAAAGTCACAAAGTTCAGCCACCAGGTTAGCCGTGACATTATCGGAGATAGTGTTCTTGACGGCTTGTAGTCCATCTTTGGGTGGAATGTTGGTGTAGAGGGCTTCTACATCCATAGTGGCCAGGATGGTGTTTTCAGGAAGATCACCAATGGATTGTAGTTTCCTCAGGAAGTCAGTGGTGTCTCGAAGGTAGCTGGGAGTGCTGGTAGTGTAGGGCCTGAGGAGGGAGTCTACATAGCCAGACAATCCAGCTGTCAGGGTGCCAATGCCTGCGATGATGGGGCGCCCAGGATTTCCAGGTTTATGGATCTTGGGTAGTAGATAGAATATCCCAGGTCGGGGTTCCAGGGGTGTGTCTGTGCAGATTTGATCTTGTGCTTTTTCAGGGAGTTTCTTGAGCAAATGCTGTAGTTTCTTTTGGTAACTCTCAGTGGGATCAGAGGGTAATGGCTTGTAGAAAGTGGTGTTGGAGAGCTGCCGAGCAGCCTCTTGTTCATATTCCGACCTATTCATGATGACAACAGCACCTCCTTTGTCAGCCTTTTTGATTATGATGTCAGAGTTGTTTCTGAGGCTGTGGATGGCATTGTGTTCTGTACGGCTGAGGTTGTGGGGCTAGTGATGCTGCTTTTCCACATTTTCAGCCCGTGCACGTCGGCGGAAGCACTCTATGTAGAAGTCCAGTCTGCTGTCTCCTCCTTCAGGAGGAGTCCACCTAGAATCCTTCTTTTTGTAGTGTTGGCAGAGAGGTCTCTGTGGATTAGTATGTTGTTCAGAGGTGTGTTGGAAATATTCCTTGAGTCGGAGACATCGAAAATAGGATTCTAGGTCACCACAGAACTGTATCATGTTCTTGGGGGTGGAGGGGCAGAAGGAGAGGCCCCGAGATAGGACAGTTGCTTCTGCTGGGCTGAGAGTATAGTTGGATAGGTTAACAGTATTGCTGGGTGGGTTGAGGGAACCATTGCTGTGGCCCCTTGTGACATGTAGTAGTTTAGAAAGTTTAGTGTCCTTTTTCTTTTGTAGAGAAGCAAAGTGTGTGTTGTAAATGGCTTGTCTAGTTTTAGTAAAGTCCAGCCACGAGGAAGTTTGTGTGGAAGGTTGTTTTTTTATGAGAGTGTGGAAGGTTGTTTTTTTGAGTTTTTTATGATCACTTTAGATAAGCTATTACCTGCAGGAGAGTAGGTTTTTTTGGTTGTTTTTTTTTTTTTGGGGGGGGGGGGGGAGAAAACCTTTTGTAGTGATAAACACCCATTTTTTCCATGGTTTGTGTGTATAAAAACATCTTCTGTATTTTCCACAGTTTGCATCCGATGAAGTGAGCTGTAGCTCACGAAAGCTTATGCTCAAATAAATTGGTTAGTCTCTAAGGTGCCACAAGTACTCCTTTTCTTTTTGCGAATACAGACTAACACGGCTGTTACTCTGAAACCTATTTTTTTTAACGAGTGTCATCAGCATGGAAGCATGTCTTCTGGAATGGTGGCCACTTTGTATTGGTGTGGTGTAATGGTGGTGTACACTTTGTATTCTGTGTGGTAGTTGATATCAATATTTTTGAAAATGTAGAAAAAACATCCAAAATATTTTAATAAATTTCAATTGGTATTCTATTGTTTAACAGTGCGATTAAAACTGAGATTAATTGCATGAGTTAACTGTAATCACAGCCCTAATAAGTAATGTTTTAAAATTCTATTTAAAACCTGTTTTTGCAACTTTGTAATGAGCTGAAATCAGAATCTTGAGTTTACTTTTTATTATAAAGTGTTTAACTCCGCTTTAAATTCTACTTACCCCCACCCAATATTCACCTTGGGCAGGTGTATTTTGACATGGGTAAAAATATTTTATTTGTCCCTGCTATTGTGGTGAGGACGAGTGAGAAGATTTTTGTACCTGGGCTGGTAAATATTCATGATAGTTCTGCAACACTACTATAAATTGAATTTCCCAGGTCAGAGGTTATGTCTAGCTCTCCCAGAATTCCACAGCAACACAAAGAGATCAGCAGGATACAAATGTCTGTCTGTGATGTGCTTGAAAGTGGGTTGCAGGCTGAGAAGACACCTGATCCTGGTCTGCAGGAGTCAGAGATTTTGTCAACTCAGGAAGATATGTTTTCCCAGAGCCACACAACAGGTAAAAACAGACCAACTATGCCAAAGTATCCATCCTAAGGGAGCAGTCACTGTTCTATTTTTTAGCTGGGGGCTATGCATCTGTCACAGGGTGACTGGCCCCTTTAAGAGGAAGTAAGGTCCAGCGTAACTGGATTGATTATCTGCTGCCCAACTGGACTTGAGGGAAGGCACCTGAGGCTTATAAGGGTGGTTGTCTGCAGCTGCCTGGAAACACTGTAGGAGTAAAAAAGCTCCTATGAGGCCCTGACTCAGTGCGGGGAAGTCCAGTGGAGAAGGCCAAACTCTAGGCAAGAGGTGCTGGGAGATCAGGAAGACCGATCCTCAGCGGGAAGGGCTATGCCCAGCTTGGGTTTGGGGCAAAAATATTGAACTGTAATGAGACGACAGATCCTCAGCCTAGCTGAAATTGGGATGAAGACTTTGTAGGTTTAACTTCTGTTTTGAAAGACTTTATACAAGATTTAAACTGGATCCCAGATGGCGAAATGTTTGAATATCTCGACTGTATGGACTTTTTAAGGGACATTACTGGGCAGATGTGCCCTTTGAGGGCATCTTTCAGGGAAGCAGGTTACAGTGGGCAGAATACTTTGGGTGTGTTTTGATTAAACGAATGTTTCTGTTCATGTGAAAGTACTCTGGAAAGCAAAACACAGCCTTCACTTATGTGGGGAGCGTTCAAATGTTCTCTCGTTGTTCTGAGGTGAATCATAATAATGCCATTAGAATGGGTTGTTTGAGTATTCCTCACTTTTCCCTACATGCTTCCCCCCCCCGCCCCCCCCCCCCCAAAAAAAAAAAAAAAAAAAAGCATGGCAGTAAAACTGCTAATTGTTTTTGTGATGCTAGAAAAAGCATGGGCACGTATTTTAAGCCTTGTCCATGTTGGGGAAACTTACCCCAAAAATTCCTATTGGTTCAGCTGAACTGGCATTATAATTGGTACAAGTGCTAGTGTAAAGGCTCCAGCAGCCAGAATAATTTTTTAGCATATTTCAGTTACACTTGCTTTTCAGTAAGTTTAGCAAAACTTGGCTGTATGAACAGGAATATACAGAGGAGGAATAGGGAGGTTGTGTATATGTAGCACTTATAAGACCACTACTGGAATATTCGCAAAAAGAAAAGGAGTACTTGTGGCACCTTAGAGACTAACCAATTTATTTGAGCATAAGCTTTCATGAGCTACAGCTCACTTTTTTCTTTTTGCGAATACAGACTAACACGGCTGTTACTCTGATACTGGAATATTGTGTCCCCTTCTTGTATCCACACTACAAAAGGATATTGAAAAATTGAAGAGGTTTCAGAAAAGAGTCACAAAAATGAATTGAGGTCTGTAAAACATGCCTTACCATGAGAGACTTAAGACATTCTACTTAGTTTATTGAAAAGAAGTTTAAAAAGATGACTTGATCGTGGTTTAAAGGCCGGGTCAAAACAAAATTGCACTGTTTTAACTAACAGGTGTGTGTTTTAAACAGCTTTAGTTAAATTGTTATAACTTTGTTAAACCTTCTGGATGTAAAATCTACTTATCTAACGAAAACGGTAAAAGCAGTGAGTTTTCTTCTTTGTTGTTGCCAGAGCCTTGTCTATACTAGTGCTCCCACCAATTCTAACATTGATTTGGCTGAACTGGTATTGGAACCATTGAGAATTTTTTCCTACAATTCTTTAGTGTAAACACTTATAATCCAGTATGAGAGAGCAGGCCACTTTTGCCAGCCAGTAACAAGCCTTTTACCTTTTAGGGATATGACGCTTGCATTTCACGTGCCTTGGACCTGTGGTTCCAAAATCCATTTTTGTCTCACTGAGAATATTGGTCTTTGTCAAACTGGGAGGTAACTTTGCAGAAGTGAAAATCATCACTCATGATTTTATCTGGATAACTTGCTTTATAATAATCCAGTCTGTTTCCTCTTGCTCCAAATAGCTTCAGAGAGTGACTGTACCATAACCAGGGTGGAAGTGGGAGGTTCCGTGGCGTGCACCCCTGCTGGCACTCTGCAACTCCTGCATCTCTCTGTGCAGGGGTCCCTTGGTCAGGAGAGTCTTTCCACGTAAGCAAAAAAAACAAAACAACAACACAACCCCACAACACACAACCAACACCTCTAATATGCACTTGTCCTGCATGGGATGAAAGTCACTGGGACAAACAGCCCAGCACAGCAGGTGGGGTTAAATCTTCCAACATGGATTACATTGTAATTGTGGTTTTCTGCAAACTGAAGTCTTTGAAGCTTAATAGCTAATAAGGTATAATTCTGGCTTTTCACATGGGTTTCCATGGGGGGGAAGACACTGGGCTCATTGGTAACCTTTCAGCCTTCCTCAAGGAGAATAGGGGATCTTACAGGGTTTTCTGTTAGAGGAGTGGGGACTTCATGCTGCTTGGGAGAGAATTATACTCTTTTTTGCCTTTTGGTTCTATTCAGGTTATGCCAAGTTGCAGGATGTAGAGGAGTTGTAAAATCGGTTTGGTTTTAGCCTCCAAAGTGATAACTAAAAAATTAAGCTACATTACTTTATCTTCCATCAGTTTTCCTGAACTCCCAATAGCTTTCTTGGGGAAGGTGTCCCCAGCTCCATGCACACTTCAGGATCTCCTTGCTAGCTGTCTCTGAAATAAACTTCAGTGCAAAGCTGACTGAACGGGGATACTTCAGAGTGTCTACCTACAGCTGAGAAGAGGGTGATGTAAAGAAGAGGGTTTAAAACTTGTTAGGCATTGAGGAGCTATTTGGGGAAAGGAGTGCCTACATAAAAGGAAATGGCTCCATTTTATTCAGAGGAGCCATACTTCTGATGCAAAAACACCTTGTTAATTTTCTGTGGCTAGTGTGGAGGCGTATAGTTTAAATTAGGAGAAACTGGGTGGAAGTTGACTGGTACTAAAGATGACTGTGGTCAGACAAAGTCCTCTGCTGATGATACAAAGATTGCTTCTTTTGACCTGCAAACTGGATCAACTCTCCCATTCCCTAGGATAGCCATTCATATCTTCACCAAGCACTAATCTCCTCTTCATTACTGAGTCCCCCACTCTGCCAATCACCTGGTCTCTCTCAAGATAGGATATCTGCCTCTTGCCTGCTGCCCACCATCTTATGCTTCTGAGACTTCCAGACCATAAGTGTTAGTGACTTCTCTTCCACTCTCAGCTTGCTCCTCCCTGTTGTCTCTTCCCATGACATGGTTGTCGATTCTCTGCATTCTACCTCCCCTCCACACTTGACTTCTTTGCCCCTCTCTCCCATCACAAGGCCCACCCTAGCTCTTCCCCATCATCTGCGTCCTCCACTGCCACATTCTCACAGCAGCACATCTGGTAGTAGTTCAGTGAGCATGGGCACTTTCTCCACTACTGTTCTCTCCTCCTTCGATTCTGCTACCATCCTAGCCAGGCCCTCTGCTTCTCTACTCAGATTCCCGTGTGCGCAGTCCCACTCATCTGTTCACCACCTTTGACTCCTTTCTCAAACCTCTCCCCAGCCCCACTTCACTCTACACAGGAGCTTTACTGATTCTCTTCCCCCCCCCCCCCCCCCCCCCCCCCCCCCCCCCCCGACAAAACTGCCAAATTTTGATATGACTTCTAAGCCAAGCCTTCCCTTCCTCCCCACCACTTTCCCCATTGCCCCTGTCACTAATGCAGGAGCTTTTCATCCTCTGGTGTTGTCCTCTAACCCTTCAGCCTACCTTCGTATCCCCACCCAGGTACTAATCTCCCTTTCACCCATTCTTCTCTTCACCCTTTGTCCTTATTAATCTGTCTCTCTTCTCCTTCTACTGTACGAGCTGCTTTAGTCTCTCCCACCTTTAGAACAAAAAAACCTCCACATGGTTGACCCCCATGTAGTCCTGCAGCGACTGCCCCATCTCTTTTCTCCCGTTCACGTCTAAATTCATTGAACAGACTGTTTACAGCTGCTGTCTGGAGTTCCTCTCTTCAAATTCCATCCCTGACTATCTCCAATATGGCTTTTTTCTTTCCCCTGCACACCTCTATCATGTTTTCCTGGGCTACAGTTCAGAACTGGTATCCTTCTATCACGAGGATGGAGTAGAAAACAATGAATGGTATGAATGATTCCCGTTTATCTCTTCTCATAATAGAAGAAACAAGGGGACATAGTTAAACTCAAAGACAGCAGTTTAAAGCTGTTGAGAGGAAATTTGTGTGCAATATATAACTAATCTGTAAAACTCATTGACTTCAGTGCTATCTTAAGGCAAGATCTTAGTAAAAATCAGACTACGCACTAACATGAGGAGTAATGCACAGCTTCATTAGGTAGAATAAAAACGGTACAATGGACCTGAGAGGCTTGGGTTCAAGTGCCTGCCCTACCACAGACTTCCTGTATGGCCTTGGGCAACTCATTTAGCCTGTCTGTATCTGTTCCCCATCTGTACAATGGGATAACAGCATTTCCCTATCACTGTGAGGTACTGAGGGTAAATTCATTAAACATTGAGAGGTATTCAGGTACTTTGATAATGGGGAGCAGATAAGTAACTGAGACGATAAATAAGGGAACATGCTTCAGAGCATAAGTCAACCACTAACTTCCTCTCTGGGCAGGTTTCTTCTTAACCGAAGAACGTTATTGCATAACTTTCTACCCCAGAGTTCCTTGTACTTTCCCCAGAAGTATCCAATATTGGCAATTATCTGAGACAAGATACTGAATTAGATGTCTCCTCCATTCTTGACAGTTTTTTTTTTCTGTATGTCAGTACAATGCTTGTTTTCACATCTGTCAAGTTATTTTAACTGCAGTCTGACTACGTAGGATTCTCCCTGCTTTTGGGCTTTGTTGTGATCTGTAGACTGTTGCTACATGGAAACTGAGCTGCGGGTTCCCTGCCTGTACTCCTCTGCAGTCATTTGAGGGATTTAGGCTCATTGGCTTGATTGTGTTAGCTGGTGAAGCAGACTCCCGTTGTGAAAGGCTGGAGCTACTCTTGTGGAGTAAGAGAAATAACTAAAGCATTAAGTGATCTGTGATTTTATTTTTATTCCTCTGCAG
Source organism: Chelonia mydas (assembly GCF_015237465.2). NCBI lineage: Eukaryota > Metazoa > Chordata > Testudines > Cheloniidae > Chelonia > Chelonia mydas. Next base: position 83,728,527 of record NC_051250.2, read on the forward strand.
TTATTCTTCAGGCCTAATTACTCCTTCTCCTGATGCGTTTAGATCCCATCCTCTTATCATCCCCAGCAGTCCCACAGAACAGGAAGAAACAAAAGGTAAAACTTCTGTGAATACTGATCTGGTTTTGGCTTTTCCCTATACCTACTCCTCCAGCCTGTGTGTCTAGCTTCCTCCAAACACTGCTTAGAATCATGTCCATATGCTAATCTGCATAACAAGCACCTCTCCTTCTCCCACTATACAGCTCTTCCTCCAGAGTCTTCAAACTTGATTGATTCCTTAAGTGCACATGCAATGGGCCACTCCCGCACTGTACCTTTGGGAGAAGGTGATAGTACATGAAGAGTAGGGCATCATCAGCTAGTTTCCCCCTTCTCTCTTGGTAAGGTGGGGATGCACTGAACACGGGATGCCGAGGGCCAGTTGCCATTGTGCTTCCTTGGAGGAAAGGCATTCATGCAACAGGATAGGTACTGCAGGGCAGCAGGAATCCCTCTTCTCTTATGTATAAATATATATGGAGGGGCGGGGAGCCGACAACTACATTAAAGAATCACTGTACCTTAATTCAGACCCCTTGTGCGTTATAATACCATCTTTAATTTTATAATCACATACTACTGTCTCCACAGGACCCCTGCCTCATTCAGTGCACGGAAAGGACAGTGCTCAATGAATGGGTAGCTATTCGATATTTTTCTTTACCCCCCCGATACTTGATATTTTTCTTATCTTTCTCATTCAAAGTGTGACTCCAGGCCTTATTAAAACATACACTATCCAAACCCTGCACTGAATAGAAAATTACTAATTTCCTCAAGGGTGTTGCTATGGTGTATTCATTGTAGCATCTGGGGGCTTCAGACATTATTTTCAGATGGTTCTCTTACCAGTACCCATGCAAAGTCAGGAGGTATTATCCCTATGTTACAGATTAAGAACCAAGAAAGTGACGTTAAAGCCAAAGTTATCAAGTGTTCACTAATTCTGAGTGCCCAACTTGAGACGCTTAAAGCTTGATTTTTTTTTTTTTTTTTAATAGTACTTAGCATTTTTTAGCACCTTTCATATTCAAAGCACAGAACCCCTTGGATTTCACGTACAGTTGAAAAGCTCAGCACTTTTGCAAATGTGGCCCCAGGTGTGTCAAGCTAGGCTCCCAGAAAATTAGGAACACACAATTAGTGACCACTGGTGGAAAGATTGATTTCAGTGATTTGCTCAGCATCTTGTAGGAGCTTTGTGGAAAAGGCAGAGGTAGAATCCAGTTCTCTAGGATGGCATTCTAATGCCTTAACCATTTGTGGTGGTCTTCACTCTGGAAGTGATGACTGGAAAAAGGCTAATGTAGTGCCCATCTTTAAAAAAGGGAAGAAGGAGGATCCTGGGAACAACAGGCCAGTCAGCCTCACCTCAGTCCCCGGAAAAATCATGGAGCAGGTCCTCAAGGAATCAATCCTGAAGCACTTAGAGGAGAGGAAAGTGATCAGGAACAGTCAGCATGGATTCACCAAGGGAAGGTCATGCCTGACTAATCTAATCGCCTTCTATGATGAGATTACTGGTTCTGTGGATGAAGGGAAAGCAGTGGATGTATTGTTTCTTGACTTTAGCAAAGCTTTTGACACAGTCTCCCACAGTATTCTTGTCAGCAAGTTAAAGTAGTATGGGCTGGAGGAATGCACTATAAGGTGGGTAGAAAGTTGGCTAGATTGTCGGGCTCAACGGGTAGTGATCAATGGCTCCATGTCTAGTTGGCAGCCGCTATCAAGTGGAGTGCCCCAAGGGTCGGTCCTGGGGCTGGTTTTGTTCAATATCTTCATAAATGATCTGGAGGATGGTGTGGATTGCACCCTCAGCAAATTTGCGGATGATACTAAACTAGGAGGAGTGGTAGGTACAGTGGCAGGTAGGGATAGGATACAGAGGGATCTAGACAAATTGGAGGATTGGGCCAAAAGAAATCTGATGAGGTTCAACAAGGATAAGTGCAGAGTCCTGCACTTAGGACGGAAGAATCCAATGCACCGCTACAGACTAGGGACCGAATGGCTAGGCAGCAGTTCTGCAGAAAAGGACCTAGGGGTGACAGTGGACGAGAAGCTGGATATGAGTCAACAGTGTGCCCTTGTTGCCAAGAAGGCGAATGGCATTTTGGGATGTATAAGTAGGGGCATAGCCAGCAGATGGAGGGACGTGATCGTTCCCCTCTATTCGACATTGGTGAGGCCTCATCTGGATTACTGTGTCCAGTTTTGAGCCCCACACTACAAGAAGGATGTGGAAAAATTGGAGAGAGTCCAGCGAAGGGCAACAAAAATGATTAAGGGTCTGGAACACATGACTTAGGAGGAGAGGCTGAGGGAACTGGGATTGTTTAGTCTGCAGAAGAGAAGAATGAGGGGGGATTTGATAGCTGCTTTCAGCTACCTGAGAGGTGGTTCCAAAGAGGATGGTTCTAGACTATTCTCAGTGGTAGAAGATGACAGGACAAGGAGTAATGGTCTCAAGTTGCAGTGGGGGAGGTTTAGGTTGGATATTAGGAAAAACTTTTTCACTAGGTGGGTGGTGAAACACTGGAATGCATTACCTAGGGAGGTGGTAGAATCTCCTTCCTTAGAAGTTTTTAAGGTCAGGCTTGACAAAGCCCTGGCTGCGATGATTTAATTGGGGATTGTTCCTGCTTTGAGCAGGGGGTTGGACTAGATGGCCTCCTGAGGTCCCTTCCAACCCTGATAATCTATGATTCACTCGTGGGGAGCATTGCCTAGTAGTTAGGGGTTTAGGCCTTTGACTTGCAGAGGGGTTTTTGGTAGGGGAGCTAGGCCTTCCCACTCCAGCCCAGGGCTCTGTAAGGGCAACAAAAGCGTCTAATGCCCAGGAATGCCTTAAGGCTGCCTTCTCTGGGCCACTTCCTATCATCCCTCTGTTGTTCACAGTCTGTACAGGAAAGCGTCAAGGGGGTCAGTTCACTGCATGGCACCTCCTTGTGTCTGGGCATGGCAGCTTTCTCCCTTTTGGGACATCAGCTGATTCCTCTCATGCCTTGGCCCTCTGGTCAGTTCTAAGTCTCTTCCTTTCAGGGGCAGTCTATAAACAAAACACAGAATCAATACACACAAGCTGGATTAGTATGTGAGAGAGGGAAATGCCTCCCTCTCAGAGTTGATAAAAAGTAGGTCCTCCCTTCCCTCATGGGGGAACCTTCAAGCAGCTGTGGATGGGAGATATCCTGCTTTCCCTCAGGAGCTGCAAGGTGTAGGTCCTCTCTCTTCCCTGGCCTGCCCACAGGTGAGCTGTTCTGCTCCTTTTAACTTCTCCAGTCTGTGCTGAGCTCAGAGCAGCTCCTGAGCCCCTTGTTGTCTGGTATATGGTTTGTATATGCCATCATACCATGAGACAGTCTTTATTCTTCCTGCAATCCCCTCTTTGTTCACCACACACCTTCCAAAGAAGCAGGGAACCTATAGAAAACATCCTCATTTGTTACACAACCCTGTTTCATTCCTTAAGCACCATCCAGCTTGTGCACTGAAGGAGACAGGTTCTGTGGAAAAATAGTATGTGATTAAAATCTGTATTATCATCATGGAGCCACAGAAGGGGCTGAATTATGTTTGCAGAGGCAACCCTAATCTTACACTTCCTAACTTCTGAGTACATGACTTCGCTACCTTAGTGTTCTTTTAACATTTTTTAGGGCCCTACCAAATTCACAGTCCATTTCGGTCAATTTCACGGTCATAGGATTTTAAAAATAATAAATTTTATGATTTCAGCTATTTAAACCTGAAATTTCGCAGTGCTGTAGTTGAAGGGGTTCTGATCCAAAAAGGAGTTGCGGGGAGTCACAAGGTTATTGTAGGGGAGGTTGCGGTACTGCTGCCCTTACTTCTGTGCTGCTGCTGATGGGGTGTTGCCTTCAGAGCTGGGCGCCCGGCCAACAGCCGCCACCGCTCTCTCTGGCAGCCCAGTTCTGAAGTCAGCGCAGAAGTAAGAGTGGCAATACCGTGACCCACCTCTCCCTCAAATAATCTTGTGACTCTCCTCCTGCAACTACCTTTTGGATCCAGACCCCCAATTTGATAAACACTGATCTTCCCCCATGAAATCTCTATAGTATAGAGTAAAAGCCTACAAAAGACCAGATTTCACGGGGAGAGACCAGATTTCGTGGTCCAGGACATGTTTTTCATTACCGTGAATTTGGTAGGGCCCTAAACATTTTTAATGCAATTTCCCAAGGGGGGTGTGTGTGTTTTGTTTTATTTCTTTTTTTCAAAGACAACTGAAAAATGCACAAATTCAATCATACAGATCAATATTGATCCCCATATAGGTTGTTAGCAGGGTTGGGATCTTTAGCTCCACAACACAGACCTCTACAACTTGAGCTAACTGAATGAATAACTGGTAGCAGCAGTAGGCTGTTATCCTCCATGTAGACAATCCACTGGAAGGGGGAGAAGACGTGTTTTGCCGGTGAGTTCATGCCTATTTGCTTGATTGCAGAAGATTGTTTTGCTTCCTGGGTGCTAATAGGAGACACTGAAAAGAAGGATGATCTAATGGTCATGGTGCTAGCCTAGGACTTGGGGGATCTGGGTTTATTCTCTGCTCTGAGCAAGTCATCTTGGGTAAAATTTTCAAAAAATGCCTAAGTCACTTTTGAAAATGGCATAGGTATGCAGGAGCCTAAATCCAGTTGACTCAGTAAAATTTAGATGCCAAGTCCTTTTGAAAATGGCACTTAGAGATCTTTGAAAATTTTACCCTTAGTCTCTCTCTCCCTCAGTTCCCCATATGTAAAATGAGGATAACACTTCCTTACTGCAGTTGTGTGGGAGAATAATTACATTAAAATTTTTAGGTGCTTGGATATTAGGATAATGGGGACCGTAAAAGTACCTACAATAGATCTTAAAAATCCTGTGGCTGGAAACTGAAGCTAGATAAATTCAGACTAGAAAAAAGGGACCTTTTTTTGGGGGGGGGGGTACTGTAATTAACCCTTGGAACAATTTCCCCAGGGCCGTGGTGGGTTCTCCTGCACTTGGAGTCCTTAGATCAAGATTGTATGTCTCTTTTCTAAAAGTTCTGCTGCAGCCCAACCAGAAGTTATGGGCTGGATGCAAGAATCACTAAGTGCAATTCTCTGGCCTCTGTTATACCAGAGGTCAGAGTAGATGGTCATAATGGTGCCTTTTGGCTTGAAATCCGAGAGAACACACAAGACACTTTCCCTGCTCCGTTTTGGTGCCCAGTGCCACAGCAGACCCCAGTTGCTGGGAGGAGCAATTGCAGGAAAAATTCTGCACAGCCCTGAAATAGTGTGCTCAGTTGCTCTGTGGTACGGTGCATGCATGGTTCAATTGACATTTAGGAGCTGGGTAGTGATGGAGCATGCTCAGTGTGGGAGAATAATGCTGCCAGACTCGGAACAACCTCTACTGAGCATGTGCAAAACAGATTTTATTTTATTTTCCACCAGGGGGTTATAACATGGGTACATTTAGGTTTATTTTCACAGAGATGGCAAAATGCACATCCCTGATACCAGGGCGAACCCTCTGGCAAATTTCAAGTCCCTATTCAAAACAGAGATGTGGTAGAATTTCTCTAACAAAATGGTTGCATGAATTTTTTAACATGGGCAAAACATATTGTTTCCTAACCTAGTCCTAGGAAATGGCTGAACCACTTTTGCTGATTCTTCCCAAAAGAATTCAGCTTGAGACAGATGCCTCAAATGAAAAATTTCAACACAAACCGTTAGTTTGGCAAAGCTATCAGCAACTAAACAGGATCTTCTAATGGAATATGTTAACCATTAATTTTAAGGTGTTGCTTGCAGCTATAATTAACTTTTTAATTTCCGTCTTTTAAATCAGATGAGCAGATGGATATATCTGCTCCAGCAGAAGGAGGAGACCTTCTACAGGAGAAGCAGAAAGGAGATGAGCCAATGGACACTGGCAGTCCACCTGTCCCACCAGAACCTCATGTACTACCACAGGTTTCAACTCCTGTATCCCAGAGTGCCCCAGCCTTTGTTCCTGGATCCTTCCCTATACCATCACAACCAGAGTTTTCCCATGTGGGTATTGAAGTGGAATTTCCCCCCCTTAGTTTCTTCCTGTACCATGTTCCCTTAAGTTTTGGTACATGGTTGATTGTAGGGGATTGGTTTCTGGCTCATTCTCTGTACCCTGATGTGTGGGGTTCTCCTGCTTAGTTGGCTATAGAGATCTTCCTCATCCCCACTAGTCATTCTATGGTATTCTGTTACACCCACCATGTACCATTGTATTCTTGGAAGAAAACTTCAGTGTGATTTAAGAGACTCTCTTATCTGATTTATTCTTGGTGCCTGTCTTTTAGTCTGTCCTAGGAAACACGTGAGATTCTCTTTACAATGTCTTTGGAAGTCTCTTTCTGATTCTGATTTGCATATCCTATGTCTCAAACTACATCCTCAGGCTAGTCTTCTGCTGGGATATGTCAGTAAAATGGGGGCTGTGTGAGACCCTAGCACCACTCTTGATTATGGAGAGAGTGAAGCACTGATATTTTGTAGTACTGCAATTAAAACGTAGTCTTTTAAGGCCTGTAACTAATCATTGCAGTTTTCCTTTAAGAATTTCCTGTCTAATGTCATTTTGGTCTTTCCCTTGCACCTTTTGCTACAGGAAGTGAGGTATCCTTTTTGAATAGTGGACTCGTGTGGCTTTTTTATGACTTAAGAAGACTTCTTTTCATCCACCTAAGAGTAGGTGGGGGTGGGGTTTTAAGGTTTTATTGGGAGAATTTAAGGAAGACACACCAGTTAATAACGTCTCTTCCTGAGGAAAAGGTGACTTTGGTGCTCTGATATTGTGGCTGGTTGCTGCTGTAGAAAAACCTAATAGAGCACTTTGCATAGCTTCCTAGCACCCGGCTGACAACATAGCACCTTTCTTCCTTCCCTGTGTTTATGCTGGGGGGTGTGTCATGTGAGATCAAAGAGGTATCCATCATCGCACCTCTGACTGCACAGTTATCTCTTTGGAGATGATGATGAATGATGGTCACTTCCCTTCACAACAGAAGGGCAGTTGTTGCTCAGATAAGTGGAAAATAGTCCCCTTAAAACTTGAACAGGAGTACTTGTGGCACCTTAGAGACTAACAAATTTATTAGAGCGTAAGCTTTCATGGGCTATAGCCCACTTCATCAGATGTTAGTCTCTAAGGTGCCACAAGTACTCCTGTTCTTTTTGCGGATACAGACTAACACGGCTGCTACTTTAAAACTTGAGTTTCTGGATGAATTTTCTGTGTCCCTGAACCAAGGTCCCTTACTAGGAGATAGGACTGCTTGTGTGCTGTTTGGGTGCCTGATGGATGGATCAGATGCCAAGCCTGTAGGCTGGCTAGAAGAATGTAAACTGTAGAGTTCTTTATTTTTCTTCTATTTTTATCCTTTTTAGGATATTTTTATTTCAACTCCGAGTCTGGAGGAGAAGCCTAGTGGAGAAGAGAAGAGTGGAGTTTTACCTAGTTCATGCTTGCCAGCAGATGTCTCTGAAACCACAGAGGCTCTGCCAAAGATCCCCACAGGAGATCCTGAATTTTCCTGTAAGCTAGTACTCTCTGCAAGTGAATGCAGCCAGCCCACAAAGACAGAAGGCAACACAAGCTCTCTGAAAACCAACCAAGACAGTGAAAACACACAGGTTGAGATGGATTCTACACTGCAAGCTTCAGAGCTGAAACCCTGTTCCACAGAAAGTTACAATGTACAACTGAGGCTGAGTGAGGACAGCCAAGCCCTGCTCAGTGAAAACTGTGAAAAGCTGAAAAGGGAGGCTGAGCGAGCTACAGGAGAACCTACCGTTTGTCCTGTTGCTGAAGGTGTAGCAGCAGAAGAGTCTGTAGCACAGCTGGCTTGCATTGATCTCACATGTGATTCTGGAAGTCAGACAGCTGCAACTCTGTCTGTTCAGTCTGAGACTTCAGCACACACTCTGGGTCAAGAAGCATTGACTGAGATCAAGGAAAAGTTATCAGGAGAGGCGTCTGAATTTGAAGCAGTCCCTGAGACTCTATGTGAGGAACAAGGAGGAGAAAGGCAGGCAGAAGAGAAGCAACTAAATGAAGAGGGATCCTCTGACCCTCTAACTCTGTCTCGGGGGCTGATTCTTGTAAGGGAAACGCAGGAACATGAAGGCCTGGAAGTGGAATCCAGTGAGGCTTTTGGCAAAAACTCAGAAAAACTATGTGACCTGAGCCATGGGTTGGTACAGATGGATCCAGAGATCAGGAAAAAAGAAACCTCTAAAGATTCTAATGTGGTCGCTGAAGTTAAAAGCATGAAGGATCTGTCCCTGAAGCCTACTCCAGAAGACGTGCCAAAGCTCAGTGAAGTTCCCCCTCAGCCTTTTGTGGGAGAGTCGTTGCAACAGCAGGATGGCTCATTGCCCCAAGTAAAGGTGGATGTTGCCCCAGGATTAGCATCATGTACCAAAAAGTGTCCAGGCAGTCCAGGGAATAGGAGTCAAGCTGAAGGTGACCTGGAATTGAAACAAGTTCAGAAGGATCAGCAGCCACCTCCAGCTCCTTTAGAGAGAGGGGATGAAGTGCCAGCAACACCACAAGAGAGCCAGCAGCCACTTCTGATGACCTTGGAGAAGGCAGCAGATATGCCTGAAAAACCATTTAAAATAAGTAATCTGGAGCAGGAAGAGGAGAGGGCAGCTGACCAATCCCCCTGTCCATCCAGTGGTAAGTGTATTTAATGTAGTAGTTCTTCTCTGTCTAATGTGTGTTTGTAATGCAGAGGAACAGTTTTGTGTAATTCTCAAAGGTTGCCCAGTAGGGCTGATCCCATGCTATCTAAGGGGCATATTGTCTTTCAGTGATATGTAAATGCAGAGCTGCTCCAGGACTTGATACTACTTGCATAACATGCATTTTTTCTCTTTCCTCTTCTTGGTTGTGCTGATACCATCCTCAACACTAAGGTAACTTCTGCAGGTTCCCATTTCCTTCTTTCCTAACCACTCCCTCACTCCATTATTCTGCGATTCTGCTGCCACACAACCTTGAAAACTCAGAACACTCTCACACTGGCAAATGCTCAAGGATTTTTAGGACTTAGTGCTTTTGTTCCTAGTGAAAAAATTAAGCACGGAAGGGAAGGGACTCCTATGGGAGTCTCATAGACTTTAAGGTCAGAAGGGACCATCATGATCACCTAGTCTGACCTGTGGCCTGCCCGCTCCTGAAATAGACCCCTAACCTCTGGCTGAGTTACTGAAGTCCTCAAATTATGATTTAAAGACTTCAAGTTTCAGATAATTCACCATTTGCACTAGTTCAAACCTGTAAGTGACCCATGCCCCAGAGAATGCGAAAAACCTCAGGGACTCAGCCAATCTGACCTGGGGCAAAATTCCTTCCCGATCCCAAATATGGCAGTCAGTTAGACCTTGAGCTTGTGGGCAAGATCCACCAGGCAGATACTTGGGAAAGAATTCTCTGTAATAACTCAGAGCCCTCCCCATTCATTGTCCCACCTCCAGCCTTTAGGGATTTTTGCTACTGGCAGTTGCTGATGGACCACATGCCATCAGAGGGAGTCCCATCATTGCATCCCCTTCATAAACTTATCAAGCTCAGTCTAGAAGCCAGTTAGACCTTTTACCCTAACTACTACCTTTGGAAGGCTGTTTCAGAACTTCCCTCCTCTGATGGTTAGAAACCTTCATCTAATTTCGAGCTTAAATTGGTGATGGTCAGTTTATAGCCATTTGTTCTTGTGTCCACATTGGCGCTTAACTTAAATAACTCCCTCTTCCTCCCTGGTATTTATCCCTCCGATGTATTTATAGAGAGCAATCATATCTCCAGGCCTCTCTTTATTGTTTTCATAATCTTCTCTTCGTAGTTTCATGTTGAGTTTCTTGTTGGGAAGAAAGGAGTAACTTTGAGGTAGATGAGGCTCCCACTAAGACTAGATAGTGAGGGGGCTTGTAGGAGAGAGAGAATAGAATCACCATGGTTTGGAAAGTCTTATCGCCAATACCAACACTGCTCCTGGATCCTCCATCTGCACCTGTGTTCAGACAGAGAACCTGACCCAAGTCCTGATATGGATTTGCAGAGGCTGTGGCCTTTATTTCCCCATCATAGAAAGCCAGGCTGGCGAGATCATGCAGTGTGGCAGGTGCCTAGTGGTAGGCTCTCCCCGGCATCTGGTGGAAGAGCCACAGGAGAAGGTGGCCAAGCTGAAGAGCATCCAGGCACATCAGGAACTCCTTGAAAATATGCATATGGAGACCTACAAGGTTAAGGAAGCAATCCAACTGGGGAGGACTTTGGAGGATAGAGCTAAAATTCAGAGGGATCTTGATAAAATTGACAAACTGGGCTATATACGAAAAAATGAAATTCAACAAAGACAAATAAAAGGTGCTACACTTAGGGAGGAAAAACCAAATGCACAGATACAGAATGGGGGACAACTGGTTTGGCAGCAGCACTGCTGAGAAGGATCTGGGAGTTGTGGTGGATCACAACCTTGACATGAGTCAGCAATACAATGCTGTTGCAAAAAAAGCAAATACAGTTTTGGGTTGCATTAACAGGCGCATAGCATGCAAGTCATGGGAAATGATAATACCACTCTACTTGACGCTGCTTAGGCCTTAGCTGGAGTACTGTGTCCAATTATGGTCACTGATGTATAGAAAGGATGTAGAGAAACTAGAAAAGATACAGAGGTGAGTGACAAAGATGGCCAAAGGGATGGAATGCAAGCCATATGAGCAAAGGCTGAAGGACCTGGGTATGTTTAATTTGGAAAAGAGGAGATTAAGGGGAGGACATGATAGCGGTCTTCAAATACTTGAAAGGCTGCCATAAACACAATGGAGAAAAACTGTTTGTTTTCTCTTTTCTCAGAAGGCAGGACAAAAGGCAATGGGTTCAAACTGTTGATAGCAGTTTTAGATTAAGTCTCAGGAAAAACTTCCTAACTGTAGGACCAGTAGGAGAATAGAACAAACTGCCTAGAGTAGTCATGGAAGCTCCTTTGTTGGAGGTTTTCAAAAAAATGCTGAATAGCCATCTGTCTTGGGTGGTTTAGACACAACAAATCCTGTATCTTGGCTGGGGGTTAGACTAGATGATACTTGTGGTCCCGTCTACCCCTATGGTTCTAAGATTCATCCATGTGGGCACTAATGATAGTGCAAAGTATGACCCTGAGCAGATCAGAAGTGACTACAGGGTGCTGGGAGTGAGGGAGAAGGATTTGGGGGTTCAGGTGGAGTTCTTATCAAGGGTAGGGGTCTGGGCAGGGACAGACATGTCCTGCAGATGAATACGTGGATGGTGTCACCAGGAGGGCTGCAGCTTCCTCAGCCATGGGATTCTGTTCTGAGAAGGACTGCTGAGCAGAAACAGGGTCCACCTAGCAAGGAAGTGCAAGGGTATCTTTGGATACAGACTGGTTAACCCAGTGAGGCAGGCTTTAAACTAGGTTTGATGGGGGCAGGACACAAACCCACAAGTAAGTCCAGAACATGGATACCTGGGAGAAGAGTCACAATCCCAGGAGAACATAGGCAATCATAGCGAGAACAAAGGCGAGATGAGGGAATATGGAAGGGAAATCTAATGAATGTCTTAGATGTCTCTGCATTGAATAAAGAGTATAAATAATAAACAGGAAGAACTAGAAATACTAATGAATAATCATAATTATAACATAATTGGTATCAAAGAGACTTGATGGGATAATTCACATGACTGGAATATTGGTGTAGAAGGGTACAGCTTGTTCGAAACAGACAGGCAGGGAAAAATGAGAGGTAGGGTTGCCATGCATGTCAATGACTACATTTGCACTGAGGTCAAGATTAGGGTGACCAGATGTCCTGATTTTATAGGGACAGTCACAATATTTGGGGCTTTGTCTTATACAGGTGCCTATTACTCCCCATCCCCATCTCTATTTTTCACACTGGCTATTTGATTACCCTTGTCAAGATAGAATTGGGAGACAGACCTGTTGAAAGTCTCTGGGTAAGGATAAAAGGGGTAAAAAACCAAGAGTGACATGTTAGGGCAGTGGTTCTCAAACCATTGTACTGGTGATCCCTTTCACATAGCAAGCCTCTGAGTACGACCCCCCCTTTATAAATATATAAACAAGTGTTTTTAATTTAACACTATTATAAATGCTGGAGGCAAAGCGGGGCTTGGGGTGGAGGCTGACATCTTGTGACCCCCCCCCATGTAATAACCTCGTGACCCCCTGAGGGATCCCGACCCCCAGTTTGAGAACCCCTGTGTTAGGGGTTTACTATAGACCACGTAACTAGGAAGAAGAGTAGATGAGGGTTGTGGATTTTTTGTTTTGTTTTGTTTGCTTTTTAAAACAACTAATACAAAATCATCATGTCCAAAGCACAGGTCTTGGTGGTGATGGGGGACTTGAAATACACAGATATCAGTTGGGAAAATAATACAGCAGAGCATAGATTATCCAACAAGTTCTTGGAAAACATTGGAGACAACTTTTTATTCCAGAACATGGAGAAAACAACTAGAGAAGAGGCTGTTATAGATTTGATTCTGACATGTAGGGTCACACTGGTTGAGAATTTGAAGATAGAAGGCAGCTTGGGTGAAAGTGATCATTTTATGATCAAGTTCATGATTCTAAGGAATGGTAGGAGAGAAACCAGCAAAATAAAGACAATGGACTTCAAATTAGACTTTAGCAAACTGAGAGATTTGGTAGGCAAGATTCCATGGGAAGCAAGTCTAAGAGAAAAAAAGAATTGGCAGTTTTTTAAAGAGAGATTGAGGGCACAAGAGCAAACTATCCTAAAGCATAGGAAGGATAACAAGCATGGTAAGAGATCGCTATGGCTTAACCAGGAGATCTTCAACAACCTGAACTTATTTAAAAAAAAAAAAAAATCACACAAAAGTGGAAACTCGGTCAAATTATGAAGGATGAATATGAAAAAAGCCCACAAGTATGTAGGGACAAAATTTGAAACGCCAAAGCACAAAATAAGATTCAACTACCTAGGGACGTATAAAGGGTAACAAAACATCTTACAATTACATGAGAAGCAAGAGGAAGACTAAGGACATAGCAAGTGCATTACTCAATGAGAAGGGAAAGATGGTAGCAGACAATTCAGCAATGGCCAGAGTGTTAAATGCCTGTTTTGTTTCAGTTTTCACCAAGAAGTTTTGCAATTGATTTGGACGACTAACATAGTGAACATTAACGTAAATAGGGTAGGATCTGAGGCTAAAATAAGGTCAGAACAAGTTAAGAATTATGCAGTGTTGTGCTGTGTTGGTCCCAGGATGTTACTACCTCACTCACGTTATGTCTCTGTCTTTTATTGGATCAACTTCTATTGGTGAAAGAGACAAGTTTTCAGGCTTACACAGAGTTCTTCAGGTCTGGAAAACGTACTTAGTCTTTCCCTATTGCAGGGAGTTGAAGGAGCTTTTCCCCACTGCCAGACTCTTTCTGTGTGGTGGGGGAATGCTCTAGCAGCTCCTCACTAGTGGTGCCTTTCCTTGCTGCCAGAGCCTTTCTGGGCAATGGGGAAAGGCTTCAGCAGTGGGGAGGCTGCAGGGCACTACATTGCTGAAAATAGAAGCATAGATGGGGGAGGCACTCTTTGGGCATGTAGAGGGCCATGTAGGGTACATACCCTAAGGGTTCAGACATGTCCTTACTCACCTAAGCAGTGCCTCATCTTCTACACTGCTGTTTATATCCATACTAGGGGGCATACAGTATATGTACTCTACATGCCACCATAAGGAGTGTAGTGTAGACATACCCTTAGATACGTGTGTGTCAACTCTTTAAATGCCGTTGACTGCTCATTCATATCACTGAGTACTACTTCACTTAGTGCACTGTTAGGTCATTAAACAAGAACTCTGGGTTGCTATCTCTAAATTCTGCAGGAAATTTCCCTTTTAAAAAAATTGTTTCATTTAAAATACAAGAGCAAACTTAGTAATTTCACTCATTTGAAAAGATATACAAGGGAAGTTTCGTTAGAAGGCAGTAGTGGTAATCTTGATATTTCAGTGTTAAATCAAAAATGAGGTTTTTTGGGCTCTGGAGTTGTCTTTGCAGGATGGACAGTCTGAGAGGTTGTCGCACAAAGTTGAGAGAAATGGATAGTAGTTGATTCCAAAATGGAGTAACTCTCTAATGATTCTCCCTCTTTCCCCCTGCCCCCATATTTGTGCAAATTTTACAAGATTTTGGCCATTTCAGTGCGGGTAAGAGTGCCTTCTACAAAGAGGTGTGAAATTCCAATATCTTACAGTCCCGTTTTCCACTGAATTTAGCAATACGTTTCTTCTACTGTTGAAACTGTATTCACAACAGTTTTGCCATTGTGAACTAAATACATTGTTTTTCCTATCCTATTACTGCAGTAGAGGGATGCCTCTCGCTCTGAAGTTGATCATGAAAGTGAGGAACTGGAAACATTGAGTATCAATAGATGACCGTGTGTGTTGTCTTTATGCAGCTCTGCAAAGATTGTGTTGTGCCAAGTTAACCATATCTAAACCTTCACAATGATTTTCTGGGTATATGAGCCGCTATTTGCTTTGTATGTTCATCCATTATAGCAATATGTGTATTGTTGTGATCATGGCAGGTCTTACAATGCTGCATAATTCTGAGCTAAATTAAACTGCTCAGCAGGAAGGTATGTTTGTGAATTATTTGGCAGATTCAGATAGGGCAGTCTGGGACCTGGACCAATGAAACACATAAAAATATTGGACTAGATAAATTCCATCCCCTGAGGATGAGCGGCCCCTGCAGGATTGTCCCCTAAAGCTTGTTCTAGATTGTTTGTTCAGGTGATTAGTCTTTTTAGCTCTGCTCTAAAAAAACTAGACATAAAGTAATAGATATCACTGTCAAATTTTCCTATGTTGTAGCAATGTTGGTCCCAGGATATTAGAGAGACAACGCATGTGAGGTTATAAGTTGGTCCAATAAAAGATATTACCTCTCACCTGCTTTGTGTCTTAAGACATTCAGCTTAAATTTCCCTTGCTTAACTTCAGCCCATAACTGCTTACTACTCTAAATTGTGCTACTCCCTTTTTGTTTTCAAAGACTTGTATACCTTTATAACTTCCTCTTCTCTCTCACTTCGTCCATCAGTCTTCAATTGGCCAAGATATACTAATTTATTTGAATCTTTCCTGGTCAGTCCGTTTAGCCCCTTAATTTTGTTGCTGTTCTCTAAATTACTTATCTACATCTTCCTTCCTTTTGTTGTTGTTGCCTTTTATGGCATGTTTAACTTCTTCCTGATAGCTTTTCCAACTTCTTTATATTCTTTTTGGCTCTCTCCCCTTTTCCTCAGTTTTTGTGACATGGGACACACTAACTGCTGGGAATAGGAGATCCTGGTTGGAAAGGTCAAGGAAGGGTGTGCCTACATTGTAATTAAAAACATGCCTGGCCAGTGCCAACTGACTGAGGCTAGCAGGACTCTGGCTGAGGGGCTGTTTAACTGTGTTGTGGGCTTGGGCTGCAGCCCAGGCATTAAGACCCTGCAAGGTGGTAGGGTCTCAGAGTTTGGACTGCAATCCAAGCCCAGACATCTACACCACAGTTAAATATCCCCTTAGCCCAAGCCCTGCTAGCTCAAGTCAGCTGATATGCGCCAGCCCCTGGTTTTTAATTGCAGTGTAGGCATCCCCGAAGTGGCAGATTTCCTTATGCCTGAACAGAAGTCGTTGAGATGAAGTCCAAGTGTTAGAGGGAAGTTTGGATGAAATGAGATCACTGAACATTTGTGTGTGTCTTCAATACCAGACTTTGTGAAAAACATGACCACATAATAGGATGGAACAATCCAATAAATGAGAAGAGACTTTTGGAGTTTGAAAGTATGATGAAGACCATAAGCACATTATTTAGTGAGATGGAAGAGAAACATGGAGAAGTGTGTGTGTGTGGATATTCGATTGGGGGTGGAATATGGAAATGCATAGATTCCAAGGCCAGAAGGGACTGTTGTGATCATCTAGTTTGACTACCTGGATAACACAGGCGACAGAACTTCCCCAAAATAATTCCTAGAGCAGATCTTTTAGAAAAGCATCCAGACTTGATTTTGAAAATTGTCAGTGATGGAGAATCTCCCATGACCCTTGGTAAACTGTTTCAATAGTTAATTACCTTTGTTGTTAATGTACATGTTATTTCCAGTTTGAATTTGTCTAGCTTCAACTTCCAACACTGGTTCATGTTATACCTGTCTCTGCTAGATTGAAGAGCTCATCACTAAATACCTGTTCCCAATTATAGACTGTAATCAAAGTCATCCCTTAATTTTCTCTTTGAACTCCTTGAGGCTATTTAGCTTAACAGTCACTATAAGGCATGTTTCTAATCCTTTAATCATTCTCGTGGCTCAGCTCTGAACCCTCTCAGTTTATCTACATCCTCTTGAATATTGGACACCAGAACTGGGCATAATATTCCAGCAGCAGTCACATCAGTGCCAAATGCAGAGGTAAAATAACCTCTCTACTCCTACTGAAGAGTCCCCTGTTCATGCATCCCATGATCTCATTAGTCCTTTTGGCCACACCATTGCACTGGGCATTCGGCTGATTATCTAGCATGACACCAAATCTTTTTCAGGGTCACTTTTCCACAGGATAGTGTCCCCCATCGTTTAGGTATGGCCTGTACTCTTTGTTCCTAAAGGTATACTTTCACATTTAGCTGTATTAGGGGGGAGGGATAGCTCAGTGGTTTGAGCATTGGTCTGCTAAATCCAGGGTTGTGAGTTCAGCCCTTGAGGGGGCTATTTAGGGATCTGGGGCAAAAATTGGGACTGGTCCTGCTTTGAGCAGGGGCTTGGACTAGATGACCTCTGAGGTCCCTTCCAACCCTGATATTCTATGATTAAAACACACATTGTTTGCTTGCATCCAGTTTACCGAGTGATCTGTCCTCTTCCTTATTTACCATTTCCCCCAATTTCTCTGTCTGCAAATGTTATCAGTTTTTCTATGTTTTCTTCCAGGTCATTGATATGAACATACAAATGGTCATCTAGCCAATCTAGCCAAGTATCCTGTCTTCTGACAGTGGCCAGTGCCAGATGCTTCAGAGGGAGTGAACAGAACAGGGCAGATTTATCAAGTAACCTATCCCTGTTTCCAGTCCCAGCTTGTGGCAGTCAGCAGTTTAGAGAATCTCTGAGGGTCAAGGATGCAACCCCATCATCTTGGTTAATAGCTATTGATGGACTTCTATCTTCCCATTAACTTCTCTAATTCTTTTTTGAACCCAGTTATATTTTTGGCCTTCACAACATTCCCTGGCAATGAGTTCCACAGGTTGACTGTGCATTGTGTGAAGAAGTACTTCCTTAAGTTTGTTTTAAACTGGCTGCCTGTTAATTGCATTGGATGACCCTGATTCTTGTGTTATATGATAAAATCTTAAATAGTATAGGACCAAGAACTGATCCTTATGTGACCTCTCTAGAAACACACCCGTTTGATTCCCAGTTTGCAATTACATTTTGAGACCTACCAGTTAGCCATCTTTTAATCTGTTTAAGGGGATAGAAGTGGATAAGGGGGAGCAGTAGATATGATATATCTGGATTTTAGTAAGGCTTTTGATGCAGGTTTCAGAGTAGCAGCCGTGTTAGTCTGTATCCGTAAAAAGCAAAGGAGTACTTGTGGCACCTTAGAGACTAACAAATTTATTAGAGCATAAGCTTTCGTGAGCTACAGCTCACTTCATTGGATGCATCCGATGAAGTGAGCTGTAGCTCACGAAAGCTTATGCTCTAATAAATTTGTTAGTCTCTAAGGTGCCACAAGTACTCCTTTGCTTTTGATGCGGTCTCATATGGCATTCTTATGAGCAAATTAGGGAAATATGGTTTAGATAAAATTACCATAAGGTGGGTGCACAACTGGTTGGAAGACCATACTAAGAGTAGTTGTCAATGGTTTACTGTCAGACTGGGACTACCTATGAAATGGTTCAGTTCTGGTCTGGTACTAGTCAATATTTTTGTTAATATTCCCTCCATGGCTGATGGAGCAGAGAGTATGCTTATAAAATTTGCAGATGTCAAAATGGGAGGGAGTTGCAAACGCATCAGAGGAAAGAATTAAAATTCAAAGTGACCTTGATTAAATTGGAGAATTGGTCCGCAATCAGATGAAATTCAATAAAGACAAGTTCAAAGTATTGCACTTAAGAATGAAAAATCAAATGCATAAATAAAAAATTGGGAATATCTGGCTAGACAGCAGTCCTGCAGGATTGTAAAAAAGGCAAATATCATTCTGGGGTGTATTAACAAGAGTATTGTATGTAAGAAGTGAGAGGGAATTGTTTCACTCTGTTTGGCACTGGTGAGGCCTCAGCTGGAGTAATGTATCCAGTTTTGGGCACCATACTTTAGGAAAGATGTGAACAAACTGGAGAGAGTCCAGAGGAGAGCAGCAAAAATAAGGTATAGAAAACCTAGCCTGTGAGGAAAAGTTCAAAGAACTTGTCCTATTTAGTTTAAAGAAGAGATGGCTGAGGAGGGAATGTGATAAGTTTTCAAATATGTAAAAGGTTGTTATAAAGAGGATTGTGATTGTTCACCATGTCCACTGAAGGTAGGACAAGAAATACTTAGCCTAGTTTTCAACAAGGGAGATTAAGGTTAGATAGTAGGAAAAACTTTAAGTATAAGGATAGTTAAGCAGCAGAATAAGTTACTTAGGTAGGTTGACTTGTTTAGCCTAACCAAAAGAAGGCTACGGGGAAATATGATTGCTCTCTGTATATACATCAGAAGGATAAATACCAGGGAGGGAGAGGAGTTATTTAAGTTAAGAGCCAATGTGGACACAAGAACAAATGGCTATAAACTGATCATAAACAAGTTTAAGCTCGAAATTAGATGAAAGTTTCTAACCATCAGAAGAGGGAAGTTCTGGAACAACCTTCCAAAGGGAGCAGTGGGGGCAAAAAACTTAACTGGCTTTAAGACTGAGCTTGATAAGTTTTTATGGAGGGGATGGGGCTTCTTATGATGGCATGTGGCACATCGGCAACTGTCAGTAGCAAAAAATTCCCAACGTCTGGAGATGGGACACTGGATGGGGAGGGCTCTGAGTTATTACAGAGAATTCTTTCCCAGGTATCTGCCTGGTAGACCTTGAGCATGTGGGCAAGATCCAATTAATTGCCATATTTGGGCTTGGGAAGGAATTTTCCCCCACATGGGATTGGCTGAGACCCTGGGGGTTTTTCGCCTTCTCTGCAGCACAGGGCATGGGTCACTTGCAGGTTTAAACTAGTGTAAATGGTGAATTCTCTGTAACTTGGAGTCCTTAAACCATGATTTGAGGACTTTAGTAACTCAGCCAGAGGTTAGGGGTCTGTTACAGGAGTGGGTGGGTGAGGTTTTGTGGCCTGCAATGTGCAGGAGGTCAGAC
Organism: Chelonia mydas; assembly: GCF_015237465.2. Taxonomy (NCBI): domain Eukaryota; kingdom Metazoa; phylum Chordata; order Testudines; family Cheloniidae; genus Chelonia; species Chelonia mydas. The sequence continues at coordinate 83,748,059 of NC_051250.2, forward strand.
TCGATGGTCCCTTCTGACCTTAATGTCTATGAGTTGTGGAATCCCCATCATTGGAAGCTTTTAAAAACAGGTTAGAGAAAAACATTTGTCAGGGATGCTTTACGTGAACTTAAAACTGGCTTAGCATATAGTCATGGACTAAGTGAGCTCTCGAGGTCCCTTCCACCCCTAAATTTTTGTGATTCCATCTTCGGTTGTGCTCTGCCTCAGTAGGGAATTCTGCTAGCACAGGAAAGCAGCAGTTCCTTTACTAGACTGGATCTAGATATCTGATAGTAGGACAGGATTGATTGAAAACAAAATAACGCTTTGAAAGCAGTTCAAGGTTTGGGTGAGAAAGTAGAGGTTCTTGGGGCCAAGGAGACTTAGTGGCCTCTAAATATCCAGGAATAATTTCCTATGTTGTTGTAGTAGTAATTTTATTCAGAGCTGACAGTGTGCTCAGTGCTGTATAAAGATTCCTGTTCATTGGGGAGTCTGGTCTCTTACTTTGGATTAACAGGACGCTCCTTCTGCCCTTCTTCAGTTGTTTTTATTGCTTTGTGTAATGTACCAGATATTATGTTGTCTTAACATGTATCACTTCCTGTACTGGATGGAATCGGACCCAGTCAAGGGTTTTTGTGTTGTCCCCTATTGGCTGAACATTGCAAAAGAGGTAGTAGCCTTAATACTAGTAAGATACTGGATCAGAAATTCTTTGTAATTGCGCATGATTGTGCATGTCCATTTCATTTCAGGTGCACCAGTGTCAGAGAATTTCCCCTTAGTAGTACTTGTCAAGGCAGTGCATGTGTCATCTGCTGTCTCGTACTGCTGCGTGATGGTTTCTTCGTGCTCCCTGTGGTCAGTAGTCAAAGTGCGTTAGCTTGCTTCTACAAGCATTTTTTCTCAAGGAAATTGTTCTTGTGTATATAATTGGTACGTGATTTTAGTAGTTGGATAGTATAGTTGGTGTAGATTTAACGTAGTTTAGTAGATCTTGCAGAGTCCCACTTGTTCTGGATCCTGATGCCCAGTACCTGGGGATGCCTCAGTTTCTGGGCTTTAAACCTTGCACTGGTTGCAGAAAATCTATGCCAGTGAGTGAACCTCATTCTTAGTGTCTAAAGTGCCTTGGCAAGGGTCATCTGAGACAAGTGCTAGATCTGCAGGGACTTCATGCTCCAAACTAGAAAAGATAGGAAGGTGAGGCTTTGTCACCTTCTCATGAAGGCTGTCATGTGTCCACCTTTGGAGGCTTTCTGCTCAGGGTGAGGACTGATTGCTCAGTAAGAAGTAGTCCTTTGAATGTTTGAGTCTCAGCACCACTCTCCTCTCCTGGTGCCAAGGAAGAATCATTGGCAGGATGCTTAGAAGGACTCATCTTCCAAAAGATCAAGGTTTCCAACACCATCAACCAGCAAAGAAGCTGAGAAACTGGTCCTCAGAGAGGAGACACAGCACCTCAGGTAGGGTGGTTGACTCCAGCTGTTGCTGGAGCACTGTCTCACTTTGTGGTGCCAACCCCTTCAATGGAATAGCAGCCGTATCAAGGGAACCTCTGGAGGCATATGCAGCTGCTTGGAATCTCCTGTGCCTCTCGGTACTGGCCCCTCCAGTGGTTCAGGAGACATCTTGTCTGGTGCTGATAAACTCTTAGACTGACTTATCTTCCAGAAAAGATCAACTATCAGTACCATGATTGGCTTTGCTCCCTCCTGCACCTCTTTGCCTGGTGCTGCCAAGAGACAAGCCTAGTATGCTTTCCTCAGTACTGTCATGTGTATCAGCCTCTGGATAGGAAGTGTCATTCTCCATCCCAGGATTTTTGCCCTTGGTTTCCAGCAGGAGTTCCTCATTGGTTAAGGAACGTGGATCCTTGCTATGGAAGAGGTTGGTGCCCAGTGCTCTCCCAATGGCCATATTGGAACTCATTGGGGTTTCCTCCCACCATCAGATCCTCCCCTCACCCTACTCCTAATGCCAGGATAGTGCGTGCTATGAGACATGCAGAGTCACTGCTGGTACCAAACTGGGTACTGAGCACATGTAAACTGCCCCAGTGGAACCTCCATTGGAGAAGTTACTGGCGGCTCCACCTTAACCTGCTTTGGCTTCCTCCTCATCCTCCCCAATGAGGCGGTAGTGTCCAGGGGCCTTACCTCTTCAGGATAATTACAAGGCGTATCAGGACCTGTTGAAGAGGGTGGCCTCCTCTCCAGACATACAAGTGGAGCTGGTTCAGGAGAGCTCACATCATGTGGTGGATATTTTGGTTTCAACAGGGCCCTCCTACATTGCTGTCCCCATAAACAAGGCCATTCCAGGAGTGCTTTGTGGCAAACACCATCTTCTCTATCAACAGTGGTCAAAAGGATTGAACAGAGGTACCTTGGCTCCTGACTGGGGTATGACCACTTTTACACACGCCCCACCACTACCAGAGTCCTTGGTGGTTTGGCAGTGAATGAGAAGGAGCATGACTGGCAGCCTGCTTCTAACCCAAAGTTGAGAGGCAAAGAAACTCATCTACAGCAGTGGATTCCATATCCTGAACCAGCAAGCCGTGCTGGGAAGATAAGATTTCTCCCTCTGGTACAATGTTCTCAAAATGGCAGACAGGTTATCAGAATGCCAGAAAAGAGTTTCAGGCAGTAGTGGATGAGGGAAAGCTGGTGGCTAGGACGTCTGCCTCATCCAAAGCAGCCTGGAGAGAGAGAGAGAGAGACTGCAACTGTGGCCATGGCATCTGCTGTCACAATATGTAAGTGTTCATGGGTCTAGTCATCAGGTCTTCCTGGATAATCTGTTGGACCAGCTGTGGATCTCTCCTTTGAGGGTCTAGCCCTTTTTCCCCTGGGAGACTGATGATAAACTCTACAGTCTCAAGGGGTACTTTGAAGTCTTTGGAGATTTATGCTCCACTCCCTAAAAAGAAGCAATTCCATCCTCAGTCATTTTACGGTTACCAACTCTTTTTGCCTACGTAACCTGACCAGTCTTGGTGGGACTGGAAGAGTCATAGGAAGTGACACCCCCCCACCCCCTCATTTTTCATCTGCTTTGAGAGTCATCCAGACAGCGTGAGAATGCCATGCAGTCTGTTTGACTGCCGTGTTTGAGGACAGCTTACCAGTTTACCTTATATCCTAGCCCTGTTTTTTCTAACAAGTTATCCCACTTCCTAAGTGTTTGGACCCATACTACCACAGGTGGGTGGGGGTGGGGTGGGAGGGGTGGTTCTCCACATATACCTATTTGCAGCTCATCACAACAGAAAGTGTCACTAATTTTGTTCAAGATCAGGCCACGGTCCCGGGTCCCTGATGGATGCTTTCCTGCTACCTGGAAAGACAAACTTATGTATACTTACCCTCCAGTTCCATTCATTCCCAGAGTAGTGTTAAAGAACATGCTCTCATGTTCCTCAGCACTGGCATGGCCTTGTCAGTATTGGTTTTCCACTCTGCTGAGCCTTGCAACCAGCGCTCCATTAACATTAACACCAGAGCCACACTGGATCTCACATGACCATGATAGTCTCCTTCATCCCAGCCTAGTTGCCCTTAATGTTACAGCCTGCATGTTCCATGATTAATGCCTCAGGTGCTCAAGGGATATGCAGAATTTACTCACGAATAGCAGTAAACCTTTTAGGTACATTTACTTGCTAAGTGAAAATGGTTGTTCTTGTGATCTCAGCAAAAAAAGTGGTTCTCCTGTCTGGGCACCGATACAGCATGTTCTGGACTATGTGTTATACATGGTCTTTCCATCAGGGTTCACCTGGCAGCTATCTCCGCTTTCCGCCCTGCACTTGATGATCACTCACTTTTCTCCAATCCCCCATCACCCAGGTTTTTGAAGGATCTGTTCAGGTTATATCCCCAAGTAGAGAGTCCTATTCCTCCTCAAGACTTAAATCTTAACTATGATACGGGGTCCACCCTTTGAACCGCTGGCCACCTGTTGCTTCATCTTTCAATGGAGGCAGCCTTTTTGGTGGCAGTTACCTCTATGAGGTGATCAGGAGAATTGAGAGCCCTAGTATCTGACCAGCCATATACAGTGTTTTGGATGAGGGCGTAAGTACCTTGTCCTCACAAGATTTCTCATCACAGTGGTTTCTCATGTCTCCATCAATCAGTAGTATACTTACCAACTTCCTTTCCTAAGCCTCTGACTCATAAGGATGAGGAGAGACTTAACACTCAGGATGTCAGGAGAGTGTTAGCTTTTTACTTGGACAGGACTAAATCGTTTAGGTCATCCTCACAACAGTTCGTGATAGTCACGGATAGGATCCAGTCTCCTCTCAAAGAATCTCGTTATAGATTTCCTCCTGCATATGTTTGTTACAGTGTTGCCATTGTAACTACACTAGCAGTGCCCTCAATGAGATCACAAGCATCTTCTGTAGCATTTCTAGCTCAAATACCTATACAGGACTTTTTTAGAGCTGCAACTTGGTCATATTCTTTTGCATCTCACTGTGCCATCTCTCAACAGGCTAGAGACCATGCCAAATTTGGACGTGTCCTTCAATCATTATTTAGGTAGATTCCAATCCCACCTCCAGGTTGAACTGCTTTTAAATCCCCTGAAGTGGAATGGACGTGTGCAATCAATTGTAGAAAAACGGTTACTAACTTGTCCTATAACTGTTGTTCTTTGAGATGTGCTATGCATGCCCATTCCACGACCCACCCTCCTTCCTCTCTATACTGGAGTCTGTCTGGTAAGAGGAAACTAAGCAGGGTCGGGGAAAGCTCTGCCCTTTATACCATTGGGCAGCACTATGAGGAAGCGAAGGGCTGTGCATTGCTCTGATGGGTAGTGAAACAGCAGAGGTGGGCAAACTACGGCCCGCGGGCCACATCTGGCTCGCGGGCCCGTCCTGCCCAGCCCCTGAGCTCCAGCCGGGGAGGCTAGCCGTCGGCCCCTCCCCCGCAGCCTGAGCGCGCCGCACTGCACCGCCAGCTCTCTGGCCCTCCGCTCTTGCTGGGCAGTGCGGTGGCGTGGTTGGTTCCGGCATGGTAAGGGGACAGGGAGCGGGGGGTGGGGTTGGATTGGTTGGGGGTTCCGGAAGGGCAGTCCGGGAGCAGGGGGGGTTGAATGGGTTGGGGGTTCTGGGGGGGGGGCTGTCGGGGGTGTGGATAGGGATTGGGGCAGTCGGGACAGGGAGAAGGGAGGGGTGGATGGGGGGCAGTTAGCGGCAGGGGTCCCAGGAGCCAAGGAGCAGGGGGGTTGGATGGGTCAGGGATTCTGAAGAGGGCAATCAGGGTGAGAAGTGGGGGGAGGGGGCAGATAGGGGCCAGGCTGTTTGGGGAGGCACAGCCTTCCCTACCCGGCCCTCCATATAGTTTTGCAATCCTGATGTGGCCCGCAGGCCAAAAAGTTTGCCCACCCCTGTGCTAAAAGAAAAATCTGATCTGACACACTGGGTGTGCACACCTTGAGTGGAATGGACTGGACATGTGCAACACATCTTGGAGAATAACATTACAGAACAGGTTAGGAACCATTTTTTCCCAGCTGTTGTCCCCAGTGTGGTTAAGCAGTCATTGTGATTGCCAGGTAATTTGTGGCTGATTTTGTTTTTACTCTGCTACTATTGAATTAGGCCTTGTCTACGCTACAGAGTTTTGTCAACGCAAATTACACCAACATACAGCCACTGCTGTAATTAAACTGCTGTTGCATCTCCACACTATGCATCTTGTGTCAGTGGAACACATCCACAATAGCAGCTCTTGCATCGACACGGAGCAGTGCACTGTGGATAGTTATCCCACTGTGCAGCTGGTCACAGGGTGCTTTGGGAGGGGTTGCAATGCCTTATGGGGGCAGGTACAGCATCACATGACGGTTGCTCAATCCCATCATTCCATGGCTATCCTACTAGGTTGCCAGCCGCTTTTCAACTGCCCTGGTAACCTGCGAGCCAGCCATCTCTGTCAGAGAGCCTGGATCCTGCACTGTGTTCAATATTGTGCTGTGTGTTATGAACACCAGGCTATAAGGGGAGCCCAGGGGTGGGCTGTTTGGCTGGGGGATGCCTTCAAGGAGCATATTAACACTGAGCCACAGTAACGTGTGTTGTTGTGTGTGCTGAGACTGGCATCGTTTGTTTGCACCATGCTAGGAACCATGTAATGATTGTTGTGTGTGCCTGAAAAGTAACACATTGTAAATCAGTTTTTAAAGTAGCACTTGGTAATATGATCAGCTGACATTGCTGAATACTAACACACTTCTGTGGGCTTCCTGTGTGTGTGTGTGAGAGAGAGACAGTGTGTGTGTTTGGGGAGAGTGGGGCATGCTGTCTCTCTAAGTTCAGACAGCAGGCAGAAGCAACCAATCCTGAGCCAGAAACTGGTGCACAGACAGCTGGTGTCCACCTGTCTTCCCAACCCTGACATCAGTCCCCACCTCCCTCCCTGGCTCTGCACAGCGCATCAGGAGTCTCTTCCCCCGCCTCCCTCCTGCCTGCAGCAATCTGTCCTGCCTCCCTGCAACTGTGGTCCTAGTGCCAGGGAAAGCAGGATTCCATGTTAATGTTTTGATTCCATGATTCCTTCAGAGTTCTCCCACAGCCCCAGGAGATCCACCCTCTCCCCTGTAGTCCAGGCAGGAGTGCATTTGCTGCTGGGAGCCAGCATGCTCAGCTGGGCAGTAGCTATGTGAACTTTCCAGGCTGAGCAGTTTCAAAACTTTCTGGGGCTTTGAAAGGGGAGGGCCACGTGCTTGTGTAGCTGGGCGCAGGGCAGCGGAGTTCAAAACAGTGAGCAGAGCAGTCACAGTGGGCATTGTGGGATACCTCCTGGAGGCCAGTTACAGCAGTGTAACGAACAGTGTCTGCACTGATGCTTTGTCAATCTAACTTGGTTTTATTTTGTCGGCAAAGCAGGAGAGTTTTGTCAGCAGGAGCATTGTAGTGTGTATATCTCCACTGTTTTGTCAACAAAAGCTGCCTTTTGCTGACAAAACTGTCGTGTAGACAAGGCCTTAACCATCCTTAATTCTTAAAGCATTGTAACAACTTTTTTTATAGTTATTGAATATAAAAGTCAAATATGAAGAACTCTTAGTAATGAAACAATTTTCTTGAATTTCTTATGCTCCATTAGCCTTGCTGCACTCAGTTGTGTATTCTCCAAGATAATTCAGTTTGCAAGAAGGTTTCAATAGCTTTTCTGAATCTAAATGTGACTTAAACATTATTTAAAAAAAAAACTAAACTTTTATTTGAGAAAAGAGACTTACCTTTCAGGGGATTATCTTGTCATTCCACTCATGAAAGCCATGTCATAAGGGCTCCATTTGTTCTGCGACACAGTGAGATCAGATTCTATGGTAGCAACCCCTTATGCTGTGACAGCCTTAAATTATTCAATTGCCACCAAATAGGTATAGTTTCTGGTACTTCCCCATCCCTAGCAAGCTATGTCTCGTAGTTGAAAATTCTAAATAATATAAAATTAGTTGGTAGTCATTTTTCAACAATGTTTTTTTCTCAGTTTATTTCATTCAGGTTTCTTTATCCAGGGAAACTTTTGTGGCTGTGCTCTCTAACTCTTTTAAATGTCAAGCTGTCACTTCTCAGAAATGTGTTTAGACCTGTATAGAGGGCAGCCAGCTGTTGTGTAAGTTTAAGATTTGTAAAGCTTTCTGCACTTGTTCAAAATAGTGCTTTATCTTCAGAGTATTATTTCAAGCTTCTCCTTCCCTCCCACACAGCTCTTCTAATGCACTTCAGTCCTAACCTGCATTCCTACCCTCTCTTCTTCCACCCTTTTTTCTGTTACAGTGCTGTTACATACCTTGAACACAACACTCCTTTCTACACATTACAAAACCACTACCCACATTTGCATAATTAATCTCTCCTTTTGTTAGAGTGTGGAGGAAGGTTTATGAAGCTATGGTTGTGGCCAAGTCTCCCACTGGGGAATTCTTTCTGGGATGACAGATTTGTAGGGTAGAAAGACATGAGCTGTGAAGACCTTAGATTCAGAAAAGCTATTCAGTGGAGTGGTCGGTTTGAGATCAGTAACTTACTTATTGGAGAGCACTCACCGAATCTATTCTCCAAACACCGCACTGGGGTGTCCCAGTTCGCTGCAGAAGCAGGATGAACTCGTCCCCATCCCTAGTGAGCTCCAGTGCTCGCCACGTATATTCAGATACAGACCTCTCCTGCAGATCACTAATTCTGCGTCTCTCTTTAAGGAACCCTGTTTCATTTCACTTTGCCAAAGGAAGGTGATGTCATTCAGCCCTTGACTAGTGTGACCCCATCTCTTATTGGGCAGCTTAAAATGGGACCCAGAAGACACAGCACTCCTATCGGTGAGTTTGAATAGAATGGCCTCGATTTGAAATGGAAGCAGACTTGAGTCTTGATACAGGACTTGATTAAAGCCTTAAACCTAATTTAGGAGCTGGCATTGGCTGGCCCTGTGCTGTGAGCAGGGCATGTTCACCTGTCACAGTTTCCCATTGGTACTCTGACCCTGGTCACTCACTCATTCAACCAAACATTTCCCCCTTTATATGTAGTCTCAACTGTACCACAGGTGGGTGTGCCTATCTTGTGTCTTCTTGCCATGAATTCTATATGCATGGTGCTGTCAGTCATAGGCTCCTGACAACAGGACTCAAAAGGCCCTCCTAGTCCAAATCCTTGCCTTTTACTAAGGCAAGATCATTTCCTGTATATACCATTTTTTGCCTTATCAGGCAGCATCCCTTGTGATGTCCAACTTAGCAGTTGACTTCTATAGTGGTGTCTATAGTGGACGATGGAACTAGTTGGCCTTTGGCTAAGGCTGTTGTCACTACTACAGAACTGAATCCCTGAGACATTCTTAAGGGCAGCCTGATAGGAATGTCCACTGCTATGCTATTTGCCACTGAAGCATATAATTGCACCACTCCTAGGCACCCACAGGGAGCTGAACCCAATGCAGCAAACACTACACTGGCCATTTTCACTTTGTATTTTGTGCCTTCTTTCCTTTCTCATTTTAGTGGATGGCAGCTGCCCAGATAGAACCATAATAACCAGCGATGTCACAGCAGAGGGCAGTATTGGGACCAATGATGTCACTGTGGAGAGCGCTATGGCATCAGCAGATGTGTTGGAAGAGTGTGAAAAGGGGGATTCTGATGCAGCTCCTGAGGCTGATGGAAAACTGTGTCTTCGAATGAACCTTGCTACCCCTGTGAGCGAGGAGAGTGAGGGGAGTCTGCCCTTCAGTCTGGAAAGTAAGGGAATGGAAAACTGGGGAATATGTAGGTGCTGACTGTCTCCTCACCCTGGGATACCCCACCCAGTGCCAGTCACTTGACAAGGGTTTGGAATCAGATTCGTTTGGAGAGCTGCTGGCCTCCTCTCACAGGAATCCTTTTTTTAGTTCCATTGCACAGTAATGTCTAAGAAAATAGTGTGTCCTGCAGCTGAGAGGGGTATAGAGACCCACTTAGGTGGGGGAGGGGAGCTCATGTCCCATTGGCATTGCAGTGAAGCAGAGGCACTTCCAGGTGGGGGGAGACGTTCCTACGGCAGGAAGCTAGGTTTGTGTGTTTCAACAGAGTTGGGGGGCAGTTAGGAGATGTGATCCCAGTCGGTTCTCTTGAGAAAAGTGTAACTTCAGTATCTGAATGCTGCTCTTCTGCTCAATCTATGTAATATGCTCGAGTATTCATACAGGCTGAGGGTTGCAGTGGGAAGCTGAAATGGCTGGTTGAGGGGGGATGGGATGGTTTCATAGCTATCTTCTCTTCTGTTGCTCAACCCCTCTAGCTGCAGAGCTCATGGGGGCAGGAAGGCTGTTCAGGTGTGATGCTAACAGGATTCTTTCTCCCCTCCCCCATCTCTTTCAGAGCCTGCAGCCAGTGAAAGGAAAAATGGATCCTCTGCTGTTGCTGGAGCTGTTGCCAGGTAACTACTGCTTGTTGCCAAGCAGAGTGGTTGAACGCACAGTTCTTGGTAATGAGAGAAATGATCATCTCCTAACGGCAGGAAAAATAAAAATGAGACCCAGCAGCATGGAGCTGGCTCAGCCACTGCTTTTGACTTAACCCCTTGCCACCTGCAGTGATGCTTCTGGTGCAAGGCACTTGCCTTGGTTCAGGTGCCCCCACCTGCCATTTTATTCTGGCCTGGGGGCTTCCTGCTAACTTCCTGCCTTTCTTGGCCCCATGGGGCCCTGGCAAGAGTGGAGGGGCTAAAATGGTGGCCCACCAGGATTTGGTTGTGAAAGATTCAGATTGTTTGGGGGGCGGAATCCTGAAATAAGTGCTATTAAGAGACCTTTGCCACAGAATTGCCTGCTGTGTGTGAGCGTTGCCATCACTCATTTTTCTGAGAGTGGGGAAGCTTTCTAGTTGTGCGGTGAGTTTGACCTTTCAAGTGTGTTGCGAGCTTGTCATCTCAGGTGTTTTTTTGCTGTGTCATGAAAGCTATTATCAGCTCTCACTGGGAAGAGGAGGGTATTAAAATGTAAGGTGCAAATGATCTAATATCGCCACCTTGTGGCAGCGAGGGAGTACTGGACCATGATACTGTACTTTCTCGAAAGCTAGTGTAATGCTGACATCATGCTTATTGCACTCTCTCAAGCTACTGAGTTTCTCCTGGCTGGCAAGAGGGGGCCCGAGATAAAGGAAGTAGGCAACAACTTCTTACAATTGTGAGTTGTCTCTTGACCCTGGAGAGCTCTGACCAACTCCAGCTGCTTTGCTGATTTATGGCACAACAAATTAATCAGCCTAAAGGCCAGTGTTTTGTTGGTTCTAGTGATTTTAGACATTTCTCCTTTCCAATGACAGTACTTTCCTAGTTCCTGTGATTGTGACCTGTTTCTTTAATCTCTACAACTAGCTCACAGAAGACACTGTCTGTGTTTAGTCGTGTCTGTGAAGTACGACGAGAGGATGAGGCCAGAGGTCACGATCTTCCTGCTTCTCCATTTAGGTATAGAGCTTTGCGTTTTATTCTTGTTTGGCCCTGTAGTGAGGTCCCATGTCCCTTTAGGAGCCCTGTGCTGTGTCACTGATTCTGGGGTGACCTCTAGAGAAAGATGGGGGGGGCACTGTGTGCATGTACTCAGTAATATGACTGGTAAGTGTGGGTCATGCAGTAACCAAGCTGTGCTCTCTAGCTTTGAAGTTTGATGTGAGGATTCCTGCTGGGTGAGATGCCCAGAGCCGAAGACAGTGTTGTAGGTGGGGTCATTCAGAAGCCATCCGTACAAGGGCTATTGCCTTCCTGCCCTTTGCTTATCCTTGCAAAAATCGCATGATCTTATTTGCTACCATATCAGCTATTGTTTCTTGTTTTTTCCAAGTAATTTTTTTCGTCACACATGCAGCTGGCTATCGCCAAATTAAAATGAAAGGGTTATAGAGGTGCTTACTGGTAGCTGTTAGATGACAATGCAGTATAACTGTGTAAGCCACTAGCACCCAGAAGATTTTCACTCCTGCACCTTGCTTAACATCTGTTGATTGGGGAGTGAGGTTACAGGGGTATGGGCTCTCACATACAGCAGATTAACATACATTGTGTACAGTATTATTAATCATGTTTGTTATGGCAGTGCCTATGGACTTACCAAGATTGAAGCCCCATAGTACTAGACACTATACAAACACAGAGCAGTAGGTAGTCCCTGCCCTGAGAAGATTAGTCTATCTAGAAAAGACAGGCAAAAGGATGAGATACTAGCAAATGCCATGTTTGGTTCACTACCTTTTTTTTTTTTTTTTTTTGGTGGGGGTAGAATGGGGTTTAGCCAAATGGCAATACAAGGAAAGGGAGTGGGGTGACAGGGATAGAGCAGGAGAAAAGAGGGAGAGAAGGAATGCATGAGGGGTATGTGTGAAGTGAGGCTGAGGTGAAGAGACTGAGAATCAGTGTGGGAGTAGGTTGGGGCAAATGGCCAGTCAGCAAAAGGTAGATAAAGTCTAGTCAAAACTTGAGAAAATATTAGTGTTTGCTCCTCTACATCATCTCCCAGTTACTTTTCTCATTGTCCTTAGCCACTGTAACACCAAAGGAATGGTACAGTAAAGTGTGATGGTTCCTGAAGATAGGATAACTACCAGTGGGGCTGTGTCTAGCTGGTATCGGATACCTGGAGCAAAACACACTTCAGTTAATGCTTTAGTTTGTGCTAAGTGTCATCTTTGCCACGGGTTCGGTAACTTTGGAGGTGCTGACATTTCAAAGGAATATTGGCACTTAGAGGAACACTGCTGTGTTTAGCTACAGGAAGGTTGTAGTAGAACCACCAGTTAATCTGTTCCCAATGCATAAAACTAAGTGATTCTTATGCACTTCCGACAGATTATTAAATGAACATCACATAAAAAGCCACGGGGAGTCCTGCTTGCGTGTGGTGGGTGCTTGGGCACCCATTGCTTTGAACATCTTAATATTGATCTGCATGTGATTGGTTTGCAGGGGGAACCTGTTCAGTTTCCCAAGCACACAGGAGGAGGAGGAACTGCATGATGATCCTGAAGCTTGGCAACAGTGTCAGAAGCACACCCCTTGTGGGGAAATTAAAGTTTCTCAGCCCACAGAGCAGGACTCCGGACATCCGCCATCCCATGCAAAAGAGGGAGAGGCTATGGAAGTTGATATTGAAAGAGATCTGGAAAAGGAAGGGAAGAGCACACAGGAGAAGCTGAGTAAGGCTCTGGCAGCCCAAGAGAGGGATAAAGGCCAGCAGATGTGGGCTGGCACCAGTAACAAAGAGGTCCAAACTACAGGAGGTTCTCTTTTGGCCTCAGCAGCTGTGTCAGCAGCAACACAGACAGTGACGGGAGTGAGCAGCCAGATAGAAGTGGGAACAAGCATGGCTGGGCAAAGGCCTGGCCAACAGGATGCCAAGGTCCAAACTGAGGAGAGTGGGGAGAAGCTTGTGAATGCCCCTGGAGATGACACTGAGTCTCTGCACAGCCAGGTGAGAATGAGCAAGAGCTCAGGTCGCTTTTATGTAGTTTCAAGCCCCTGGGTTCTGAAACTGAAGACTTTACTGCATTAGATATGGAAATAATACTCCAGTCAGTACAGTATCCTTCTGGTGGTTTTACTTTGCATCCTCAGCCCTAAAGTTTGAATGTACCAAAACTGCAATGGAGAAGTAGTCTCAGTGGGTGGGGAGAGCTGTGTAGTGGAATGTTGGGCATCTGTCACCTGGGGAGGTGTATGGCTGGTGACTGTTGCTTTTTTGTACCCAGGATACAGGTAAGGTAATACATTTCCTCTTTCCCTCTCTCTGCTGGGCAGGGGTGGAAGTAACTTCTTGAGGGAAGGGGTTTGAACTCTTCTGCACGCAACCAGCCCTTATCACTGTGACTTCATCCAATAGCCATGGATAAGCATGTTCATGGAGTGTTCCTGGAAAGAAATACCTTTAAAATGTTGTTCTATTAAATTTTCCTCCTGAGATGAACCCAGTGAGAGGAATGTAATGGACTGACCAAAGCCTCAGAACTATTTTAAGGAAGTGTGCATACTTGAGAAGACCACAGCATTGGGGTCACATTCTGAAGGTTTCTTCACAACCATAAGGGCTAGAAAATATGTGGTTGTTTTAAATGAAAGCAACTGGTGAATTCTCTGGCAAACTGCAAATCAGAAGGAGACACAGGGCCCGGGATATGACTTATTGGGCAAGAAGATTCCTTGATAAACTTATGCAGATTGAATTGACCCAACTGGGTATTTTCATAGTTTCCATCACATCCAGCTTTGGCTCCTTCCATTTACTTCAGTCCTGTGGCACCCTTGCCATTGGACTACCTCAAGGAGAAGCTGAATATGATCTGGATGTTCCCGTTTAATCACCTAGCTTCCTGTGCAAGGTACAAGGGCTGTTGTTGGACTGGAAACACTATGGGAAGAGAGCTCCTGTTTCCTAAGGCTTTTTACATATTCTGCTCTGTTTCCAGAGCACTGGTTGGTAATATTTTGATAAGGGGGCATCTCATATCCAACAAGTGTTAAGCTGTTAAAATATCTTACTTTCACATTAAACAGTTTTGTGGTTTGGGATTCTGAATCAAGTTATCATTGGCTTCCTCTCATAACAATTGCCATTAAAAACCTTTTTATTAAACACAGAAGAAGGAAAACAGCTAAAGCTATTGAAACATAAAGAAGTATGTAAGGCTTTCATTTAAACAATTGACTGTCCTTTTTGGAGGAAAAGAAAAAGTTCATTTGGATGGTCCTGAGCTCTTGTTACTGTTGAAGTCTGACCCTACTTCTTTGTAAGATGAAACAAGACAAACTCACCCAAAAGGGAAAGAATAGCAAAGAGCACTTCTGCTGTCACAGCCAAGACTTGTCACACAGTTGTATCCACCTTTCCAAGACCGGGCAAACTTTTACCGGCATCAAGCTGTTTAAGGCATTGCTTTTTAGCTTGCCTGTCTGGTCATGGGGCTTGCAGCAGTGTTGCAAGAGTAGATTTGTCTTGACCGTGTAAGCCAGAAAGAGAGGTGAGAAAGGAGAAATGAGATGGAGTGGGGAGATGACGTGACTGAGTGGGCCACAGCAGGAAACTCTGACTTGCATCCTAGATGTTTTGTTGAGACACCCCAACCCCAATAAGCAATGCCCAGAAAGGAAAGGCAACTTCATTCCCAACTTTAACCAATAAATGTATTTTGGTGATTTTAACTTCCTCCTGTTTCTAGAATCTTTCAGCCTGTGCCACGACAACTTGTGACTTTACCAGGATGCTTGAAGACTCCCTACCACACTTCTTTTAATTTAAGCAGTCTAGTTAATACCAATATTTGTCTTCAACTTTGCTGACTTACACTATATAATATTTCAGGGTTGTCCCTCTGTGGGTCACTCTGCTTTGTAGAATATCGGATTCAGTGTGAAACAATGGAAACCGCTAGGAGCAAGTTTGAGAGTTCTTTTTGTTCAGAATGTCACTAGGTTCAATCAGCACTGGGATTCACTGTGTGTGACTGTTCCGTTTTTAAGTTTTCAGCCATTTTGATTTTACATATTACGTCAGTGTGACACCACAGGCTTTCAGCTACAGTAAGGCATGTATCTATGACTTGCCAAGTGTCTTAGACCAGTGTTTCATGAACTGGGGTCTGTGAGGGTACTCCAGGAGGTCCGCAAGTCATGTCCAGGGCTGCCTGCCCCACTGATCAGCAGGAGGCGCTGGGAGGGCGGGGGAGGAGCGTGGATGGGGCTTGCTTGGGGGAGGGGGCAGGAAGAGGAGAGGCGGGGGTGTAGTGGGGGTGGGGCCTGGGGCTGAACAGGGGTTAAGCACTCCTAGGAAAAATTAGAAGTCGGCACCTGTGCGTTGAAGCTCATGTTCTTACCCTTGTTTTGTGGTATCATATTATACATGCATTTTCTGTTTTTATACACTTTTTGACATTATTTTACGTGCCAATAATTAATTATGGATCGCTGGTTAAAATGTAAAAATAATGGTGACTCAAGTGAAGGTGCATCATGCTTGAGTGAAACTACTCAAACACTTGAACTAAAATGCAAAATACATAAGTACTGTGACGAATATTTATTGTTTGGATTTACAAGTTCAGATTCTGAAGACTGGCAGAAAGCACAGTGTGTCCTCTGTTATGAATTATTATCCAACGAATGCATGAAACAGCCAAATTTCACCAGCATCTAAAAACTAAATATAAGCAAAATGTGAACCAATCTTTCGAATTTTTCCAAAACAAGCAGCGAAAACTATGTGCAAGCCAGAAATTGATGATAAGAAGCAAACACAACCTTTTTATCAAGTATCCCTACTAATAGCAAAGGCAGGGAAACCTCACACTATTGCACAGGAACTAATTCTGCTTGCTGCAAAAGCAATGACCAGTGCAATGCTTTGGGATAAAGCTGCAAAAGATTGAAATTTGATCTCACTATCCAACAACACTGTCACCTGTAGAATCAAAGATATGTCTGTGAATATAAAAGAGCAGTTAATTACAAGGGTATACAAAAGCCAATATTATTCACTGCAACTGGATGAAAGTACAGATGTTTCTGGCAATGCTAATTTGCTGGCATTCATTTGATATGAATTCGACAGTAAAATTAACAAAGATTTCCTATTTTGCCATGCATTACCAACACATACTACCCCTGAAGCTGTGTTTAATAATCTGAATGATTTCATAATAACAAATGAAATCAAGTGGTCAAAATGTGTAGGAATCCCTACTGATGAGGCTCGTGCAATGTCAGGAAAGTACAGCGGACTCATTGCACGCGTTAAGGATCTCATACCTACAGTTACGTGGAATCATTAGCGTATACCATGAGAAGCATTAGCTGCCAGAAAAATGGCAAGAAAACTGAAGACAACGCTGGATGAGGTGGAGAAAGTGGTCAACTTTATTAAAGCTCATCCACTAAATTCCTGCATCTTTAATGCCCTTTGCGATGACATGAGTAGCGATCATAAACAGCTTCTTTTACATTCATAAATGCGTTTGTTGTCTCGTGGGAAAGTACTCAACCGCTTGTTTGAGTTGTATGATGAAATATGAATATTTTTCATAGATACGACATTTCAACTGAGCAAGCATATCCGTGATTTTTTGAGGTTAGTTATGGTAGCGTACTTGGCAGATATGTTCACCTATTTGAATTGACTAAATTTGAGCCTACCGGGGTAGCTGCGCCCAATATTTAAAGTTGAAGACACAGTGGAAGTGCTGATTTAAAAAATTGGACTTTATGGTCAAATTGTCTTCAGAACTGTGTGTATGAATCATTTCCAATGCTGAATGATTTTCGTGAAATGTCCGAAGAAAAGCTGTGTGATGAAATACAAAACGTTCTTATTGAACATTTGCAGGTTTTGAAGAACAACTTCAGGGATTATTTTCCTTTTCCCGATTCCAGTAACAATTGGATCCGGGATCCATTCAATGTTAGATGTCAACACCACCAAAAGTTTAACTTCATCTGAAGAAAATTGCCTTGTGGATCTTTCACGTGACACCTCTTTGAAATTGATTTTCAATCAGTACAGTCTGGTAGACTTTTGGTTATGTCTGAGACTTGATTATGCCAAACTGTCAACCAAAGCGTTCAAGTATTTAATGCTGTTTCCCACAACATATTTATGTGAATGGGCATTCTCTGCACTTTTATATGTGAAATCAAACTACAGAAACCGACTGACTGTAGAAACAGATCTAAGAATACAACTTTCCACCAACGAGCCAAACGTTTGTGATCTTGTTTCGGCAAAACAACAACATCCTTTGCCTTAATGTTTTGTTAGCTTGTGTGGTTTTTTATGAAGTTTTCTTTATTTTTATTATCATTAAATCTAAACAGCTAGAATAGTTCCTTACATAAATGTGTCTGGGTATCTCTGTCTAATAAATAATAATAATTTTTTAGTGGTACGATAGTTTATAAACAAAAAATTAATAATAGAGCTTTTCATGAACACGGAATTTTTTTCTTCTTCAAATGTAAATAACATCAGTAGGCTTGGGGGTCCGCGAAAATTTTTAAATAGAAGTCGGGGTCCTCAGGTTGCTAAAGTGTGAGAACCGCTGTCCTAGACTATTGTGATATCAGATGTAACTCAACCAATCATTACCTTTACTCTACAGCTAATTTGCATGCAACAGTTGCATTGGTTATATGAGGGACACTGCACAGATAGTGGATTACTTGACCCAACTGCCTCACTTTTGCAACAGCACGGGCTTCCAGCTGCAAGTATTGTGTAGCAGGCTGAATTGGGCTTCCGTTACCTTGAACAATTTATGAAGTCCTCTGCACAACAGTCCTGAGGCAGCCCAGAATCAAGAATGTTGTGGAGAAGCCTGTGTGTGGAATCGTGGCAGAAATTTGATCAGAGTCTGGTGTTAAAACAGTTTGTTGAATGTTGTCTCCTGGTAACATGGTGCTCACAGAATTGCACAACAAAAATATTTCTGCAGTGGGGTGGCTTACTTTCATATTTATTAGTTCATTTTGTTATTTCAGGGAGAGGAGGAGTTTAACCTGCCCCAGCCACCCCGAGGCCACGTCCAGCATCGCCACATGCGAACCATCCGTGAAGTGCGCACAGTTGTCACACGTATCATCACAGATGTTTACTACGTAGATGGTGCTGAGGTAGAGCGGAAGGTCATTGAGGTAAATCCAATTTCAGGGGTGAATGTGGTGATCTGTTTGCTGGAGGACACATTAAATCCAAATAAGCAGGGACCTTGGCTGCTAGTATTTGTGTGGCAACAGGAAACAGCAGAGTTAACTTAACAGGCTGCCATGTTCTGGCACTGATCTTTGCTAACCCCCTATCAGATTTGAACATCTTTCATTAAGAATCACACTGTGTTTAAACGAAAAGCTGCTTCCTTGTGTTGATGCCATGTTTCTTGTGTGGTGACCGTATTACTTCAGCATAGTGTAATATCTGCTACCCACAACATTGAGGGTTTCAGAGGGGAAAAATTCCAACAGGGAACAACAATCTCTTTGGTGATTTAACAAAACTGTCTAACTTAGTGCTGCATTATAATCGTTCTGGAGCTAACATTCCTCCTGGGAGACCGAGGAATCAGTAAAAATCTCTTTGATTGCTTTGCCAGAGCAAGTGACTTCGGAGGGGTTTCCATTCCAATCCCTAATATCCTATCAGAAGAGTCTCAAAAATATTCCTTTCAATGTTCCCTCTAATTTTTCCCATCCATGTGAAGAATGAATTTTGTTATGTACACCAGTATGAAGGTGATGTGTGGCAGGGATGGGGCCGAGGGGTTTGGAGTGTGGGAGGTGCTTCAGGGCTGGGGCAGAGGGTTGGGGTGCAGGCTCTGTGGTGGGGTTGGGGTGCAGGCTGCCTAGGGCTGTGGTGGGGAAAGAGGACTCCCTCCAACCCTTTCTTTCCACAGCGGCACCTGAGCTGGGGGAAAGTGTCTTTCCCGCCCTGGTCCCGGGGCTGCTGCAGCCGGGGAGAGTCACTGCAGCCCTGCACACCCCATGCCCCTGAGTGCAGTGTGCATACCTGCGCAGCCCTTGGTGGCCTCCTGCACAGGTGCACACCTTAGAGGGAACATGGCTTAGGGCAATAAAACATCTTATGCTTTCAGGCTGAGATCCATGTTCTTATCTTTCAAAATCAGTTGAGCCCTTATATAGATATATGGCCCTACAGAAATGAGAGATTAATTGCTGCTGCTGTGTGAACATACACCTACATTAAGAAATAGTGTGCCTTTTTGGTATTCAGACAACTGGCAGGTTAGATTTAAATTGCAACCATTCCTGGGACTCTGCTGTTGCTGAGAGTGAGGAATCTTAGGACTGTCTGAAGAATGGTGGTTTGGAAAGTGACTGACTGCTTGAAAATTAGGACATGTCTAAATGGTGAGTTAATGCATGGTAAGCTGGGGTGTGAAATCTGCAGTGATCCAGTGTACCGTGCGCTAACTGTCTGCATGATGGATGCATAACTGGTTGGAAAACTATTCCCAGAGAGTAGTTATCAGTGGTTCACAGTCAAGCTGGAAGGGCATATTGAGTGGGGTCCCGCAGGGATCAGTTCTGAGTCTGGTTCTGTTCAATATCTTCATCAATTATTTAGGTGATGGCATAGAGAGTACACTTACAAAGTTTGTGGGTGATACCAAGATGGGAGGGGTTGTAATTGCTTTGGAGGATAGGATTAAAATTCAAAATTATCTGAACAAACTGGAGAAATGGTCTGAAGTAAATATTATGAAATTCAGTAAGGACAAATGCAAAATACTCCACTTAGGAAGAAACAATTAGTTCTACACATACAAAATGGGAAATGACTTCCTAGGAAGGAGTACTGCAGAAAGGGATCTGGGGATCATAGTGGATCACAAGCTAAATATGAGTCAACAGTGTCACACTGTTGCAAAAAAATCAAAGATCATTCTTGGATATATTAGCAGGAGTGTTTGTAAGCAAGATATGAGAAGTAATTTTTCCACTCTACTCTGCGCTGATTAGGCCTCAACTGAAGTATTGTCCAGTTCTGGGAGCTACATTTCAAGAAAGTTGTGGAGAAACTGGAGAAAGTCCAGAGAAGAGCAAAAAAAGTGATTAAAGGTCTAGAAAACATGGCCTGTGAGGGAAGATTGAAACAATGGGGTTTGTTTAATCTGGAGAAGAGAAGATTAAGGGGGGAGGAGGTGATAACAGTTTTCAAGTACATAAAAGGTTGTTACAAGGATGAGGGAGAAAAATTGTTCTCCTTAACCTCTGAGGGTAGGACAAGAAGCAATGGGCTTATATTGCAGCAAGGGCAGTTTAGGTTGGACATTAGGAAAAACTTCCTAATTCCTCAATCAACGGGTAGTGATCAACGGCTTGATGTCTAGTTGGCAGCTGGTATCAAGCGGAGTGCCCCAGGGGTCGGTCCTGGGGCTGGTTTTGTTCAACATCTTTATTAATGATCTGGATGATGGGATGAATTGCACCTTCAGCAAGTTTGCAGATGACACTAAGTGGCGGGGAGAGGTAGATATGCTGGAGGGTAGGGATAGGGTCCAGAGTGACCTAGGCAAATTGGAGGATTGGGCCAAAAGAAATCTGATGAGGTTCAACAAGGCCAAGTGCAGAGTCCTGCACTTAGGAAGGAAGAATCCCATGCACCGCTACAGGCTGGGGACCGACTGGCTAAGCAGCAGTTCTGCAGAAAAGGACCTGGGAATTACAGTGGACGAGAAGCTGGATATGAGTCAGCAGCGTGCCCTCATTGCCAAGAAGGCCAACGGCATATTGGGCTGTATTATTAGGAGTATTGTGACCAGATCAAGGGAAGTGATTATTTCCCCTCTTCGGCACTGGTGAGGCCACACCTGGAGTATTGTGTCCAGTTTTGTTCCCCCCCACTACAGAAAGGATGTGGACAAATTGGAGAGAGTCCAGTGGAGGGCAACGAAAATGATCAGGGGGCTGGGGCACATGACTTATGAGGAGAGGCTGAGGGAACTGGGGTTATTTAGTCTGCAGAAGAGAAGAGTGAGGGGGTGTCTAGAGCCCTACGGAACCGCCTACAAATCCTACTTTCCTGACCCTATTGGGAACCTTTCTTCTTTTTTCTGGAAGACTGGATGAGAATATCTTAAGGACTCACTGGCCTGAGGTTAGTAAGCCCAGGTGTATTCGATTCGGTTCCAGTCTCTGTCTACCCCCCACTTCCCTGTCCCTTTTCAGGGACCACACTCTTGAGTCTTCTGGAACAGGAAGTGAACTCTTTAATACATCTTGGGGCTGGGGAGGAAGTAGCCTCGGAATTCAAAGGAAGAGGCTTCTATTCCCTCTACTTTCTGGTTCCAAAGAAGAAAGGGTATTGAAGGTTAATCCTCGACCTTTGAATTCTCAGTATCTTCATTCAGCGTTTCAGATTCATTATGGTTACCCTAACTACTGCTATAATACCTTCCTTGGTTCTCTTAGACTTTTAGCTCTTGACCTTCAGGACATGTACTTTCACATCTCTATTCACTTGACTCACAGAAAGTACCTTAGATTTTTGTTTTGGATCCTTCATATCAGTATTGATGTAAGCATGAAAAGGAATCAATTTTTGTAACTTGCCGTGGTGCCTCTTAGATTTAAAGCTGAAATCTAACAAACTAGGTTTGCCAATTGATATGTGTTTATAGCCAACGTAGAATGGAATATTTTAGGATAGTCCTTTTTTATTTGGTCCAGGGACTGTTAGCTTACTAATGTGTGTGTGTATGTGTTTTTTTTTTGTTTTTTTTTTAAATGCTGGGTTCTTTTCAGGTCAGCTTTTAACTTGAACAGTATTTCTTAAATCAGGACACTTGCTTATTCTTCAACAAACAATTTATTAGTTCACCCAGAGCCACATTAGTATACAAGCAACAGTTCAGCACTCCAGTATAGACATAACCACTGTTCTGGGTGTGTGCTATGCACACAATAAAGTCTTGCAAGCCATTATCACAGACTGTAGAGTTGAGGTTCAGCAATTACACCAAGAAACAATGGCGATTATCAATATTTCTTATGACATTAACTTATGATAATCAGTTCAGTCCTTTAATACCTAACACATTTATCACACTTCCAAGGATGCTCTTGTCTTTAAGGCATTTTTAAGAGGGTGGTTATCTGTTTGAACGGATTTGTCCAAAAGGGGTAAGTTTAGAACATTAAAAGGAATTATTTAATGTTGTAGCCTACAGGTATATGTATTTGCTAGGTAAGACATAGGTATAAGTTAAGGAAGTAATGCAATGTGTCTACAAACCTCATGGCCTGCAAAACAATAGCTTAGCTAAACTAGTCAAGGCCTAAAAAGCCTTAGCACAAGCTGCTAACCAGGAGTAACTCTTGATCAGAAGCTGGGAATGGCGACAGGGATGGATCACTCGATGATTACCAGTTCTGTTCATTCCCTCTGAAGCACCTGGCATTAGCCACTCTTGAAAGACAGGATACTGGGCTAGATGGACCTTTTGTCTGACCCAGTATGGCCGTTCTTATCAGAAGATAGAATGCTGTAATGACTAAACTGCTGATTGGTAACCATAAGATATACTTGTTGATGCCAGCTTGAGATATTTTAAGATAGGAACATAAGCAAAAGTCCAACCATGCCGTGGTAACTAATTTAACACATATGCTAATAAGCTTGAGATAAAAGGCCTAGTAACTTGTGGGAAAGGGGAGGGGGTGATTCAACATTCATGGGGTGTGAAAGTTCAAATAAGGAAATGGATCTGAAACCTCTAATGAATATGCATTAGGCATCATGGGCATCAACATAATACATTGTAACCTGTTTCCTTCAATTTCGGACCCTACTTCACCCTGGCACCTCAGTTTCATGCTTAGTGTGTTGAGAAGTCTTCCTTTCAGACTCATGGGAACCTGTTCATTCTTCCACCTGTCCTTCAAGACTTCTTTCCTCATGGTAGTCACTTCAGCGAGGAGAGATTGGGAAGTAGGTGCCCTCATGCCTAACCTACTGTACGGGTTCTATCCTAACAGTTACTTTGCGTCCCCATTCTCGTTTCATCGGAGTTCCATATCCCTCAGGACGTCCAACTACCAGTCTCTTACCCCGAGCCTCACTCTTTAAGGCAAGAGGCCAGTCTCCATACTTTGGATGTAATTAGAGGTCTGGCCTTCTGTCTACACAGGACTATGCCCTCCAGAGTTTCCCCCAGGCTCTTCCTTTCCTTTGCTGAGAGGATGAGGCTTCGCTCTTATTTCCACCCAGAGACTACTCCAGAACCCATTTAGGTATATTCTGGCATGGTACGCATCCTCTGGTGTACACCTCCTCCTAAAGTCACTGCTCCTTCCAGAAGGGCTCAATCAACTTCCATTAGGAAGGTATCCATCAAGGACATTTGTAAGGCAGCCCACTCATCCCCCACGTTCATGTTCTCACAGCGTTTTATGCCTTAGTATAGGCCTCCAGAGCAGATGCAGCCTTTGAAGCTGTTCTACCTCTGTACTGAATCTACCTCTGCAGCAGCCTCCTTTGCATTGAGATGTGGCTCAGGAATCTCCTCATGTGGAGTGCCCGTAGGATAACTCCAAGAAGGAAGAGGTTACTTACCATGAACAGTAACTGGAGGTCTTTGAGATGTTTTGTCCCTATAGATGCTCCGCTGCCTACCTCCTTTTCCTTCTGCTTTCGAAGCCTACCATGCTCTGAGCTTGAGAAGGAAGTGGAGTGGTACGGTCTGCTCCTCCCTATATGCCCCCATACTGGAGCATGAAGAGGCATATGGTGGAGGCATGGACCTGCAGGTACCGCTAATGAAAAAATCTCCAGGCAAGGTATGGGTGCACGCATGCCCTCATGTGGAACTTCCATAGGAAGCAAATATCTCAAAGAATTCCAGTTACTGTACAAGGGAAGTAACCTCTCATCACTCACATGGAGCTCGTCCAGCCCCTTTCTGAGATAGGGTTCCCTCTCTTGGGCTGGATTTATGTTTTCAGGTTCACATGATATGAACATGATCCCCTCTTCTCTCAGAGCTCTCTTATCTGACCACTAGAGACCCTCCATCTACATACAGCTTCTGTCTCTTATAGACTGACCTCTCCTTTTCAGGAAACTGAAGAGCCCATAGTGGAGTGCCAGGAGTGTGAGACAGACATCTCCCCCTCCCGAACAACAGGGGGCTCGTCACTGACCTCTGGGGACCTTGGTGACATCAGCTCCCTTTCATCTAAGGCCTCGAGTCTCCATCGTACATCTAGTGGAGCCAGTAGTGGCCTGTCAGCTACACATGGTGGCAGTAGCTCAGGGAGGGGAGCTGGATCTTTCAAAGGGAAAATCAGCGGAATGGAAGCTGGAGAGTTTGCCTTGCCCAGTGGTAGAGGAGTCCTAGGAAAATTGAGGTGTGTATAACGCCTTGGGGACAGGAAGCCAGGCGCTTCATTGCGGGTGGGGTTGGGATAGGTTTGCCAATTTTGGTTTGATGTATTCCTGGAGATTTCATCACATGACATAATCTTTAATTCAAGATTAATCTTTAATTCCTGGAGACTCCAGGCCAATCCTGGGGGGTTGGCAACCTAAGGTTGGGGAGAGGGTGAGCTGCTAAGTGTCATGAAGACAAGTGGATGGTGACTGTACTAAGGGTGGAGTATTGCATACATTTCCTGGGAGGGATCTGATTTGATATATGGAAAAGGGAAAATCTTCTATTCTCCTTTATTTTTCGCAACCCCTCCTTTCTTCCTGAAAGGACAGGATTTGCCTCCCCTTGGTGCAGTGCTTCCCATAGACTTCATGAAACTCTGCCAGCAAGGTAGCTGTCAGGCAAACTTCTCACCAGAAATCAGGGACACAATGAAACGTGGAGGGAGTGGATTTGCTGATGGCTTCTTCTAGGGCAGTGAAATAATCTCACTTAATTCCCTAGCCCTAGAAAAGGAGCTGGCCAGCCAGGGTCCCCTCTCAGGGCTGGTCAGACAGGAGCAACAGCATGTGAGGAGGATGAAGACCCAGCACTTGGCATCCGACAGGGTGGGAAAGCACCTCTCACACCCCGTGGGCGAGGGAGAAGGGGCCGCCCACCATCTCGAGCAACTGGAACAAGGTACCCTGGAAAAGTAGGATGGAACCGGGTCTCTTTTTTGAATGAGTGAATAGGGAGCAGGTGGCTGCATATGATGGGAGGAGTGGGTGAGAAGGGGCTCAGTGGGGAACTGCAAGGGTTCATGGTTGGTGGGGGAGAAAGGAGTGGTGGTGCAAGTACCCAGCTTGGGAAATCTTCCTTTTGTACATGATAGTTACTTTCTCTGCTCCCATGGAGCTCACATCTCTTTTCTCTCCCTTTCCCAGGGATGCAGCTGGGAGTGGCCTACTAGGGGTGGAAGATCTCTCGACTACAGCATCACCAGAGGAGAAGCCCTTTGTGCGCATTGTGGTTCACCCACCAGATGGTGGGGACAGATTTGATGCTGCTGGCCCTTGCACTTTGCGCCGAAGTGACTCTCCGGAAATTCCCTTGCAGGTGGTGGCAGGTCCCTCAGACAGTGCGGACTTATCCTCTGGGAGCAGCTTTGTGGGCCTGCGAGTGGTAGCCAAGTGGTCCTCAAATGGCTACTTCTATTCTGGGACAATCACCCAGGATGTTGGGGCAGGGAAGTACAAGCTGCTCTTCGACGATGGATACGAGTGTGATGTCTTAGGCAAAGATATTTTACTCTGCGATCCCATTCCACTGGAAACTGAGGTGACTGCGCTCTCTGAGGATGAGTATTTCAGTGCAGGTAACAGCTGTGCTCCTGCATCTCAATTTCTCACTTCCTCTCTGGTCTGAAAAAGACCAGTGGCCTTGGTCTTGGTCTAGGTCACTGCATCCAGCAGGAACTGTCTGCTGGGAGGTGCGTGCCAGGCTGTGGGGTAGAGTCAGGAACATAACATAAGAACGGCCCTACTGAGTCAGACCAAAGGTCCGTCTAGCCCAGTATCCTGTCTTTCGACAGTGGCCTGTGCCAGGTGCCCCAGAGGGAATGAACAAAACAGGTAATCAAGTGATCCATCCCCTGTCGCTCATTCCCAGCTTCTGGCAAACAAAGGCTAGGGACACCAATCCTGCCCTTCCTGGCTAATAGCCATTGATGGACCTATCCTCCATGAAATTATCTAGTTCTTTTTTGAACCCTGTTATGGTCTTGGCCTTCACAACATCCTCTGGCAAGGAGTTCCACAGGTTGACTGTGCATTGTGTGAAGAGTCAAAGATCTTGTCAGTAAACAGTTCTAATTTGCTATCTTGTCAGGTGTGGTGAAGGGACACCGGAAGGAGTCTGGAGAGCTGTATTATTGTATTGAAAAGGAAGGCCAGAGGAAATGGTACAAGCGTATGGCAGTAATCCTGTCCTTGGAACAAGGAAACAAACTTCGGGAGCAGTTTGGGCTGAGTCCGTATGAACCAATCACACCCCTGACCAAGGCAGCTGACATCAGCCTGGG
Source organism: Chelonia mydas (assembly GCF_015237465.2). Lineage (NCBI taxonomy): Eukaryota > Metazoa > Chordata > Testudines > Cheloniidae > Chelonia > Chelonia mydas. Next base: position 83,774,538 of record NC_051250.2, read on the forward strand.
TAAGAAGTGGCTGCATTGAACTGTTGGAGGCTTCCCAAACTGCATCCAAACCATGTGTTACTCCAGGTGTGAAGCCAGTAGAACCATAAGCTGACAACACACTGACTTTGCTAGTCATATTATGTCTTTTTGCAGCCTTGAGGCATTGCATGATATCCATAAGAATTCAGTGGGAACTGACCCTGGACAGGCCCTAATTAAGCATGGATCATACCTTTGCTGCTTCTGCTTTCTAGTGCTGCTCCAAAAGCACTGTGTGGTCGCTGCATAGGTATGATTCGCCTAGAAGTAACAGATGCCCAGAGTGGGAGGTGACTGGAAGAGCAGGGAGCTGCAGAGGCATCCTTAGCTCAATGAAGGGATGTGATGTCGGCCCTCTGAAGGCAGGTAAGGAAAAGTGAGTCTCATGGGGAGTGAACGAAGACATAAGATATAGGAAAGCTGATTCTCTCCCCCTGGGTCAGGAGATGGTGTGTAAAGCTGTGTGTGCTCTGCCTATGAGGCTATCACTCTGGGATGGCTGATGCTTGTGGGTTTGGTGAGGGAGAGCGGGAGATGGATGACTGGCCACTGGCTTACTGTGGTTTAGATAACCTGGTGGAGGGGAAGCGGAAGCGGCGCAGTAACTTTGGCTCACCCAGCACTTCCAGCAGCAGCACTACACCCACTCGAAAAGGACAGGAGAGTCCCCGTGTCGCCCCAGGCCTGCTGTCTGGGAAGAGGAAGCTAGTTGCCTCTGAAGATGAGAGATCCCCAGCCAAACGAGGGCGCAAGTCTGCAGCAATGAAACCTGGTAAGAACCTTCCATTCTGCTCTAAACAAACTCGGGGGCTGCAGGCTTCTCTCCCTACATGCAAAAATAGACCTTTCTCCTGAGCAAATGTGTGGAACCCACAGCCTCTGTGTTTGAGGCTATCCTTCTCCCTGGTCATGTATAGGCTCTTTTACCTTGGACGGAAGGATTAAAAATACACTGCAATGCTGTCCCAAGTTCTGCCCATTCAAGATGTCCTTTGCAGAGTATTGGTCAGATCTTAGTGATGTGATCATCCTCCCCCCTCCCCCCTTGTATGTTTTGATCAGCACTGAAATACCCTAACAATATTGACATTTCGATTGACATGATTAGACTTCAGAATTAACACTCATGGAGATGAGTGGGACAGCTGTCCATTTTCTGAGCTATTGTTTCAGGCTGTCTGCATGCTCTAGCAGACGTTGTGCTAGATACACTCCAGTTACATTTTGAAGATTCTTTGCAACCACGAGGGCAAGAGACTTTAACTATTTTTTTTTTCATTCTGGAGCACAAGGTGGCATCCACCAAGGAAAAGTACCAGCATGGTGAGCCATCTGGAACTGCCTGAATTTATCCCTGATGCCGTTGCATTGGGTGACCCGATGCTGGGGCTTTCATAGCAGTTCCTTCTCTCTACAGGGGCTGTTAGGGCAGGTGAATTTGTGAGCCCCTGTGAAAGTGGAGATCACACAGGAGATCCCTCGACACTGGAGGAGCATCATGGGCCATTGCCCCACAACAAGACCCTCTTTCTGGGCTATGCTTTTCTTCTCACTATGGCAACCCCCAGTGACAAACTGGCTATTCGCCAGAAACCATCAGATGGTCCTGCAGGCAGTAGTGAGGAAGAGGAAGGTGAGATGAATCTTCCCAATTGTATTTCCAGGTGGAATCCTGTAGGTTAGGGAAAGGGGCTGGGTGGTATCTGCTCAGGCATGTATGCAAATTCATGTTGTCCCCACTTTTTTACTGTTTATCTCATTGTGTGTTAGGCCCTTCACAGAAATGAGCACAGACCCAGTCTCTGCTTCAGGGAGTTTAGCCTACAGTGAAGGATATGATGTCTGGGAAGGGGAGGCAAAGGATGAGAATTATGGTCATGATTGTAGGCCCTTCAGTCAGTGAAGGAAATGAAGATGGTGTTGCGGCTGGCATTACTGGCAAATTGTAGGAGGAGATATGGGAACAGAGTCTCTCTCAGACACAGGATGGGGCTGAGTGACTTAAGGCTTGAAAGCAGGAACAAGAGGCTTGAACTTGCCTTTGGCAGATACAGTGGTAATATGCATGAACTTGATGTTTTGATTTTAAAAGCAGCTGTTCAGATTCATGACTTACTTGCGTGACCAGTTTGGCCAGCAGTGTGCTCAGTTCTCTGCTGTATCTCCATGGGGTGCTCTGTGTCCTCACCACATCTTCCTGATACTAGAATCTCTGTGGGGTCAGTTTCAGAGTAGCAGCCATGTTAGTCTGTATTCGCAAAAAGAAAAGGAGTACTTGTGGCATCTTAGAGACTAACATTTATTTGAGCATAAGCTTTCTTGAGCGAGCTGTAGCTCACGAAAGCTTATGCTCAAATAAATTTGTTAGTCTCTACGGTGCCACAAGTACTCCTTTTCTTTGTGGGGTCAGTCTGTCTCTCTCTGGTGGGCTGAGGGAATGGGCTGTGCATAGCTTAGGTAGCCAAGGCTTTTAGCTCTCTTCTCCTCCTGTTCTAGAATTCTCAATTCCTTACAACAAACAGTACACAGCATTGCAGCTGCGAACTGGAGCCGGCTACATCCTGGAGGACTTCAATGAAACCCAGGTGAGGACATGCAGTCTGATTGCCCAAAATGCATTCCTACAGAAATGGTGAGGAGCTGAAACTGTGTGAGGGGAGGGCGCAGTACAGAGCAGGGCAGTTGGAACCATGTTGTGATGGGTGGTATAAGCAATGTTTGTGTCATGCCTAGAACGCTCGTGTCTGTGGGGAGGGATGGGCTGGATGATGGAGTGGGGTCCTAGCACCTTTTTCTTCCTCTTTTGATCTTCCCACAGCATTTGATGCTCTTGATCAAAAGCGGATGAAAGTCACTGACGAGTGCAAGGTGATTCACATTGGAAGAAACCACTTAAACTGCTCTTGAGCCTCATGGGTTCTCCATTAACTATATCCACTTAAGAGGAGACCTGGGCATTGTTTTGGACTGCTCAGACTGTTGTGAACAGAGACTGAAAAAATTCAGACTTGGTTTAGAGAGGAGACGACAAGAAGGGATGTGATGAGCTCAAATTCACCGTTTGTCTCCTTGATGTCTGTATGACACCTAAGGAAATCGAAAGGCAACAAATTTAAAACCGATAAAACAAATTCTCATAACAATTGTCTGGTCTGGATACTAATTCAGTTAGCCATTCCCACAGAGTGTTTTGCTTCTATGCCACCGTCCATAGTGTCTCTCGATAGCTCTGCCTCATAGAGGGAAATAAGCCACAACCCCGTAGGTGCTGTGGGCAGCTCTCCTCCTTTCTCTGCGCCTCCCTCCCCACCAGAGCTTAGAACCATCAGGAATGCCCTTAGATGCTTTTCCCCTCCCTTGACCTCCTCTGCTGCCTTAGTACAGTTGGGCAATAGGCAGCAGTGGTCTATATCAACAGGCAAGACAGGACCTGCAGTTCCTCAGTGCAGGCAGACGCCACCAGAATCCTCCTTTGGGCAGAAAAGAAACCATTCTCTCTCAGGACAGCCTATGTCAAGGGCAAGTTCAACACCCAAGTCAATGGGCTCAACTGCTGTACTCGTTCCCCAGGGGAATGTAAACTGAACAACAGGATTCTCCCTCTAGTGCTTCTCAAATGGGGCTCTCCCCAAATAAATTGGTTTGCTTCCAGCAAGAACAAAACATTGGATCTCTTCTGCTCCAGGCGCTGGAATCAACAGTCTTGAGAACAGATGACTTCTCATTCAGCTGATCTGACCTTCATTCCTCTGCCTCTTCTCATCAGAGTTGCTCGGAAGATCATGTTGGAGAGGGTCAGGGAATCCCCAATAGCCCCCAGCTAACCTTACAACTCCTGGATCCCTTGACTCCAGAAGTGTCTGTGAACTCCTTGGGAGCTACCTCTCTCGGAAGATCTCCTGATGAAAGGCCCAGTGAAATACAAAGATCCAGACAGCTTCCAGCCTGAGGGTTTGAAACATGAGGTTAAATCTCCAAATATTTGGATACACTCAGATGCCTTTGTGGGCTTTCCAGAAAAGATTCCACCTCCAGAGTTTAGAAGATCTTTAAGTCCTGTATCACAGCGTGAGGTGGTCTTTTAAGAGGGCTGAGGGCTCAGCTGCACCAGAGTTGGTCTCCCTCCCCACATGGAGGCAAAGAGTCAGCTGACTAGGAGCCAGGCCTGCTGAGGATGTAAAGAGTCGTCCTGGGAAAGACAGACTACTGGTGAACGGGTGTCTGCTCAGACTGTTCCTGAAGAGGCCAAAGAAGGCTGCACTATGGCAGAAGGCATGCTGCTGCTAAAGGAGTGCAGAGGCAGGGTGAAGAGACCAACACCAGGAAGAGTGGTGATCTGTTGGAAGCTGGGAGAGCCAAGCTAAGAGGGACTGCTAGGAATCAGTGTTCTTCGAAGGGTAGGAGGCCAGCTAGGAAGGCTGGTAATGCACTCTTTCCCAGGGCCTTTTCCTACAAGTCCTTCTTTTGTTTGGTTACAGGGGCAGGCAGTCCAACTCTTTAGGGGGTCCCAGGGCTCGGTACCACTGAATAGGTTGGGCTCTGGGTTCCCCCATACTGCCACCTTATGAGATGAAACAATGATATTAAGGAGATGAGTGGTAGACTGATAAAAGCCCAGGAGGGCCATAGCAGAGCTCAGAAGCAGAACAGAAGATTTCTTGGACTTTAGGACCCTGGAAGGGGTGGACTTTTCAGGCTTAGCCATATGACCAAGTCACCTTAACCACCTGACTTCACAGAAGACTGGGGGAATATACTTCATGTGCGATGCCTAAGTGAATGGCTAGTGGAGTGTAGTCCTTCAGGGAGCAGCTGCACACCTCTCCTCGTGCCCTGTGTGCCTCCTGACAGCTCTTAGTTGCACTTTTTTTTTCCTCTAAAGAGTTTTTATGGAAGGATACTTCCTGCTGCCTAGGTAGTACCAGGCTCTGACACTTTGTCTCTTTGCCTCCCCACAGTGTAACGCGGCATATCAGTGTCTCCTGATTGCAGATCAGCACTGCCGAACCCGGAAGTACTTCCTGTGCCTTGCCAGTGGAATTCCCTGTGTATCTCATGTCTGGGTCCGTGACAGTTGCCATGCTAACCAGCTTCAAAACTACCGTAATTACCTTCTCCCAGCTGGCTACAGCCTCCAAGAGCAAAGGCTGCTGGAGTGGTAAGCACTGAGTAACCAGGATCTGAAGGCATAGGTAGGGTTAAAGTAAGAGGGTTGTTGTGAAGATAAATACACTAGTGATTGGGAGGTGCTGCACTACTGTGATGGGAGTCATAAGTAACTAGATAGAGTGGGGGAACATAGCTCCCCGTTTTCTCCCTAATGCGTGGGAGCAATACTTGGGGGTCGTGCAGTGAGCAGACCATCTCCTGTGACAATCTGCCTTTAGCCCTGGACACAACGAGAAGCAAAACTGAAGTAAGGAAGAGAAGAGCAGCTGGAGCTGTCTAACAGAATTCTCTAGTTGGGAAGATCTGTGTCTATAGCAGACACTATCTCCCCCCGCTCCAATAGGACAAAAATTATTCTCTGTACCATGTGATCCTGGGCTCCATCAGGACATGGGCTTTTGGGGAGCAAACAGGTTAAATACATGCAGTTGGGCAGAGGGAGCTGTATTCCTCACTCTAGTTTCTGGGGCAGATTCTAGAACCCCCCAGCTTTCACCGGCCAATCTTTTTTGTCCCCTCTGCTTACCTCCTGTGCTTCCATATTCTGGGGCCAGTGTTTCCCAGGTGCTAGAAAAAAGGGAATTCAGAGGAAGGTTGAATTCCAACAGCATGAGTGAAGGAAGATTAGTTAAAATCAAGGACAACTTGGGAGGGCCCCATGGAAGAGACTTGAAGATGACTGAAGCAAGTGATTTCATGAGTGAGTGAAGAAATGGAAGGGTGGGACACAGGCCCAAATAGAGGGTTTTTTCGAGTCTCAGAACATTAGAATGACTTGTGAACAGGCAATTACTTGGTTTGACAGGCCCCAGAAGGGTTACCCAGCCCATGAAAACTAGCAGATCTATTGCAAAATTTGAATGACAATTGTAGTTGATTAAAGAAAGCAGCAGATGTTGGCTGTGGACTTGAGTAAAGCAGCTGATAGGTTATCATATTCCTTGAGATTGGCTGTGTAGTGGATGCAGCAGAGTCGCACAACAGTATCTATTTTATTAAATATTAATGATCTGGTAAGGGAAAGGTTAACATGTTAGTTGCACTAGCAAATACATAGTAAACTGAGAGGACAGAAAAATAGAGAGGGAACTAGAAAGACTGTTATTTCCTGCATATTTCCAAGGAGATTCTTTGGGGAAAATGCAGCTAATGCATCTGGGAAAGAAATAACCCAACGCTCCCAAATACTCAGTGGGAGGGAGAAATCTGGGATGCAGGAATGTGGGCTTTCAATGAGATATGGCAGCAGGTCGTCTGCAATTCTGGTTTCATAAACAGTGGCATCTTAAATTTTAGTTATCCTCTTAACTGAACAGGGAAGTGACAATCCCTCTGTATGCAGCTCTGGTGAAAATGCACCCAGGATATTGGGTTAAGCTGCAGGCACCTTGCTACCAGAAAGATCTTTAAAAAATTAGAAGAGGACAACACTAATATACTTTGTTTCAGCAATGCCTTCCAGCCACCGCTTTTCTCGCCCTGCCACACCCCTCTCTCTCCCCCCACTGAGATGGGACGGTGGCATTGCGGCTAAGGACAGCCTGGAACATGGGAGATCTGAGTTCATGTCTCAGCTCTGCTATAGATTCATCATGTGACTGAGCAAATCTGTCTCTGTGCCTCAGTTTTCCTATCTGTAAAAGGGGTTAATACGTCCTTACCTCAAAGGGCTGTTGGGAGGATAAAATTATTGATGTTTATGAGGCATTCAGATATAAGGGTGTTGTGGGGTCATATAACTAACCAAACAGGCTACCAGAGTAAGTGGCCATAGAATTAAGTTACTGTTTTGAGTCTGTAGGGATCTGCCACGCCTTCCCTCCTCTTGTTCCTTTTCCAGGCACCCCCGAGAGAACCCCTTTGGTAACCTGAAAGTTCTTCTGGTATCAGACCAACAGCAGAACTTCCTGGAGCTCTGGTCAGAAATCCTCATGACAGGGGGAGCAGCATCAGTTAAACAACATTATTCGAATGCCCAGAACAAAGGTACCCACCAGCCAGAGAGCCTCGTGTGACTCTCACATCCAGTAGTTGGGACTTCAGTGCCTGTGCAGTCTTGTGTGGAGTTTAAACTGATTTAGAATTGACTTGATCAGGGGCTTAGGCTGTTGTAGGTGAGAGCAGGGATGGGGTAGCAGACACAGGGTAAGATAACTGATAGCCCTCTGCCTGGATAAAATGGGGAAGTCTCCACTCTTCCACTGACTCCGTTTTGGGAGTGAACTTTTGCATGCTGCAGTAGTTCAGGTGGTGGTCCAGTCTGTGCTTTTAGAAAGGGAAAACGGGGTCAGCAGTTGCTTCGCTTCTGAGTCTGCTATCAGGCAATAAATCTCCTCTCCCTTCAGTCCCTCTCCAGGAGAGGTAGTGCAGGTGAGCCATGGAGCTCATGTAGGATGTGGACCCAAGCAGCTGCTTATTCATCTGCCAAAGGGCAGCCTTGTTTTTTGATCTTCGGCACTTGAGGCTCCATCTGAGCTCAAACTTCGATGTGGAATACTTTTAACTGTACAAGACATAGAATTTTCTGACTAGGGTTGCTGGACCAGTAAGACTGCATCTCTTGACTGCAGGGAGGGAGGAGTCTTTTCTTTTTCCCCTGACAATAGCCTGTGTCCTGCTCCCTGCAGATATTGCTTTGGGGGTGTTTGACGTGGTGGTGAGTGACTCGTCCTGCCCAGCTGCTGTCCTGAAGTGTGCAGAAGTGTTACGGCTGCCTGTTGTGTCGCAGGAGTGGGTTATTCAGAGCCTCATTGCTGGGGAGAGAGTTGGCTACAACCAGCATCCAAAATATAAACATGACTATGGCCCCTGCTAATGCCACCCCGTGTCCTGCCCTCTCTGCTGGTGTGAAGACTGTGTTTTTAATCAGGTTTTAAATGTCTGTGTGTTACTGGCCACATGCATGGATCACTGTATATAGTTTTATTTGCTGGACTTTTATGATGAAATAAATGTTGAATCTCTTGTGGTAACACATTTTTTCCCCTCATATGAGCCCGTGACTTGGCTCCTTTCAGGGGCACATGGTGGATTGCAGCTAAATTTCCCCATGCTAAACACCTAGTTACTTTCCTGCTTGCATTAAAGGTGGCTACCAGGTCTAAAATCTCAGTCCAGAACAATGAACTGAATACCCTATTTGACTGTGGGAGCATTCACCCCACAACCAAGTGCCAGGTCTAGTGGGCACTGAGTACTCCCTTTCTGTGTGTGCGCACTGGTTAGGATGTACATGTCTCTTGCTGAGCAGCCTGGTTTGCTGATGTGGCTCTCTTTCCAGGATGGGTTTGAGATGAAAGTGAGTGAAGGTGTGCTTGGCACTGTTGCGATCCTGGAACTCTAGGGCAGAGCAAGTGCTATCTTGCCTGCCTTCCTGTGACCATTCTGGTTACTGTTTCCTGGTATGTGTACTAGACTCTGCAGACTGGCAGGGCTGATAGCAGAGAAGGCACAAACACTGGGGACTGTTTATCTGTGTTAGGAGTGGAGGGCAGAGTAGAAAATTGGAACAGGCAACAGTGTTTGAAGGGTTAAAGTTGTCTTTTAAGTAGGGGGTGGCAAGCAGTTAAAAAAAATTAATGGTGATTAATCAGAGTTTGAACTGCACTGTTAATAGAATACAATTTATTTAAATATTTTTGGATATTTTGAAATATAGGCTCTGGGCTGGGGGTGCAGGGCTCCTGGCTGCCCCCCCCCCCCCCCCCCAGAGGTATGTGATTAATGCATTAATTTTGTTTTCAGTTAATCACAGGTGTTAAGTGCGATTGACAGCCCTACTTTTAAGATTCCAGGTATGAGGCAAGCCATTTCCTCTGCAGGAACAGTACAGCATCTGGCCCCCATCACACAACCAAGCAGTTACCACACAGGCCTTAGCCAACTGCACTCCGATACCAAGACCTCATATAGTCCATAGCTGGCAGAAGGCTGTAGGTACAAAAGAGGTTGAGTAAATTGTAGGGCTGTCAAGCAATTAAAAAGATTAATCTTGATTAATTGCACTATTAAACAATAACAGAATACCATTTATTAAATATTTAGATATTTTTTACATTTTCAAATGTTGATTTCAGTTACAACACAACACAATACAAAGTGTAGAGTGATCACTTCATATTATTTCTGATTAAATATTTGCACTGTAAAAAACATACTATTCAATTCACCTAATACAAGTACTGTAGTGCAATTTCTTTATCATATCATCTCACATGAGCCATCTTGCATAAAGTATATCTTATGTCATTCATATTATAAGAATATTTTCATAAAGAATATGGAATGTAATGTCACAGATACCTTCTTTGCATTTTGTCAAATCTGCAGTGGAAAGTGTTCTTAAAATGAACAACATGTGCTGGGTCATCTGAGACTGCTATAACATGAAATATATGGCAGAATGCAGGTAAAATAGAGCAGAAGACATACAATTCTCCCCCAAGGAGTTCAGTCACAAATTTAATTAATGGACTGTTTTTTTAAATGAGCATCATCAGCAATGAAGCATGTCCTCTGGAATGATGGCGGAAGCATGAAGGGGTATACAAATGTTTAGTATATCTGGCACGTTAATGCCTTGCAATGCTGGCTACAAAAGTGCCATGTGAATGCCTGGTTTTTAATGCTCCCTGCTTCTTATCTCCAGTAAATGTAAACAAACTTGTTTGTCTTAGTGATTGGCTATACAAGAAGTTGGCCTGAGTAGACTTGTAGGCTCTAAAGTTTTACACTGTTTTGTTTTTGAGTGCAGTTATGTAACAAAACATATCTACATTTGTAAATTGCACATGCGTGATAAAGAGATTGCACTGTGGTACTTGTATAAGGTGAATTGAAAAATAATTTAGTTTTTACAGTGCAAATATTTGTAATAAATATAAAGTGAGCACTGTACACTTTGTATTCTGTGTTGTAATTGAAATCAATATATTTGAAAATGTAGAAAAACATCCAAAAATATTTATTAAATTTCAATTGGTATTCTACTGTTTAACAGTGGGATTAAAAGTGCGATTAATCGTGATTAACTTTGTTTAGTTAATTGTGTGAGTTAAATGTGATTAATCAACAGCCCTAGTAAATTATTGTGCCTTCTGGCATAGCTGTACCTGATCAGAGGTGCTGCAACAACCAGCTGACACACTGATGAAGGAAAAGCCTCTTCTCTGCTGCAGGAAAGTGATGTGATTGGAGATGTGTGCGTGAGCCTGCCCAGCTCTTCTCTCCCCCCCAACTCCACTTTCTTCTGATCTAATAGTTTGAGGACCAAACCATTTTAAAACAAAAACCTCTGCTAAGCTGTCTTGTAATCCGCTCCTGTGTCCGTGACCTCCACTGCATGATGTATTGTGTGTCCCTTTTCTATTAATCTGTTAGTTATTTTCTGTTAGCCTCCCAGGCTTCTGTAGTTGCAGGCTTAAGTGCAGAAGAGATGTGTTTGCTTTTGGCTGTCTTCTGTCTATTTTCATACTGAAGCAATCAGAAGAATGAGAAATGGGAGAGAGAAAAGATAAATTAGCACCTCACCTCAGAGGAGGGGACTGTTATCAGTGAAGAAGTTTGTTCTTACAGCCCACCACTAGGGACAGATCAGGATTGAGTTTGCTTCTGACCCTATTGGCAGGATAGACAAAAATTACAATTTATCTTTTTCCTTCTGTTGCAGTGGCAGAAACAATGGTCTGATTTAACCTAATGCTATAGAAACTAGAGAAAACACCATCCTGCCCAGCTCCTGGACCAAGCAGGCTTATTGCATGGCTAAAGGCAAGAAAATGAGCTGTGCTGAAGGAGAACTATTGGGTTGGAAGGTGGTTACAGTAGTTTCCTGAGGATTAGCCTGGTGGGGGGGGCAGGCAGGCAGTCTTTTCATTTGTGACCTTAGCAAAAAAAATCTAGGAGTCTGCTAATGAAATTTGCTAATGATGCATTGGAGAAGAGGATTGAATTATTTTACACAGTGGTCTCCATACTTTTGTGGCCCCCTTTAACCCTGTCTGTGCCCCCCAGGGCCTGGGTAACTCATTTGCCCTCCTGCTGGGGCCAGGGCTGCAGCTCCCCATGGAGCAGGGGGGAGATGCAGACAGGGGAAGGGGTCTGAGAGCCTGGGGCTACAGCTGGGGATGGGGCCAGGAACAGAGCCACAGCCTGGCCATGGTGGGGGCTAGCAGCCAGGCACCCAGGACCAGGTGTGGGGTGGGTGGTGCTTCCCCTGGGGGCTTGTCCAAACCTGCTGCATCCCCCTGAACATTCCTCCATGCCCCCCTTGGGGGGAGGGCACACACCCCACAGTTTGGGGACCTCTGAACTACAGTAATGAAAATGGGATGAAATTCAATAGTATAAAGTGCAAGATCATACAGGTAGTAACTAACAGTGGCCCAGAAGCTAGGGAGTGCATGAAGTGGAAACAACAGAGGAAAAAGTTGCAGGTGTATTAGTTGATCACAGGATGACTCTATCCCAGTAGTGTGATGTGGCTGTGAAAAAGTCAAATACAAAGCTGGGAAGTGTGAGGTGCGGTATTTCCAGTAGAGCAAGGGAAGTACTAATGTCATTGTACAAGGGATTGGTAAAACCTCATCATGACTACTTTAAACTGGCAAAAGAGAGGCTGCTAAGATCAGGGAAACAGAGCCTACCTCGAGAGGAGATTAAATGACCTGGGTTTAGTTAGCCGAGCAAAGTGAAGGCTGAGAGGAGATAGGGTTGCTTTATAAATACAGCAGATGGTGAACACCATGGAGTGAATTTAAGCTGAATCACACTTAGCACAAGAACAAATGGGTATAAACTGGCCCTGAGTAAATTCAGGCTGGCCAATTAGAAGGCTTCTAACCAGCAAAGGACTGAGGTCCTGGGACACCCTCCCACCTCAAGTAGTTGTGGCAAACAATCTTCCTAAGTAAGATAGAACTCGATAAGTTTATGAATAGGTTTTTATGAGAGTTGCCTGTGGAGCATCAGATGTAACATTGATGTTCCATGCAGCTTATGTTTGACTGTCCCATGGATTTTGGTTGCCATCACTAGTTGAGCCTCTTCACCTCCATTCTATCCAGCCTAATATTTTTCCTTTCTAAATTATAGCTCCCCCCAGCTTACTGCACTAAGTAATTCATTTGCAGCCATACGTCTTTCAGCTACTTATAACTTAGCTAAGCTGTCTGTGTGTTTTCAAAAGTTATTTTAATCTTTCCTTAATCAGTCCCACCAGCTCCTTCATGCTGCTTTGTTGAACTCAGGGTTTCTATAATTTTTGATAAGGTACATAGAACTCGGGCTTTTCCTCTTATATTATTACTCCCTCTTGGGCTTGCACAGTCTATCCTGCTGTCCCCTATGCTTGGAAAACTCCCATTGTCTAGTCAGAGTGGATGGATTTCTTTTTCAGTTTTACAGTTCTTTTGTGCATTTTAGTTGGCTAATTAAAAATCCCGCAGTAGTCTTGGCTATGCTAGAAAGGAATGCAGAAATTCCACTCTTGCTTTCCCTCAATGGCAGTGAGCTGTAATAGGTACTGTAGTTTCCCTTTACTCTTCATTCTTTTAGGTCTTAACCTGAGGTTTTTTGTCTCTTGCACCACTGTTGCAGGGAGCTCAGTGTTGTATATATTGGAAATAAGGCTCCCTCTCTCTGATTCAAGTGAATTAATACTCTTATGTCAAGAGTTTTGGGTCACCCAGCTCAAACTAAGCATGTTTAAGTTTGTGCCATGTTAGAGCAAAAATAGCTTCCTCCTATAGTGCCCCATCTATCCTGCTATTCTATTAGTAGCCAGAGCAATGTCTGTTACAAGGAGCTCCTGCACCGTGCCCCGAGCAAAAACATGCTTAGACCTAACCACACCACCGCCTTTACCTCTCCTTGGGTTAATGTAAAATTCTCTTTTCACAGAAAGAAAGAGCTTGCATCAATAACCCCATACTTCTCTCTTGCTCAAAGTACAGTGTGCATTTGCACAAACCTTAAGCTGTACAGACACTGTTAGTTGCCTAATCAGGCACTACAGCAACATACACCTACCACCCAATTCTTGTGATTTCTCCCTGCTGCATCAGACATACCTGCAGATTTGTCTGAATCTGAGATCATGGCAACTGCAAAACGATTTATTGTACAAACTGAACCCTATGCAAACAGTCGGAGCCTTTTACCATACACAGGCATTTAGTAGGATACTTATCTCTCTTTGCTTTCCTAGTGACAAAGGTTAACAGTTCGGCTGAAGAGGTAGGAGGAGCTGCGTGATCTTGCTTTTCCTCTTCTTCAGAAAATGACACCCGGCATGAAGCACAACAGGGATACAGAAATGCCACAGGAGTGTGTGCCCACTGTGGTGTTCAGTGTGTGGAATGGCTCCCTGCAGTCACTAGGAGCACTGACTGCATGAGACATTCTCCCCATTAGTTTTTTCCAGAAGAGATTGATACCTGGCAATAGTTGACTATAAACAGCTATTGAGGACTTGGCCAGGAAAATGCAAATTCCCTAGGAACAGGACCAATGGCTATGTACACTCACTGCAGCAGCAGTTGGTGTCCTTGCTACATCTTGCCGTGCGCTTGTTCTCAGCCAGAAAAACTAGTCCTGGTGCTCAAACCCCAAAACTGCAAGAGAGGAGGAAAGAGACACCATTAATTACATACCCTAAGAAATTCTCTCCATGCAACTGAGTAGATTGTTCCAGTGATCAGTGAACACCACATGGTAGGTAGCTTGCATTGATCCCAAAGTAAATGTACAAACAGTAAGGAAGAGGTAGCTATGGTGTGTGGCACTAATTTAGACCCACTGGCCCCATCACATGGCAGCACTTTAGTCTATGTAATGCAGATGTGAGCCTTTTGATACAAGTAATTTTGGGCCCAGATGGAAAATTACAAAGTCCTCCCACGACAGAACCTCTTAATAAAATCACTGAGAATTAGTTCACAAGTACTCCTCGTTTTTTTGCTTATACAGACTAACAAGGCTACCACTCTGAACCCTTAATCGACTCGTTTCAATAACCTCAGAAAGTAGAGTTGCTGCTACCACCAAGCATGGTGCCCTTACAGGCATCAGTGCTGTGTATTCCTACCTGCCCAAAGTCCCCCCAGCCTGGGTGTAGTATTTGTTGTAGTCCAGGCGGAGCAACAGCTGAGCCAAGTCAGAGTTTATCTGGTGGTTGCGAACGCTGGAGAGAATCTTGAAAAGGAGCGAGGACTGACGGCTGAAGCCCTGCAAATTACAGAAGATCAGAACTAGAGGATGCTAAGGCTACTGTGGCTTTGTCCCCCACCGCTGCCAAAACAATCTTTCATGGACCTAAAGTGACATTTCCTTCCAGATACAAGTGGCCTGTGACAGCAAAGTCACACACTGCCACCTCCACTGTAAGGTAAGCTAGCTATTACCCCCATGACATTCTAGTGCTTGATACAACAGGGTGAAAGTACAGACCCTGAGACTCACAAGCTGCTTTTCCCAACTCCACAATCTTATAAAGTTTATTGCAAACTTGTATTTGCTTGCTCAACACAGGCGACTTGAGATTGCTGGCTGCAGCTCTGCACTCAGTGTAGACGGCAAGGGATAGGGCCTGGCTGCTGCCTTGCCTACATAAGTTGCCCCAGTTTAGCTAAAACTTGTTTTTAATTTCAGTTTAGCTTAAAACAAATTCCTGATTGATATAGGGTGGCTACTCTTAACCCTAAGTAAGTGTCCACTCAGGGATTTGCACTGGTTTTACTAAATCAATTTAAAAAAATGTAACTGTCATAGTCAAGCCTAAATCCAAAATCAGCTCTGTTTGTCATGTCCCATGTATGCACACAGCAGGAAGGAGGAGAGATCTGGATGGACAAAGACTCACCTTTACCAGGATGCTCAGCTGTGCAGCTCCACGCTCATCCAATGGGCCCAAATTCTGACTGACCAGAGAACAGAAACTGTGACAGAGATCCAGGATTTCATTCAGGCAATGGAAAACCTGCAGAGAGAGTAAGTCATAAGTAATTTTAAAATTAGATGCCAAAAACAGACCCAATGAGAGGGCATTTTCACACATTGGTTCATTGGGTCTTGCTTGACCTGACCATTTAAAAACTGCAGGAATATCCTAAGAGGAGGAGGAACGTAGCATAGTGTCATTTGCTGCCCTCCCTCCAATACCTTTATACATTTCAACTTCTTCCGCTTTAACTCACCCTTTCCTTTCCTTAAAGCGATGAACAGGGAGCCCACTACTTCTACACATAACCTCTTTTAAAATTATGACACTTTAGCGCTGTAATATGGAATATTTTGAACAAAACTTTTCTTATTCAGAAAGCTGATAATCTAAAATCATACTAATAAAGTTGAAGGGATGCTGCTTAAATGTAGCCTAACATTTGAGTTTTTTGTACAAACGAGACATGCTGCCACAATTTAAAATGCGAGTGAAAACACAATTTTTAACCAAACATTCCACTGCAGGTGTTTGAAACACAAAAGTAGCAATAAGAGCCTGAAAGATTTTCATCCAGTGAGAAACACAAAAAGAAAGCAGCATAAATAGGACACTGACTTTTAAAACTCACTTTTTACAATCTGTTAGGGACTCTAACAGAAAAATATTAGGGGGATAGATATAAGATTCCCTGCTGAGTCACCTAGCAAGGACTAATGATCTGAAAAGGAGACAAAGGGAGACTAGAAACTTGGGATGAATAAGCAAAATAACATAAAAACTACCATACTGGGTTGGACCAAAGGTCCATGTAGCCCAGTAATCCTGTCGTCCAACAGTGGCCAATGCCAGGTGCCCCAGAGGCAATGAACAGAACATGTTATCATCAAGTGATCCATCCCCTGTCGCCCATTCCTAGCTTCTGGCAAATAGAGGCTAGGGACACCATCCCTGCCCATCCTGGCTAATAGCCATTGATGGACCTATCATCTATGAATTTATCTAGTGTTTTTTTTGAACCCTGTTATAGTCTTGGCCTACACAACATCCCCTGGCAAGGAGTTCCACAGGTTCATTGTGCACTGTATGGAAAAAATACTTCCTTTTGTTTGTTTTAAACCTGCTGCCTATTCATTTCATTTGGTGACTCCTAGTTCTTGTGTTATGAGGAGTAAACACCACTTACTTTCTCCACACCAGTCATGATTTTATAGACCTCTATCCTATGCCCCTTTAGTCGTCTCTTTTCCAAGCTGAAAAGTCCCCTAATCGTTTTTGTTGCCTTTTTCTCAACCTTTTCCAATTCCAATATCTTTTTTGAGATGGGGCGACCACATCTGCAGGCAGTATTCAAGATGTGGGCGTACCATGGATTTATATACAGGCAATATGATATTTTCTGTCTTACTGTCTATCCTTTTCTTAATGATTCCCAACATTCTGATCGTTTTTGACTGCCGCTGCACATTGAGTGGATGTTTTCAGAGAACTATCCACAATGACCACCATCTTTTTTGAGTGGTAACTGCTAATTTAGACACGGTCATTTTATATGTATAGTTGGCATTATGTTTTCCAACATGCATTACTTTTCATTTATCAACATTGAACTTCATCTGCGATTTTTTTTGCCCTGTCCCCCAGTTTTGTAGAATTCAGCTTGGGAAGAAGGCACAATTTTTTTAAACAATGATAGTCATTTTCTTGCTGTCTTTAGATCCAGCCTGGTGCTTTTCTGGAAAACTTGCTTTAGTCAAACAAGTTAGCAGGCTCAATGAAGGGTAACTGGGTGAAATTTTGTGGCCTCCAATATATGTCAGAGGTTAGGGTAGATGATCTAAGGGCCCATCTGGCCTTAAATGCTATGGGAGAAAAGCAGCTAATACTGTTACAGAAATACAATCAAACCCAGATACTCAAAGCCAGGGAGAAACCTAGAATACCATAATATGAGTGTGTGAAATATAATATGGCAGCAAAACAGGCCATAGCAATTTTGGGCTACATACAAGGAAGCAACAGGTCTCAAGTAGTAAGGTGCCAGTTTCCCTTTATGCGGCTTTGAGGTGATCACATCTGGAATGTTACATAAGAATATCTTAGGTTTTTATACTCTGAAAGGAAGTAAGGGGAGCCCTATCACAGTAGAGATTTAAACCTGGACTATACAAGGTGCTAGAAAATGTACTTGCACTGTCCACTGCTTGTGGGAATGGACGAATATTTTAATGACTCATTCTATTTTTTGAGGTCACTAGGTGTGAGCAGCCGAACTGTTAAGTTTATCAGACAGACATTAGTTAAATAAACACTGACGCCATGAACTGGAGGTGGGATTTAGACTGGCTGGTAGATAATTTGATTGGACAACTGAGCACTCATTTGGTATTAAAATCAAGATGTTAAGAACAAAGTTATTCAAAACACCATGGATATGAAGAGCAGAGATTGTTTAATTGCCTATACACCCATGCTAGCAGCCTGAGGAATTGGAATTATTCATTTATGAGCATAAATTAGACCTATGTGGTATTACTGAAATCAAGTAGAAAGACTTGCATGTTGGGAATGTTAAAATCACTATTTAGGAAGTACAGCGTAGGGGAGAGGGCACACTGTCAAAAATAGAAACACCTGTTTCCAAGTCACTGACAACTTTGAAGCAAATGATCTTCAGCGCTTACAGATAAAGCGTAAGATGGGGTATTGGTTGGTATCTACTGCCGACTACCACATTACATTAAGGAACAGGATGATCCCTAGCTGCATTACCCTGGGGGACTTCAATCTGATCAGCATGATGGAAGTCTTATGCTACCAGTATTAAAATGTCCTTGAAATTCCTAAAAATTATAGATGAATTTCCTAGCTCATGCAATGATGCATCCAACACAGGAGAATTCTATATTAGACTTCATGTTGACAGATAGAGGAACTGATAAAATTTAGTGGTTGCGTAAGTGCAAAGGATGACGACTTGATCACGCTATTTGTACATAATAAATGTGAAGTCCAAACCAGTAATATATAACTTGGCACTTTGAGAGCCAGTTTCACAAACCTGGATACAATTGAGACATATCAGCGGAGAGAATTTGCACAAAAAAAGGGGAATATGTTGAACTATAAGAACATTTTACTAGATGTCCCAAAACCCACAATGGAGAAAAAGACTCCACTAATTTAAAAGAAACACACACACACCAACCATGGCTTAGAGGGAAAGTGAAAGCACTAATAAAAAATAATTACAAATGGAAAAAAGGGGAAGTTGATAGAAATTAATTGTAGAAAATTGGTTAGGGAAGCAAAAGAACACAAGAAGAAATATATGGCCAGCAGAGTTAAGGACAATAAAAAGGAACCTAAAAGCATATTAGGAAGGACAAAAATCCTAAATGGTTTGTTGGTCCATTACTAGATGGAAATAGAATTGTCACTGAAGAAAAAGCAGAAGTGTTCATTATGGATATTTGTTTCATATTTGAGAAAAAGCTAGATGATATGATATGGTGATGAAATATTTTCCATTTTAACAGTAACTCAGAAGTATATTAGTAGCTGCTTTAAGTCATTTTAAAATAAATAGGTCCAGATTAAAAAACACAATTGCAAGTTAAGAGGACTGAGGAGCTCTCTGGACCATTAATTTTCAGTAAGTCTTGGACACAGGGGAGGTTCCAGAGGACAGGAAGAAAGTAAATGGAATGGTTGTGATGGGACTCTTAATAAAAAGAATTAGAGGGTAATATAAAAATAAACATGAGTTCATAGAAAACAGATCCTGTCAAACTAATTTGGTATATTTTTTGAGATAACAGGTTTGGTTGATTATATTACATCAACACTATTACCTCTTCCTTCTATAAGGCATTTGACTTGGTATTACACAACATTTTGATTAAAAAACTAGAAAGATACAAATCAACATTGCACACATTAAATGGATTAAAAACTGGCTAACTGCAAGGCCTCAGAAAGTAACTGAACAGGGAATAATAACGGAGCAGATGTGTTTCCAGTGGAGCTCTGTAGGAATCAGTTCTTAGCCCTACCCTGTTTAACAATTTTAAAAGTGACCGTCCTAAAAGAAAAACAAAGTTTGTAGATGATAAAATCTGGGGGAGTGGTATATAAGGAAGGAGGACAGATCACTGATATAGTGATCTGAACATCTTGGTAAGATGGATGCAAGCAAATAATAAGCATTTCAGTATGGTGAAATGCAAAATGTAGACATCTAGGAACAAAGAACATAGGCCATACTTACACAATGGGAGACTCTACCCTGGGAAGCTGTGATTCTGAAAAAGATTTGGGGGCATGGTGGATAAGCAGCTGATCATGAGTGCGACCCTGGGCCAAAACAGCTAATGCAATCATTGAATGAATAAATAGGGGAATATTGAGTAGGAGTAGAGAGGTTATGTTACCCCTGTGTTTGGCACTGGTGCAACTGCTGCTGGAATACTGTGCCCAATTGTGGTGTCTACAATTCAAGAAGGAGATTGAAAAATATGCCTTATAATGAAAGACTGAAGGAGCTCAATTTATTTAGCTCCTCAAATAGAAGGTTATGGAGAGACTTAATTACAGCCTATAAGTACGTATACAGGAGAACAAAACTTTGATAATGGCCTCTTCAATCTAGCAGACAAAGGTATAACAAGATCCAGCTGCGGGAAGCTGAAGCTAGACAAATTCAGACTAGAAATAAGGTAACAGTGAGGATAATTGACCACTAGAACAACTTATCAAGGATTGTGGTGGATTCTTCATCACTGGAAATTTTTAAATCAAAATTGGATGTTTTTCTAAGAGATGCTTCAGTTCAAACAGGAATTAGTTATGCAAGAGGTCACTGATGATCACAGTGGTCCCTTCTGACCTTCTCTATATGAATATGGGAAATGTTATTGGTATATCATATTTATTCACAATGGAATATAAAACCCCTGGGGTATCTTGTGGAAAAGAACCAGAGAGCAAAATCTACTTACAGGTTTGAGCAGGATGAAGGATTGAGCCAACAGGTTACTTAGGAAGTGATCATGAGCCAATCGGATGCTCTCAAAATCCCGAGTGGAGTTTATCTGCAGCAGAAGCTGTGAGAACTGAGACTCCAGCACATCCACCTGATAGGCAGGTACAGAAATTTCATTAGTACCACTCTTCCTTACCTGCTGGGAGCAATTCCATCTCTACCTAGCCTCCTCAACCTGCCTGCAGCAAGAGCTAGAAAAATCTCAGGAGTGCCCTAACACCCCAGATGAGTCTGAACACTTTTTTGTCTGAACCTTCATCTAGGATCTGTGATTTACTGGTAGAGCTGGTCAAAAATGGGCCATTTTCTGCCCTCCCCCTCATCCCTCCACCTTGAAATTTCTAAAAACCAGTTTGAAGTTCTCACAACCTTTAAATTCTGTTAAATATTTAATTAAATTCTCATCCATTTTTTTCCTACTGGCAAACCATGAAATATTGGATTCTAAAGCAGGATTAGCAATTTGGTTTTTCGATCTTTTAGCTACTTAATTATGTTAACATTTCAAGAGTTTCACAAAACGAAGTTAATTTGCCCCTTTGTAGCTCTCACCCAAATTCTGGAAGCCAACCTGAGTCCCATACTGCTGTCATTAGCAGTCCCTGTGTCCACATGCAAGAGGCACTGAGACTGCCCAATTAAGCTAATTGGAGAAAATATCAGATACAAGGTTGGGGAAGTGAAATATTTTTTCAGTTTAACTGTCACTTGAGGGGAGAGTTAAATGGTTATTTTCTTTTAAGATTTGTGACACTTTTTATATAGTTAATATTCAACAAAAAACTGAAAGTTAGGTAACCGCTGTACTTCAGAATCAGTTTTCTTCTACCGTTGTCTTGTTCATCCCTCATGCTACCACTTTCATGTCACAGTGCCAGTGGTGATTTTAACAGCCAACAGTCTCACAAAATCCTGGCAACTAGAAGTTCCATTTTTACCCATTGAAAACTGCAGTTTCAAGCTCAGATGTTTAGAGCAGTGGTTTTCAACCTTCTATCCTTTGCAGACCCCTTAAAAATTTCAAATGGAGGTGCAGACTCTTTTGGAAATCTTAAACATAGTCTGTGGACCACCAGTGTCCACAGACAGGTGGAAAATCACTATTCTATGGTAAAGATAATAGTCTGCGGACCCCAGAGGTTCATGGATCACAGGTTGAAAACTATTGGTTTACAGCATCATTTCTAACTGCTCAAAACAGCAACAACTAAACTCAGGATGCGGCTGAATTTGAAGGAGAGAAAGGCAGGGTGGTATCTTGGCTACCTATGAACACTTATCACTGGAAAGCTGGAATTCCTGCATAGCATTCACTTATTGCTCTGCTGGTTCACGAGATCACAAGCTTTAAGATAGTCACTGGTCCCTCAGCTCAGCAGTTCTGCTTTGGCACCAGTCCAGGAATTAATAGCTCTTGCCTTGCACTTTTCAGTCCTTGTTCTCCCTACCCTATCCACCCTTCTCCCCTACAACCTGCAGGCAAACTCCCCAGGAAAAGATGGTGTGTGGCATAATCTGAATCTTGCTGTAGAGGATTTAGATGCCTGCTCAGTGCCTCCCCTTCATTTCCCTCTTCCTGTTTATCTGCCTAAATAGCACACCACATCCTCTTCTGCACCCTGACCTGCAGATAGTACTGAAGATTATCCACAAGGAAGGCCATGTGATCCCTCAAACGCCACTTGATGGCATCAGTTCTGTTGGACTTCAGGTGCTTGCGCTGCATCTGGAGAGCCCAGCAGTGCTGCAACTCAGCCTGGACCCGCCGCACACTCAGCAGGTATTTGAATACAACATTGTATCTGCAGCCAAGACAAATAGCAACCATTCAAGAAAAAGAAAGGCTTCCTTGGAGCCCAAGTCCCACACCAGACAAAGGCTGGAACATGGACATGAGACAAAAAGCCGGAGAGCTGAACAGCAACATGTAGAACAGGTCGGGGTATAGCCCAGCCCTGTAAATAGAAATGTTTTTTTTTTCCTTAATGGCACTGAACTCATGGTGTAGCCAAGAATAAAAAAATATCAGGTATATTGAGAATACAGAGGTGAAATGTATGTATTAATGTGATCCAGAGCCTACTGGCTTCAGGGCTGTAAGATATTTAGCTTAGTCAAACAAGGCCTCAGGCTTAGAAAGAGGCTGACATGGGTAGCTAACCAATGAGTAAGGCTGCAAGTTTGTCACTGATTCTGTGACTTTCCATGACCTCGGGGACTTCTGCAGTGGCCACTGGCTCAGGGGAAGCTCAGGCAGCCCCTACACCAGATGCACCGGTTGCTGCTGGGGCAGTCTCAGGCCGCTGCTGGGGCAGTCTCAGGCCACTGCTCCCCCACCCCACCCCGCCACAGCAGAGTTTGGGAGGGGCAGTGGTTTGGGGCACAGGATGGGGTGAGGTGGGCTCTGGGTGGCACTTACCTGGGCAACATCCCTCTCACTCAGATGCTAGGTGGAGGCGTGGCCAGGGAACCGCAGCCAATGGGAGCTGCGAGGGCGGTGCCTGCAGGCAGAGCCAGCATGCAGAGCTGCCTGGTGGTGCCTCCGCCTAGCAGTGAGTGAGGGGGATGTTGCCACCGCCGGGGAGCCCCCCAGGTAAGTGCTACCCAGAGCCTGCCTCACCCCATCCCCTGCCCCCTCCGAAACCCAAACTGCTGCTGCGGGGAAAGAAGGGGGGAGGCATGGAGCCAGGTAGGGAGCCTGTCGGCCTTGCCAATCCCCTCTCCCCTGCTTCCCCCCCGGCACCAGCAGGGGTCCCAGGCCATGTGCCACTGCCCCCCCCCCCCCCCCCCCGCCAAGATTTATTCACTGATATTTTTAGTAAAAGTTATGGACAGGTCACGGGCCGTGAATTTTTGTTTACTGCCCGTGACCTGTCCGTGACTTACTAACAATACCAGTGACTAAAATGTAGCCTTACTGCTGAGTCACCCTGTCACAAAATGAAACAGTCACAGGAACAGAAGTGTTAACTGCTGATATTTAGGAAATATATATTGCAATGTACCAGTTAAAGCTGGTTAGAGTATTTTGGGCATTTTTGCAGACATAGGGTGTCAGTAAAGTGCTAACCACAAGTTGTTATAGTGACTGAGTAATGTAAACATTAATGGATATAAAAGGAACTAACAGGTTAATCTACGGAAAATGGGGCACCCCAAATTTAGTGGGGTATAGAAACAGATTAAAATATAGATTAAACCTACATAAATACGTATGAACCCAAGTAGGCATCAGCGTTACAGATTATAAAAGCTGTATCTCAGCCTGTGTGCCTTGGGAGATGCCACAATGAGACCCACTGGTGGTGGTGATGACAATGAAGAGGAGGAGGAGGAGGAGATCATGACTGACACTCCAGGGTTCCCCAGCAGGAGATCTGATGCCAGTTACAGGGTTAAACACTTTTCACTCTATCTGCTGTAGTATTTCAGTGTTTGTGGGACTATTCAGCTGCTTAGTGGATTTATCACAAATCCCTTTATTACAAATTGCAATAGTTTATGTGCTCCTCAGGTCTCACATTCTAGTGATACTGGGAATAACCTTCCTGATGCTGTAGCCACTCAGAAGACCGAACCCTTATTAGACCCAATATGGTCTAAGAAATTAATTGATACACCTACCAGGCTACAGTGGTTCTCTGTTAGTGCTCTGCAGGAGTTTCACCATGAGGAGGAAGGAATAGAGCTGTAGATGGACAGATTTTTAAGGGAGAAGCAAATCTAACGGTACCATACCGCACTCGTCATGACATCAACAACAAGTGGCCATAATGTAAGTAAGTTGTACTGAATAATTTGGAGAGCAGACAAAGGCACTGAAGCTCTTTTCCCTTCATTCAGTGTGAAGGATAGAGAATCACTGTGTGCCTGAAACTTCAGAGGTGGGATGCCTACAGTGAACAGACAAGGATCTGGTACTCACTTCTCCAAGACAGCAGGAGTGAAGAGGATGTGCAATGGCCACTGCACTTTATAAGAGAGTCCCAGAGCTGCCCAACCAGATGTGGGGGCTTCACGGGGAGATAACTCCCGGGAAGGCCCTTCCCGAGCCTGAGAAGCATCTGGAAAAGAATGGAATTGCTGAACTTTAACCCGTGTACAGATTTAGTGGGGAGTGACATACCTGGTAATAAACAAAGAAGGGAAGAACTGAATGAGGAGAGGCAGCAGCGGCAGGGAGTCCAAAGGTACAATGTGGTGTGCGGGAGGGAGGAGAAACTCCTGAGTCATGAAGGCCAAAGAGGAGAGGGAGCACAGAGAGTTACGATTTCTTAATCCTAAAAGTCTGCAGTATGAATAGAGACTGAAGCAAGCCAGCACTACTACCCCCACCCTTAAAAAGCAGGCACAACTCAATACCTTTATGCTCTTTTCCATGATACTCAATGGTAAGGTGGACTAAAGGAAGGAGATTATCATCATCTAGCAACACCTTGTGAGCAGACTGCTGGAACGCCACATTGACATCTGATAGGGAAAGAGCATGAATGTCAGAGAGAGCATCAAGGTGCAACTGACACCAACCACAGAGTTGCTACGGGGCCAGAGGCTGAGAATTCTACTCAGTCCTTAGTAGCTCATGCTGGGACTCAATGGGAATCTTCTAAATTGCAACTAGTTCCCATCCCTCTCAGTGATTTCCTGCCTCAGCTTTGGAACACTGACCTGCCCTACCACATGGGATACTTGACACAGTCATGAAGGGATGGCCAGTCTGTATGACACTCTACATTCTAGTTCAGCAACCCGCATGTAATCATCTCTAAGAAGTAAAGAGGGTGCTTCTGTATGCCAAGATGGCAGCTTCTCTCTCCCAGTGCACTAATCCATAGATATGACCTCCTCGTGTTTGCAAAGTAATTTACCAAATTACTAGGCAATTGTTTGGTAAATTATCAATATAAGAGAAAGAAAAGCCCTTTTAGATCCAATTTAGTTGATCTTACTCCGTGGACAGTGCAGGGTTGTTCTCTACAGCACACTGCCACCTACACCTGCTTAGCTCTGATGTCATGGAGACTATCCAGAGCAATGTTAAGAGAGCTGCATGCTGCAGTGGGAAAATACAGGTTCATCCTTGGTGACTGCTCAAGAAATTGAACAAGTCTCACACTTGCTGTGCTGGGCAGGGCTGGCTGTCCTCTTGCCACAGTGGGCAGAGCGAGCAGGTCTTGGCAACTGAATTATGATTACTCACCATGTTCAGTTACAGCTGTGGGTGGGGTTTTTAACATGTGCTGTGCAGTGTCTATGAAGGCTTGGAACAATTCTCCTCTCCCCAGTAGATAAAAATCCTTAATAATCTGTGAAGAAAAACATTTAAATTCAAAACACTAAAGAATTGAACAGAAACTATAAAACCCACACTTACCTTTCCTGGTTTATAGTGTCTGCTTTCATTACTGGATGGACTGCAGTTTGTACCATTTTAAAGAGCAGCTGTACAACCTGAATCTCCAGAGCAGGATTTCTGGTTTTGGGAAGAATCCATCTTATGTCCCAAAGGTCTGTGGTGTCTTGCCATCTCTCCAAGATGCAGATTGCAAAACACACACACTCGGGTGAATCCTAGAGAATGACTCATACAGAAATTAGAGACATGTAGTCTAGATAAAATTATTATAAGGTGAGTGCACAACTGGTTGAAAGACCATACTCAAAGTAGTTATCAATGGTTTGCTGTCAAACTGGAGGGACATATCTACTGGGGTTCCACAGGGTTCAGTCCTGGGTCTGGAACTCTTCCATATTTTCATTAATGACTTGGATAATGGAGTGGAGAGTGTGGTTATAAAAGTTGCTGATGACACCAACCTAAGAGGGAGTGCAGACACTTTGGAGGACAGGATTAGAATCCAAGACAACATTGACGAATTAGAGAATTAGTCTAAAATTAACAAAATGAAATTCAATAAAGACAAGCGTGAAGTACTGCACTTAGGAAGGAAAAATCGAACACACAACTATGAAATGGAGAATAACTGGCTAGGTTTAGATTGCTAAAAAGAATCTGGGGTTATAGTGGATCACAAACTGAATATGAATCAACAATGTGATGCAGTTGTAAAAAAGGCTGATATTCTGGGGTGTATTGGGAGTGTCGTATGTAAAACGTGGGAGATAATTGTCCTGCTCTTCTCAGCCCTGGTGAGGCCTCACCTGGAGCACTGTCTCTAATTCTGGGAGCCACACTTTAGGAAAGATGTTGAAAAATTGGAGAGAGGCCAGCAACAAAAATAATAAAAGGTTTAGAAAAACTGATCTATGAGTAGGGCCCTACCAAATTCACAGTCCATTTTGGTCAATTTCACAGTCATAGGATTTAAAAAATCATAAATTTCATTATTTCATTATTTAAATCTGAAATTTCACAGTATTGTAATTGTAGGGTTCCTTACCCAAAAAGGCGTTGGGGCTGGGGGAGAAAAATCACAAGGTTATTGTGGTGGTGGTGGGTGGGGGCTGTTGAGGTACTGCTACCCTTTCTTCTGCACTGCTGCTGGTGGCAGCCTTGCCTTCAGAGCTGGGCCGCTGGAGAGCGGCGGCTGCTGGCGGGGAGCCCAGCTCTGAAGGCAGAGCCACTGCCAGCAGCAGCACAGAAGTAAGGGTGGCATGGTATGGGATTGCCTGCTGGCAGAGGCACTGCCTTCAGAGCTGGGCACCCGGCCAACAGCCGCCACTCTGGCCGCCCAGCTCTGAAGGCAGTGCAGAAGTAAGGATAGGAATACCGCAACCCCCCCTAAATTAACCTTGTGACTCCCCTGCAACTCCCTTTTGGGTCAGGACCCCCAATTTGAGAAACACTGGTTTCCCCCATGAAATCTGTATAGTATAGGGTAAACACACAAAAGACCATATTTCACAGGGGAAGACCAGATTTCACGGTCCATGATGTGTTTTTCATGGCCATGAATTTGGTAGGGCCCTATCTATGAGGAAAGGTTTAAAAAAACTGGGCAAGTTTAGTCTTGAGAAAAGAAGATTTGGCATGGGGGGAGGTGGAGACCTAATAATCTTCAAATACATGAGGGGCTGTTTATAAAGAGGATGATGATCAAATTGTTCTTCATGTCCATTGAAGGTAGGACAAGTAGTAATGGCCTTAATCTGAAGCAAGGGAGATTTAGGTTAAATATTAGGAAAATTCTTCTAACCATAACGGTAGTTAAATTCTGGAACAGGCTTCCAAGGGAATTTGTGGAATTCCCATCACTGGAGGTTTTTAAGACCAGGTTACCAGCAGTTCTCAAACTCTTGGTTGAGACTCCAAAGTGGGTCGCGACCCTGTTTTAATGGGGTCATCAGGGCTGGCATTAGACGCTGTGGCCGGGGACTAAAGCCAAAGTCTGAGCCCCGCCACTCAGGGCTAAAGCCGAAGCCTGAGGGCTTCAGCTCTAGGTGGCAGGCTCAGGTTACAGGCCCCTCCAACCTGAAGCCCTTGAGTTATTGCTTTGGACCCCCAGCCAGGGCCGTGGGGCTTGGATGGGCAGGCTCAGGCTTCAGTCCCCCACTCCTGGGGTCATGTAAGTAATTTTTTTTTTTTGTCAGAAGGGGATCGCAGTGCAATGAAGTTTGAGAACTCCTGGGTTAGACAAATATCTGTCAGGAATGGTCTAGGTTTACTTGGTCCTGCCTCAGTGCCGGGGACTGGACTTGATGGCTTTGAGCTCCCTCCCAGCCCTACATTTCTCTGATTCTATCGTAGACCCTGAAAGATCATGCCATGCTCTCCCATTTCTAGGATACAGGAGGCGAGAACAGCTTTGTCCAATGGAGGCAAACACAGAAAATGAGTGTGGACGCTGGATGGGAAAGAACTAATTTAAAAATCTCTCAATTTCAGCTTTTTCAGAGAAATAGTTATGTTACCTTCAGTTGTCCTAGTAAATCTGATTCTTCTACCATCAGCTTCCATAGGTGCTAAGGAGAAACCAGAACATGCTCAGCAGAACCCAGCACTCCAAACTCGGTGTTCTTAACTGAACCTTCTCAATCAGAACATTAGCTACCACACTCAGAAAACCATGATGATGAGCATGGTTAAAAAAAAAAAGTCTACATATAACTGAATCCATCCAAAACTAGGGCAGAATAAGAAGAGGGAGTATCCGTTTGCTGGCAGCCCATGTTAGTAATTAACGAACCCTCTAACTCACACCATCATGATTACTTTTGGCAGCAATCTTAAATATCAGTCAAATACAAGTAGCTATTATAAGAAACTGTAATGGAGTCAAACTCTGTTACCAAACCAACTCCATCCCCCCTCCTAGGAAATGCTTTATTTCAACTCACTTCCCTCAGGGGGATGGCTTGGGAACTAGCATTATTCCTCTGAGGTTCCCACTGATATGGGCTCTACTGACAAGTTTTATAATTAACAGACAAAACTTCATTAAAGTTGCTTCTTCGGGTGTTTTGGACTGTAACTCTCCTTGATATGTATATTTTAACTAAGTATTTAAAAGTATGGAAATGAAAAAATAAAGGAGGGTAGGTAAATGTTCAAATACTCACTTTTCATATAATCTGATAAACAGATATACAAGTACACCACCATAATGTACATTCAATAAACAAATATCCTCTAGCATTATCCTCTCTCAGTACAGTTTTAGAAGTCAAAAACCTTTAAAGTCTGTGGACACTAACTCCTTTTTTTCCCCTCCCACAGCAAATAAGCAATAGTTGTCCATTAATTTCCTTGTCTCACTAAAAATTGACACAACATACAGCTCAGGAGCCCTGTAAAGTCTCCAGCTCCACTGCCTGCTCCTGCCATGCCTGTTCACCTCATGAGCTCTAGAGAGAGTGTCCCACCTTCCCCAGAACGAACTCACTCTGCAGGTTCTGAGACACACCATCTTCTAGAATCAAGGAGCTCTCTAGGGGTTCATGCTTCTCTCCCTAGCTATCATTGGGATCTAGTCAGCATTCCTTCAAGCACATTCCCTCCCAAAAGATTTGGTCCATGTGGTGTTTCTATGCTGCAAAGGGAGAGGCATACGGTTCTAAAGTGTTTAAGCCCCTGGTAGGAGTTGTGGACCCAGGACCCCGATATGCTGGATTACCTCAGCAACTGTGCTCCGAATCCAGTCTACCACAGCCTCAAAGTCCACCAGACTAAAGAGTGGCTGCTGCTTGAGGCGGTGTAGCTCTGCAGCAAAAGTGTCTTCCTGGTTCTTCAAGATGGAGCCTACCCAGAAAAGGGAAGAGCATCTGGACTGAAGTAAAACAGTACAAAAAAAGCAAGATACTTTCCAGGTAAGCTACTAACAGACTGTTCAGCAGCCTTTGCCCAGTAAAGTTGTGTGTGTGGATTGCCTAGGAACATTTTGCCAGCCCTTCATGCTCAAAGTCGCTTACTCATTGGACAACAAATTACTTCTTACCTACAGCTCTAGGCCATCTAGTGAGTGGAACATTTCCAGAGAGCCAACAGAGTGGCTTGTCACAATAGCAAAGCATCTGTCACTCTGCAAGCAATGATGTTTCCTGCTAGTTCCATCCCAATCCAGGACTCAGATCAGATTTTTTGACCAACTAAGCTAAAAACCAAGCCCCTCTCTCTTACTGTCTTTGGCCTTGTCTACACAAGAATACTGAATGAAGCGCATCCTCACTAGTCACCCTCACCTGGTCTAAGGTTTGCCTTTGTGTCTACATTGCGCACCCCCGCCCCCCATAACTGGATGCAGGCTCATCTTGGCCGGCTCAGCAGTGACAACTTAGTTTGTTGGTTGCAAGTCCCAGTCTGTTTCTACCTCCACACCATGCCCCCTTTGGGAATGGCCCCCCACAGAATCTCTCCTACCCAGGAATGGACTCTGATCCTACTACCCCTTCTCCCCGACCCATGCTCTCTCACGTGTGCCCTGCCCCACCAATAATAAACCCTCCTGCTTCAGCTGTGCCATACCTCAGCTGGCGAGACACTGATGGTTCACCAGTTAGTATTCACTCTGACAAACAGCAGGTGGAACATCAGAGCAGGAATTCCAGCTGGTGATCCATGGATGGACTGCGGGATGGGGTTGAGAGGTGGTAGCTGCTCTCCTCACCACCCTCAGCTACCAGCTCCATGCCACCTCTTACTGCGCCTGCTAGTGGCAGACACCCTTGTGCTGGCAAACCAGTGTGTGCCTCAGCTGACTCACTGGCTGAGGCATAAGCGAGGGAGATACCGTGAAGGGGTGTGGCAGTGTACACTCCCAGTGGAATCGCCATGTAAAGACCTCTGAACCCAAGGTGGGAGGCTCTCCAGGATGCTTGATGAGGGTCCACTTCTGATGAAGAGGAAATATTAAGGGAGACTGAAGTGAGGTGGGGAGAGGAGGGGGAATTCAGGAAGTATGCCAGCAAAGGAGCTGTTGATTTTGATAGTGCACAGATTTTACTGCATCCACACAGTCAACTGTGCTACAGAGTTTCAGGGCTAAGTTGCACTAATTATTGCCTCCCCAACAATTGTCTGACAAACTTTTGCCTGTGGTCCTAATAGCTATGAAGTCATTTGTCTGGGGTGGGGGATGGACACACGACCACTGCTGTCCCTGTACTGGCATCTGCGCGTGACTCCAAAGCTGAGAGATCAGGGCTGAGTGAAAATGTGAATGGAGCTCTGTGGTAGGTCTCAGACGAAAGCATTCATCACATCAGCTCTGAGAGCTTGCCTCATCTGATGGAACGGGTTTCTACACCATAAGGAGCTAGAACAGCATTTATATCACTAACAAGACTTGATACTGATAGTTGCTCTAAGCCTCTTTATAGCCAACTTGTGCCATGTTGCTTCTGCTGGAAAGTTGTGAGATATGGGGTGGGGTCGGGGGAAGACTAGGATACTGGATGAGATAGAATTTGGGCATCCTTCTGGCAGGATCTTAGGTGTTGATATAGACAAGCTTTTCTCTATGAAACACTGAAGGGTGAGTCAGCCAGAAGTACCTGAATACACATTCTTGGCTGCTGTGATAACCACAACTTTAAGAGCTAAATGGGAGGGAGTAGAAACCTCCATAGCTTCAAAGCATGGCTTGTAAGTCCAAAGTAAGTGCTGGTTCTTGCACTGAAGGTGCGCCAACTATTTAAAACTCTTCTCAGATGCGTCCAGACAAACCAAAGATCATAGTATTGAGAGATGTATCATACAACTCTTTGGAAAGTATTCTCCGGTTAATCAAAATGAACAAAGACCATGGGGAAGCCAAGTTCTGGCAAGGAGCCAAGTAAACAAGCCAGACAGCTGTTTCCTACCTTTTCTGGTCAGGTTCACATTTTGATTCTCAAACATCTGTACTGATTCTCCCACAAAGAGGATTTTCTCAGCAACCCGCACAGGTATGTATGATGGTAACATTTCCACTCGCAGAGAAAACTGTTTCAGAGATGGTGCTAACATGTTCTCCTCCTCAATCAGGCGCTATCACAACCCCCAACGAGATGAATGGGGAAACAGCAGAAAACACAAGGCCAGGCAGAAGGAGGGATTGGGGGAACAAACAGAAAGAAAGGTGCCAGGGACGAAAAAACAAGAGAGAGGAAAACCAATGTAAATAAGGTGGCAAAAAGGCAAACCCACCCTACATTATTAAGATACAGGTAAGTCTAACTGATTCCAGTGGTGTTTTAGCCTGTTCCTAATCTATGCCAGCAGCCTCTCACCCCTTCAGTAATTTGTTTCCTTGAAAGCTGCATACGAAAGGCTTTTTGAAAATACAGTGTTATATTAACTGGTTCTCTTTTATCCAATATTCTGTTAACATATTCAGACATTCTGTAAAGTAGAAATGCATGATTTTCCTTAACAGGAGCAGTGGTACTTTGTCCAGCAGGAGAGTGAGTTTGTGGGGGGGGGGGGGGGGTGTGAGAAAACCTGGATTTGTGCTGGAAATGGCCCACCTTGATTTTCGTGCATGTTGTAAGGAGAGTGGTCACTTTGGATAGGCTATTACCAGCAGGAGAGTGAGTTTGTGTGTGTGGTTTTTGGAGGGGGGTGAGGGGGTGAGAGAACCTGGATTTCTGCAGGAAATGGCCCACCTTGATTATCATACACATTGTGAAAAGAGTGGTCACTTTGGATGGGCTATTACCAGCAAGAGAGTGAGTTTGTCTGTGGGGGGGCGGAGGGTGAGAAAACCTGGATTTGTGCTGGAAATGGCCCATCTTGATGATCACTTTAGATAAGCTATTACCAGCAGGAGAGTGGGGCGGGAGGAGGTATTGTTTCATGGTGTCTGTGTATATAATAATGATATTCTGCAATTTCCACAGTATGCATCCGATGAAGTGAGCTGTAGCTCACGAAAGCTCATGCTCAAATAAATTGGTTAGTCTCTAAGGTGCCACAAGTACTCCTTTTCTTTTTGCGAATACAGACTAACACGGCTGTTACTCTGAAATTTGTCCTTATGTTAATCTAGATATTTCATAACTCTCTAATCAGTATTTCAACCAGTTGTCTTGGTACTGATGAATAAGGTTCATTGGTCCATAATCCAAGGATCACCTCAGTACCATTTCTAAAGAGCTGAATTGCTACTCTCTCTGGTTCTCCAATTTAATAGTGGATTTCAGGAAGTATTTGCATATTTTTGTTAACAGTTCAGCCACTTTGTTCTCAAGTCCCTCCAACACTCTTAGAGGAAGACTGCTCAGTCCTGCTGACTTGTTCTTAAT
The DNA here is from genome assembly GCF_015237465.2 of Chelonia mydas. Taxonomy (NCBI): domain Eukaryota; kingdom Metazoa; phylum Chordata; order Testudines; family Cheloniidae; genus Chelonia; species Chelonia mydas. The sequence goes on from NC_051250.2 coordinate 83,807,390, forward strand.
TTATCAGTTCATTCTAATATCTCCCTCCTCTGCTGACACTTCAGTCTGAGGGTGCCTCATAATCATAGAATATCAGGGTTGGAAGTGACCTCAGGAGGCCATCTAGTCCAACCCTCTGCTCAAAGCAGGAACAATCCCCAACTAAATCATCCCAGCCAGGGCTTTGTCAAGCCTGACCTTAAAAATATCTAAGGAAGGAGATTCCACCACTTCCCTAGGTAACGCATTCCAGAGTTTCACCACCCTCCTAGTGAAAAAGTTTTTCCTAATATCCAACCTAAATCTCCCCCACTGCAATTTGAGACCATTACTCCTTGTCCTGTCATCTGCTACCACTGAGAACAGTCTAGAGCCATCCTCTTTGGAACCCCCTTTCAGGTAGTTGAAAGCAGCTATCAAATCCCCCCTCATTCTTCTCTTCCGCAGACTAAATAATCCCAGTTCCTTCAGCCTCTCCTCATAACTCATGTGTTCCAGTCCCCTAATCATTTTTGTTGCCCTCCGCTGGACGTTTTCCAATTTTTCCACATCCTTCTTGTAGTGTGGGGCCCAAAACTGGACAGAGTACTCCAGATGAGGCCTCACCAATGTCGAATAGAGGGGAACGATCACATCCCTCCATCTGCTGGCAATGCCCCTACTTCTACATCCCAAAATGCCATTGGCCTTCTTGGCAACAAGGGCACACTGTTGACTCATATCCAGCTTCTCGTCCACTGTAACCCCTAGGTCCTTTTCTGCAGAACTGCTGCCGAGCCATTCGGTCCCTCGTCTGTAGCTGTGCATTGGGTTCTTCCGTCCTAAGTGCAGGACTCTGCACTTGTCCTTGTTGAACCTCATCAGATTTTTTTTGGCCCAATCCTCTAATTTGTCTAGGTCCCTCTGTATCCTATCCCTGACCTCCAGCGTATCTACCACTCCTCCTAGTTTAGTATCATCTGCAAACTTACTGAGGGTGCAATCCACACCATCCTCCAGATCATTTATGAAGATATTGAACAAAACCGGCCCGAGGACCGACCCTTGGGGCACTCCACTTGATAGCGGCTGCCAACTAGACATGGAGCCATTGATCACTACCAGTTGAGCCCGACGATCTAGCCAGCTTTCTATCCACCTTATAGTCCATTCATCCAGCCCATACTTCTTTAACTTGCTGGCAAGAATACTGTGGGAGACCGTGTCAAAAGCTTTGCTAAAGTCAAGGAACACCACATCCAATGCTTTCCCCTCATCCACAGAGCCAGTTATCTCGTCTTAGAAGGCAATTAGATTAGTCAGGCATGACTTGCCCTTGGTGAATCCATGCTGACTGTTCCTGATCACTTTCCTCTCCTCTAAGTGCTTCAGAATTGATTCCTTGAGGACCTGCTCCATGATTTTTCCAGGGACTGAGGTGAGGCTGACTGGCCTGTAGTTCCCGGGATCCTCCTCCTTCCCTTTTTTAAAGATGGGCACTACATTAGCCTTTTTCCAGTCGTCCGGGACCTCCCCCGATCGCCATGAGTTTTCAAAGATAATGGCCAATGGCTCTGCAGTCACATCCGCCAACTCCTTTAGCACTCTCGGATGCAGCGCATCCGGCCCCATGGACTTGTGCTCATCCAGCTTTTCTAAATAGTCCTGAACCACTTCTTTCTCCACAGAGGGCTGGTCACCTCCTCCTCATGCTGTGCTGCCCAGTGCAGTAGTCTGGGAACTGACCTTGTTCGTGAAGACAGAGGCAAAAAAAGCATTGAGTACATTAGCTTTTTCCACATCCTCTGTCACTTGGTTGCCTCCCTCATTCATTAATGATTTTCTTCTTGTTGCTAACATACCTGAAGAAACCCTTCTTGTTACTCTTAACATCTCTTGCCAGCTGCTACTCCAGGTGTGATTTGGCCTTCCTGATTTCACTCCTGCATGCCCGTGCAATATTTTTATACTTCTCCCTGGTCATTTGTCTAATCTTCCACTTCTTGTAAGCTTCTTTTTTGTATTTAAGAGCAGCAAGGATTTCACTGTTAAGCCAAACTGGTCACCTGCCATATTTACTGTTCTTTCTACACATCGGGATGGTTTCTCCCTGTAATCTCCATAAGGATTCTTTAAAATACGGCCAGCTCTCCTGGACTCCTTTCCCCCTCATGTTATTCTCCCAGGGGATCCTGCCCATCAGTTCCCTGAGGTTGTCAAAGTCTGCTTTTCTGAAGTCGAGGGTCCATATTCTGCTGCTCTCCTTTCTTCCCTGTGTCAGGATCCTGAACTCGACCATTTCATGGTCACTGCCTCCCAGGTTCCCATCCACTTTTGCTTCCCCTACTAATTCTTCCCAGTTTGTCAGCAGGTCAAGAAGAGCTCTGCCCCTAGTTGGTTCCTCCAGCAATTGCACCAGGAAATTGTCCCCTACACTTTCCAAAAACTTCCTGGATTGTCTGTGCACCGCTGTATTGCTCTCCCAGCAGATATCAGGGTGATTGAAGTTTCCCATGAGAACCAGGACCTGCGATCTAGTAACTTCTGTGAGTTGCTGGAAGAAAGCCTCGTCCACCTCATCCCCCTGGTCCGGTGGTCTATAGCAGACTCCCACCACAACATCACCCTTGTTGCTCACACTTCTAACCTTAATCCAGAGACTCTCAGGTTTTTCTGCAGTTTCATACCGGAGCTCTGAGCAGTCATACAGTTCTCTTACATACAATGCAACTCCCCCACCTTTTCTGCCCTGCCTGTCCTTCCTGTACAGTTTATATCCATCCATGACAGTACTCCAGTCATGTGAGTTATCCCACCAAGTCTCTGTTATTCCAATCACATCATAATTCCTTGACTGTGCCAGGACTTCCAGTTCTCCCTGCTTGTTTCCCAGGCTTTGTGCATTTGTGTACAGGCACTTGAGATAACTCGCTGATTATCCCGCTTTCTCAGTATGAAGCAGGAGTCCTCCCCCCTTGCGCTTTCCTCCCTGTATCCCACTTCCCCACTTACCTCAGGGCTTTGGTCTCCTTCCCCTGGTGAACCTAGTTTAAAGCCCTCCTCACTAGGTTAGCCAGCCTGCTTGCGAAGATGCTCTTCCCTCTCTTCATTAGGTGGAGCCCATCTCTGCCTAGCACGCCTCCTTCTTGGAACACCATCCCATGGTCAAAGAATCCAAAGCCTTCTCTCCAACACCACCTGCATAGCCATTCGTTGAGTTCCACAATTCGATGGTCTCTACCCAGGCCTTTTCCTTCCATGGGGAGGATGGACGAGAACACCACTTGCGCTTCAAACTCCTTTATCCTTCTTCCCAGAGCCACATAGTCTGCAGTGATCCACTCAAGGTCATTTTTGGCAGTATCATTGGTGCCCACATGGAGAAGCACGAAGGGGTAGCGATCCGAGGTCTTGATGAGTCTCGGCAGTCTCTCGTCTCTCTCATCGTGAATCCTAGCTCCTGGCAAGCAGCAGACTTCTCGGTTTTCCCGGTCGGAGTGGCAGATAGATGACTCAGTCTCCCCGAGGAGAGAGTCCCCGACAACCACCACCCGCCTCCGAGAGAAGGAAGGCCAGGATAAAAGAAGAATGGAAGACGTGTTGTGATCGGCGCAATCTATATGCGGGCTGATGGACCGATCGATTCAGGTGCAGGCTGATGTAGTATTGGTCCCAGGATATTAGAGAGACAAGGTGGGTGAAGTTAACTTTAACTGGACCAACTTCTGTTGGTGAGACAAGCTTTTGAACTTATACAGAGCCTTTCTTCAGGTCTAGGAAAGGTGCTAAAGTGTCACAGCTAAGTTTCCCAGACTTGAAGAATTCTGTATAGCTTAAAGTTGGTCCAATAAAAAATATTACCTCACCCACCTCCTCACTTTACTTGGTGTAATCTGATCCTTTCTAATGGCCTCACTAGAATTGAATCTCCCTTTTCTGAAGGATATCTTCTTAGTTTGAACCTCTTGGACTTAGCCATTTATCCATGCTAAACTTTTCTCCTTTTCTTACTTTCCTGCTTCCTTTCTTGTTTGATGTATGTGTGCCTTATGTGTGGCACAATCCTTAAAACATTCCAAATCCCTCACCTCTATGACCTCACCAGTCCTTTTTGCCTAGTTTGTAGCTGCATATTACAGTATCTCATTGATTTGTCATCCTACCATGGCTTATTAATGCCCGTTAAGTCATGGATCTTTCATTGAAGCAGAAAAAGACAGATTTCTGACTACATTCTCTAATGCTCTGAGAATGCAGGTTAAAACATGGCAATCTCACCAGATCCTGCAGCTCTCGCAGCTGTTTTCCTGTTAATCCCCCAATTCCCAGGTCATCGTCCTCTTCTTCAGGCTGGGCAGGGACATTCCCAGAAGATGGGCCCTGTTTAACAAAGAACTCTTCATGTTGATCTAGGAGCAGTCCATGCAGCATCCAGGCAGAGAGCTGCTTATACATGACTCCATGACACACAGCCAGGATCCTGGGGACCAAGCATAATGGAAAGTGAAAGAAGGCAGTGTATATAACAATCAGAACGAAATACACACCACGCATGCTGCCTCATACTGAGAAACAGGGGCGATCAGCAGGTTACCTCAAGTGCCTATATACAAATGCACAAAGCCTGGGAAACAAGCAGGGAGAATTGGAAGTCCTGGCACAGTCAAGGAATTATGATGTGATTGGAATAACAGAGACTTGGTGGGATAACTCACATGAATGGAGTACTATCATGGATGGATATAAGCTGTTCAAGAAGGGCAGAAAAGGTGGGGGAGTTGCACTGTATGTAAGAGCAGTATGACTGCTCAGAGCTCAAGTATGAAACTGCAGAAAAACCTGAGAGTCTCTGGATTAAGTTTAGAAGTGTGAGCAACAAGGGTGATGTCGTGGTGGGAGTCGACTATAGACCACCGGACCAGGGGGACGAGGTGGACCAGGCTTTCTTCTGGCAACTCGCAGAAGTTACTAGATCGCAGGCCCTGGTTCTCATGGGAGATTTCAATCACCCTGATATCTGCTGGGAGAGCAATACAGCGGTGCACAGGCAATCCAGGAAGTTTTTGGAAAATGTAGGGGACAATTTCCTGGTGCAAGTGCTGGAGGAACCAATTAGTGGCAGAGTTCTTCTTGACCTGCTGCTCACAAACTCGGAAGAATGAGTAGGGGAAGCAAAAGTGGATGGGAAACTGGGAGGCAGTGACCATGAAATGGTCGAGTTCAGGATCCTAACACAAGGAAGAAAGGAGAGCAGCAGAATACAGACCCTGGACTTCAGAAAAGCAGACTGACTCCCTCAGGGAACTGATGGGCAAGATCCCCTGGGAGAACAACATGAGGGGGAAAGGAGTCCAGGAGAGCTGGCTGTATTTTAAAGAATCCTTATTGAGGTTACAGGGACAAACCATCCCAATGTGTAGAAAGAATAGTAAATATGGCAGGCGACCAGCTTGGCTTAACAGTGAAATCCTTGCTGCTCTTAAATACAAAAAAGAAGCTTACAAGAAGTGGAAGATTGGACAAATGACCAGGGATGAGTATAAAAATATTGCTCGGGCTTGCAGGAGTGAAATCAGGAAGGCCAAATCACACCTGGAGTTGCAGCTAGCAAGAGATGTTGAGAGTAACAAGAAGGGTTTCTTCCGGTATGTTAGCAACAAGAAGAAAGTCAAGGAAAGTGTGGGCCCCTTACTGAATGAGGGAGGCAACCGAGTGACAGAGGATGTGGAAAAAGCTAATGTACTCAATGCTTTTTTTGCCTCTGTCTTCACGAACAAGGTCAGCTCCCAGACTACTGCACTGGGCAGCACAGCATGAGGAGGAGGTGACCAGCCCTCTGTGGAGAAAGAAGTGGTTCGGGACTATTTAGAAAAACTGGACGAGCACAGGTCCATGGGGCCGGATGCGTTGCATCCGAGAGTGCTAAAGGAGTTGGCGGATGTGATTGCAGAGCCATTGGCCATTATCTTTGAAAACTCATGGTGATCAGGGAAGGTCCCGGACGACTGGAAACAGGCTAATGTAGTGCCCATCTTTAAAAAAGGGAAGGAGGAGGATCCCGGGAACTACAGGCCAGTCAGCCTCACCTCAGTCCCTGGAAAAATCATGGAGCAGGTCCTCAAGGAATCAATTCTGAAGCACTTAGAGGAGAGGAAAGCGATCAGGAACAGTCAGCATGGATTCACCAAGGGCAAGTCATGCCTGACTAATCTAATTGCCTTCTATGACGAGATAACTGGCTCTGTGGATGAAGGGAAAGTGGTGGACGTGTTGTTCCTTGACTTTAGCAAAGCTTTTGACACGGTCTCCCACAGTATTCTTGCCAGCAAGTTAAAGTAGTATGGGCTGGATGAATGGACTATAAGGTGGATAGAAAGCTGGCTAGATCGTCGGGCTCAACGGGTAGTGATCAATGGCTCCATGTCTAGATGGCAGCCACTATCAAGTGGAGTGCCCCAGGGGTCGGTCCTCAGGCCGGTTTTGTTCAATATCTTCATAAATGATCTGGAGGATGGTGTGGATTGCACCCTCAGCAAGTTTGCAGATGACACTAAACTGGGAGTAGTGGTAGATACGCTGGAGGGTAGGGATAGGATACAGAGGGACCTAGACAAATTAGAGGATTGGGCCAAAAAAAATCTGATGAGGTTCAACAAGGACAAGTGCAGAGTCCTCCACTTAGGACGGAAGAATCCAATGCACCGCCACAGACTAGGGACCGAATGGCTCGGCAGCAGTTCTGCAGAAAAGGACCTAGGGGTTACAGTGGACGAGAAGCTGGATATGAGTCAACAGTGTGCCCTTGTTGCCAAGAAGGCCAATGGCATTTTGGGATGTATAAGTAGGGGCATATCCAGCAGATGGAGGGACGTGATCGTTCCCCTCTATTCGACATTGGTGAGGCCTCATCTGGAGTACTGTGTCCAGTTTTGGGCCCCACACTACAAGAAGGATGTGGAAAAATTGGAAAGAGTCCAGCGGAGGGCAACAAAAATGATTAGGGGACTGGAACACATGACTTATGAGGAGAGGCTGAGGGAACTGGGGATGTTTAGTCTTCAGAAGAGAAGAATGAGGGGGGATTTGATAGCTGCATTCAACTACCTGAAAGGGGGTTCCAAAGAGGATGGCTCTAGACTGTTCTCAGTGGTAGCAGATGACAGAACAAGGAGTAATGGTCTCAAGTTGCAGTGGGGGAGATTTAGGTTGGATATTAGGAAAAACTTTTTCACTATGAGGGTGGTGAAACACTGGAATGCATTACCTAGGGAGGTGTTGGAATCTCCTTCCCTAGATGTTTTTAAGGTCAAGCTTGACAAAGCCCTCGCTGGGATGATTTAGTTAGGGATCGGTCCTGCTTTGAGCAGGGGGTTGGACTAGATGACCTCCTGAGGTCCCTTCCAACCCTGATATTCTATGATTCTAAGGTGGTCAGTCAGCATGGTGAGAGCTGAAGTGCTAACAAGTGAAATTTGCTCATGGAGGAAAGTGGGAGGCCTTGAGTGTGCCATTAAAGTACAGTTTGTTTACCTCCCTCACACGAAGTAGGATCAAACTGCTCCTACTCACTTAGCTGCCATCTTAGCAGCTCCATGATCTGCATCTGGAAAGTCAGTGCCCTAATTTCCTCCTCCAAGGGAACCCATTTCTAGTAATATTCAACCAATCAAATCACCCCATATCTGAATCTCCAATCTTATGTTCCAGGGGGTCGGCTGACACAATGGAACTTCTTCCATTGCAACTTCACACAAATTGCATTAGGTAAGGGGAAAAGTGCGGGGGTGGGAGACAGACTTACAAAGCCATCCCTAAGCCAGTCATAACTTTCCCTCATTGTCAGTCTCAGCAGAAAGGCCAGGGAGAGTAAACTCCCATCTACCGTAGGAAATGCCTCACAAGCTCAGGAGTGAGATTACTGGCAGTTCAGTGTGTGAAGGAAGCTTGTACTGCAGCTGTCTATGGTGTACTTATCCTATACATAAACAGAGGACTTGAGCCTTCAGGGCTGTCAGCTTAGCATTCCACTCCTGCCTTTCAGATTGCACAGGGCTCTTGTTAGACATATCTCTATTTGTCATAGCTAAAGAGAGAAGATATTTTGGCACTAACTTCAGCTGTTACAAGAGCATAATAGCCAAGCAGTAGTATTAGTGAATCTCCTTACTTTTCCAGTGCACTACGCACAGGGGGCAGCCCCCCACAGCTGTGTTTATGGACAGTCTCCAGGAGTTGACAGCCATGAATCTGCAGAAGAAACAAAATGGTCAAACTGGATTTGCAGTGAGAAATCTTCCCTTGATTCTGTACCGAAGTTTCAGATGTTCAAATGCTACACTTACGGCTGAATGTACAAAGAAGGCTTTGCAATGACAAGGGAAATGGTGCATGGGTCTCAGTAAGAACTGGAAGGTAGGGGAAATATGGATAGTAATTCCATGCTCAAATAATAAGAATATAGCAGTAGAGATATGTTACCGACCACCTGACCGGGATGGTGATAGTGACTGTGAAATGCTCAGGGAGATGAGAGAGGCTATTAAAATAAAAAAATAATAGGGGATTTCAACTATCCCCATATTGACTGGGTACAGGTCACCTCAAGATGCGATGCAGAGATAAAGTTTCTTGACACCTTAAATGACTGCTTCTTGGAGCAACTAGTCCTGGAACCCACCAGAGGAGAGGCAATTCTTGATTTAGTCCTAAGTGGAGCACAGGATCAGGTCCAAGAGGTGAATATAGATGGACCGCTTGGTAATAGTGACCATAATATAATTAACATCCCTGTAGTGGGGAAAACACCACAGCAGCCCAACACTGTAGCATTTAATTTCAGAAAGGGGAACTACATAAAAATGAGGTTAGCTAAACAGAAATTAAAAGGTACAGCACCAGAAGTAAAATCCCTGCAATCTGCATGGAAACTTTTTAAAGACACCATAATAGAGGCTCAACTTAAACGTATTCCCCAAATTAAAAAACATAGTAAGAGAACCAAAAAAGGGCCACCATGGCTAAACAACAAAGTAAGAGAAGCAGTTAGAGGCAAAAAAGCATCCTTTAAAACATGGAAGTTAAATCCTAGAGAGGAAAATAGAATGGAGCATAAACTCTGGCAAATGAAATGTAAAAATATTATTAGGAAGGCCAAGAAAGAATTTGAACAACAGCTAGCCAAAGACTTAAAAAGTAATAGCAAAAATATGTTTAAAATACATCAGAAATAGGAAGCCTGCTAAACAACCAGTGGGGCCACTGGATGATCGAGATGCTAAAGGAGCACTCAAGGACGATAAGCCCATTGCGGAGAAATTAAATGAATTCTTTGCGTCGGTCTTCACGGTTGAGGATGTGAGGGAGATTCCCAAACCTGAGCCATTATTTTTAAATGGACAAATCTGAGGAACTGTCCCACATTGAGATGTCATTAGAGGAGGTTTTGGAACAAATTGATAAACTAAACAGTAATATGTCACCAGGACCAGATGGTATTCACCCAAAAGTTCTGAAGGAACTCGGATGTGAAATTGCAGGACTACTAACTGTAGTCTGTAACCTGTTATTTAAATCAGCTTCTGTACCAAATGACTGGAGGATAGCTAATATATCACAAATTTTTTAAAAGGGCTCCAGAGGTGACCCTGGCAATTACAGGCCGGTAAGCCTGACTTCAGTACCAGGCAAACTGGTTGAAACTATACTAAAAAACAAAATTGTCAGACACATAGATTAACATAATTTGTGGGGGAAGAGTCAACATGGTTTTTGTAAAGGGAAATACTGCCTCACCAATCTACTAGAATTCTTTGGGGGGGTCAAAAAGCATGTGGACAAGTGGATATAGTGTATTTAGATTTTCAGAAAGCCTTTGACAAGGTCCCCCACCAAAGGCTCTTAAGCAAAGTAAGCTGTCATGGGATAAGAGGGAAGGTCCTCTCATGGATCGGTAATTGGTTAAAAGGAAACAAAGGATAGGAATAAATGGTCAGTTTTCAGAATGGAGAGAGGTAAATAATGGTATCCCCCCAGGGATCTGTACTGGGCCAAGTCCTATTCAACATATTTATAAATGATCTGGAAAAAGGGGTAAACAGCAAGATGGCAAAACTTGCAGATTATACAAAACTACTCAAGATAGTTAAGTCCCAGGCAGACTGCGAAAAGTTACACAAAAGGATCTCTCAAAACTGGGTGACTGGGCAACAAAATGGCAGATGAAATTCAGTGTTGATAAATGCAAAATAATGCACACTGGAAAATATAATCCCAACTATGCATATAAAATGATGGGGTCTAAATTAGCTCAAAGAAGAGATCTTGGAGTCATTGTAGATAGTTCTCTGAAAACATCCACTCAATGTGCAGCAGCAGGCAAAAAAGTAAACAGAATGCTGGGAATAATTAAGAAAGGGATAGATAAGAAGACAGAAAATATCATATTGCCTCTATATAAAACCATGGTACACCTACATCTTGAATACGGCGTGCAGATGTGGTTGCCCCATCTCAAAAAAGCTATATTGGAATTGGAAAAGGTTCAGAAAAGGACAACAAAAATCATTAAGGGAATGGAACAGCTGCCATATGAGGAGAGATTAATAAATTTGGGAGTTTTCAGCTTGGAAAAGAGATGACTAAGGGGGGGATATGACTGAGGTCTATAAAATCATGACTGGTGAGGAGAAAGTAAATAAGGACATGTTATTTACTCCTTCTCATAACACGAGGACAAGGGGGTCACCAAATGAAATTAATAGGCAGCAACAAAAGGAAGTATTTTTTCACACAATGCACAATCAACCTGTGGAACTCCTTGCCAGAGGATGTTGTGAAGGCCAAGACCATAACAGGGTTCAAAAAAGAACTAGATAATTTCATGGAGGATAGGTCCATCAATGGCCATTAGCCAGGATGGGCAGGGATGGTGTCCCTAGCTTCTGTTTGCTAGAAGCTCAGAATGAGCGACAGGGGGATGGATCACTGGATGATTACCTGTTCTGTTCATTCCCTCTGGGGCACCTGGCACTGCCTACTGTCCGAGGACAGGATACTGGGCTAGATGGACCCTTGGTCTGATCCAGTATGGGCATTCGTATGTTCTTATATACCCTCCTCCCACACCCCACATAAGGGCCCAGCAGACTTGTGGACTCCAACACACAAGTTCTCCCATAACCACCTGTTACTGGCTAGAGGACAGTTTAATTTCATGTATTGTGAAGTCAGAAATCCTGCTTTTCCTGCCTTGTCTTTTGGATTTATAAGACTCAAGAAAAAGAAATCCCAGTCACCAACACACAGTAAAGGTGGAAAATGTGCTCCATACTTTTCTACTGTGAATTAAATGTGATCCAAGACAAAGACTCTGTGCAGTCCCACCCCCAAAACTCATCTGCTTCCATCCTTGCTCCAAACCTTTCCCTCTGTTTCTCCATTCAAACCTGTCTCAGAATCTCTTTCCCCAACCACAGAAATGCACAACCTTCCATTCCCACCAGCTCCAATTACAGTCTTACCAGCTCACTCCCTCCCCCACAAATCTGTAAATTACCAAAGGGAAAATAAGGGAATTTGATATCAGTGCACAAGCTTCATGCTGCTGGGCTACCTCCACCATACAATTTTTCTGCCTTAGTCTCTCCATCTATTTATGTAAGTGACACCAAATGAGCAGTGTCCAAGATGCCTCACTGACATTAGTGAAAAACCAATCCATAGCCTGTAAATAGATAATCTGCTCCATACACAGGGAGCACATATGGATGGTTCTGACCAAGCCAGCGCTTCATTCTTGCTGATCCTCAAAAACCTTCCCTGGCCTGAACCATGCAGTCTTCAGGAGGAAGATACAAACTCTGAAAGGAAAAGCAAATGTTTCCTGAGGAGCCCCATCTACCTATCTCCGACAAGCTCTATCAAACATCTGGTGTCACTTACACCATCATGCAATTTTAACTTAAGAGAATGGATGGGAACAACAGATTCTGCTACAGAGAAACCTGCTCCTAGTCACTGTACCTTCTGGGTCTTGATCTGCTCCACCACAACCATCACCGAGGGGAAGAGGAGTTGGAACTGCAAAGCAAGGACCAACATGTAAAAATAGGGTCCTAAGTAGCGATATGTAGGGATGGGGCATTTAGGGGCTAGTATGGACAGCAGCTGGTTGTGGTAGTTTATCAGTCTATCACCTCACTGGCCCCACTTAGTGTTCTGGATGTCCCTGGAAGAGAGACCATGGCTTCTGCAGAGATGAGATGACATTAATACAACTTTAAGTGTATTTAAGTGCTCGGAATTTAAGTGTACAAACGTCAGAAATTAAAGTTTTAGTAACAATGGTAGCTCTGCAACACTGCACATGCTGTATATACCAGTAGTAAGATGACAACAAATGGAACATACCTGATCCAGGGAGTAGTTAATGTGGGAGATGGAGAGGTGAGGGTCAGCCAGGAACTGCAACAACAACAGAAAAGTTAGTAAAAACCAAAATAAGCCTCTAATCTATAGCACTAAACCTTGGTGGAAAAAGGTAAAGAGCAGAACTGTACCCTCAAAAGTCCCAATAACTTTAGCTCACATAGATCTTTTCACAGAGACTTTTGAATCATATCCCCCTTCAGGCTGCTACTTTGATAAGAGTGAGCAGCCCATGCAATCACTGGGCATTGACTCAAAGTGAATCTACCCAAGAGATGGTGTGACACCTACCAACTTGGCTGACACACCATAGATTTAACCACGGACCTTCAGAGCTTGACCTAGAGAATGAGGATCTGAATCTGAGGACTGTGACACTTGCATTCTCTATGGATGACAGAGTGGATCAGACACAGAGGGGGACATGTAGCACACTGACCAGTGGGTTATAGTGGAACCTCACAGCAGCAATTTGGAAGACACCCCTGCACAGTATTTCAGCTCATAACATTGAATAGAGCACAGCTTCTTCCTCCAATTTTCTCTCCCTTACCTCCTGCTCCAGGTCAAGCAATGCCTGTCGATAGGGCTGCAGCACTGAATCAAGCCCTGTACAGAAGGCCCGCAAGTAAATCCCATGTAACCCACACTGGTTCTGCTGCGAAGGGTGATGATCCTAAAATCAAACAGTAAGTTTTGAATTAGCCCCAGTACACTGGTGAGTGGACTGGGGACTAAGACCCAGATCCCTGAGATATTTAGGCACTTAGCTCCCATTGAGTTCAACCTTCAGCACCTAAATATCTTTGAGGAGCTAGGCCTAAGTGACTCAGTGATAGATGTGTTCACCACTAAGTCACCAGTTTAAACATAGTGAAGCCCATCTTAAACAACCACTGGAAGTACCAATAAAATCAGCTGTTAATCAGAGGTGGGTCAGCTGGCAAAGATGGAGCAGAATTGTATTCAGTCCCTTTGGATGTACAAGGAACTCCTGAGACAGAAGATTGCATAATACAGTGACCATTTGTACATTTCATTTTGTGCTGACATGAACTGTTCACAAGTGGATCTCAAACTACTTTGCAAACTATAACACAGCCTTGCCATCCCTGTGGGATAAGTGAGCATTATCCTTATTTTACAAATCCAGCCAGTCTGTTAGTAACAAGAAATCATTATAACCTATGTTAATGCTTTTTTTTTTAAACCAGAATAAAAGATTTGAGTCCAGTTTTGAATATGTAAGTATCCATATCATGCCAACATACATAGCCTCCTGCCTGTATCTATTTAAGGGTTTTCTATACAATCATCATGGTAGTATTTAAGCACCTATCAGATAAATTTAGGTTTGCACTGTAAAGCCAGTAGTGGATTCATGAGTCATTTGCTCTTCTCTCTTCCTTGCTGGAAAAGACTGCTTGGCATGCATATGTATGTTTCTCCCCCATCAGTCTACTCTTCCCTCTCTCCCCCTCCCAATTAATTTGGTTAAGGTGGGAAAGATGTGAGATTGTATTCTGGAAAGCAGTGTCTCTGAAAATTATGTGGAAGGTCATTGTAGATAACCAACTGCACACGACCTCCCTATGCAATGCTGTTGCAAAAAGGGCTAACAATACTGGGATGTATTAACACAGGAAGGAGGCACAGGAGTAGGGAGATAATATTACCTCTATACATGACATTGGTGAGCCCACTACTGCAGTAGAGTGTCCTGTTATGGTATCCACTTTAAAAAAGGACATGGTCTAGAAACCCTGGTTTACTATTAAAGGCTAGAGAGAAACTTGATATATGTAGCTTATCAAAGAGATATTTAAGAGACAACTCTACCAGTCTATAGTTACCTACACAGGGAGAAGGCAACTAATATTAGAGGGCTCTTTAAACTAGTTGACCAACTCATTACATGATCCAGTGGCTAGAAGCTGAAGTCAGCAAAGTTCAAAATGGAAAAGAAATGCAGCTTTTTAATGAAAGGGTAATTCACCACTGAAACAGATTACCAAGGGATGTGGTGGATTCTTCATCAGGGACTTTTAAAAAGATCTGATCTAGCTCAGTGCAGAAATCACTGGGTGAAATTCTATAATCCATGTTATGCGGTAATCAGATTAGAGACACAATGGTCTTTTCTGACTTTAACACACATGAATTCGTCGAAAAGGAGTATCTTGATGACCTGTCTATTGACATTAAGACCGCATGGACCATGAAGACCAAAATCTTTTCTTAGCATTGTAGGTAGTTTATCCAGTTCAAGACCGAGATACATTGGTAAAAGAAAATATGGAGGAAAGTTTGTACGACATTTTCTGGGCTGTACCTATTGTGCGGCTAAAGGACTGCAGCCTCCAAGACTGTCTGTCAGCTTTCTCCAGCAATTTTTTTTAGGACCTCAAAGGCTGAAATGGGACCCTGGTGTTTAGAATGAAGATGCAAGTTAATAAGCTTTAACTTTTATCAAGACAAAGTAATCCTACCCCTCTAATATCCTTTGTTCATTCCCTTTGTTCTGACATTTTCATTTCTACACCCTGGTTGTTTGTTCCATTGCGGTGAAGGCTTCAATGAGCACAGAGGGCCTCTAATTAGATTTCTGCAGCTCTATCCAAGTTTATGCTTGCAAGTCTTTTAATCCATTCCATTAAACAAGACTGAGCTGCTCCATGCAGACAGCATCAGGCTTTGGGAGCAGGCTAGGTTGATGCACAAATGCAGAGAGAAGCATGTTTAGTGACCTTGACTGAGGGGAAGAGAAAGTGTGCCTGAGAGGGACCTTACAGACCTCACAGTTCAACTGGTTATGGAAGAGTCACCCACTGCATAAGACAGAGAGCTACACGTCCCCCCACCTCATATCTCCAACACACTCATCCTGTGGTTTCACATCTTTGTTCTTTCTACTTCCCCATTCTAGACACTTCCAAATAAGTTATATAAACAGAGCAGTGTGGTATTTAAACCATAGGAGGAAGGAACTCATTTTTAAGATTACTACCTAAATGTGTTTTAATTGTTTTACTGAAATTTCATTACTCTGTATGTACAAGTCTAACATACAACTAGAGAGAGTGTTTCACAATGCTATTTTTAATGTGAACCTAACCTGGAAAGAGTAAACACATAGTGGCATAAATTTCAGAGTGGGAGCTATTCATAGAATATCAGGGTTGGAAGGGACCTCAGGAAGTCATCTAGTCCAACCCCCTGCTCAAAGCAGGACCAATCCCCAACTAAATCATCCCAGCCAGGGCTTTGTCAAGCCTGACCTTAAAAATATCTAAGGAAGGAGATTTCACCACCTCCCTAGGTAACACATTCCAGTGTTTCACCACCCACCTAGTGAAAAAGTTTTTCCTAATATCCAACCTAAACGTCCCCCACTGCAACTTGAGACCATTACTCCTTGTTCTGTCATCAGCTACCACTGAGAATAGTCTAGATCCATCCTCTTTGGAACCCCCTTTCAGGTAGTTGAAAGCAGCTATCAAATCCCCCCTCATTCTTCTCTTCCGCAGACTAAACAATCCCAGTTCCCTCCGCCTCTCCTCATAACTCATGTGTTCCAGTCCCCTAATCATTTTTGTTGCCCTCCGCTGGACTCTTTCCAATTTTTCCACATCCTTATTGTAGTGTGGGGCCCAAAACTGGACACAGTACTCCAGATGAGGCCTCACCAATGTCAAATAGAGGGGAATGATCACGTCCCTCCATCTGCTGGCAATGCCCCTACTTCTACATCCCAAAACGCCATTGGCCTTCTTGGCAACAAGGGCACACTGTTGACTCATATCCAGCTTCTTGTCCACTGTAACCCCTAGGTCCTTTTCTGCAGAACTGCTGCCGAGCCATTCGGTCCCTCGTCTGTAGCGGTGCATGGGGTTCTTCCGTCCTAAGTGGAGGACTCTGCACTTGTCTTTGTTGAACCTCATCAGATTTCTTTTGGCCCAATCCTCTAATTTGTCTAGGGCCCTCTGTATCCAATCCCTACCCTCCAGCATATCTACCTCTCCTCCCAGTTTAGTGGCATCTGCAAACTTGCTGAGGGTGCAATCCACGCCATCCTCCAGATCATTTATGAAGATATTGAACAAAACCGGCTCCAGGACCGACCCTTGGGGCACTCCACTTGATACCGGCTGCCAACTAGACATGGAGCCATTGATCACTACCCGTTGAGCCCGACAATCTAGCCAGCTTTCTATCCACCTTATAGTCCATTCCTCCAGCCCATACTTCTTTAACTTGCTGGCAAGAATACCGTGGGAGACCGTGTCAAAAGCTTTGCTAAAGTCAAGGAACAACACGTCCACCACTTTGCTTCTTACAGAAAGTAGTTCTATAGTTCAATAATGAGTTAAAAGTTGAGAAAGCTTTTTCCAGGGATAATCTGAAAGTCTTGTGGAGAGAAAGTAGTTTTGTCCTTTCTGAAGTCTATTTTTCATAGCAATATTATCCCATCCTGAGGCAGCTTAGTTAATACATTTTGCTTTGAAAAATTAGTTTAGCCATAAGTGTTTCTCTATCCTTTCATTTGTGGGGCTTAAGACCTAATTCAGCCCTGGCAAAAGCACCACCCACTGACTTCAAATGAGAGGCCAGATGCTCAGGGAAGTGCTGAAGTGGACTTTGTCTTTCTCACTGGGCAGATATTTCTGGAGACAGTGTGATAGGTTTGTTTATTGCACATTAGCAAACTGAAGGACTATTTTCTAGTAGGATAACAACTTAATAAGCCTCTGGGGTAGGCCTCATTTTATACGCAGTAATCAATATATGATGGAGTTTAATTACAGGCACATCCTAGGGTGACCAGACATCCCGATTTTATCAGGACAGTCCCAATTTTAGGGGACTTGTCCCGCATCCCAACCTTACATCAGTCGGGATGCCCTTTGTCCCAATAGCGGGACCGTCCGGACCACAGCTGCGGTGCCGCCGCTCACCGCTTCCTGGGGCAGCTCCCGGCACCTGCCCACCGGCAGGAGCGCCACGTGCTGCAGGGGTGGGGCTTGTAGGCACTGGGAGCAGGCAGAGAGCCCTCTGCCCTGAGCCGACCTGCGACCCTAGGAGCCAGAGGGACCTGCCTGCCGGATGCTTCCCGGGACGGGAGCCGCCCCAGGTAAACACCACTGGGACTCCCCACCTCACCCCCCAGCAGGTTCCTCTGGCTCCTAGGGTGGGGGGGCTCTGCGTGCTGCCGGTGCCTGCAAGCCCTGCTCCGCAGCTCCAGCAGCTCCCATTGGCGCTTTTTTCAGCCAACGGGAGCCACGGAGCTCGTGCTTGTGGCGGGAGCAGCACGTGGTGAGTCTGGAGACCTCCCTCGCCACTCTCACCCTAGGAGTCAGAGACCTCCCAGCAGGGCTGGTGAGTGCAGCCAGGGAAGGGGGCAGGTTGTGATGGTGAGTGTCTGGGAGATGTGGGTGTGGGGGGGGTGTTGGGCTGTGAGGGCGCGGAGGGCGCTGGGCAGTGAGGGAAGTTTGTGTGTTTCGGGGTGCTAGGCATTGGTGGCCTATTGGGGGGTGCTGGGCAGTGCGGGAGATCTGTGTGTGTCAGGGCACTGGGGGTCTGTGTGGGGCATTGTGTAGTTGTGGTGGTGGGGCTGTGGGGAAGGGCACTGGGAGGGAGGGGAAATCTGTGTCTATTGGGAAACTAGCAAGTCGGGGGTTCTGTGTGGGGTGCTGGGCAGCTGTGGTGGGGCCACGGGCAGGGGGGCGCTGGGCGGGGTGTGTGTGTGCGCCGCACTGTGCGTTTGTGGTGGAAGGGCTGTAGGGGGGCTCTGGGCATAGTGGATCCAGGGGCGCTGGGCAGGGGAGCTGTGTGGCGCAGGGCGGCCCACCCCCAACAGGACGGGGCAGGCTGGTAGCACAGGGCCAGGTGGCCAGCGTGCTCTGGCTCGGGTCGCGTTTGTCTCTTCCCCCCGCCCACTGTGCCCCGATAGTTCACACTCGCGATCTGGTCACCCTCGCACACCAGACCGGTGTGAGAGAGGCAGGGGCCGCCCCCCCAGCGCAGGGAGCTGCGTCCGGACTCCCCCGAGGGCTCGGGATGGAGAAGGAGCGCGGCCTTCCCGGGGGGTCCCGGAGAGGAAGGGGGAACTCAGCGCCCCGGCCGCTCCCACCTGCTGCTGCACGTGGCCCGGGTACTGCTCGATGAACTCGGTGAAGCGAATGTAGTCGGAGCCGAGGCGGCAGAGCCGGTTCAGGACGCTGCTCTCGCTGGGGTGCAGGAACGGCAGCTCCTGGGACACCTGCGGGGAAGCGAAGCCGGGTGAGCGCAGGGCCCGAGCGGGCGGGACGGGGGGCGGCCGGTCCGTGGTACCTGGAGGCCGCTCCTCTTGCTCCAGGTGAACGCGGCCCCGGGGTACCCGCTCAGCGCCAAGAGCAGCTCGTGAATCATCCTGGGAGCTGGGACCGGCGGCCGACGCCTGCCACGCGCCCAGCGAGCTCCGCAAAGCCCCCTGGGAAGCGTAGTCCCGCTCCTCTCCAGATCGAAGGGGAAGGCTGCGCCCGCAAAGGCCACTGGGAAGCGTAGTCCCGCTCCTCTCCCAGATCGAAGGGGAAGGCTGCTCCCGCAAAGCCCCCTGGGAAGCGTAGTCCCGCTCCTCTCCCAGATCGAAGGGGAAGGCTGCTCCCGCAAAGCCCCCTGGGAAGCGTAGTCCCGCTCCTCTCCCAGATCGAAGGGGAAGGCTGCTCCCGCAAAGGCCACTGGGAAGCGTAGTCCCGCTCCTCTCCCAGATCGAAGGGGAAGGCCCTCCCGCAAAGCCCCCTGGGAAATGTAGTTCCCGACCGAGGCTCGTGGGAGGCAGCCGCTCAGCTCGCGCTCGCCCTTCGAAGGACCCCGGCCTGTGGGCGATCTCCACAGTGACAGAGCCTGTGTGGGGACTGTCCTGACCGCCTCCATGGCCCCGCGCCGGCGAGAGGATCCCGCTGGGGGAAAGGGCTGTTTTTTACTCGGCGTGGGAAGCGATTTGCTGGAACTCCAGAGAAATCTGCCCTTCCTGCAGCCAGGAAGCTGCAGCTCCCGAGGAGAACCAGTGTGGCCAACTCCTGAGATTTTGTCACAAGTCTTGTCATATTTGGGGCGGTTCTTAAAGCCCCAGCTGCTGGCATTGAAGAGTGTGTGAGTATCTCAGCTTTCATTTAAGAAAAACATTCTAGCCCTCCTGGTTGCAAGAAAAGCTTCAAAATGTGAAGCAGGTGCCCCCAGCAGCCCAGAAACCAGAAGGCAAATAAAACACACACCAAATTTATTATTTTTAAAAAATCATTGTTTTTAAAATCTCATCATTTTGGGGGGGTTGACTCAAGAGCTTTGAATGGCTGGGTTTAATCATAGAATCACAGAATCATAGAATATCAGGGTTGGAAGGGACCTCAGGAGGTTGTTGCAGGCACCCAGTGCCGAGAGGCTAAACAACAGCTGGAGTTGGTTTGCTACCCGGTGAGCTACACCCAATAATCACAACGGGGTGGAGACTCAGAAAAGTTTATTTGCAGCTGCAAAAAGGTACAGGGAGAATAGAATCTCACACCCAGAGCAGGAAGTTACACAGGCTTTTATACATCCTTTTTTCCAGCATACTTATCCAATAGCAAGCTGCCCTAAGTATCCATATAGCCAGCCAATCCAGTTCCCAGCTAGTTCCCTTGTTCTCTGTATCATTTGTTAAACCATACATAAAGCTGCTTTATTCAGCATTGTTCTTCCATATCTGCCCTGTTTGGCCTTGCTTAGTTTCAGGCAGTCTGACTCTGCAACATATTGTTGCAGATCCTCAGCATAACTGCTGTGAGTGCCTCCAGGCGGGGGGGCCAAGGACACCTGGGCCAAGTGCGAGGGGGCTTCATCGACACTCGTGGTCTTCCATCCCCTTGAGTTACCTAGTGGCCATGCCCCAGTGTCCCCAACAAGGTCATCTAGTCCAACCCCCTGCTCAAAGCAGGACCAATCCCCAACTAAATCATCCCAGCCAGGGCTTTGTCAAGCCTGACCTTAAAAACTGCTAAGGAAGGAGATTCCACCACCTCCCTAGGTAACACATTCCAGTGTTTCACCACCCTCCTAGTGAAAAAGTCTTTCCTAATATCCAACCTAAACCTCCCCCACTGCAACTTCAGACCATTACTCCTTGTTCTGTCATCTGCTACCACTGAGAACAGTCTAGATCCATCCTCTTTGGAACCCCCTTTCAGGTAGTTGAAAGCAGCTATCAAATCCCCCCTCATTCTTCTCTTCTGCAGACTAAACAATCCCAGTTCCCTCAGC
This sequence comes from Chelonia mydas, assembly GCF_015237465.2. Taxonomy (NCBI): domain Eukaryota; kingdom Metazoa; phylum Chordata; order Testudines; family Cheloniidae; genus Chelonia; species Chelonia mydas. The sequence continues at coordinate 83,828,051 of NC_051250.2, forward strand.
CTCTCCTCATAAGTCATGTGTTCCAGACCCCTAATCATTTTTGTTGCCCTCCGCTGGACTCTTCCCATTTTTTCCACACCCTTCTTGTAGTGTGGGGCCCAAAACTGGACACAGTACTCCAGATGAGGCCTCACCAATGTCGCATAGAGGGGAATGATCACGTCCCTCGATCTGCTGGCAATGCCCCTACTTCTACATCCCAAAATGCCATTGGCCTTCTTGGCAACAAGGACACACTGTTGACTCATATCCAGCTTCTCATCCACTATAACCCCTAGGTCCTTTTCTGCAGAACTGCTGCCTAGCCACTCGGTCCCTAGTCTGTAGGGGTGCATGGGATTCTTCTGTCCTAAGTGCAGGACTCTGCACTTGTCCTTGTTGAACCTCATCAGATTTCTTTTGGCCCAAACCTCTAATTTGTCTAGGGCCCTCTGTATCCAATCCCTACCCTCCAGCGTATCTACCTCTCCTCCCAGTTTAGTGTCATCTGCAAACTTGCTGAGGGTGCAATCCACACCGTTCTCCAGATCATTAATGAAGATATTGAACAAAACCGGCCCGAGGACCTTGGGGCACTCCACTTGATATCAGCTGCCAACTAGACATGGAGCCATTGATCACTACCCATTGAGCCCGACAATCTAGTCAACTTTCTATCCACCTTATAGTCCATTCCTCCAGCCCATACTTCTTTAACTTGCTGGCAAGAATACTGTGGGAGACCGTGTCAAAAGCTTTGCTAAAGTCAAGGAACAACACGTCCACCACTTTCCCTTCATCCACAGAGCCAGTTATCTCGTCATAGAAGTCAATTAGATTAGTCAGGCATGACTTGCCCTTGGTGAATCCATGCTGACTGTTCCTGATCACTTTCCTCTCCTCTAAGTGCTTCAGAATTGATTCCTTGAGGACCTGCTCCATGATTTTTCCAGGGATTGATGATACTGGGAAACTCCTGAGAAGGCTGTAACAACCAAAAAAGGCTTGGGGGGGAAGGAACCCCTTCCCAACACCTGTAACTGCAAATGTTGTGCCATCTGTGAGTATCAGACTTTGGAGATTCCTCATTGCCTGTAAGCATTGGGCTGGTGAGATTCCACACTGTCCGTGAGTGTCGGGGATCCTACACCCCAAATCAGTACTCCCTATGGTGTATCATGCAGTGAGAATCGTCCCCCCTGAACCCCCAGCCTATGAGTCCGTGGGGATTTACACTGAGTGTATCAGAAAGTGGTTCCCACCAGGCATTACAGGCAGTGGGATTCACCTTGTGTGTCAAGCAACTGTTGTGTTCTTTCTGCTGGGTCATGCTGGTACTTGAGCAAAAGGTAAAGTGTACTTCTTTAGTACAAATAATTTGCATTTTACAACACCATTTCATCCTGATTAATCTGAAATAATCAATGTATACCATAATCAATGTATACCATAGATCAAGCAACCTTTAGACGCAACAGTATACAACATGCTCCATCGCAGTCGGGGGTTGGAATAAGTAATGTCATTTGGTGCTAAGACAAGTGCTTTACAAAAGTCTAAGTATATACCAATAGGGTTACCTCTATCAACCAAACTTGTACTCTCATTAAAAAATTAAATCAAGTTTTTTGGACAAGACCTATTTTTCATAAAATCATTTTGATTTGCATTAATCATTTTCCTATACTTTGATTATTTATTGATTGAATCCTGTATCAGCTTTTCCATTATTTTGCCTGGGATTGATGATGGGCTGACCAGCCTTTAATTGCCCTTTTCATCCTGTTTCTCCTTTGGAATATTGGCACAATAATTTGTACTCTTGCACTCTTATTTCAAAGTGTATTAAAAATTAACACAAATGGACCAGAAAGCTCCTCAGCCATCTCGTTTGGGGATTATCCAGGCCTGTGGATTTAAAGATATTTATCCATACTAGATGCTCTTTAACATCCTCCTTAGTTACAAATGAAAAGTGCTTCATCATTCTCATGTGATGTGAACACATCATCTGGCTTTTTCCAGATACAGAACAGAAATAATTATGGAACACTTCTGCCTTTTCTGCATCATTATTGACAAGTTTACCATTTTCATCTAACAATGGACCTTATGCCATTATTCAGATTTTCTTTATTCCTGTCATACTTTAAAAAAATCTTTGGTTGTCCTTAGCCCTGCCAGCCATGGACTTTTCCCTGTTGTCTTTACCTTCCTTCAATTTTTTGCACTTCATTACTTATAATTTATACTAATTACTATCTGCTTCACCTCTTTTCCATTTGTTACATATAAGGGGTTTTTTTTATTTCTAATTGCTGCCTTCACTTCCCCTCTTAATCAGGAAGGGCTTTTAACTAAATTGTCCTCTGTTGTGATTGTGGAATTGTAGCTCTTTGGCTATCTAGTAAATTCTTCTTAAACAACCCCCAGTGTTCCTTTAAATTTTTCTGTCTTAAATTTTTCCTTCCAATCAATTTTGTGTATAATTTTCCTCAGTTTGGGGGGCAGTTAGTCCTTTTGAAGCATCAAGTATATTCATTACTGGTTGGAACTGTCCTCTCCTTGCCCATAATTTAATATAATCGGCTCATGATCACTGGTCCCCAGGCAACCACCAACTTTGAGTCCATTAATTCATCTTTATCCATCGTACTGAGGTCTAAAATAGATACCCCATATTGGATGCAATACCTATTGTGTCAGAGAATTATAATCAATAATTTTTAGAAACTTTAGTGTTGTTTTACCACTGGCTCCATGAGCCTTCCAAAATATGTCTCCCAGATTAAAATCTCCCATCATAATACAGTTTTTCTTTCCACACATTACATACAGGTACATAAAGAATAACTCATCCAATTCTCTTATTTGATTTAGTGATTTGTAAGGCTACGATTTTGTCATGGATATTTTTAGTAAAAATCAGGGACAGGTCACGGGCAACAAACAAAAAATCACGGAAGCTATGACCTGTCTCTGACTTTTACTAAAAACATCCCTGACAAAATGGGGAGAGAGGAGGGTCCCTCACCTTGCAGTGGCTGGGAGCTGCAGGGACCCCATTGACCAATAGCTGGGCGGGGTCCCCCCACTGCCCTGTGGGACTGGGAGCTGTGGGGGGTTTTGGGGAGCTGCAGGGGGCCCCTTGCCATCGCTGAGCAGCTCTGGGGTCCCTCTGCTGCTGCTGGCTGGGAGCTGCAGGGGGATCTCCCTCATCTGCGGCCACTGAGCAGCTCTGGGTTCCTCCGGCGGCGGCAGCTGAGAGCTGCTGGGGGGCCCTACCTGCTCGCAGCGACTGAGCCGCTGTAGTGGGGACCCCTGCCAGTGGCAGTGGCTGGGCAGCTCAGGGGTCACTGCCAACGGCGGTAGCTGGTCAGTTGTGGGAGGTCCCACGGAGGCTGGGCTGCTGTGGAGTCCCCCTTCGCCAACAGCAGCTGGTCAGCTGCGGGGCCCCCATTGTCACAGAAGTCGCTGGAAGTCACAAATTCCGTGACTTCTGCAACCTCTGTGACATAATCTTAGCCTTAGTGATCTGTAACTGACTACCACCAGTGCCTCTCCTGGGTTTTGTTAGCTACTACACTGATCATAGATTCATAGATTATAAAGCCAGAAGGGACCACTGTGATCATCTAATCTGATCTCCTGTATAACACAGGACATAGGATTTCCCTGAATTAAATCCTGTTTGAACTACAGAATATCTTCTAGAAAAGCATCCAATTTTGATTTTAAAATGTACTGTCATGAAAAATCCATCACAATTCTTGGTAAATTGTTCCCATGGTTAATCACCCTCACTGTTAAAAATGTGTGCCTTAATTCTAGTGTTGTTGACCTAAGGAAGAGCTCTGTGTAGCTTGAAAGTAGTCTCTTTCACCAGAAGAAGTTGGTCCAATAAAATATATTACCTCATCACCTTGACTCTGCCTTATTTCTAGTCTTTATTTTTCTAGGTTCAGCCTCCAGCCACTGGGTCTTGTTATACCTTTCTCTGCTAGACTGAAGAGCACTTTATTATCAAATTTCTGTTCCTCATGTAGGTATTTACAGACTCTTGTCAAGTTACCCATTAATCTTTTCTTTGTTAAACTAAATAGATTGATTCCCTTGACTCTTTCACTATAGGGGTATTTTCCAGTCCTTTCATCATTCTTGTGGCCTTTCTCTGAATCCTCTCCAATTTATCAATACCCTTCTTATAGAAACATAGACTATCAGGGTTGGAAGGGACCTCAGGAGGTCATCTAGTCCAACCCCCTGCTCAAAGCAGGACCAATCCCCAATTAAATCATCCCAGCTAGGGCTTTGTCAAGCCTGACCTTAAAAACCTCAAAGGAAGGAGATTCCACCACCTCCCTAGGTAACGCATTCCAGTGCTTCATCACCCTCCTAGTGAAAAACTTTTTCCTAATATCCAACCTAAACATCCCCCACTGCAACTTGAGACCATTACTCCTTGTTCTGTCATCTGCTACCACTGAGAACAGTCTAGCTCCATCCTCTTTGGAACCCCCTTTCAAGTAATTGAAAGCAGCTATCAAATTCCCCCTCATTCTTCTCTTCTGCAGACTAAATATTCCCAGTTCCCTCAGCTTCTCCTCATAAGTCATGTGCTCCAGCCCCCTAATCATTTTTGTTGCCCTCCGCTGGACGCTTTCCAATTTTTCCACATCCTTATTGTAGTGTGGGGCCCAAAACTGGACACAGTACTCCAGATGAGGCCTCACCAATGCCGAATACAGGGGAATGATCATGTCCCTCAATCTGCTGGCAATGCTCCTACTTATACAGCCCAAAATGTCTTTAGCCTTCTTGGCAACAGGGGCACACTGTTGACTCATATCCAGCTTCTTGTCCAGTGTAACCCCTAGGTCTTTTTCTGCAGAACGGCTGCCTAGCCTTATGGTGTGTACACCAGAACTGGACACACTATTCCATTAGCAGTTACACCAGTGCCAAATACAAAGGTAATATAACTTCTTTTCTCCTACTTGATATTCCCATATATATACCCAAGGATCACATTAGCCCTTTTGGCTACAGCATCACATTGCGAGATCATGTTCAACTGATTATGTATCATGACCCCCAAAGTTCTTTCAAGTCACAGCTTGCCAGATTAGAGTCCCCCATCCTGTAAGAATAGCTTACATTCTGATGTATGACTTTACATTTGGCCATATTAAAACACACATTGTTTGCTTGCGCCCAGCTTACCAAGACATCGAGATCACTCTGTATCGGTGCCCTGTCCTCTTCATTATTTACCACTCCCAATATCTATCACCAGCAAATTTTATCAGTAATGATTTTCTGTTTTCTTCCAGGTCACTGATAAATATGTTAAATAGCTTAGGGCCAAGAACCATTCCCCATAGGAGTCCACTAGAAACACACACGCACATGTTCATAGATTCATAGGTTCAAAGGCCAGAAGGGACCATTGTGATCACATAACTCCAAAATAATACCTAGAGCACAGCTTTTTAAAAAAAATCCAATCTTGATTTAACAATTGTCAGAGATGGAGAATCTACCATGACCCTTGGTAAATTGTTCGAATGCTTAATTACTCTCACCATTAAAAATGTATGCCTTAATTCCAATCTGATGAATAGGGCCCTAGCATGGCACATCATTGTTACATAAAAGCTCTCTCTCTCACATACACACAATCAATTTTAGACATAATTCTGGAGTCATCACTAGTATTCCATCAGGCTACATACATCAGGGAAGCAAAACATATGTCTTTACGCTGACAAAACTTCCAATGAAGTTGTAATTTTGCCTGAGTAAGGATTGGGGGATTGGGCCTTGGCACTTGCTGTTCATCACTGACATAGATGTCATATTACAATGTTGGATCAGTACTATGTGGAGTTTTATGCCCCTACCAAGTTCATATGTGTGTTTACCTAGTTTATGAATATAGGGCTTTATCCTGCACCGTTGCAATCAATGGAAGACTCTCCCTTGATTACAGTGGATTGCTCTCCATAACTTGTGGACCCAAAGGTGGGATTTAATTATAACCTGAATTTAAATATCATCTAAATTATAATGATTGTACTGTAAATCAAGATAGCTTCAGCCCTAGAGAGGCTGATGGATTAATGGTTGATCTAAGGCCATCTTGTCAAGTGAGAAGATACATCTTTGCTCTAGAAATCTCAAATATAAATATGAGTGACCCGCAAGCAGAAACAAACACACAATAGCATTCTTCAGTAAAACGCGTATGGTATTCTCAGTCATTGCTGATCCCAGATGCAATGCATGTCAGGAAGAAGACTTCTGATAGCAGAGGGTTCTTTAGTTTGGCAGACAAAGGCATAACAAGATCAAATGGTTGAAAACTGAAACTAGAGAAATTCAGACTAGAAATAAGGCACAAACTTTTAAGAGTGAGGATAATTAACCATTGGAACAATTTACCTAGGAACGGGATGGATTCTGAGTCACTTGAAGCATTTATATCAGATTGGATGCTCCTCTAAAAGATATGCTTCAGTTCTACCAGAAGTTATGGGCTTGATGTGGGAAGGACTTGGTGAAATTCTACTCTCGATGTTATGCAAGAGGTCAGGCTAGATTGTCATAATGTTCTCTTCTAGCTTTAAAATCTGTGAATTTATATTCAGTTTCACTTCATATGCTTCCAGTTTCAAATTTTCTCTTTTGAAATCTTTTTTCCATTTCAGTACACACAACTTACTCAAACAAACCAACCAAGCCTATATTAAAAGAATGTTATTGAAGTTGCAAAGTCAAGCACTCCAAAGTTAGGAAATGCCAGAATTAAAGTTACCTGTGGAACCCTAATTCTGCACCGTTGTATATAAGCTTAATACATTTTAACAGCACCCCTGCCAAGTTTCAGGTTCTTGCTGAAAATAATGGAGGCACTACAGTTCTTCCAAAAATTGTAAGAAAAACTTATAATAGAAAGTGCTAAGCAATGTAAATATAGAATTTGTTGTTGCCCCCCTGTTATAACTGGTATGTTTAGTTGTAAATGCTGTGCTGCCATCCTATTAAGTGACATGATTACATTGACAGGTTTCAGAGTAGCAGCCGTGTTAGTCTGTATTCGCAAAAAGAAAAGGAGTACTAGTGGCACCTTAGAGACTAACTAATGCTCAAATAAATTGGTTAGTCTCTAAGGTCCCACTAGTACTCCTTTTCTTTTTATGATTACATTGAGTTAATTCTGTTAAATATTTGGACTCCTCTATGAAAAAAAATCTTCATTTCCAATTAAATTATTATGTTTTGATCTTTAATAAGTGTTGTGAAGCCTTACCTCTATGGTCTTCACTCCTAATCTGAGGACAAATACAGAGGGAGAAGAAATATTTTACAAAGGAGATAAGTATTTTACGTGGAGAAATTATTAGCTAAGCAGAAAAAACACAACAACAAAGACAAAGCAGTGCCTGTCAAGCACAGTTCAGCAGGATTTGGTTTCTTTTGTTATCTTAGCTCCTGGAGGGGTTGAGATTTACAAGCATTTCAGCAGAAAAAAATTTCAGGTGGCGCCTCTGGGGCAATTGCACAGCTTCCCAATTCGGGCGGCTTTTCTGACAGCGCATAGCTCCCCCACATCGCACTGCAGCAGAGTAGAAAGGCAAGAAAGTTTCTTTAGTGACTCAGGTTTGGTGTTGGTGAAAATGCCCCTTTTCTCTCTTTGGCCTCAGCATAATTCACCCTCCCCAATATCTGTCTTTGTTATCTAGATATTTAGAACTCATCATATGTGGACGCCAGAACCTTTCTCCCCCATGGTTTGACTCTTGTGCTGAAGGGCCCCGCTGTGGGGATGAGAAGTGCGTTCAGTGGCCATTCCCCAAGACCTGCTTTCGGTAATAGGAAGTGAGCTAATTCCCTGTAAGAAAGTGGAGAGAGCAGCAGAGCTGCACTCAGGGTAGGAACCGCCCTAGGAGTGCCGGCTTCCCTGAGTCTGGAAGGAGGGTCGCGGGAAGCTCTGAGAAGCGCTCAAGGGAGCACAGGCTGGCCTGCCCGGGGCTACAGAATACCTTGTCTGAGGAGCCTTACCACTGGCACTTGTCCCAGTTTCTTGCCCCAGGGTGGAATCCACTTTTTCTGCAGCTTCTCCAGAGCCTCCTGCAAAGCCCCGAGCTGCAAAGCACAAGAGGGTTCTGGTGGGTTCGGAGTAGGCAGCTGACTTGTGAGGACCCCATCGACTCCTTCCCACCGGGGGCTGCCGGCCGCAGCCCCTCCTGCCTCCTGCCAAGCTGGTGTTGGTATGTCGGTCAGCCCTGCCCGCCCCCTCGGGCTGGCACTCACCAGCTCCTTCTCGCTGGATGGAGGGAGCTCATGGGCCTAAAAGCTCCGGAGTGCCCTGGTCTCCAGCCCCCGGGCGGCAGCAGCAGCCGGCGGCGAGCAGCAGCCACCTGGGGCTGTCCAGGGTGCTGCAGCTGCGCCCAAGCTCGGCTCGTGCCGGCTCGGCTCCGAGACTCCTCTCCGACTCCTCCCGCAGTGGCGCCCCCCCGGGCGCTGTCCTGAGAACCGCCAGAGAGCGCGGAGGGCGGCGGCACGAGCCGCTCCTAGGCCCGCGGGCCTGGGCACCCCGCACTGGATGGCACGGCCAAGGAAACTCGGGTCGCCCCCCGTCCTGCTATCACCCTCTGCAGGGTGCCAGGGTCCACGGGCTGGGGTCAGTGCGTTCACGCATTGGGCAGGAGGGGGAAGCGCGATCGCTGCCTGGCTTTTAGAGCCGGGGCGGCCTGACAGCCCATTGGATCGATAATAGGGCTACTGCTGCTGCTTTCCACCCAGTAAGTCTCAGTCGCTGTGGGAGAAGCTCTGACTCTGCTACAGGGCTCGTACAATCCCGGGTAAAATGCTGAGCCGCTTACAGTCAATGGGAGTTTTGTCACTGCTTTCAATATGGCTAGGATTTCACTGGGGGTGGGAGGAGGGCGGGACACACAGCAGATGAGACCAACGCAGCCCAGACAAATCTGCCTTATTTTCATATTGAGCTCAAATTAACTTCAGATTTTTTATTTTCATTTTCTAAAGGATATTCAGGGGGTCAGAAACTGACCTGTACAAGCCGCAACAGCCCCTCCCATCAGAGAGAAGGACCCCTCAGGCACCTGTTGGGTTACAGAGAGATCAACATAGTTAATCTATGCAGGGCAGGATCCTACAAGCCATGCAGATTACTCCACAGGTAACACTGGTTTCTTATTCTCCAGTTATTCATAAGCATAGCAGGCAAAGCTGATAATAGGTGAAATTCACCCCTGTGCTGCGGGCCACCACCAAGGCCTAGGCACTACTTTAGTCCTACTTACATCATATTTTGGGGGCTTATGTGAAGTGCTGCCTAGTCCTTGTGTTGGCCCTCTGTGCAGGGCTGAGCTCCACTTATTTTGTGGAGAGCTGCTGTTTGGAACCTTATTTGTTGGTGTCTGTGCCAAGATTTTCTATCCTAGAAGAGAGGGTAAGGGAGTGTCTCCTTGACTAGGAAACTGAAATACTGCCATTACACATTGTTACTGGTTGAAATCATTTACCAGACAACACTGTAACTTCAATATAGTATTTAGTGCCAGCAATGTGCTCTATACTATATTCTACACAAAAATAGACAGTCCCTGCCCCCAACGAGCTTACAATCGAAAACACATTGTTATCTAGATAACATACAGGAAAATCTGGAGGTGGGAGTAACTTTTTGTCATGAATAAATATACACTTATTGTGGGCACTGGGGAAGAAGCCAGTTGTTTTAACAGACATGTTAGTGAGATGCTACCTCTCAGTTTTTCCTCTCTTTATATTCAACACTGATTTTTTTGTGATGTGTCTGATTTTTCATGGGAACTTGAAGTTGATCTAAGACCTGAACTGACAACTGCAAAGTATTTAAAATTGAGCAGCTAACAGAGAGGTAATTTCTCTTTCTCATCTGGTTTGGGTTGATCCTCTATCACTAGAATTTTTTCTTATTAATCTGATTAAACAAACACTGGCTATTGAGAATTACAAATACACTGCTGCTTGGTGTGTTGCAGGGTTTCACAACCCTGGCCTACATCCAAGATCCAAGTGTTGTCCAGCATCCCACTGAATATTACTGTTAATATTTTTAAAGCATAGTGACAGCCCACTGAGTATCAAACATTCAATTAATTGACACAAATGTAGTGACTCCTTGGGCAGTAAATGTGCAGTTTAGAAAGAATTGCAATTTAGAAGTTAATTTACTATTTTATGTGTGGATGAGATTTTCCCAGGAAGAACAGATTAGTTCTAAACTCAGAATGTGGGGATTATTTGTAAAAACAAAACATTAAGGCCCCCTTCAGTCTTGAGGCAGACAGTCCCAGGCTGGTTTCTTGGACACTTATTGGACCAACTTTTTGTTAATCAACATTGTCTCTAGACAAAAATAATTATTTGCTATAATTTTATTTTGATTTTTAAAATCTTTTCAACTCTCTTAATTGGAATTAGAGTTTGCAAAAAAGAGCCACTGCAGTGAAAACTTGAGTTCAGTGCGCTGCAGTGGTAAAAAAGGCTAACAGAATGGTAGGAACTATTAGGGAAGGGATAGAAAATAAGACAGAAATTATAATGCCACTATATAAATCCATGGTGTGCCTATACTTTGAATACTGTGTTCATTTCTGGTGGCTCAATCTGAAAAAGATATAGTGGAGCTGGAAGAGATTCAGAGAAAGGCAACAAAAATGATCAAGGATATGGAATGGCTTCCATACAAGAAGAGACTAAAAAGATTAGGGCTGTTCACCTTAGAAAAGAGACAACTAAGAGGGGATATGATAGAGCAGGGGTTCTCAAACTGGGGGTTGGGACCCCTCAGGGGGTCACGAGGTTATTACATGGAGGGTCGCGAGCTGTCAGCCTCCACCCAAAACCCTGCTTTGGCTCCAGCATTTATAATGGTGTTAAATTAAAAAAAAGTGTTTTTAATTTATATGGGGGGGGTCACACTCTGAGGCTTGCTATGTGAAAGGGGTCACCAGTACAAAAGTTTGAGAACCACTGTGATAGAGGTCTATAAAATCATGAATGGTGTGTGTGACAAGGGTATACCAGGCCCTGAGCTCCCCTGCTACAGCCTACACACCCTGTCCCAAAAAGGGAGCAGTAGAGGTGAGTACTCTGGGCGGCATAGAAAGGAGCTGCAAGGGAGCATCCAATCAGGGAGAGGCTTCAGGGAAGCATATAATCTGGGCCTAGCAGGCTCATATAAAAGGGTCTGCAGGTCTAGAAAACTTCAGTTGCTGCCTGGAGCTAGAGAAGTAAGAGTGGTGCTCCTGGCTGGCTGAAGAAGATGCAGTAGCAGGGACAGAGAAGTTGGTAGATGGGACTGGAGGAGCAAGAAGTAGCTCCTGGCTGGTTGCTGGGACTTAAGCTGGAAGAACTCTGAGGTAAGGTCGAAGGTGAAGGGACTGCTTGGGAAGTGGCCCAGGAAACAGTACCAGTGCTATTCATAGGGTCCCTGGGTTGGGGCTCAGAGTGGGGGGGGGCTCTGCGCCCCCCCCTCCAGCCACAGGCAGAGTGGCCTAACCTCTGGGAAGGGAGTGTAGAAGGCCCAGAGAAAGGGGCTGAAGACTCTGATGAGGTCAGCATTTGTGGACTCTGATTTACCCGCAGAAGGAGACCAACGTGAAGAGTGACTCAGCTGGAGAGTTGGGGTCAGAGACACTGTTCCCTCTAAGCTGTGCACGTGTGCACGCGCACACAGATCCTAAACTCCGCGCACATGGCGAAACACCGCGCGCACAGAAAAATTTGCACAGAAGCACAACAATTTGCACAGAAGAATTTTTTTGCGCACACAGCCTGTCAAAAATTAGAGGGAATGTTGGTCAGAGACTGCCACCAAAGGCAAAGAGTATTCAGGGAGGAAGCCCTGGGAGCATGGTGCCATACTGAGGTTGAGAAACAACTGAAAGCAAGCCCAGGACAGAGCTGTAGACATTAGTAATTGAGCGTCTGGGGATAGAATCATAGGACTGGCAGGGATCTTGAGAGGTCATTAGTCCAGTCCCCTACACTCATGGTAGGACTAAGTATTATCTAGACCATCCTTGACAGGTGTTTTCTAACCTGTTCTTAAAAATCTCCAGTGATGGAGATTCCACAACCTCCCTAGGCAATTTATTCCAGTGCTTAAGTATCCTGACAGTTAGGAAGTTTTACCTAATGTCCAACCTAAACCATCCTTGCTGCAATTTAAGCCCATTGCTTCTTGTCCTATCCTGAGTGGTTAAAGACAGCAATTTTTCACCCTCCTCCTTGTAACAACCTTTTATATACTTGAAAACTCTATCATGTCCCCTCTGTCTTTTCTTCTCCATGCTAAACAAACCCTATTTTTTCAATTTTCCCTCATAGATCATGTTTTCTAGACCTTTAATCATTTTTGTTTCTCTTCTCTGGACTTTCTCCAGTTTGTTCACATCTTTCTTGAAATGTGGACACAATACTCCAGTTGAGGCCTAATCAGCACGGAATAAAGTGAAAGAATTACTTCTAGTGTCTTGCTTATAACACTCCTGCTAGTACATCCCAGAATGATGTTTGGTTTTTTTTGCAACCATGTTACACTGTTGACTCATATTTAACTTGTGATCCACTATGACCCCCAGATCCTTTCTGCGGTACTCCTTCCTAGGCAGTCATTTCCCATTTTGTATGTGTGCAACTGATTGTTCCTTCCTAAGTGGAGTACTTTGAATTTGTCCTTATTGAATTTGATCCTGTTTACTTCAGACCATTTTTCCAGTTTGTCCAGATCATTTTGAATTTTAATCCTATCGTCCAGAGCTCTTGCAACCCCTCCCAGCTTGGTATCGTCAGCAAACTTTATAAGTATACTCTCTATGCCATTATCTAAATCATTGATGAAGACGTTGAACAGAACCAGTCCTAGAACTAATCCCTGCAGGACTCCACTCATTATGCCCTTCCAGCTTGAATATGAACCATTGATAATTACTGCCTGAGAATGGTTTTTCAACCAATTATGCACCCACCTTATAGTAGCTCCATCTAGGTTGTATTTCCCTAGTTTGCTTATGAGAAGGTCATGCAAGCTATTGGCCACCATATCACTACTAAGCTCATATCTTGTTAGATATCCCACACTATTCTAGCCTCATGTCAATATTTCCCATTCAGGGATATCTTCCCCCTCCCCCTGCCATTTTGGGGATCCTTGTGTTTGTTTGTTTATTTTTTTAATGACCAAGGGCATCCCTAGCCTTGGAGGATGGCAGATTCTCTTTTGGTAAGGAGATTTTAAAATAAGTTAGGAAGTGCCTCGATGGCTTCTTTTCTGTCTATATTGTATTTCTAAAGCACCCCAAACTACAGTATCTAGTTGTGAGCATAGCTCACCTCTTGGGATTTTACTCTTAGAACATCAGACATCTATAAAGACATATCTGAGCTCACGCTCCCTTATTCAGTTTTAGGGCATGCAGAAGGCTGAACAATGTTAGATAAATTGTCAAGTAAAGACAACAAGGCAAAGAGTTTAAAGGAGGAGATATGATGCTTGGAGAAGGGAAGAATTCAGTAATAAACACAATGAAAATAAGAGAAACATATAAGGGACATTGTCTCCCTAGCTACTTTTATGTCACATTGATGCAGACCAGAGGCTGACATGATGCAACTTGCTCCAGTCTCTTGTACTAGAGTGTGATCAGAAAAGCCAGGGGTAGATGGAGAAAGGAAATGGCTCATATGGGCATTGTTATATAGGAAAACACCAAAGCCCTGCAACATTCTCCAATGTTTATTATTGTTTTAAAGAGCAGATGAGTCAGACATAAAATGAAAAGGTCACGAGAGTGATCAGGTAAGGTGAGCTATTACCAGCAGGAGAGAAATTTGCAAACTGGACACCATTAAATTAGGCTTGAATAAAGACTGGGAGTGGATGTGTCATTACACAAAGTAAAACTATTTCCCCATGTTTATTCCCCACCCCCCACTGTTCCTCACATGTTCTTGTCAACTGCTGGAAATGGCCCACCTTGATTATCACTACAAAAGTTTTTTTTTTCCTCTCTCCTGCTGGTAATAGCTCACCTTACCTGATCACTCTTGTTACAGTGTGTATGGTAACACCCATTGTTTCATGTTCTCTGTGTATATAAAATCTCCCCACTGTATTTTCCACTGCATGCATCCGATGAAGTGAGCTGTAGCTCACGAAAGCTTATGCTCAAATAAATTTGTTAGTCTCTAAGATGTCAGAAGTACTCCTTTTCTTTTTGCGGATACAGACTAACACGACTGCTACTCTGATACCAGTAACTGTGGTTTTTCAAGAGTGTTGTATCTGCATATTCACACTTGGGCTGAGCTAAAGGAATCTTTTAGAAAACACCTCTCGAGCACCTTGTGGCAGCTGTGAGACTGAGACGTTATGCAGCCCTCAATAACCACAGTTCCTTCCACTAAATCCCTGAGCCCTTAAGAGACTAGAACTTTGAGGAAGGGAAATTGGGCAGGGAATATGAATATGCAGAGGCAATGCTCCTGAAAAACCACAGCTGTTGTAAGTAACTGCTCACTTCTTCTTCTAAAAAAGAAAAGGAGGACTTGTGGCACCTTAGAGACTAACCAATTTATTTGAGCATGAGCTTTCGTGAGCTACAGCTCACTTCATCGGATGCATACTGTGGAAATCGCAGAAGACATTATGTACACAGACATCATGAAACAGTACCTCCTCCCACCCCACTCTCCTGCTGGTAATAGCTTATCTAAAGTGATCATCAAGTTGGGCCATTTCCAGCACAAATCCAGGTTTTCTCACCCTCCGCCCTCCCACAAACAAACTCACTCTCTTGCTGGTAATAGCCCATAATAATAATAATAATAATAATAATAATTGCTATTACCAGCAAGAGAGTGAGTTTGTTTGTGGGAGGGCGGAGGGTGAGAAAACCTGGATTTGTGCTGGAAATGGCCCAACTTGATGATCACTTTAGATAAGCTATTACCAGCAGGAGAGTGGGGTGGGAGGAGGTATTGTTTCATGGTGTCTGTGTACATAATGTCTTCTGCGATTTCCACAGTATGCATCCGATGAAGTGAGCTGTAGCTCACGAAAGCTTATGCTCAAATAAATTGGTTAGTCTCTAAGGTGCCACAAGTCCTCCTTTTCTTTTTGCGAATACAGACTAACACGGCTGTTACTCTGAAACCATTCTTCTTCTAAGTGATCCCTGCAAATTACCACTAGAGGGCGGTCTAGCTACAAGTAAAATCCCCTGGAAGGTGGGCTGCAGATTCACAACTGAGACAAAGGTTTCAGAGTAACAGCCGTGTTAGTCTGTATTCGCAAAAAGAAAAGGAGTACTTGTGGCACCTTAGAGACTAACCAATTTATTTGAGCATAAGCTTTCGTGAGCTACAGCTCATCCGATGAAGTGAGCTGTAGCTCACGAAAGCTCATGCTCAAATAAATTGGTTAGTCTCTAAGGTACCAACTGAAACAAAGTTTGTAGAACTGCTCTCCCAAAGCAAGCGTCAGATCTAGATGCCAACTCCAAGAGGTAGCTCTCCATAAATGTGTGAAGGGGATCAACAATTTGTTTTGTTTACATAACAGCTGCCATACTAGGTCAGACAAATGGTCCATGTAGCTCAGTATCCTGATTCTGACAGTGTTCAGTACCAAGCCTTCAGGGACAGTGTACAGAACAGGGCAATTTTGGAGTGATCCACCCCTGTCTTCCACTCCCTGCTTCTGTAGTCAGAGGTTTAGGGTTGCCCAGAGCATAGGGTTCTATCCCTGACCATCTTGGCTAATAGCCATTGATGGACCTATCCTCCATGAACTTATCTATTTCTTTTTTGAACCCATTTATATTTTTGACTATCACAACATCTAACTGCAATGAATTCCACAGGTTAATTGTTCATTGTATGAAAAAGTACTTCTTTTTGTGTTAAACCTGCTGTCTATTAATTTAATCAGGTGACCTCTGTTTTTTGTATTTTGAGAAAGAGTAAACAACACTTCGGTCTTCACGGCTGAGGATGTGAGGGAGATTCCCAAACCTGAACCATATTTTTTAGGTGACAAATCTGAGGAACAGATTAGAGGAGGTTTTGGAACAAATTGATAAATTAAACAGCAATAAGTCACCAGGACCAGATAGTGTTCACCCAAGAGTTCTAAAGGAACTCAAATGTGAAATTCCAGAACTACTAGCCGTAGTCTCAGAGTAACAGCCGTGTTAGTCTGTATTCGCAAAAGGAAAAGGAGTACTTGTGGCACCTTAGAGACTAACCAATTTATTTGAGCATAAGCTTTCGTGAGCTACAGCTCACTTCATCGCCGTAGTCTGTAACCTATAATTTAAATCAGCTTCTGTACCAGATGACTGGAGGATAGCTAATGTGATGCTAATTTTTAAAAAGGGCTCCAGAGGTGATCCCAGCAATTACAGACCTGTAAGCCTGACTTCAGTACTGGGCAAACTGGTTGAAACTATAATAAAGAACAATATTGTCTGACATATAGATAAACATAATGTGGTGGGGAAGAGTCAACATGGTTTTTGTAAAGGGAAATCATGCCTCACCAATCTACTAGAATTCTTTGAGGGGGTCAACAAGCATGTAGACCAAGGGGATCCAGTGGATATAGTGTACTTAGATTTTCAGAAAGCCTTTGATAGGGTCCCTCACCAAAGGCTCTTACACAAAGTAAGCTGCCACGGGATAAGAGGGAAGGTGCTTTTATGGATTGGTAACTAGTTAAAAGATAGGAAACAAATGGTAGGTATAAATGGTCAGTTTTCAGAGTGGAGAGAGGTAAATAGTGGTGTCCCCCAGGGGTCTGTTCTGGGACCAGTCCTAGTCAACATATTCATAAATGATCTGGAAAAGGGGGTAAACAGTGAGGTGACAAAGTCATTGTGGATAGTTCTCTGAAAACATCCACTCAATGTGCAGTGGCAGTCAAAAAAGTGAACACAATGCTGGGAATAATTAAGAAAGGGATAGATAATAGGACAGAAAATATCATATTGCCTGTATATAAATCCATGGCATGCCCACATCTTGAATACTGCATGCAGATGTGGTCGCCCTATCTCAAAAAAGATATATAGGAATTGGAAAAGGTTCAGAAAAGGGCAACAAAAATGATTAGGGGTATGGAACGGCTTCCGTATGAGGACAGGGTAATAAGACTGGGACTTTTCAGGTTGGAAAAGAGACGGCTAAGGGGAGATACAATTGAGGTCTATAAAATCATGACTGGTGTAGAGAGAGTAGATAAGGAAGTGTTGTTTACTACTTCTCATAACACAAGAACTAGGGGTCACCAAATGAAATTAATAGGCAGCAGGTTTAAAACAAATAGAAGGAAGTATTTCTTCAAACAATGCACAGTCAACTTGTGGAACGTCTTGCCAGAGGATGTTGTGAAGGCCAAGACCAGAACAGGGTTCAAAAAAGAACTAGATAAATTCATGCAGGATAGGTCCATCAGTGGCTATTAGCCAGGAATGGCATCCCTAGCCTCTGTTTGCCAGAAGCTCAGAATGAGCGACAGGGGATAGATCACTGTATGATTACCTGTTCTGTTCATTCCTTCCCTAAATTCTAGGTATAGACCAGGCCTTAGATAAGTTGGAGGAGAATTAGAGCAGAGTAATGAAAATGAGTAGGGGATTGAAGGAACTGAGATGCTAATAAAGATTAAAAGGGTTAAATATGTTTAGCCTGAATAAATGGAGAAAGGCAACATAGTTGTCTACAAGTATCTGAAGTGTGACATTTCCAATACAAAAGAAGAATTTGTTTAAGGTGACACACAGTAAGTGGGATGAAATTTAGAAGTAGAAAACGTAGGTTGTGGGGTCCAAGTTTTCCCCTCAGGCCTGGTCTATACCTAAAACTTAGGCTGACCTAGCTACATTGCTCAGGACTGTGAAAAATGGAACACCTTATGCGATGAGGGTAGGTCCACCTAAGTAGACTAAGGTGGTCTAAGTAGGTCCACTGTAGATGCAGTTAGATCAATGGAAGAATTCTTAAATTGACCTAGCTATTGCCTCTTGGGGGATGGATTTATGCTGGAAAGAAGAACGTAGCGCTGTGTGAGGCTCAAATTTTGGTATAGCTATTTAGTGCCTCAAAAAGCTGCCTTGTTACCAGGGCAATTTACCACCTCCAGGAGTCACTTGAAAGGGTATTGTTGTGGTAACCACTGCTTGATGAGGCCACAACAGGATTGTAGCAGTAAAACTCGGGCTGCAGGGGTTTGCACGGGGCCGGAATGGAGCCTGT
Source organism: Chelonia mydas (assembly GCF_015237465.2). Taxonomy (NCBI): domain Eukaryota; kingdom Metazoa; phylum Chordata; order Testudines; family Cheloniidae; genus Chelonia; species Chelonia mydas. The sequence continues at coordinate 83,846,366 of NC_051250.2, forward strand.
GCCTCCCTGGCACCCTCTTTCATGGGATATGCCCCATGTGTGTGCACAAAGAGCCACCGCCTGTGGCAGCTCCAGTTCCTGGGTCTGCCTGCTGCTGTTGCTTCGCTAAAAATAAGATAAGCTTTTAATAGTTAAGTATACATTGGGCAAGGGTTGAAATCACTATTTTGTGATTTGTGCCTCACCTGTCAAAGTCACAAGCTGTCACTGCCCCAACCTCACCGTTGCTCCTTCTGGGATTCTTTACCCCCTCTCCCAGGACTGGGGGGCTGAAGTGGGATTCTTTCCCCCCCATCCAGGCTTGCGGGAGGGCAGCTCCAGGGTTTCTTCACCCCTGTCTGCCCCTTCACAGACCTGATGTTGCAGGGAGGGAGGAGCAGAGGAACTGTCCCTTGCTTCACTTGCTCAGGGGAGGGGAAGAGAGCAGAGCCCCCCTGAGCTGCCAGGGTCTTTCTGCGCTTCCTTCTCCCCTCCTGTGAGAATGGCTTTGGGCTGCTGAGGAGAGGGAAAGCAAGAGCTCTTCCTGCCGCTGCTCTGATTGGTTGCTTTCCCCCAGGAGTTGGGCAAGTGGGGGAGGCAGCCTATTGGAGTGATTTTTTTCTCCCCCAGCCAGGGTTCAGATTGGTTAGTGGGCTGGTGCTTCTTGCGTCATCACCAGCCTGGCTCCAGAACCAGCCAAAATCCCATCACTGCAAAAACACTGTGAGATCTGATCATGCTGCAATTCTTGCAACTCTCTCTGCTCCTCCTTGGTGCTAGCTGGAGGATTATTGAGAGTACAGGTGAAACCGTTTCCCTGCTCTGCTTCTGTGCATGGGGCCACAGCAGCCCCTGGTAGTTGGAAGGAGCAATTGCAGGGAAAGTCCTGCTCAGCCCCTCTAGCCCTAAGGTTGCCAACTTTCTATTTGCAGAAAACTGAACATCCTTGCCCCGCCCCTTTTACAATGCCAGGCCCCCACTCACTCCATCCCCCTCCCTCCATCGCTCACTCTCCTCCACCCTCACTCACTCGCTCATTTTCACCAGGCTGGGGCAGAGAGTTGTGGTGTGGGGAGGGGGGTCGTGGTGTGGGCTCTGGGCTGGGACCTAGATGAGGGGTTTGGGGTGCAGGAGAGGGCTCTGGGCTGGGGCAGGGGGTTGGGGTATGGAAGGGCGTATGGGCTCTGGGCTGGGGGTGTGGGAGGGCGATCCGGGATGGGGTAGGGAGTTGGGATGTGGGGAGGTGGGGGTGAGGGCTTTGGCTGCAGGTACAGGCTCTGGGGTGGGGCCAGAGATGAGAGGTTTGGGGTGCAGGAGAGGGCTCCGGGCCGGGGCAGGACATGGGGTGTGGGAGGAGGTGATGGCTCCAGCTGGGGTTGCAGGCTCTGGGGTGGGGCCGGAGATGAGGCGTTCAGGGTATGGCAGGGGGTTGCGGGCAGGGCGTTGGAGTGCGGGAGGGAGTGAGGGCTCTGGCTGGAGGTGTGGGCCCTGGGGTGGGGCCAGAGATGAGGGGTTTGGGGTGCAGGAGAGGGCTCCAAGCTGGGGCAGGGGGTTGAGGTGCGGAGGGATGAGGGCTCCAGCTAGGGGTGCGGGCTGTGGGGTGTGGCTGGGGTTTGGGGTGTAGGAGGGGATTCTGGGCTGTGGTAGGGGGTTGGGGTGCAGGAAGGGGTATGGGCTATGGGCAGCGCTTACCTTAGGTGGTTCCCAGGAAGCTGCCGGCATCTCCCTCCAGCTCCTAAGCAGATATGTGACCACGTGGCCCTGCACACTGCCAAACGCCTGCAGGCACCGCCCCCTCAGCTCCCATTGGCTGTGGTTCCTGGCCAAATTGGAGCAGCGGCAGTCCACAGAGCCCCAGTGGCCGTCCCTCCGCCTAGGACCTAGAGGGAGATGCTGGTAGATTCCTGGGAGTCGCGCAAAGCCAGGTAGGGAGCCTGCCTGTGCTGCCGATCGGACTTCCAACGGCCCAGTCAGTGGTGCTGACCGGAGACACCAGGGTCCCTTTCTGACCAGGCTTTCCGGTTGAAAACTGGCCACCTGGCCACCCTATCTAGCTCCAGGGATGGAACTAGGGTTGCCAACTTCTTAATCACTCAAAACTGAACACCCTTGCCCTGCCCCTCCCCGTCCCTTCTCCGAGGTCCCGCCCCCACTCACTCCCCCCCCATCGGTCGCTCGCTCGCTCTCCTGCACCCTCACATATTTTCACTGGGCTGGGGCAGGCGGTTGGGGTGCGGAAGGGGGTGCAGGCTCTGGGGTGGGGCCAGAAATGAGGGGTTTGGGGTGCAGGAGGGGGCTCAGGGCTGGGGTAGGTGTTTGGGGTGTGGGAGGGGGTGCTAGGTGCGGGCTCTGTGAGGGAGTTAGGGTGCTGGAGGGGGCTCCAACATGGGGCAGTGAGTTGGGGTGTGGGAGGGAGTTTGGGGTGCGGGCTCCAGCCAGTGGCGCTTACCTGAGGGGGCTCCTGGTCAGTGGCGCAGCGGAGCTAAGGCAGTTTGCCTGCCTGCCATGGCTCTATGCAGCTCCCGAAATGGCAGCATGTCCCCTCTCTGGCTCCCTAAGCAGAGGTGCGGCCAGGAGACTCAACGTACTGCCCCTATCCACAGGCACTGCCCCCGCAGCTCAGGGCGGGGGCAGTGCGCGGAGCTCCCTGATCACCCCTGTGCCTACGGGCTGGAGGGACATGCCAGCCACATCTGGGAGCCGCATGGAGCCAGGGCAGTCAGGGAGCCTGCCTTAGCCCCACTGCACCGCCAACCAGACTTTTAATGGCCCGGTCATCAGTGTGGACCGGAGCCGCCAGGGTCCGTTTTCAATCGGGTATTCTGCTCAAAAACTGGACACCTGGCAACCCTAGATGGAAGTTGCCCACAAATGAGATCTTCAGGGAATTTAGCTCTCAAACTCCAAGTCTCTACCGAGCATGTGCAAACTGAGATTTCCAGAGACTTTTAACACGGCCAGACCTGGCCTTGATTTTTCATAGGAATAACAAAATTCACATCCCTGACACAAAGGTGGCTCCTCTGTTAAGTCTCTGCTCCAAAGCATAGAGATGCTAGAACTTCTCAACTAAATGGTTGTAAAAATTTAACATGGGCAAAGCAAATTTAAATGTCTCTCTCTGATCTTGTTCTTTGAAATAGGTGAACCATTTTAGCTGAAACTTTCATAAAACAAAAACAAAAACAAAATTCAGTCTTAGGCAGACACTGGGCATGGAAAATTTGGCCCTGACAAATTAGTTATAAGCAACCGAAAACTAGATCTTATAATGGGAAGTGTTAGTTAAGGTTCCCTATAGGTAAGGCTGTGAGTCTGTCACGGATTCTGTGATTTTCCGGGACCTTTGGGACTTCTGCAGCAGCTGTTGCATCTGGCCCGGGGGCTGCTGGAGCAGTTCGGGCAGCCCCTGGGCCAGCCGCACTGGCTGCTGCTGGGGCAGTCTCGGGCCACCATGCCTTCTCCCCACAGCAGCATCAGGGGTCTTGGGCCATGCGCTGCCCCCCCACCCTTACTCCACCGTCAGCGGGGGTCCCAGGCCACAAGCCACCCCCCCCACCCTAGAGCACCCACAGTGCCCCCAGGCCACCCTACCCCAGAACACCCAAGTTTTAGTCAGGGATAAATAGTACAAGTCATGAACAGGTCACGGCTGTGAATTTTTGTTTACTGTCCGTGACCTGTCCATAGTTTTTACTAAAAATACCTGTGACTAAAATGTAGCCTTATCTATAGGTATTGTTACCAGCTCCACCCGTAATCATAGAATCATAGCATTGTTACCAGCTCCACCCATAATATCAGCTGTCTTCATCTGTCCCACAATCCAAACAACATTAGTTGGCTGACTTCTTGAGGATGCCACAGCAGAAGTGGATCTTGAGGATAGGGGTGTCCTAATGGATTAAAACTGGTCTGGATAAAGCACTGGAGAATTATTATTTATCATTAAAAGAGAGCCATGAGTTCACAATACACTTGACAGGCAGGAAAAAAAGAAGTGTGCACTTACTTCTCCCCTTCTGACAGGCACTGGCACTTGGGTTTTATCATATGGTGGTGGCTGCAATGCAGTGGACCCAGTGTCATCTTTTAATTTTGCTAAACCCACCTTTTTCCATTTCTGTCCCCATTCTTCAGGCACAGGGTAGCTATCTGAAGCCTGCTGTTGACCACAAATATATATAACAAGGGATGGCACATCTCTTTTTTGTAGGTTTTTTACAACTGTTTCCAGTGTTTTATTCTGTTCCTGTGCTTGCTGTCTCTGGACTGCTTGCTGCCTGCGAGGAGAGTGGGAGCATTCCAGGGCTCTGTGGCTTCTCCTGCTTCTTTTAACTTTTTATTTGTTTCTGTTACTTGCCCCGCCAGCTTTGTGGCTTGTTGTCTTAACCATTTAACAGCCATGGTTATAGTTTGCAACAGTCTACATTTCAAGGCTACAGTCTCTGCCCTAGCATTACAGATTTCATTCCATGTTTTTCCCCATTATATTTTTAAAATGCATATGGAACTCTTTTACTAGCAACCCAGCACATCCATACCTTTATAAAACTCTGTGGGGATTTGCAGGGAGGGGATAAGGGAGTTCCCTAGGTGTGGTTTTCTGTCATGTTAGATTGCGATTCCTACAGAGGACAGCTCGCTTACCTACCAGATCAGCGGTCGTGGGTCACCAGTGTGGTTAGATGTTTGTCTGCATGTGTTCCCTCTGTATGGCGTCCCAGCTCTGCGCAGGTAGCTGGCACCGCAGACCTCCAATGAAGCGCCCAATGACCACGAGATCCGTTAAGGTACGAAGGCACTCAGACAGGTTTATTGTCAACGAGGCACGGTATTAGTATCCCACAGACTACTAATACATATATGCCCATAACAATGGACCAGCTCAGTGAATGGCGGGACTTTCCGTTCCTCCCTAGGCTAGACTGAAACACTCCTTCTGAGATACCTCTTTATACATAGATACAAACAAGTTACATATTGCCCCTCTGATGTATCTGGGTGCCACTCTCTGACGTATTTGGGTGCTACCCATTGTCTTGTACCTGTTGGTTCGATCAAAACATCTCTATTCATCACGCTGTCGTCCTGACCTTCTCTCTAGGATGTGTCAGCGTGTTCCTGTTATCTTTGGGGAATGTGCTGGTATTGGCGTGTTCTGATACCATCCTTCTGGAGTGTGTTTGCGTATTTATTCTTGTACCTCATACTACTTAGGAATGTGTATTTCTGCTATATCAGCCCCGTTCTTGCCAGATTCTGTGAGCGGAGCCTGCCTCTTGCTCACAACTTACCTTTGCTTTATAGCAGCAAAGCTGTGACCATTAATCAGGCCTCAGGCTTCATACCAGGCTTCTGATACAAGGTCTTATGTTTCAGGCTCTCTTCCTACTACAGCAGTCAAAAGCTATCCCAAAGAAAATACAACCTGACAACAGATGTGGTAGGAGAGCAGAGGGATATAGCTTTCAGGGTATAGTTACCCTCCTTGAATGAGAGGTACAACTTACAAAACAGACAGGCAGGTGAGTGTCCAACAGTAGCAGCTTATGCCTAAATAGAACCAGACAGCATCTGAGATGAGCATTTCAGGAGGTACATAGCTGAATTATGCAGGTTGTATGTGGTCAATGGGGAATGTAGATAACCTATATCAGTGCATCCATGGCATAAGTCGCTGCCTCCAGGACACAGCAATGATCAACTCCAACACACAATGCAAGTGAGAACATGTTTCCTGTGTTCTGAAGGCTGCAGTTTTGTAGAGTAAGGGCGTGCAGCCACAGGCAAGGATCTGGAGTTGATCCTTGTCTGACAGGTGGTGGTGGGTACTATTAGGACAGGAGTGCCTTCTTAACAGCCTGATATTTCATTGTTTTAATGTAATTTAGATGGAATGTGAGGAGGTGACTTTCTGCTTTTTAGCTTATGGCTGCTGTTGTCCTAAGGTGGCTGCAGAAAAAGGCCTCAGACCTTACACTAAGGCCCTGTCTCACCCTCCTGAGCCACATGGACTCACATACATATGTGACACCCTTTGCAAGACTTCATCTTCAATTCTACAGGCTTGGCTGCTGATGGTCTGTGTTCCAGGCAAACAGTCTGGACAAGTTGGTTTCATTTCCTAACAGAGTACTAGCATCACTCACCTGGTGGGAAAACAGACAGGTTGGGTAGGAGTTTCTTTCATCCCTCTTCCATCCATAAGATACCTCCTTGATAGGTTGGAGAGCCCATCTAGAGTGTCAAGGACTTGGACTCTACAGGAAGCCACCTTGCAATTCAACCTGCTTAGAACTACATGCAGTACACAAAAGCTTGCAAATGGTTCCAGCCTTTTATCTAGAATCTACACATCCAGGTCATGTCAGACAACATGACACCAATTTTAATACATCAACAAGCAGGGAGAAACACTCCAGTGGACAGTTTCAGAAGGTTTGTCTCCAGAGACAAGTGGGAACTATATGACTCAGTGGTTCAGAGCATGTTTCAGCAATGAGGGGGTTCCTGCTGTGGGACCTTTTTACATCTTATGAGAATAAAAAATGCCTATTGTTCCCAAGCTGTCCAAAGCCAGAATTCCAGAGAGGATGCACTCAGAGTTCAGTGGCCAGAACAACTAATATGTGCTTTGTTGCCCATCGCACTCTTACCACAAATCCTGAGGAAGCTCTGACAGGACAAGGTGACAGTGATCCTTGTAGCTCCCATGTGGCCAAGGCAGTTTTGGTTCACCGTCATATTTCCAGCTGACAACAAGCTTATGCATTTACATTCCATTACTGTCTGAGCTCTCGAGTTGGAAAGAGGTGCAGTCCTCCATCCCAATCCAACATCTCGCCACCTGGCAGCATAGTATTTGATGGATGACTAACTTAGATAGATCATGCTGTGCTGCTTTATAGTCAATCCTTAGCAACAGCAGAAAAGATTTTATGAGGAAATGGTACACAGCAAAATCGAAGAGATTTTCTGTATGATGTTAACAACAACTATCTCTGGATGGTTCTGAGACCCCCTTCTCTTGGATTATCTCCTTTCCCTGCAAACATCAATATTATCACTAAACTCCTTTCAGAATACACCTGGCAGCTATCAGCCAGCCACAGTGAAATTCTTGAAAGGCCTTATCAGAGACTTTCTTCCAGTGCTGAAACCAACCTTGGCTGAAATCTAGTCCTGTCTGCATTAACGAATCCTCCCTTTTTGAGTCATTAGCTTCATGTTCATTCAGTTATGTAGCCATGAAAGCTGCTTTTCTTGTTGCCATCACCTCAGGAAAGTGGGAAAGCTGGAAGCTCTTATAGCAGAGCCATCTATACAGATAAAGTTTCTTTGCTATTACATCTTAAATGCATTCTAAAAGTGGTCTTACAGTTCCACCTTAACCAGGTCATCCACTTACCTGTCTTCTACCCAAAGCCAAATACCAGCCAGGAGGAAATAAATCTCTGCTCTCTCTGGATATCTGGTGAGCGTTGACTTCCTACTTACAGGAAACAAAACCATTTAGGAAATCTAAACTTCTTGTCTCCTTAGCCTCTTCTCTCATACATTCAGCAATCTCCTCACACAGACTTTATAAATGGATTTTGTGCTGTAGCCTACTTTGTTACAAATTGACCGAGATCCCCGCTCCACATGGTGTTAAGGCACACTCCAACTAGGGCCCAGGCAGCCTCTGTAGTTTCCTTAAAAGATGTACCTATTCTTGAGATGTGTAACAGTAAAGTAGGGCTCAGTACACACCTTTTGCAAGACATTGCACCTCAGTGTGGGCTTTGACTGAGGGCACCTCCTGCAACGGAGTAGTCCCTTCATCACTGGTACAGCAGGGTTCTTAGCACCCACCTCCTCAGTGAATACGGCTTGTGAGTCATGGAATACACATTGAGATGTATGGTCCCTAAGAACTCCAATTACTGTACAAAGTAAGTAATCTTTCTTTCCAATGGTAAGCTAGCATGCATGTAGACTTGATTGTTCTCTCAGTAATGGTTTTGTCCCAAAACAAAATGTACTATGAAATGCTCTGTGAAAGCTGGCTGGTCACTGGTAACCTGTCACTGTCTCTTGAAAGAGAGAGAGAAAATTGCAGGTCCTGGGCTAAAAGTCAGATCCACTGGGATGATCACAGTGAACTGCAGGGTTTTCGCCCCACATACTTCAGCAGATTACTGACCAAACTCTTAGATCAGGACCCCTTCTCCAGTCCAACACTGTTTCCTTTGTCCTTCAGGTGCCATGAGGACAGAGAGAAAGAGAGGGGTGTCTTGGAGGTATTTCCCCTTTTTATAGTCCTCTTCCCCCTTTAAGAAGCATTTTCAGCTGGGAGCAAGGCAACAGGCAGTCTGTATGGATGGGACTTCCTATTTGTTTTCCAAAATGTAGATTTTTCGCCCATGCCCCTTTTCCTGCCGAAGAATAACCACTTAGTAGGTAATGGCCCATTGGCCTTATTTACACCTGGCTGCTGCATCAGCTTTCTCTTTGTCTTGAGGAACTGGTTGGCCACTCCCCAGACTTGGAACATGTGTTAGTAAAACCATTTTAAAAAAATCCTATATGTTGTTAACTCTATTGAGCAAACTTAGTACAGAGGTAGCTTTGAGACAATGTGCTAGGATGAGGTGGATTCCAGCTGAAGGACTGAGGAGGCTTGAGACTGCAGAGAGAATAGTAGTTTTCATAAAAAAAACTCTGATGCATAGGTGTCTGAGAGGTTGTCACCCCTGGGGTGCAGCCCGGGAGCTGTGGGAACTGCTGGGCCCCTCTAACCACTCAGTTGGGTTGGCCCTGCTTACACTGCTTGGAGACACAGCCAGCCTAATCTAGGCCCTGTTATCACCCAACCTGACACCAGATGGCACCACACACTGAAACTGAGCTACCTGGAAGAGCAGTTTCACCCAAGCCACTCAAATACATGCAGCAGACAGCCGCCAATTTCCCAGCTTTCCAGACTCACCCCCCCCCCACCCCCCCGGCCACCACTGGAGTATAAACCCAAAATTATACCATCTTGCACTGCACAGGGAACTATACAGGGTAAACTCATAACATTTGCCTCTTCCCTCAATATGGAAAGGAATATGCAACAGCCTTTGCCACTAAGCAATGATTCCCACACACTGCACTCCAACTCACTGGTTTAGCTAAAGCAAAAAAGTTTATTAACCACAAAAGATAGATTTTAAGTGATTACAAGTGATAGCAAACAGATCAAAGCAGATTACCTAGTAAATAAACAAAAAACACAAACTAAGCTTAATATACTAAATAGATTGGGTATGAATAGCAGATTCTCACCCTAAGAGATGATACAAGCAGGCTGCAGATTCTAAAGGGGCAAGTTGCACTTGCTTTAAAGGTTGGAATCCCCAGGTGTTTGATTCACAGGCTAGAAATCCCTTTAGCCTGGGTCCAGAACTTCCCCCAGTTCAGTCTTTGTTCCTCAGGTGTTTCCAGGAGTCTTCTTGTGTGGGGCATGAAGAACTTCAGATGATGTCACTCCCTGCCTTATATAGCTTTTGCATCGGGAACACTTTGTTTCAAAGCTTGGTTCCTAAACCTGATGGTGGAAAAATACTGACATCCCAAGATGGAGTCCAGCATCATGTGGTCTGATCACATGTCCTTGCAGAGTCATAGCAGCCATTACTCACAGGCTGTTTGGAGTGTTCTCAGGAAAGCTCTTCCCCAGGTGAGAGATAAGCTTCTCCCCTAAGGCCTATTGCTTTTTTCCTAATGGGCCATTTTCCTGAATAGGTTCTTCTCCACCCACTATCTAGACTAAAAGCGTATTTTCTAGAGGGCATAACCTAGGTGAAACTACATTTGGAATACAGATACATAGTCAATATTCATAATTTCAGATACCAAAATGATACATGCATGCAAATAGGATAATCATATTCAGCAAATCATAGCCTTTTCAATGGTTTCAGAGTAGCAGCCATGTTAGTCTGTATTCGCAAAAAGAAAAGGAGTCCTTGTGGCACCTTAGAGACTAACAAATTTATTTGAGCATAAGCTTTCATGAGCTACAGCTCACTTCATCGGATGCCTCTAAGGTGCCACAAGTACTTCTTTTCTTTCTCCTAGCCTTTTCAATGACACCTCACATGACTTATCTTTCATAAAATACATCATAATTATGCTATGATCATACCATAATATCACTATGAAGAATATGGGATGCAGTGTCACAGTCTCCACCCAACAGTTAAAGCTGAAATCACTTCAGCTGGGCCAAGTGGTAGGAGCAGCTTAAACCTTCCAGAATCTGTAAACTCCACCACCCCATGCTAACAAACTAAGGGCATGTCTACACTGGCGAAGTTACAGCGCCACTCAGAGAGCACTGAAGGAAAACTGCTGTTATGTGTTCATATGTCAGCTGCCTACGCAATAGCGTGTTCATACTTGTGGCACTTGCAGTGGAATTTGGAGCATTGCACTCTGGGGCGCTATCCCACAGAGCATTTCTTCCTCTTCTGCTGCTAAGGGTTGTGGGAAAACAGAGGGGGTCGCGGGGCATCCTGGGTCCTGTCCCAATGCCCCGTGATGTATTGCTTCGCATCCCAGCAATCCCTGTGCTTCCGTCCAAATTTGGCGCCATCTTTCAATGATTTGTGTACTGCACGTCCTGCCTTTCCGGGCTGCAGGAATGGATCCCAAACTGTTGGTCAGGATGCTGCTCGCTCTGACCAATACGTCATGAATGGCAGTGGAATTATTCCTTAAACTACAAAAGCAAGAGGAGTACAACATTAATCTCGCCACTCGTACTAGCTACAACATGAGATTACTTGTGGCATTCACGGAGGTGCTGACCAGAGTGGAATGCCGCTTCTGGGCTTGGGAAACAAGCACTGAGTGGTGGGATCACATCATGATGCACGTCTGGGATGACAAGCAGTGGCTGCAGAACTTTCAGATGAGGAAAGCCACGTTCATGGGACTGTGTGATGAGCTCGCCCCAGCCCTGTGATGCAAGAACATGAGAATGAGAGCTGCCCTGCCGTTGGAGAAGCATGTGGCAATTGCACTGTGGAAGCTAGCTACTCCAGACTGCTACCGATCGGTTGCTAACCAGTTTGGAGTGGGAATGTCGACCGTTGGACTCGTTTTGACAGAAGTGTGCAGGGCCATTAATTGCATCCTGCTCTGAAAGACTGTGACTCTGGGCAACGTGTGTGACATTGTGGATGGCTTTGCACAAATGGGCTTCCCTAGCTGCAGAGGGGTGATACATGGCACGCATATTCCAATTCTGCAACCAGACCACCTAGCCACCAAGTACATTAATCGGAAGGGGTATTTCTCAATGGTTCTCCAGCCACTTGTGGATCATCGTGGACATTTCACAGACATTAACGCAGGCTGGTCTGGAAAGGTGCATGACGCACACATCTTTCAGAACGCTGGCCTGTTCAGGAAGCTGCAAGCAGGGACTTTTTTCCCGGACCAGATCACCATAGGGGAAGTTGAAATGCTCATTGTGATCCTGGGAGACCCCGCCTACCCCTTAATGCTGTGGCTTATGAGGCCATACACGGGGCACCTTAACATCACCAAGGAGCAGTTCAACAACAGGCTGAGCAAGTGCAGAATGACTATTGAGTGTGCTTTTGGCCATATAAAGACCTGCTGGCACTGCCTCTGCCTCTATGGGAAGTTGAACCTGGCCAATGACAATATTCCTATGCTTATAGCCGCATGCTTTAAGCTCCATAATATTTGTGAAGGTAAGGGTGAAAACTTCACTCAGGGCTGGACCACAGAGGCTCAGTGCCTGGAGGCTGAACAGCCAGAGACCAGGGCTATTAGAGGGAGATCAGGGATGCCTTGAGGCAGCAATTTGAAGCTGAAAGCCACGAATAGTTGTTGCTATGCTTGGGAGTGCAGTGGTTGTAATGCTAGGAGGTGACTGGTGAAGACGATACAATATGAAGGTTTAACATAATTGTCTGTTGCTTTGCAGGACTCTGTTTGCTTTCAATTAATAGAATAAAGATTGCTTTCAAACCAACACAATTCTTTTATTAAAAAACAACAACCGGAGGAGAGAGTCAAACAAAAAAACCCATCAGCAGTGAGGGGGTTGGGGGGAAGGGAAGGTCCCAGGAGGAGGTGGGGTCCCAGGACGGCTAAAGATTTGTGTATGTCCAGGGATCATATCCAGACTTCTCCTTTGGAGTACAGTACAGTGCTACAGCAGGGCCAAACTGGTGAGTAGCCGCAGGGGCAGGATAAATCACTCTTCCCAGACCCTGCTGTACACTGGGCACATGGCTCTTAGGGAGGGCCAGCATTGTAGGAGGGGCCTGATAATCATTCCTGTCCCCACACTTTCCACAGGATGTGATCATTATGGAAAATATCTTGCTGCTGAGAGTGAGCAGAGAATCAAGGGAGGGTCTTCTCCAAGACTGCAGCTTCTACTCTGGCCCCTATGCGGCTCGCCTGTGTGCAGCAGTGGTCCCCCCTCCCCGTGACAGCACAGTGGCATGGGAAAGTTACTGATAATGGGGCAAGAAACAAAGCAGCTCTGCCAAAGAACCTGCGGTAGCGGATTGCCCAGTATCTCCATGAGAATTTCCTGGAGATCTCTGAGGCAGATTCCCAAGAAGTGAGGGAGTCAATCAACAGCCTGTTCTGCCACTCAGACTAGGCATGTGGTGGACACACAAGCCTGCTTTCTGCAACCCTCCTATCCCCAACAACTTGCTTCAGTGATTCCCAAAATCAAATCCACTTACCAGGGGCCTCCTCTCCTGTTTGCGCTTCGCCAACATCTGACAGCTGTGACTGGCTAGCTTCCTCTGTGGTAGAAAAGAGCTCCTGGCTGCATGCATCTCTGACCTCCAAGTCATCCTCTACCTCTGGGTCCCCCTCCCTCTCCACATCCTCATTCAAGATTTCCTCCTCCTGGCTTGATCCTCTCTCAACTGGCACGCGAGCCACTGAAGTATCAACAGAGGTCTTTGCAATGGAGGTGGGGTCACCGCTGATTATCTTTGTAGAATCGGCAGCTCATGAGTGCAGCACTGGAGGGGCAGTTTGCTTCCCGCACCTTGTGGAAAGCATTCCGCAGCTCCTTCACTTTGACTTTGCACTGCAGTGTGTCCTGGTCATGGCCCCTTTCTGTCATGCATCGTGAAATCTGTCCATAGGTATCATAATTCCTACGGCTGGAGCGCAGCGCGGACTGGACAGCCTCCTCTCCCCAAATGCTGACAAGGTCTAGCAGCTCAGCATTGCTCCAAGAGGGGGACTGCCTACTGCTTGGAGCAGGCGTGGCCACCTGGAAAGATGCGCTGAGACTACTGCATGCATCACCAAGCAAACAGGAAGGGGACTTTCAAAATTCCCAAAGAATTTAAGGCATGGGGATGACAGTTGGTCACCTGACGGCAGGGCAGTAGAGTTCAAACCGATGACCAGAGAGGCGAGAACAGGTATTGTGGGACATCTCCCAGAGGCATAGGCGCCGACTTCCCCTCTTTCCCGTGGCTGCTGGACCCCCACTCTGCCCTGGCCCCGCCCCCACTCCACCAGTTCCATGAGGCCCTGCCCCTGCCCTGCCTCTTCCCACCCCTGCCCTGCCCCCATTCCAACCCCTTTCACAAAGTCCCCGCTCCAACGTTGACCCCTCCCTGCCCCTATTCTAACTTCTTTCCCAAATCCCCACCCCAGCCCCGCCTCCTCCCCTGAGCGTGCCACATTCCCACACTTCCCCGCCCTTCCCGGAGCATGCTAATGCTGCCAAACAGCTGTTTGGCAGTGGCTGGGTGAGAAGCACTGGGAGGTAGGTGGAGTGGAGATGTGGCACGCTCAGGGGAGGAGAGGGAGGAGAAGGTGTGGCGGGCGGGTGTAAGGGGTGCTTGGCTGCCAGTGTGTGCAGAGCATCCACTAATTTTTCCCTGTGGATGCTCCAGCCCCAGAGCACCCACAGAGTCGGTGCCTATGCCCAGAGGCCAATTGCAGTGCTGTAATCGACCAGTGGCTGTAGCCCTGGCACAGAAAGATGTACATCTCTCGTTGGAGTGGTTTTTTTTTACAAGTGCTGCAGCTGCGCAGTTTCTGTGCACTTAGTGGCTTGGCAGTGTGTATACCTTGGGAGTTACAGCACAGAAAGCTGCTTTACTGTGCAGAAACTTGCCAGTGAAGATAGGGCCTGAGAGTGGGGACCTGGGGAAGAAGGAAGTGGCCAGAAGGCACCAGCTAGTCAGTTGCCAGTAGAGGACTGAGCTTGGGTCTCTTTTTAAGATATACTGGAGGTTGGAAGCCTTACCTACTACATATTAATTTATTAATTGCAGTCTTTTGCAAATGTATTCTTTTGTTCCCCCTCACTTTTTCTTTTTAATAAAGTTGTCTTTGTTTTAAACCCCTGGACTTGCTGCTTGGGAGTGGGGAAGTATTGCCCATCAAGCATATCTGGGGGTTGGATAGTTTCCCATGTGTTTGGATGGGCGTAGGGAGCTGTATGAGTGTGGGGGAGCTGTGCATGGGAGGTTGGGGAGAGCATGGTTGGGCTTGGGGTGGTGTGTGGGAGCGCAGCACAGCTGAGTGTGAGAGTGTGAAGGGGTCTGGCATGGCTTAGGCTGTGTGTATGTGTGAGGGGGCCAGTGCAGTTGGGAAGGGGGGTGGTGTGACTGGGTTTGCGGGGAAGGCTGTTTGTGGGAGTGGTGGGCTGTGTATACGGGCAGGGGGCTGTGTGTGTAGGGTGGCACAACTGAGCAGAGGGGATGAGTGTATGGGGGTGGTGCGAGACTGGAGGGTGGTGCAGGTGGCCTAGGAGATTTTGTGGGGAAGGTGCAGCTGGCCTGAGGGGGCTGCTGAATGTGTGTGGTGTCCTTGCATGACTGGGGGTGCTTTGTGTGTGGGGCCTAGCTTGACTAGGGGGGCTGTGTATGGAGGTTTGGTGCAGCTGTGAGAGGCTGTGGGGGGAATGGCTGGGCTAGGGGAGCTGTGCATGTGGGGGGCTAAGGGACTATGAGTGGCTAGCACAACTGGGCGGAGTGGCTTGCATGTGGGGGAGTGGTGTGGTTGGGCTGAGGGGTCTAGGGGGATGGGAGGGCACATCCGGACTGGGGGGTATGTGTGGGAGGGTGGCATGGCTGAGTGTGTATGGGAAGTGGGATCCAGCATGGCTGGGCTGGGAGGCTGTGTGTGTGTGAGAGGAGCTGTGGAGGGGAGTGGTGTGGTTGCGCTGAGGGGGCTGTTTGTGTGTGGGCAGGGATGGCGTGGCTGGGCAGGGGGCTGCATGTATGTGGGGGTAGCATGGCTGAGTGTGTGGAGGTTGGGGAGATCAGCACAGCTGGGGGGGCTGTGTATGGGGGCAGGAGGTGGTGAGGCTGCGTGTGTGGGAGATGGCAGCATGTCTGGGCTGTGAGCGTGTGTATGGGTGGCTGGGGTGGGTGCAGGGGGTTGTGTTTAGGGGGGTGGCAGGACTGGGCTTGGTGAAGGGGGTTGTGTGAGGGGGGACAGTACAGCTGGCCAGGGGCGGTTATGTGCAGGGGTAGGCAGTGTGGCTGAGGGAGGCTGTGTTTGGGGGCAGAGAGTGTGGCTGGGTGGGGCCTGTAGGGGGCAACATAGCTGGACGGGGGGCAGAGGGGGACCTGTGCATCTGCAGGGGAGCACAGCTAAAGGTATATGTGGGGAGAGGGACCCACTGTGGCTGGGGGCTGTGTACAGGAGCTGTGTTTGTACAGGCAGTAGCAAAGCTAGGTGGGGAGACAATGGGGGATTGTGGGAGGCAGAGGTGCGGTGGGGATGGATGGGTGTCTGTCTGGTGCTACCTATGTTGCGAAGGGGGTCAATGGTGCAGCTGTGCAGGGGCTGGGGGGGCAGAAGGAACTGGGCTGGGGGGCTGTGTATGTGTGTGGTGCTACTTATGCCGTGCAGGGGGCTGTGAGTGGTGGGGGGGTCTGTTGGCACGGTTGGCATGCCTGGGTGGAGGGCAGTGGGGGTGGTGCAGCTGGGAGACAGTGCAGGGGTCCATGTGTGGGGTGGGGCTGTGGGAGGGAGGAGTTTGACAGGGGAAGGTGGCACAGATGGGGACGCTACAGGAGGCAGCAGCATGGCTGGGTAGGGGCTGTGGGGCTTTGCCTGGGGAAGAGGGTTGGCAGGCCTGAGGGGTGGCACAGCTGGGGGCGAAGGGGCGGCAGAGGGACGGGGCGGGGCCAGTGCCGCAGCTGTTCGGAGGTGGTGGGGGTGAGACAGCACGGCTCAGCGTTGGTCTGGGGCTGAATGGGCGTGGGGGGGCAGCAGGGCTGGGTGCTGGTTTGGGGCTGAATGGGTGTGGGGGGGCAGCAGGGCTGGGTGCTGGTCTGGGGCTGAATGGGCGTGGGGGGCAGCACGGCTCAGCGTTGGTCTGGGGCTGAATGGGCGTGGGGGGGCAGCAGGGCTGGGTGCTGG
Organism: Chelonia mydas; assembly: GCF_015237465.2. Classification (NCBI taxonomy): domain Eukaryota; kingdom Metazoa; phylum Chordata; order Testudines; family Cheloniidae; genus Chelonia; species Chelonia mydas. The sequence continues at coordinate 83,862,779 of NC_051250.2, forward strand.
TTTGGGGCTGAATGGGCGTGGGGGGGCAGCAGGGCTGGGTGCTGGTCTGGGGCTGAATGGGCGTGGGGGGCAGCACGGCTGGGTGCTGGTTTGGGGCTGAATGGGCGTGGAGGGGGCAGCACGGCTGGGTGCTGGTTTGGGGCTGAACGGGCGTGGGGGGGCAGCAAGGCTGGGTGCTGGTCTGGGGCTGAATGGGCGTGGGGGGCAGCACGGCCGGGTGCTGGTTTGGGGCTGAATGGGCGTGGGGGGCAGCACGGCCGGGTGCTGGTCTGGGGCTGAATGGGGGCGGGGGGGGGCAGCGCGGCCGGGGGCTGGTCTGGGGCTGAATGGGGGCGGGGGGGGCAGCGCGGCCGGGGGCTGGTCTGGAGCTGAATGGGGGCGGGGGGGGCAGCGCGGCCGGGGGCTGGTCTGGGGCTGAATGGACGGGGGGGGGGCAGCGCGGCCGGGGGCTGGTCTGGGGCTGAATGGACGGGGGGGGGGCAGCGCGGCCGGGGGCTGGTCTGGGGCTGAATGGACGGGAGGGGGGGGCAGCGCGGCCGGGGGCTGGTCTGGGGCTGAATGGACGGGGGGGGGGGGCAGCGCGGCTGTTGGGGGAGTGGGGGGGGGGCGTGGCTGTCGGGGAATCTGCGGGGCAGCGCGCTGCGGCGGGGGCCGCGGCGGGCGAGGGCGGCGGCGGCAGGGGCAGGGGCAGGGACGGGGACGGGCGCGGTCTGAGCGCGCAAGGCGTGGGCTGCCGGGGGCGGGCGGCGCCTCTTTCCGACACACCCAGCGCCGAGACCAGGAAGAGGAACAGCCGCTCCCGCCTCCGCCGCGTCCGCCCAGCCCCGCAGCGACCGAACGGCCCGGCCCGCAGCACCATGTCCGTCTCGGAGGAAGCGGACGGGCTCGGGGTGGCCCGGCCCCACTATGGCTGTGAGTCCCGGGGAGGGCGGTGCCCGCCTTCGCGGCCCGGGGGCTGCCGCTGCTCTGGGGATGGGCCCTGTCTTCGCGCCCGCCGGCCCTGCCCGCGTGTCGCGGGCTCTGAGGGTGGCGTGGGGATGGGGTCGGGGGACGCGGGTTGCGGTCTGCGGCCGGGGCGCGTGGGCTGGGACCGGTCCCGGGGCCGGGCGGGGCGGGGAGCCTGCCCGCGATGCGGGGGGATGGGGACGGTCTGACTGCAGCAGTCACGTCTGACTGACGCGCAGTCCTCCGCGCCGCCGCCCTCCGCATGGCGAGGGCTCGGTGCGCCCGCCTGAGCCCGGCTGGCCCTGGCCGCCGCCTTCGGAGAGCGCCCTGGCACATGGGAAGTGAGGAGGTCACGGAGCTGCAGCTGCCCCGTGTCTCACGTAGGATTGGCGCTGGAAAAGGCTTGCTCCGTCGGAACGAGTCTCACTCTTCCCCGAGGCCTGTGCGGGCGTCTTCCTTGCAGAATTTGGTCTTCAGGGCTCTGCCAGGCCAGTTGTATTGACCTTAGCGTTGAGGTTTCTACTCCTTTCTTTGGGAGACTCCCATGGCTACATTGATCTGTCAAGAATCTTTTGCTAATGGTCTGTCTAAATTTACCTTGTCTGAATTCAAACATCTCAATTCATCTTTGCATATTCAAGTTTTCCTCTTCTTCCTTTCTTGAACAAAATATCAGGTTAAGGAGCTGCTTCCTCGTCATTTTGCTGTATTCGTGTTAATTTACTATTCACTACTTTACATATTCTGTAAAAGACATCTGAAATATTTGCAAAAATATCAGTCTTACAAATATTAGAGAGACTAGTGGGTGAGGTAATATCTTTTATTGGACTAACTTCTTTTGGTGAGAGAGACAAACTTTTGAGCTTACACAGAGCTCTTCTTCAGGTCTGAGAAATACTCACAGTGTCACAGCTAAATTAGACCTGAAGATGAGCTCTGTGTAAACTCAAAAGCTTGTGTCTCTCACCGACAGAAGGTAGTCCAATAAAAGACATTACCTTTCCACCTTGTCTCTGTAGTAGCATAAGACCAACATGGGCACAACAACACTGCAGCCTACAAATATGAATGGCTTGACAAATCCATTTACGCACTTGCAAATAAGAAGCTGGCCCTTGCTAGTGCTATCAGTTTCTGCTGAATTTAAACTTACCTTTAAAAGTCATGACATATTTGTCTCTTATTATTCATAAAAAATTATGCACACGGTATTTAAAAATTCTGCATATTTTGTTTGTCAGAATAACACTATATAAACACACCAGTTTGAATTATTTTGGTAATTTATTTCAAAATACGTGTCAGCAACTAAGTCTGTAACAATACAGACCAAAAAAATTTCAGAATTTTTTTTTTGACAAATAGATTCCTTACTAGGCATATTAATACAAAACTTGAGTAATTTATTTAAACTACAATGCAGAAATGTATTTCTGCACTTCTCAGAAGCAGTGTAAAGGCTTGCGGGAGTCAGGGGTAATGGAGGAACTGAGGGAGAGGGAAGGAGCCTGGGAGTATACCTGGAGGGTTATTGGGTGTGGGTGGGAGAAGTAGGGAACAGTTTCTTTTGGGGGGAGGATTGTTAGGGAATTGGGGCGCTTCCCCGTTGCAGACGCTGGTTGACTCTGAGCCTTTCCCATTCAGCCAGGCACATCTGCCCCCGCCCCCGTGTGGCCCTGGAGCCCCCTCCCATTCAGCCCCTGGCTCAATGCTGTCACCCCCCGAGCTCCTGAGCCTGCACCCCAGTCTGCCCCCCCCCCACTAACCCTTCTGAACCGAAGTCTGTGACCCCCCCCTCCCCCCCCCAGCAGCCCTGTGTGCCCCACTATGCCTCCTGACCTGGCTCCACCAGCAGGTTGCTGTAATGAAGGTAGCTGGCTGTTAGCTGTTGCTGCCGGTCAGCCAGCTGTTCTGGCACCACAGCAGCCTCTGGTGGGAGAAAGGCAGAACTACTGTACTTCTTGGGCAGAATGTATTTTTTGCAGAGAAAAAAAATTCTGCACTGGACATGAATTCTGCGTGTATGCAGTTGCTCAGAGTTCTCCTAGGAATAGACTCTTATGTTTGTGATAATACCTTTTCAAAAGTAACCCATTGCTGTGGTATCTTCCACAGTCTGCAGGCAGACAGCTGTGGTGCTGCCATTGCTGCTTAGTGCTTTCATAAGCATATTCAGTGTGTAACTCCATGCTGGTGATGTTCAGTGTTGCAACATTGAAGTTAGCAGGTTTCATGCTATTTTTCCTCTGACTTTGCTTGGGAAAACTATTAGAAACTAGCAGAGGTAGCCACTTATTTATGATGTAGGAGAGGACTCAAAAATGGAGGCCGAGGTGGGGGTAGAGTAGTAGAGACCTATTGGTAACAATGAGGGTGCTGGAAGAAGGGGTAGAATAGAGGAGAGCCACCCCTCTTAAAGCATCCAGGAAGCTGTGGGGCAGTAGTGGCAAAATGAGAAAGGTTCTCCCTGCCAATAACCAGAAGGAGGTTGGAGGTGTTTCAAATATATCAGATGTGCTCTAGAAAGACTAATATGAAGGAGGAAACCCCTGAATAAGTACAGGGACTAGTAGCCTGCGGGTGTGTACAATATAACTAAACTTGTTTTTTTGTTACAGTGCCCATCTGCATAGTTTTTGGGCACCTCCCCAAAGATAGTAACCACAGTTGCTTTGGGCAGTGTGCTATTTGTGTTCCTTCTTCCTTGGAAACAATTGGTGCTATGTTTCTTTCTGTCTTTCTTTCTTCCCTTCCTTCTCTCCTAATATTCCTCCTCTTCCCCCCTCCCCCTTCTTGCCTTCACATCTTTCCCTCTTTTTTTAGTCATTTTTTTAGTTGCAGCTGTGGGAAAGCTAAGTCAAATATTTTACACGTTGTTCTGAAGGCTGTGAAACTTGTAGTCATTTTTATCTCCTTGGGCATGAGTACCAAAGCCTTGACTCGGTCTTGCTCTGAGGTTTACAGTTTCATAGCTCCTGTGGAACATAACTGTTGGGGGAGTTTATGGTTGTGAAGAGAGACACCTTTCTGAGGTATCTTGGGCTGGTTCCATGGGGGACCTTAAAGATTAGTATTAAGACCTTATATTTGATCTTGTATTCTGTGGAGAGTTGGTGTAATGAGTGGAATACTGGTGTGATGGGCCCTTCAGTGGCTAGCAGATGGGGAGGTGGGCTTCTCAGTGGGGTGTTGTTCCTGAACTTTGCTGGTGTAGTCTATTCCCTTGCAGTCTCTTGTATCAAACTATGGCAGGTGTTTGATAATTTTTTCATACCCTGTTTAAAATATTTTTTACATAAAAATGAGATAAAACATTTACCTGTTCAAATAGTACAGGCTTAGAATTGTTCAAAACATCTTCCCTTCTACTAATGTGCTGCAGCAAGCACACTCGCTAGTCCTCAGTGGCTGAGTGAATAGTTTGATGTAAGGTGTGAATATTATAAAGGGCCAAGGTCTCACTTTACCCCTTAAGCCATAAAAAAAGGAATACTTTTTTACATAATTTGCCTCTGGATCTAACTCCTACAAGAGATCATTGAGGCTAAGATACCCAACCCAGGGCTCATCTCTTGGTTTAAAAAATTTGACATTTATATGGATGAGAACATGTGCAGTTGGTTACATTAAATAAATACAAATTGAAGGGTTATAAAATCTCAGGTTTCAGGGCATAAGCCAGCCTCTGACTGACAGGGATTAGGAAGAAACTTCCCCTATAGGGAAGTTATTTCAGAACTGCCCACTGTGGGTTTTCTTATAATTTCCTTGAAGCATCAGGTACTGCCCTCTGTCAGATGTAGAATACTGGACTAGATGGACCATTGGTCTGATCTAGTATGGCAATTCCTATGTTTTAAAACAAAGCAACTCCTAACAAAACAAATAAAGCAAGCTTTAGGTTTCTGGTGTGACAGGCCAGTGATAATTGTAGATTTTCATTTTGAAAAAACAATAAAACTCCATTGACCACTGCAGATTCTCCTTTTTAATATAGCAGAAAATAGGGTTGAGATTTTCAAAGCTTCCATTACAATTAGTGGAAGAGATATAGCTATATCCCCTGAACTACTCTGAGAATTTAAACATAGGCTTCTACAGCAACAGCAAGATGCAAATGAGATGTCATTTGGCTCCAAGTTCAGCTATAACAGGAACTTTGGGTGCCACTATGTTTCCTTCCCTGCACTGTGAAGAGCAAAAGGATTGTGAGATGGAGGTACTCACCTTTTGCTCTGTGTGATACCTGTTTCTCCATGTTTTCTGCACCCTCCCCACATGCATAAAACATCTAGTCACCCTTCTATATGCTTCCACTTGCTTCATTTGACACAAGAAGAGCATTCCTTGCTTCCTTCTGCTACAAGAGAACTCCTTTTTCCCACTGATGTGATTGTCTCCTTTTTAAATGAATTCATATTACATAAAAAAACTGTTTAAATTCACAGTCTGAATGAAATGTTAACACTGAAAAGTCAGGAAATTGCAGTGTTAATGTTAAACCTTAGGTCTGCCCCCTCATGCTGTATGCATTATAATACAGTCTTTAATTACATGACTGCATGCTATTATTTTCACAGGACCCATTCATCATTCAATGTATAGTTTAGAACAGTGTTTTTCAAACCGTGGGTCATGACCCTCTACTGGGTCACGGCATATAAGGCGCTGGGTCACCTTGCTCTGGTCATCACCGCTGACTGGGATGTTGAAAGTCCCGTCGGCGGGGCTGCCCAGCTAAGGCAGGCTAGTGCCTACCTTTTCCAGTGCCGCACTGTGCCCCGGAAGCGGCCAGCTGTGGGTCTGGCTTCTAGGCAGGGGGGCCATGGGACTCTGCTCGCTGCCCCCTCCCTGAGCAGCAGCTCTGCACTCCCATTGGCCGGCAACCGGGGAACGGGGGGAGGGGGTGGTGCCTGTGGGCAAGAGTTGAGCGGAGCCGCTTGCGCACCTCTGCGTAGGAGCCAGATCTGCTGCTGGCCACTTTCGGGGCACATTGTGGTCCCCGGTGGATCCCAGCTGTGCCACTGACCAGGAGCCATCGGAGTTAAGTCCGCACCCCAACCCTGTGCCCCAATCCTCTGCCCCAGCCCTGAGCCGCCCCAAACCTGGAACCGCTTCCTGCACCCCAAACCCCAGCCCCACCCCAGAGCCTGCACCCCCAGCCCAGAGCCCTGACTCCGTCCCACACCCCAACCCCCTGAGCCTGCCTCCAAACCTGGAGCCCCTCCTGCACCCCAAACCCCTCATCCCCAACCCCAGCCCAGAGCCCTGACCCCCTACCGCACCCCAGACCTGAGCCCCCCCACAACCCAGAGCCCCTCCTGCACCCCAGAGCCCTGACCCCCTCCCGTACCCCAACTCCCTGCCCCAGCCCAGAGTCTCATCCCATACCCTGAACCCCTCATTCCTGGCCCCACCCCACAGCCCTCACCCCAACCCTCGGCCTCAGCCGTGAGCATCTCCCAGACCCCTCATCCCCAGGTCTGGGTTGTGGGCATCAACAATTTTCTTCAACTGGGTCCCCAGAAAAAAAGTTTGAAAACCACTCGTTTAGAAGATGTGCACTCAATGAGGCAGGGGTTCATAGTGAATGAGAAGATGCTCTTCTAGACTTGTGGCTCATTTTGGGCTTTGTTGTGTTTGAAGTTACCACAGTATAAATCTGGCATAAATCCATAGAAACTAATGGTTTGATTCTGAATGTTCATGTTTGTATATGAGTAGATTTGTACCCTCTGTACAGTGTATGAGGTAGGGATGTTCTCACTGAACAGCGGAAACAAAAATAAGCTTGCTCAGCTGTCTCACTGCTTGCGCACTGAATGAGTTGGGATTCTTAGGAAATACTGCCATGTGATTATGTAGTTTACATACCGTATTGCAATGCAGGTTCACAAGGAGGCAGTGTTAATGTTGCACAGGCCCCAGACCTGGCTTACAGCTGCTCAGAAATGCATTGCATGGAAAATTGGGCTTAGGTCCCATTTGGACCCTGCCCAGCATGGAGGAAATGTCTGTGTAATTTAGTTATGGAGGTTTAATAAGCCTCTATTAAGCATGTGTAAATTGCGCTTTTTCAGAGATTTATAACTTGGCCAAATTTGGGTGGATTTTCACGGGCACAGCAAAAGGATTCCTCTGACAGAGGCCATCTCTGCCTATATTTCAAGTTCCTGCTCCAAAGGATGGGGCCACTAAAGCTTCTCCGTTTTAGTTTGTTTTAATACGTCTATTAGTAGATTATTCCAGTGCCAAAACATTTAGGATGGAAATGCTTAGGCATCCTTAATGTGATAGCTATTGTTACATGCTCCAGCTACAATAAATTTTAAGAAGAAATATTTTATGTGAATGAGATTTTTTTTTTTTAGGCTGCTATACATGTCTGGCATTAAAATAATCTGTTAATAGATTTTAAGGCCAAAAGGGCCTATTATAGTAATCTTATTCTGACTTCTTGCATAACACAAGATTTAGAACTTAAGACACGGTAATTTCAGAGTAGCAGCCATGTTAGTCTGTATTCGCAAGAAGAAAAGGAGTACTTGTGGCACCTTAGAGACGAACAAATTTATTTGAGCATAAGCTTTCGTGAGTTACAGCTCACTTCATCGGATGCAACATGGGAATGTAATTTCATGTTATAAATAATGCAGTCTAACAGGACATAACTTGAAGAGGTCTTATTTTATTGAATAGTTTGGGGGGGGCAGTGAATGGTTCGTAACATTCATTATACAAATGGGATGGGATGTATTGCATTAATTTCCTCGGTCAAAAGAGTTAAAGTTGTTATAAACTTTTTCACTGTCCAACATAAAAACAGTGATACGAGGGGGTTTGTTTTTTTAGAGACCTTGATTTACTCGATTTCCTGACAAACACACAAAAGCACTTATTTTAAAGTTGAAAGCTTGTTGATTAAACACAAGAAATAAAACAAGCATTTATACTGAAACTGGAAATGAGTGATTATGCAAAACAACTTAATTAAAACCTACTAAACTCTGGTTTTTTGGGCAGCCAAAATGTTTGGTTTTTTTATTTAAGCAACCGTTCTTTGATGAAAAGAAAAGAGCTAATTTTACTTTCTGTTTTGTGTGTGAAGAGTATTCTCTTTTCCAGTTTTTAACAACCAACCAGGCACAAACTGGCGGAGAAAGAGGATAGAATAGGTGGGGGAAATAAGTTTTTGTTGATGTTTTTGGAACACTGGATGGCTGGTTATTATGTTTGAATGCTTTGGCTAGTGAGTTGGCCATGCCACCTGCTGCTTGGCCCCTGGTTCATATTCCAGTCAGGGACTTCATCTGGTTGGGTCTTTTCTCCTTAGAAAGGGCAGGATTGAGGTAATTTCATCTTGCTGTGCTGATGCAGTGCAGTTCATTTCAGGATTTGATAAAAAGCCAAGAGAGTGAGAGAGAGGACAGGAGGAAAGAAGGGAGGCAGGCAGCACAGGATTTTATGTGCCTCTTCAGTGCTGGCTATTAGGTATTCCCACTGATGGGTTGTGGACTGGATGTCATGATGATCTGATGATTATTCAGGACTCACAAATGAAAAACAAATTTCCTTGAATAAGAGCAAGGCCAAATAGCCTTCCTCTCAAGAAGAATGTCTTTTTATTTTGGTCTGCTCCTTCTGTCTTGGGTTTCAGGGAATATAAAACAAGCTGGGATACAGCCAGGATGGGTTATGAGATTTTTGCTGGCAAAGTCTCTTTTTAAGAACCCCGAAAAAGGAAAAAGTGGGCAGCATAGTTCACCCCCTCATTATTTTGTTTACCAGTTAGGCCTAATATTTGGCACACTAATTTTCCTTTAATTTCTGGCTCCACATTTTTTGTTTCTACCAAGCATGATTTTAACAGTCTGTAACCCATATGAACAGGCCCTTTTTCTTTGGACTAATTTAGTTTTTCTGTCTTGTTTTTTTTGCACTCGTTCATAACATTTATTGAAAACAACTTGACTTATTTTTTATGGTTAATTTTTAGGCAGGCAAAAAGTTATAGGTTATTTTGACATTTTATGAACTTTCACATACTTTCTACATTTGAGCTTACAATTTGGGTACATTTTTAGGTCCAACCACCACAAAGGATAACGTGTTCCCCATGGACTCTTAGGGCACGGCACATATTCATTAGAAAGAAGGTGAATCTATCAATTTGTACAAAGCCTTACTTACTGTTTTTATTGTGGTAGTGCCCAGTGCTGTAAAACACAAAACAAAAAGATTGTCACTCCCCCGGAAAACTTATGTTCTGAGTATAAAATGAGACAACAAATGGATACATACAGATGGGGAGTATAAGGAAACAGTGAAATAGTATTGATCACCATGGGAGGCAGTGGTCTTGGCACACCAGCTGTCTAACCAATGTCAGGTTTTTTGTAGGAATCATGAGAGCTGGGAAAAGGGGTTTTAAGAAGGTATTTGAAGGAGGACAATGAGAGAGCTTTATGGATGTTCATTGGGAGTGCCTCCAAGCAGTATGGGAGAAAACAATAATGTATTTGAAAATTTAACAAGTGGGAAATGAAGGCAGACATCATTGGCTGATCAGAAGTAGGAGCTGACATCTTGATAGTGTATGTGAGATTATCGGGTGAAGGAGCAATTACAGAAGTAGGGGAGAATCAAGAGAGGACTGAGTCATGAAAGCCAAGGAAGGATGAGAGATCAAGAAGAACATGGTTGATAGCGTTGAATCATAGAACTGGAAGGGACCTTGAGAGGTCATCTAGTCCAGTCCCCTACACTCGTGGCAGAACTAATTATCTAGACCATCAGAGCTTCTTAACCCCTTACAGGTAAAGGAGGGATTTTATGCTACCCTTAGCTGTATGTTTATGACACCATCCCTGACAGGTGTTTGTCTAACCTGTTCTTAAAAATCTAAAACTAAGCAAGGCCGAACAGGGCAAATATAAAAAAACAATGCTGAATAAAGCAGCTTTATGTATAGTTTAACAAATAATACAAAAAAAAACAAGGGAACTAGCTGGGAACTGGATTGGCTGGCTATATGAATACTTAGAGCAGCTTGCTATTAAATAAGTATGCTTAAAAAAAAAAATGTATAAAAGCCTGTGTAACTTCCTGCTCTCTGTACAGGATTTGAGATTCTATTCTCCCTGTACCTTTTTGCAGCTGCAAATAAACTTTTCTGCTTCTCCACCCTGTTGTGATTATTGGGTGTAGCACACCGGGTAGCGAACCAACTCCAGCTGTTGTTTAGCCTCTCGGCACTGGGTGCCGGCAACAATGTGGACTCCACAACCTTCCTAGGCATTTTATTTCAATGTTTAACCACCCTGACAGGAAGTTTTTCCTAATGTCCAACCTAAACCTCCCTAGCTGCAATTTTAGCCCATTGCTTCTTGTCCTATCCTCAGAGGTTAAGAAAAACAACTTTTCTTCCTCCTTCTTGTAACAACCTTTTACATACTTGAAAACTGTTGTCATGTCCCCTCTCGGTCTCCTCTTTTCCAGACTAAACAAACCCAATTTTTCAATCTTCCCTCATAGGTCATGTTTTCTAGACTTTTAATCATTTTTGTTGCTCTTCTCTGGACTTTTTCCAATTTGTCCACATCCTTCCAGAAATATGGCACCCAGAACTGGACGCAATACTCCGATTGAGGCCTAACCAAAGTGGAGTAGAGCGGAAGAATTACTTCTCGTGTCTTGCTTACAACGCTCCTGCTAATACATCCCAGAATTATGTTTGCTTTTTTTGGAACAGCGTTACGCTGTTGACTCTCATTTAGCTTGTGGTCCACTCTGACCCCCAGATCCCTTTCTGCAGTACTCCTTCCTAGGCAGTCATTTCCCATTTTGTATGTGTGCAGCTGATTGTTTCTTTCTAAATGGAGTACTTTGCATTTGTCCTTATTGAATTTGATCCTGTTTACTTCAGACCATTTCTTCAGTTTGTCCAGATCATTTTGAATTTTAATCCTATCCTCCAAAGCATTTGCAACCCCTCCCAGCTTGGTATCGTCCACAAACTTTATAAGTGTACTCTGTATGCCATTAGCTAAATCATTGATGAAGATATTGAACAGAACCAGACCCAGAACTGCTCCCCGCAGGACCCCGCTCATTATGCCCTTCCGGCATGACTCTGAACCACTGATAATTACTGTCTAGAAATGGTTTTCCAACCAGTTTTGCACCCAGCTTATAGTAGCTCCATCTAGGTTGCATATCCCTACTTTATTTATGAGAAGTTCATGCGAGACAGTATCAAAAGCTTTACTAAAATCAAGATATCACATCTACCACTTCCCCCCATCCACAAGGCTTGTTACCCTGTCAGAGAAAGCTATCAGGTTGGTTTGACATGATTTGTTTTTGAGAAATCCATGCTGTTACATATCCCCTTATTATCTTCTAGATGTTTGCAAACTGATTGCTTAATTATTTGCTCTATTATCTTTCCAGGTACAGAAGTTAAGCTGATTGGTCCGTAATTCCCTGGCTTGTCCTTATTTCCCTTTTTATAAATGGGCACTATATTTGCCCTTTTCCAGTCTTCTTGAATCTCTCCCATCTTCCATGAATTCTCAAAGATAATCGCTAATGGCTCAGATATCTCCTCAGTCAGCTCCTTGACTATTCTAGGATGCATTTCATCAGGCCCTGGTGACTTGAAGACATCTAATTTGTCCAAAAAAAAGGAGTACTTGTGGCACCTTAGAGAATAACAAATTTATTTGAGCATAAGCTTTCGTGAGCTACAGCTCACTTCATCGGATGCATTCAGTGGAAAATACAGATCTTGGGAAACGGGCCAGTCCTTGCTTACAGATAGCCCCCCAACCTGAAGTAAATACTCACCAGCAACCACACAACAGAACCACTAACCCAGGAACCTATCCTTGCAACAAAGCCCATTGACAACTGTGTCCACATATCTATTCAGGGGACACCATCATAGGGCCTAATCACATCAGCCACACTATCAGAGGCTCGTTCACCTGCTCATCTACCAATGTGATATATGCCATCATGTGCCAGCAATGCCCCTCTGCCATGTACATTGGCCAAACTGGACAGTCTCTACGTAAAAGACTAAATGGACACAAATGAGACGTCAAGAATTATAACATTCAAAAACCAGTTGGAGAACACTTCAATCTCTTTGGTCACTCGATTACAGACCTAAAAGTGGCAATTCTTCAACAAAAAAACTTCAAAAACAGACTCCAACGAGAGACTGCTGAATTGGAATTAATTTGCAAATTGGATACAATTAACTTAGGCTTGAATAAAGACTGGGAGTGGATGGGTCATTACACAAAGTAAAACTATTTCCCCATGTTTATTTCCCCCTCCCCCCACTGTTCCTCAGACGTTCTAGTCAACTGCTGGAAATGGCCCACCTTGATTATCACTACAAAAGGTTCCCCCCCTGCTGGTAATAGCTCACCTTACCTGATCACTCTTGTTACAGTGTGTATGGTAACACCCATTGTTTCATATTCTCTGTGTATATAAATCTCCGCACTGTATTTTCCACTGAATGCATCCAGTGAAGTGAGCTGTAGCTCAAGAATGCTTATGCTCAAATAAATTTGTTAGTCTCTAAGGTGCCACAAGTACTCCTTTTCTTTTTGTGGATACAGGCTAACACGGCTGCTACTCTGAAACCTGTAATTTGTTCAAGTAATCTTTAACTTGTTCTTTCCCTATTTTAGCCTCTTCTGATCCTACCTCATTTTCACTGGCATTCACTATTTGAGCTATGAGATGACTGATAGCTCAAAAGATGAGGATGGAGTATTGATTCTGATCTTTGCCCATGAAGAGGTGATTAGAGTTTTTGGTGAGAGCAGTTTCAGTGGAGTACAGGAGCCAGAAGCTGAATTGGAAGAGAGAAATACAGACAGGGCTTGTAGATAGTGCATTCAGTAATCTTAGAGATGACATGTAGCAGTGGTTGTAGTGTATGGGGAAAGAAATAGAGAGTGAGAGGATTTGGGAGGGAATAAGTGGGCTTTAGGGAGATCAGTGGTTGGGTTGGGGGTCTCTGGGGTAAATGGAGGGGTTAGCGGTAAAGAGAAGATGAAGTACTTCTGTGGCAGTGACAGCAGAGAAAGGGAAGAATCATTTTTCGATTATTGTGTTTTCTTTCATTTGTAATGGACAGCTTGATTTAGCCATCAAGCCAATGCAGGCCAGTGAAAATTTGGACCCAGGTTTAATCCCGTTTGTTATAATATGGAGTCATGATGAATAAGAGCAATGTAGAGGCACTGTGGTCTAGTAGAGAGGGGCATAGACAAGGAATCAGGAGTCCTAGGTTCTTTTTCTGGTTTTGTCACTGATCTTCTGTGACCTCTTAGACAAATCATTTGCCCTCTCTCTTTTTTCTGTTTCCCCTCCCACTCTTTGTCTTGTCTGTTTAGATTGTAAGCCTGTGGTCTCCAACCTTTTTAAGCACAAGATCACTTTTTGAATTTAAGTGCAACCCAGGATCTACCCCGCCCATTCCCTGAAGCCCTGCCCCTTCCCCCAAGGCCCCACCCTGCTGATTTCCCCCCCCCCCCCCCAATCGCTTGCTCTCTCCCACCCTCACTCAGTTTCACCAGGCTGGGGCAGGGAGTTGGGGTGCTGCCTCTGGGCTGGGGCTGAGGGGTTTGGAGTGTGGGAGGGGGCTCCTGGCTGAGTCTAGGGCAGGGGGTTGGGGTGTAAGAGTGGGTGAGGGGTGCGAGCTCTGGGAGGGAGTTTGGGTGCAGGAGGGGGCTCCAGGCTGGAGCAGGAGGTTGGGGTGTGGGAGGGAGTTCAGGAGGGGTAGGGGTGCTGGCTCTGGGGGGGGGGCTCAGGGCATGGTCAGGGGGTTGGGGTGCAGGAGTGGGTTCTAGGTGCAGGAGGAAGTATGGGGTGCTGGCTCCAGGAGGGGTGTCGGCTCCCACCAGGCGGCACTAACCTCGGGTGGTGGTGCAGTGGGGATAAGGCAGGCTCTGTGCCTGCCCCAGCCCCACGCTGCTCCCGGAAGCTGCCGGTACGTCCCTGAGCCCCGGCCCTGGGGGGAAGGGGCATGTGGCTCCACGCACTGCCCATCCCTGCAGGCACTGCCCACGCAGCTCCCATTGGCCGTAGTTCCCCGTTCACAGCCAATGGGAGCTGCAGGGGCGGTGCTTGCAGGTAGGAGTGGTGCACGGAGACCCTCTGCCCCCCACGCAGGGATGTGCTGGCTGCTTCCGGGAGCGGCGCAGGGCCAGGGCAGGCAGGGAGCCTGCCTTAGCCCTCCTGTGCTGATGCACTTTTAGCGGACAGAGATTGCGATCGACTGGCAGAGGCTCCGCGATCGATCTACCATTGGTGACCACTGCTGTAAGCTCTTTTGGTTAGGGACTCTACCTTACTATGTTTGTAAAAAGAAAAGGAGTACTTGTGGCACCTTAGAGACTAACAAATTTATTTGAGCATAAGCTTTTGTGAGCTACAGCTCACTTCATCGGATGCATTCAGTGGAAAATACAGTGGGGAGATTTATATACACAGAGAACATGAAACAATGGGTGTTACCATACACACTGTAATGAGAGTGATCACTTAAGGTGAGCTATTACCAGCAGGAGAGCGGGGGGGTGGGGGTGGGAGGGAACTTTTTGTAGTGATAATCAAGGTGGGCCATTTCCAGCAGTTGACAAAAACGTCTGAGGAACAGTGGGAGGCGGAGGGGGGAATAAACATGGGGAAATAGTTTTACTTTGTGTAATGACCCATCCACTCCCAGTCTCTTGATTATCAATACAAAAAGTCCGTCGTCCCCCCCACCCTGGCTCTCCTGCTGGGAATAGCTCACCTTAAGTGATCACTCTTGTTACAGTGTGTATGGTAACACCCATTGTTTCATGTTCTCTGTGTAGATAAATCTCCCCACTATATTTTCCACTGAATGCATCCAATGAAGTGAGCTGTAGCTCACGAAAGCTTATGCTGAAATAAATTTGTTAGTCTCTAAGGTGCCACAAGTACTCCTTTTCTTTTTGCGAATACAGACTAACACGGCTGCTACTCTGAAACCTGTTATGTTTGTAAAGTGCCTAGCACAATCGGCCCTCTAGGGCCACTAGGCGCTATTGTAATACAAATAATAATAGAGAATATGCTGTGTGCACTGATATGGCTCTCCTTGGGCAAGATTCCTTAGCATGATATGTACTTCTGTCCTGGAATATCTTTTGCATGTGATGCATTTTACTGTGGAGATAGGTGCAAGCTGCTGAAGTGATTCAAGGGTCACTTATATACCTGCATATCAGGTATGTTGAAGACTGACAATATTTTTGACTCTTTGCAGCTGTCCTGGATAATGAGAGGTTGACAGCAGAGGAGATGGATGAGAGAAGACATCAGAATGTGGCTTATGAGTATCTTTGTCACCTGGAGGAAGCAAAGAGGTAAGGAGGAGAGGCTTGAAACTATTGGGATATCAAGAGGTATTATTGTACCTGCTTAAGAGAGTATTTGGACATAATTTAGCTTTTGACTGTTGAGTGGCTATATGAGGTAGATAGCTAGAAAATGTGTACATATTATATAATGGGGAGAGGAAACAGTGTATGATGTCAGTGCAAAAAACTATGTTGATGTAATTGGCTTACCCTGTATGCATATGTAATTTAAAAATATTGTATGTATAAAATTTTGTGCCTGCATTATAGGTGGAGAGAGTAGTGACACAGGTAAGACTGCCTAACACTTCCCACTATAATCCTCTGTTTTTAGTTCCTTATAACTTTGCCAAAATGTGATGGTTTTGGATGAAATTTTCCATGGTGGGTCTCAGCCTCAAGTTTCCAAGAACAAGATTTGGGAAAAATAGTTTTGCCATTATCAAAACATTTTTTCCAAGCATTTTTGAACAGTTCTTGTGCTTCTGTAGTTTGGTGAAAAAATTGAAATTTAGCAGGTGATTGGTCTTGGGGTCAGAGAGATGACTTGTTGCCTCCATGAAAACCCAGCCATATTTGGCCAAGATACAAGTTGGAGTATCTTGGCAGTAGAACTTGTTCTACACTTGCTCCTTAATTTTCTGAATGTTCCACCTACATGTTTCCAAGCTGGATGTAGTTGCATGAGTCTGCCTGCATGTCCTTCTCCTTCAAAATATCCTTTGGGAAAAAGCACATTGAGCTGGGAGCCAGGAAACTGTGAATTTAAATCTTACCTCTTCCAGTGATCGTTGACTATTTCTGAGCACAGGGTCACTTCTGGTAGAGCTGGGAGTAGAACACATGGCTCTAATATGTCAAACCCAAGCTGAATCCACTTATGCAGCTTTCCAAAAGAATCTGCTATATCTATGTGTTTGGTTATGCACTCTGCCAAATGGGGCTACTTCTGTATATATATCTCACTGTTTCAGTGCATGATGTATTCCTCTCTAGAAACTGGTTCACAAACAAGCCAGTATGATAGTACTTCAGCTCCAGTGGAGAGGTCTAGGCTGCAGTGCTGAAGATCCCCGGTTCAAACTCTGCTGACCACTCATTCAATGATCAGTGCATGTTATGGAATTTATTTTTCAGTTTACTTCTTTAAAAACTTGGAAAATTCCATAAAAATTAGGTTTAAAAAAAAGGTTAAGGTTGCAAATTCAAGTACCGAAAAGATAGAAAATACCATAATTAAAGTTGATCATGTGTATGCATTATGATCAGTCTCTGCATGATCCCATACAATTTTTTTCCACAGGACCCCAGCCTGATTCAAGGTACAGGCTGCAGGGTGCTCACTGAATGAGGCAGTTGCTCAATATCTCATGTTTCAGAGTAGCAGCCGTGTTAGTCTGTGTTCACAAAAAGAAAAGGAGTACTTGTGGCACCTTAGAGACTAACAAATTTATTTGAGCGTAAGCTTTTGTGAGCTACAGCTCACTTCATGAAAGCTTACGCTCAAATAAATTTGTTAGTCTCTAAGGTGCCACAAGTACTCAATATCTCATATTATTCTCCACATTCATTATATTGCCCCATGTCTTATTTACTGCATACCATCCAAAATCTGCATGAATATGGAATTTATTTCATCATGAGGTCTTTTGTTGCACTCATCACTGTAGCATCTTAAATTCATCAATGTTTGTATCTTCACAGCAACCCTGTGAAACAGGGAAGTATCATTCCTATAACTAGGGCGTGAGAGGGGAGGTCAGATTCTTTGATACATTTGTGAGTATCCCTGTTGAGGGTACCAGTGAAGGAATGATTTTAATGCCAGTCGTGATAGCATTTTTGTCAAGTAACATATGTCTCTTGGGAATTAGATTGAGGCCCCTAACTAATTTCACACAGGTCATCAAATTACTAGCAGACAGGGTGGATTTGATTTAAATCAAGTTGATTTAAATCACTAGTCAGGAAGACTTGATTTAATCATGTATTTTTACATAAAAGTGCATTATTTTTGGTTGTTATAACCTTAATACATATTCTTCACAACTCACAGATAGATGTAGGTTTCATTTTTAGAAGGTACATACTATACATTTTTTAAGTGACTTATTTTGAAAACTTTTCAGATTAGTTTTACAGCTATATCAGAAAATGAATGTTTGGTTATTTCATTTTCCAAAGGTAATTGAAGCAGATATTTATGAAGTCATTGGGAGGTGAACTATCTCCAATTCAACAGGTTAATCATTAATATTTGGAGGATTTTCTTGCCATGCTGTATTTGGAGGAGAACATCACCAAACAGACCTTTAAATTGTTTTATTTAACTAAAACAACAATGTTATGTATTCTGGATTTTTTTCTTCAACAGCAAACATAATATTTTAACAAAACAAGCATATGAATTTTTGAATTTATTTAAACATTAAAGTTTTTTTAAAAATCAGGTTTGTTTTTGTTAAAATTGTTTTTAATTAAAATAGTTAAATGACACATTTAAAAAAAAATTAAATCAACTATGTCAGCCAGATCAACATGAGAAACTTAAAATATTGGCTTCTGCAGCTAATTCAGTTGTCTTCACCTTCATTTTCCTGTTTGTTCATAATCTGGAAAAGAAAAACAAGCTTTCCTGCTTTTTCAGGTCCCAAACAATTTCTCAATTTGGAATGAATTAGTCCAAAGGAAGAAAAAGAATATATTCTTTCTACACCAGCAGAAGAAGCTACTGCTGTTAAAAGTGAGATTATAACTTCAACAGTCTCTGAATCCAAGTGCTTACGTGATTTCCACCAGTTCACTGGTGTGACTTTCTTTAAAACATCATCAGCAAACATATCTTTCTTGAATGGTTCACCCTTAGCTCTGAAGTTTATTATAGTTGGCATTATGGATTGATGATTGCTGGATGTCCATGTCATAGCCAACTCCTCCTCCTTCAGCAGTTAAGGTTTGACCCTTTTACCAAGTATTGAGAATATTTGAAAGAAAATGAGCTGGAGATAGTGCTTGTCCCATTCGGTTTTTTTAATGCTTGTAATTTAACTCTGTCACTGAACATTTCTCTTTAAGATCTCACTCAGTTCCTTCCAAATTTCAGCAGCGTCAGGAATAAAACAGCTATTTCCCTGCATTTTGTTCGAGGCTACAGAAATAGACTTCGGGGTACTCCGCATGTGTTCAACATTTCTCTTAAGCCCAATGTTGAGAACTTTGGCTGTGACAGTGACATCTGTTTTTTCACTATTTTATTAAAAAACGGTCATCAGATTAGGGCAGTTCTTGATATAGTGCTCAAAACAGTCCACTACTGAGTTCCATTGCACGTCTTGTGGGATAGTTAGCTTGGTTCCTCCCACTTTTTTCAGAGCAGCTGCTGCAAAGTGGTTGTTATGGAAGTATTTAGCAATTTCAACAACATTAGCCTTTATTTCTGGAACACTGAAGTTTTTGGCTAGGAGGTGCATCAAATGAGCATTGCAACCGTATGTTGTTAGCTTGGGACTCTCTTCGCTTTCTTCTAAATAATTTCTTCTCATCTTGGATAAATTTGCAGCATGGTCTGTGACCAAGCTGCGTACTAGACATTTGAATTTTTTTTCACAGTTTGTTATAGCTTTTACTGCTACTTCTTGGAAGTATCCTTGTAAGGATAGGATACAGAGGAACCTAGACAAATTAGAGGATTGGGCCAAAAGAAATCTGATGAGGTTCAACAAGGATAAATGCAGAGCCCTGCACTTAGGAAGGAAGAATCCCATACACTGCTACAGATTAGGGACTGAGAGGCTAGGCAGCAGTTCTGCAGGGATTATGGTGGACGAGAAGCTGGATATGAGTCAACAGTGTGCCCTTGTTGCCAAGAAGGCTAATGGCATTTTGGGGTGTATAAATAGGAGCATTGCTGTGATCATTCCCCTCCATTCGGCATTGGTGAAGTCTCATCTGGAGTACTGTGTCCAGTTTTGGGCCCCACACTACAAGAAGGATGTGGAAAAATTGGGAAGAGTCCAGCGGAGGACAACAAAAATGATTAGGGGGCTGCAGCACATGACTTATGAGGAGATGCTCGAGGAATTGGGATTATTTAGTCTGCAGAAGAGAAGAATGAAGGGGGATTTGATAGCTGCGTTCAACTACCTGAAAGGGGGTTCCAAAGAGGATGGATCTAGACTGTTCTCAGTGGTAGCAGATGACAGAACAAGGAGTAATGGTCTCAAGTTGCAGTGGGAGAGGTTTAGGTTGGATATTAGGAAAAACTTTTTCACTAGGAGGGTGGTGAAGCACTGGAATGTGTTACCTAGGGAGGTGTGGAAGATCCCCTGGGAGAATAAAATGAGGGGGAAAGGAGTCCAAGAGAGCTGGCTGTATTTTAAAGAATCCTTATTGAGGTTACAGGGACAAACCATCCCAATGTGTAGAAAGAATAGTAAATATAGCAGGCGACCGGCTTGGCTTAACAGTGAAATCCTTGCTGCTCTTAAATACAAAAAAGAAGCTTACAAGAAGTGGAAGATTGGACAAATGACCAGGGAAGAGTATAAAAATATTGCTCGGGCATGCAGGAGTGAAATCAGGAAGGCCAAATCACACCTGGAGTTGCAGCTAGCAAGAGATGTTAAGAGTAACAAGAAGGGTTTCTTCCGGTATGTTAGCAGCAAGAAGAAAGTCAAGGAAAGTGTGGGCCCCTTACTGAATGAGGGAGGCAACTTAGTGACAGAGGATGTGGAAAAAGCTAATGTACTCAATGCTTTTTTTGCCTGTGTCTTCACGAACAAGGTCATCTCCCAGACTACTGCACTGGGCAGCACAGCATGGGGAGGAGGTGACCAGCCCTCTGTGGAGAAAGAAGTGGTTCGGGACTATTTAGAAAAGCTGGACGTGCACAAGTCCAAGGGGCCGGATGCGTTGCATCCGAGAGTGCTAAAGGAGTTGGTGGATGTGATTGCAGAGCCATTGGCCATTATCTTTGAAAACTCATGGCGATCGGGGGAAGTCCCGGACTACTGGAAAAAGGCTAATGTAGTGCCCATCTTTAAAAAAAAGGAAGGAGGAGGATCCTGGGAACCATAGGCCAGTCAGCCTCACCTCAGTCCCTGGAAAAATCATGGTGCAGGTCCTCAAGGAATCAATTCTGAAGCACTCAGAGGAGAGGAAAGTGATCAGGAACAGTCAGCATGGATTCACCAAGGGAAGGTCATGCCTGACTAATCTAATTGCCTTCTATGACGAGATAACTGGCTCTGTGGATGAGGGGAAAGCAGTGGACGTGTTGTTCCTTGACTTTAGCAAAGCTTTCGACACGGTCTCCCACAGTATTCTTGCCAGCAAGTTAAAGAAGTATGGGCTGGAGGAATGGACTATAAGGTGGATAGAAAGCTGGCTAGATTGTCGGGCTCAACGGGTAGTGATCAATGGCTCCATGTCTAGTTGGATCCGATACCAAGTGGAGTGCCCCAAGGGTCGGTCCTGGGGCTGGTTTTGTTCAATATCTTCATAAATGATCTGGAGGATGGTGTGGATTACACCCTCAGCAAATTTGCAGATGGCACTAAACTGGGAGGAGAGGTAGATACGCTGGAGGGTAGGGATTGGATACAGAGGGCCCTAGTCAAATTAGAGGATTGGGCCAAAAGAAATCTGATGAAGTTCAACAAGGACAAGTGCAGAGTCCTGCACTTAGGACGGAAGAATCCCATGCACCCCTACAGACTAGGGACCGAATGGTTCGGCAGCAGTTCTGCAGAAAAGGACCTAGGGGTTACAGTGGACGAGAAGCTGGATATGAGTCAACAGTGTGCCCTTGTTACCAAGAAAGCCAATGGCATTTTGGGCTGTATAAGTAGGGGCATTGCCAGCAGATGGAGGGATGTGATTAGTTCCCCTCTATTCGACATTGGTGAGGCCTCATCTGGAGTACTGTGTCCAGTTTTGGGCCCCACACTACAAGAAGGATGTGGAAAAATTGGAAAACGTTCAGCGGAGGGCAACAAAAATGATTAGGGGACTGGAACACATGACTTATGAGGAGAGGCTGAGGGAACTGGGATTGTTTAGTCTGCAGAAGAGAAGAATGAGGGGGGATTTGATAGCTGCTTTCAACTACCTGAAAGGGGGTTCCAAAGAGTGTGGATCTAGACTGTTCTCAGTGGTAGCAGATGACAGAACAAGGAGTAATGGTCTCAAGTTGCAGTGGGGGATGTTTAGGTTGGATATTAGGAAAATCTTTTTCACTAGGAGGGTGGTGAAACACTGGAATGCGTTACCTAGGGAGGTGGTGGAATCTCCTTCCTTAGAAGTTTTTAAGGTCAGGCTTGACAAAGCCCTGGTTGGGATGATTTAGTTGGGGATTGTTCCTGCTTTGAGCAGGGGGTTGGACTAGATGACTCCTGAGGTCCCTTCCAACCCTGATATTCTATGATTGATTCTGTGATTCACCATTACATATATGTGTGACGGGTTGGGACCCCCATTCTGGGATGCCATCTGATGTACTGGGATTTCACTGAGGCAGCCTGCTCCACTAGTCTGGGCTCCCTGTTTTCCTGAATCAGACTCTCTGGCCTCTGGCAGCGCGCGCACACAGGTAGGGACGCACCAGCTGTGGAATCGCACAGAGTCTGCGAACAGCTGTCTATGGGAAGATTCAGGTAGGAAATTGCCTAGCACTCAAGTGCAGCTCCCCTCTAGAAAGTACGCCCAAAATAATGTTGTCTTGCTCTGTAGAGAAATCTGTACAAAGTAAGCTCATCAATTCACCCCCTCTCTTAATGTGGAGGAAGATATGCAGAACTTCTTGGCTCCCCCCAGTTATAAATTGCACAAACTGGGTTATGTTATAAACAAGAAATAAGTTTATTAACTATAAAAGGTAAATTTTAAATGATTATAAGGGATAGCAAATAGAACAAAGCAGATTACTGAGCAAATAAAACAGAACATGCAAACTAAGCTTGGTTCACTAAAGAAACAGTTTACAACATGTAATTTTTCACCCTAAATGTTGACTTAGGCAGGATGCAGAGTTTCTGTAGCTTAGAGTTCCAGTTATTTCTCTTTACAGACTAGACTCCTCTGTCTCAGTCTGGACTAGGCCCCTGCCTTTCCCTCAGCTTAGTTTGTTTGTCTCTTCAGGTACTTTTTAACAGTCTTTCTTCTTGGGTGGGAAGGCAGTGAAGGGAGAGTCCTAATGGCCTTGCCTCCCAGCCTTAAATAGAATTTACATAAGGCGGGAAGTCTTAGTTTCCAGTGGAAAAGTGTCAGCAGTGTCCAAGATGATATTTTGCATCAGGTGATATTATCACCTGACCTTGCAGTGTTGAAGCAACCATGAAACCAGGTTTATTTGCAATGTCAATAGAAAGGAACTCCAGGAAGATGAGAGATCCACATCTTTAAAGACTCATTGTCTTTTTCTAATGACTCATCAAGGCTGATTGCTTACTGTCTGGTGGGTGTTTCCCAAGTATACACACAGTTATAATTGTTACATAATTAATATTCCTAACTCCAGATACAGAAATGATATATGCATACAAATTGGATAAGCACATTAAGTAAATCATAACCTTTCCAGTGATATCTCCCATGACCCATCTTGCATAAAACATATCTTAGTTATGCCATATTCATATCATAACCATATTTCTATGAAGAATATGGGGTGTAACGTCACAATATGCACCTGGTATTGCAGCCCGAATCCCAGCCTGGTGCAGAGGGGGGGCCCCAAAAGGGGGTGGTGGTGGTTGGAGAGGGAGCTCATCCAGGACTCACCCTGCAGCAGCAGCTTCTGTCCCACAGGGCCCATCTGCTCCGGGGGTTGCAACCTGGTGCGGGGGGTCACAGCACCACTCAGATTTGGCCCGGTGGTCGGTCCTCCCCCCCCCCCCCAAAAAAAAATAAAAATAAAAAAAATGGAAGAGTGGCTGAGCCAAATTAGAGTGAATGGTGTTGACACCTGGCTCAAGGGGTTGCAGCACCACTTAAATTTGGTCTCGCTGTCTCTCCGTCATGATAGAGGGATGGCCATGCTGAACCTGAGTGGTGCTGCGACTCGTGCACCAGGTCACAACACCTGGAGTGGGGAGCTGGGTCCAGTCCCATGAAACAGGAGCTGCTGCTACAGGATGAATGTGGGTTGAGCTCACTCTCCAAACCTCCCCTGGGGCCTCTCCTCTACACTAGACTGTGGGAAGTGTATCTTTGCCTAGGCAGAGTCCAGTGATGGTAACTCCGGCCCTGGACGTGATGACCCATCTAGAACTTCTCACGACCCACTGTGTGAGGAACATTGATCTACATCAGTGGTTCTCAACCAAGGGGTACATCAGCTCATCTAGATGTACGTCTAGTTTTACAACAAACTACATAAAAAGCACTAGCGACATTGGTACAATTTAAAATTTTGTACAAAATGTTATACTGCTCTATTGTCTATACACTGAAATTAAGTACAATATTTATATTCCAATTTATTTTACAATTATATGGGAAAAATGAGAAAGTAAGCATATTTTCAGTAAGAGTGTGCTGTGACACTGTTGTATTTTATTTCTGATTTTTTAAGTAAGTAGTTTTTAAGTCAGGTGAACCTTGGGGGTACATGAGACAGATCAGACTCCTGAAAGGGGTACAGTAGTGTGGAGAGGTTGAGAGACACTGTTCTGTATCCTTACATTATTAAAGATGTGAGTCATTCATTCCCCTTAAATTTGTGGTGTTCTTTGAGTGATGGACCCTATTGTAGTCCACTGAGGGTTACACATGCGCACCATGAGCCCAGAGTCGGAGAATTTGAAAGTAGTGTCCATTGATTCGTGCATGTGCCCTGGCTTGCCTTGTGCTTTTGTCTGAGGCATTAAAGGGTGCAGTGGACTGACCACATCTCCAGTTCCTTGTTACTGCCACATGGTCCAGATTGGAACTTCCAGTGTCCTTATCTGTGGAAAAAAAAAATCATTTATAGCACTTTTACCAGTTTTATATTCAACTGGGATTGTTTAGTCTGCGGAAGAGAAGAATGAGGGGGGATTTGATAGCTGCTTTCAACTACCTGAAAGGGGGTTCTGAAGAGGATGGATCTAGACTGTTCTCAGTGGTAGCAGATGACAGAACAAGGAGTAATGGTCTCAAGTTGCAGTGGGGGAGGTTTAGGTTGGATATTAGGAAAAAATTTTTCACTAGGAGGGTAGTGAAACACTGGAATGCGTTACCTGGGGAAGTGGTGGAATCTTCTTCCTTAGATATTTTTAAGGTCAGGCTTGACAAAGCCCTGGCTGGGATGATTTAGTTGGGGATTGTTCCTGCTTTGAGCAGAGGGTTGGACTAGATGACCTCCTGAGGTCCCTTCCAACCCTGATATTCTATGATTCTATGATCTTAGTTTTCAGTGTTAATAGTTTTAGATAGACTTTGGGGTTTTCACTCCCCCCTGCCCACATACAGGTACTGGACTATGCCCACAACTCTGGATTTTAAACTCTGCCTACCGCCCATGATCGTTCTCTCTCAGCAATAACCACTAATGCTGCCTCTATTGCCTGGGAGAAACTCACACTGTGGCCAGGTGCAATATTTGCCAGTACTTACTCAGCCACATCCAAGAAGGCTGGACATTTCGCCTTCGTACGCATCTCATGGAGCTCACCATGAGACCGCACTTGGACCCAGGCCAGGGAATCCCCTCGTACATTGGCCTGATTCAGTGAGGAGTGCGCCTACCACAATTATGTCTGATGGCAGTGTCAGCAGAACCACCCCCGCAGAATCCATGGCGAGACCTAGTTGGGAGATAAGGAAGCACTTCTATAAGCAGGGGACTAAGTCTTCCTCCAACTCAAAGAAGATGGACACTCCCTCCACCAGCTCATCCAAAGGGGGTGAGTACGTTCCAAGTTCCACGTGTATGAAAAAAAGACCCATAAACAATCGGATTCAGTGGTTCTGGGCGACAAACTGTCAGAACTACCATCTCCAGCACTTTATGGGGTGCTGGACTGTCCTGTATCAGGAAAGACTTCAGCACCGATACCAGTGCCTGGGAAAGAGAAAGTGCCTCTTATGCCAGGGAGATCTGGAGCCGTGACTGCACATCAGGATGTCTTCGACTTGCTGGATCCAGAATCTCCTCCTCTGTCGGGTCCATCTGTGACATTCTCCAGATGTACAATCTGGATTGTTGAATAGCTGTGTCCCCTCAATTTTCCAAACTAGAGTGCCCTTTACACGGCTTGCTGTAGGAACATCCACTCCTGCCCTGTTCTCACATGGCCTCTAGCCTGAAAAATCACTCTCGGCTATGGTACATGAATACGCTGCCAGCCACTCATGAATTGTATTGCAGAGTGACACCAGCAAATTCCCAGTCCCAGCCTTGTCTCCCAGAAATGTGTGTCTTGTAGTGCCCAGCACTCTACTGATAAATGCAAGCTCATAGAAAGTCTCTGTCATTTCATCAAAGGAAAATAATATGCACAGACCCTGTTATCTCAAGTGAAGATTCCCAAACTCTTCAATCCAAACATACATGGGTTTAGATAAAACAAGGTTATTAACTACAGACAGATTTGAAGTGATTACAAGTGATGAGGCATAAAAGTCAGAATTGGTTACAAAGAAAATAAAAGGATAAAATGCAAGCTAATACCTTACTTAACAAGCTAAGTGAAGTTAAAAGCCAAAACGTTTTTCTCACCATAAGCTTACAGTAGTCCATACAGGCTGAAAAGCCTCCTAGCCAGAACCCTTCACCCCCCCGCCCCCCAGTTCAACACTGCTTCTTTTGTCTTTCAAGTATTGTAGCTGCTGTGAGTATAAATGGGAAGAGAGAGGGGTGTGTGTCCGTCCTATATTCTTATACCATTCTCCCCTCTTTGAGGATTATCTCCAGGTGGGGTTCAGGTGACAGCCAGTCTGTTTACATGGAACTTCCAGCTGTTTCACTGTCAATATGTAAAGTTTTTGCTCACACCCTTCTTCCTGCCACAGAATGGCTGCTTAACTATTATGGGTGATAGCCCATAACAGTTGATCTGATTATGCTGTTACCTGGCCAGGGCATCAAGGTGTCTTTTGTCTCTGAAAAACTGTTTGGGCCAGCTTTTCTAACTCTGGAGCATTGTACAGTAGACTCCTATAACTTTGCATACAGTGTTGATACACATATTTTACCAGGATACTAATGTTCAGCAGATTGAGTATGCAAATGATACCTCACAAGGCATGCTTTGTACAAAATTTATAATAGTGTTGTAAAAGTGATGAACATAA
Organism: Chelonia mydas; assembly: GCF_015237465.2. NCBI lineage: Eukaryota > Metazoa > Chordata > Testudines > Cheloniidae > Chelonia > Chelonia mydas. The sequence continues at coordinate 83,889,415 of NC_051250.2, forward strand.
TGGTATAGACTGTCACACCCTCCACTTCCAGAGAGATCAGATCCCCACCCCGGGATGTGCTTATGATACATGGTCCCTCATCCGTTGCGCCTATGCTCTACACTCTCCTGTCGGCTCCATCAGTATCTCCAGTTGAACCAGAGTCCACCTTTTGCTCTTCTGATGAGTTGGAACCAGGGGAAGAACTGCCCTTACCATACCACTCCTAAGCACCATCCATGGTAACAACTGCTTCCTCAGCCACTGGTAACCCATGCTGTGGGAACCCCCACAACCTCTAGTGAATCAGGCCTATTGGCCATATTGGGATCCATGCAGATTGGGCAGGCATAATATTCCCCCCCCCCGCCCCCCCCCCCTTGGAGCCCACCCGATTTGTGAGAGAACAGTCACCTGCTTCCCCCTTGAGGGATCATTCCAGCTGGCCCACAAATTTGATGGTGGAGGAAAAACTTTATAGCCCAGTCCCAGTGGTTCTGCTGTAACTGGCAAGATTCCCGTCCTCCTCACCAGATGAGGTGGTGGCTGCATCATTCCCTTTCCCACCGAATGACTTCAGACAATTCCAGAAGCTTTTGCGGAGAGTTGCAGGGGAAGTCCAAATTACATTAGAAGAGATCCAAGACTCCTAGCCTAAGCTTCTGGATATTCTTCACACCTCAGGACCAGCAAGAATATCATTACCAATTAATGAAGCCAGCCGGGAGAGTGTGGCATATCCCTGCCACATGCACGTCTACCCTAAAGGAGTGGAGAAGCGCTACTGTGTTCCGGTCAAAGGGTCTGAATTCCTTTTCTCCCATCTAGCACTGAATTCCTTAGTAGTCCAGGCTGCTACAGAAAGGGCAAAACAGCAATACCCTTGATCTACACCTGCTGATAAGGAAGGGAAATGTCTAGATCTTTTAGGACAGAAAGTCTTCTCTTCCTTCAGCTTACAATTCAGGATAGTAAATTATCAGGCATTGTTGGCTAAATATGACTTCCTGAATTATAGTAAATTCAAGGAATTTGCTGATAGCCTTCCATAAAAAGATCATAGTTGCTTTCAGGCCCTTGTTGATAAATGGAAGCTCGTCACCAGAACTGTCTTCCAATCTGTAGTAGATGCAGAGGATACCTTCTCCAGGGCCATGGCTACAGCTGTAGTCATGCGAGGAGGGTTTTGGCTCCATTCTTCTGGTTTATAATACCATTGAGGACCTTCCTTTTGATGAATCCCATCTTTCTGCCCAGAAGACAGATGAATCATTACATACACTAAAGGACTCCAGTGGTACCCTTTGCTCATTGGGCATATACGCTCTGGTCCTGAAACGAAAATTCCATCGTCAGCCCATCCACCCAATTTTGCAGGTCTCCTCAATACTATCCACAGAGACCTTATGAACCCTCACATTAACATCAAAAGACTCCAAAGTCTTGCTTTCATGGGTCCCCTTCGCAGGAGTCAACGTCCTGGATTCAACCTCAAGTCAAGAGGTATTTTTGACATGAGCCCGAGAGCCACCACCCACTCAGCTGACCACCTCATGATCCTTCTACTCCCTTTGGGGGTTCTTTAGTGCTTTTTTCCCCATGCTTGGAGCGTGATAATGGACAAATGGGTGTTTGAATGTCATCCACCATAGCTATATGATTGCATTTGTCACGCTACCTCCTCCAAAAAAAAATCCTCTCCATCCCCCTTCTGGGACCACTCTCACAACAGTATATTCATGCAAGAGGTACACTCCTTATTGCAATGGGGAGCAATAGAACATGTTCCTCCAGAATATCAAGTAACGGGATTCTACTCAACTTACTTCCTGAGACCCAAGAAGAGGGGCGGATGCAGACTAATCCTCCATTTATGGCACTCAATCACTTCATACACAAACTCAAGTTTCGCACAGTAACGTTAGCAGTGATAATTCCATCCTTAGAGAAAGGCACTTGGTTCATGGCTCTCAATATGAAGGACTGTTACTTCCACGTCGATATCCACCCTGCCCACAGATGTTTTCTAAGATTTGCAGTGGACACCGACCATTTCCAATACAGCGTGCTCCCCTTCAGGATAGCTACCGCTCCAAGTCTTCACCAAAGTCTTTTCCATAGTAGCGGCTCATGTTAGGCGTTATGGCCTCCTTGGGTTTCCATATCTCGGTGACTGGTTCCTAGCTGCCAGATCCAGACAAGAAGCCCACACATCAACCTCAGCCTCCTTTCTTCCCTAGGTGTTGGTGTCAACATTGAAAATCGATCCTCGACCCCACCCAAATCTCTGGACTTCATCCGGACTACCATGAACTCTGTCACAGCATGAGCTTACTTGCCTACGGATAGATTTACGACAATGAACAACATCATAACTTGCGTCATGAGCAACCCTTATGTACCGACCAGGACTTGCCTGTCCCTCCTTGCCTACAGGGCTTCACACACCTGTGTGACCTCCTTTTCATGACTCCACGTCTGCTATCTTCAGACATGGCTCCACTCCGTTTACTTACCAAACCATGACTCTATGGACTTCATGCTGTCCCTGCCAAGGTGCTGTCATCCCTGCGATGGTGGACAGACCCACATTATGTATGCATGGGAATTCCCTTTCTTCCCTCCTTCCTAGACAAGATGATCATCACAGATGCATCCCTGTTAGGCTGGGGAGCCCATATGGACAGCCACATGACACAAGGAATGTGGACACCCCAGGAATCCAGGATGCACATAAATATACTGGAGTTCCGAGCTGTAAGAAGGGCATGTGAATCCTTTCTTCCATTCATTTGTTCCCATCACATCCTCCTCATGTCAGACAGCACTACCGCTGTTTTCTATAATAACAGAGAAGGGGGAACAAAATGTGCTGCTGTATGCGCAGAGGTGGTCAATCTCTGGAACTGGTTCATCTATCACCCTGGGATTCCGAATAGAATCGTGGACTCGCTCAGCAGACACTTTGCGATTGACCATGAGTGGGAACTTTATGATTCGTGGTACACGACATCTTGGCACAATGGGGACCCCGACTAGAGACCTATTCACTTCGCAAATGAACAGCAAATGCTCCACGTACTGCCCTCGGCCATCTTTCCAAGGGCAATGCTCTCCTATTCTCCTGGTCAGATCAACTCAACTATGACTTCCCTCCAGTACTACTGCTGCCTGGAGTACTGCACAAGATCCGACAAGACAGAGTGACGGTCATTCTGATTGCCTCCTACTGGCCAAGATAGTTTTGGTTTCCCAATCTCCTCTGCATGTCATCCTCTCCACTGATTCTCATCCCAAATTTCCTCGATCTGCTGACCCAGTAGAACGGCAAGATCAGGCATACCAATCCACAGACGCTCCATCTCAGTGTGTGGTATTTGGATGGACATCTGCTTTAGAACAGATGTGCTCGTTGGCTATACAAGACATTCTCTCCAGCAGCAGGAAGGACTCCACTGGGCAATGCAATGGATCCAAGTGGAGATGTTTCTTGTCTTGGACACAACAGAAAGGGGTTTTACCAGAAACAGCGGGAATTTTCCTCGTCCTGGACTATATCCTGTTCTTAAAGTCATTGGGTCTTGCCCTCAGCTCTTTGAAATCCTATGAATGAATATGGCACAAAAAGGAGCCCAGCAAATCCGGTGACCTTTTTCCTGGACTCCTTTGGCCATCAACTTCAGACTCCTCATTCTCTAGGGCATGTGTACTCTATTATTATTATTATTTAATATTTATATTGCACTACTGACTAGAAGCTAATCAGTTGGGGCTGAATCAGTGTTAGGTACTGTACTAACATATAATAAATCTTTCTCTGCTCCAAAGTGCTTACATGATGCATAACCTCAGAGTGCACAAAATTGTCAAGTGCATGTAAACATTAAACTTTTAAAAATTCATACTTCGAGTGGCATATTGAATGAGGGCCTGGGCTGGGTGAGGTAAGGAGCTAAGTGATTATGGCATTTATGCACAGAGCGGCAGAAATGTGCTTGCACGTATGTTCAGAAAAGGAATAGCATACTTAGTGCAGATTTCACAACACTCAGAACTAGGGTGTTTCTAAACCAGATTTTTTCAAATGCTGTTAAGCACTTGTTCTCCTTGAAGATTAAATTCATGGACATGTCGTTTTTAAAACAATCTGGTATTGAATTATGGTAGTAATTCAGGGAATCAAGGGAGCGTCTTGTCCAAGACTGCGGATTCCTGTATGTGCAGCAATGGTCCCCTGCCACAGTGACGACAGAGTGGCACTGGAAAGTTACCCTTAATGGGGCAAGAAACAAAGCAGCTCTGCCAAAGAATCTGTGGCAACGGATTTCCCAGTATCTCCATGAGAGTTTCCTGGAGATCTGAGGCAGATTCCCATGAAGTGAGGGAGTCAATCAACACCCTGTTCTGCCGCTCAGACTAGGCATGTGGTGGTATGCGCATCATACAGACACAAGCCTGCTTTCTGCAACCCTGCTGCCCCCAACAACTCGCTTCAGCGATTCCCAGAATCAAAGCCATATATCAAGGGCCTCCTCTCCTGTTTGCACTATGCCAAGTTCTGACAGCTGAGACTGGCTAGCCTCCTGCAGGGTAGAGAAGAGCTCAGGGCTGCATGCATCTCTGAACTCTGAGTCGTACTCTGCCTCTGGGTTCTCGTCCAAGATTTCCTCCTCCTGGCGCGGTCCACTGTCGACTGGCACACGAGCCACCGAAGTATCCACAGTAGCCTTCGCGGTGGAGGTAGGGTCGCTACCGAGTATTGCATCCAGCTCTTTGTGGAACCAGCAGCTCGTGGGCACAGCACCAGAGTGACGGTTTGCCTCCCACGCCTTGTGGTAGGCATTTCGCAGCTCCTTCACTTTGACCCTGCACTGCAGTGTGTCCTGGTCATGGTCCCTTTCTGTCATGCATTGTGTAATCTGTCCGTAGGTATCCTAATTCCTACGGCTGGAGTGAAGCTGGGACTGGACAACCTCCTCTCCCCAAATGCTGACGAGGTCCAGCAGCTCGGCATTGCGCCAAGCGGGGGATCGCCTGGTGCGTGGAGCAGGCATGGTCACCTGGAATGATGTGTGGAGACCACTGCCTGTGTCACCAAGCAAACAGGAAGGGGCCTTTCAAAATTCCCAAGGAATTTAAGGGGTGGGGATGACGGTTGGTCACCTTAGGGCAGGGCAGTAGAGTTCAAACCGATGATCAGAAAGGCGAGAACAGGCATTGTGGGACACCTCCCGGAGGCCAGTCACAGCGCTGTAATCACCACAACGTCTACGTTGGCACCGCAGCGCTGTAGCTGTGGCACAGAAAGCTGTACGCCTCTCATTGGGATGGGGGTGTGTTTGTTTTTTTTTATTTATAGTGCTGCAACTGCGCAGTTTCTGTGCACTAAGTGGCTTGGCATTGTGTACACCTCAGGAGTTACAATGCAGAAAGCTGCTTTACTGCACAGAAACTTGCCAGTGTAGACAAGGCCTTAGTTTATGTCTACGCTTAAAAAGCTACACTGGCATAGCTATGCTGTTGTAGTGCTTCAGTGTAGACACTCCCTCCACGGACAGAGGGGTTCTCCTATCAGAGTGGGTAATCCACCCTCCCGAAAGGTGGTAGCTAGGTCAAAGGAAGAATTCTTCTGTCAACCTAGTTCTGTCTACATTGGGACTTAGGTAGTCTTAACAATGCCTCTTGCGTCTGGATTTTTCACACCCCTGAACAATATAATTAAACCAACATAAATTTCTAGACCAGGCCTGTCTCTTTCCTTCTTTAAACTGACCCAAGGACTTTCAAATTCTGTATGCCAGGTGACTAATAAATTATTACCTTATTTTTTAAAAGGCTTCCTGGTGTCACTTCAAATACTTAACGAGAGCAGTGTGCCCTAAAGGGGTATGGGATGCCCTAAAGGGGTATGGGTTTCCCACAGGAATCTGGCGTTACTGGATTTGCTGCAGGTAGCCATGGAGAGAGAGGGGGATCACTCGGGCGAAGGCCCAGTTTCATACATTCCAAGGCTAGAAGGGACCATTGTGACCATCTAGTCTGACCTGTTGTATAGCACAGGCCATAGAACTGCCCCAAAATAATTTCTAGAGCATAGCTTTTAGAAAAACATGCAATCTTGATTTAAAAATTGTCAGTGATGGAGAATCCTCCACAACCTTTGGTAAATTTTTCCAATAGTTAATTTCTTTAACAGAGAGACTACTTATGCCTTATTCCCAGTCTGAACTTATTTAGCTTCCATTTCCAGCTATTGGATCATGCTGTACCTTTCTGTGCTAGACTGAAGAGCTCATTATTAAATATTTGTTCTCCATAGAGGTACTTATAGACTGTCATCAAGTAACCCCTTAAAGTTCTCTTCGTTAAGCTACATAGGTTAAGCTCTTAGAGTCTATCTATACATCAAGTTTTCTAATCCTTTAATCGTTCTCATGGCTCTTCTTTGAACCCTCTCTAATTTATCAACATCTTTCTTGAATTCTGGGCAGCAGAACTGGACGCCATATTCTAGCCGCAGTCACACCACTGCCAAATACAGAGGTAAAATAACCTCTCTGTTCCTACTCATGGACATTTGGGATGGGGTGTACCTACCCTGCACTAGCTCCGAGAGGGTTAACTGTGCTTTGCAGGCTGAGGAAGCCCTGGCCCTCTGACTCTGCTGGGCATGCTCAGCCTGGAGGCAGAGTATAAAAGGAAGCAGCCCAACTCAGTCTGGGCAGGCTGCTGAAGGGGGAGAACGCAGATGGCAGGCTCTTTCCAGGGAGCGGCTACAAGCCCCAACTACAGAGCAATGGCACGCAGAGCTCCAGATGGACTCCAGGCTACCTGATGAGCCCGGAGAAGAGACTGCGCCGGCAGGAGCTGTGCCACTTGAAGACTCCAGAGACCCGTGGGAGCTGTGGAGCATCGCTGAGGGAGAAAGGGTACCAAGCAGCCTAGGGGACTTAGACTTTTCTCCAGTGAGTGAACCGGGAAACCAGTCAGTGTGTTTCAGGAGGATCCCTGCTGACTCAGTGGTGAGGAGCCCTACTATCGCCTGGGCTGGGACTCGGAGGAGCAGGGAGGTCCTGAGTCCCCCTATCCTGGGCGCCACACACCCCTAGGTGGCACATCACTTCTCCAATGAGCCAATAGGCCACACGGTACCCCAGAAGTGGGCGCCCTTATTGACTCTGGCCATTAGGCCGCGCGGCCGTGAGTGGAAGGGTCGCTTTAACTCCAGCCATTAGGCCACGCTGCCCTGTAAGGAAGGGCCGCTTTATTGACTCCGGCCACCAGGCTATACTGCTATGTTTTATAGTCAGGGTCACGAACACAGGACCTAACTGGCTGCTACAGTTTTTTCCCCTTCTTCTCACCATATGTGACCCAGCACACGGGACGAGTGTACCTACCCAGCGACAGCGTCATTTGGGGGACAGACGGGGTGGGGGTTTTACCTGCCCCAAAATGCAAGCCTTGGACAGGTATGGAATTTGCCCCTCCACGCATGGCCCCATTGGCCTGACTGGCGCTGCCCCCCAAACATAGAAGTCAAACTACTCCTATGCTCCTACTCAAGATTCCCCTGTTTATACATCCCAGGATTGCATAAGGTCTTTTGGGCATAGCATCATATTGGGAGCTCATGTTCAGCTGATTATCCACTATCATGGCAGTTCCCAAAAGTTTTGTCTGCATGACTCCATTTTCACATGTACTGCTTTCTGCATCCCCAGACAGTGCGGGAGGCACCATTTAAAAATGGCATCCTCCACTTTCATGCACTGTGTGTGCAGTCACCCCACATGGAGGAATCTATTTTACTTTACAAAATAGCATCCTCTGCATAGCATGACCTTGCACATACGTGGTGTGTGAGGTCATGCTGCCTGAACGGTGCCATTTTGTAGAACAAAATAGTGTCCTCCATGTGGGGTGACTCGCATGTGAGGTCACGATGTGCAGGGACTGCCATTTTGTCAAATGGTGTCCTCTGAATGCTCAGGATTGCTACAATCCCGTCTGCTGACTGAGTGACCCTAATTGGGAACGATTACTCTACGACCATCTCTGCTTCCCAAGGTTGAGTCCGCCATACTGCAAATATGGCCTACATCCTTTGTTCCTAAATGTATACCTTTACATTTAGATCTATTAAAATACATATTTTTTGCTTTCACTCAGTTTACCAAGCAATCCAGATCATTCTGAATTCGTGACCTGTCCTCATCATTATTTACCACTCACCCAATTTTTGTGTCCTCTGCAAACTTTCAGTGCTGATTTTGTTTTCTTCCAGGACATTGATAAAAATGTTAAATAGCATAGGGCCAAGAGCTGATTCTTGTGGGACCCCACTAGAAACACACCCACTTCATGATGATTCCCCATCTACAATTAAGTTTTGAGACCTATCAGTTAGCTATGGAACGGTGGAGGTCATGGGCCTGCCCCTGTGGAACTGTGCAGACCTTTGGGGTTCAGCACATCGAAGGGATCATTCCCAAGAGACTGGTTACAGAATGGGCATAGACCAGACCCTGTGAATCTGTGATATGGAGTGACCCAGATTTCAGAGCATTTTTGGTGAGCAGGGTTATTGATGGAAGCCATTCCGTGTTTTTTGCAACTAGAGACTGGTTAATTTTAAGAGTATTCATATCATTGGCTTTTCTATGCCATTATCTTTAAATTTTAAAAGTCCAGAACCTTTAGACATCTGATAATTCCTGTATCTGATTTCTAACCCTAAACTCCATTTTCCCCACACATAGTACTTATCTTGACTACAGTTTAGCCTGAGTTGGCAACAGTGGTGAACATGACATGACTAGGCAGTTGTTATGGGGTTATCCTACATGTTTGTAGGATTATCTTTATATACAAAGAGTCCAAATGTCATGCATGTAAATAGTTGAGGAAAATCTAGAAGCCAGTGTTTGGGTAAATAGGAAGACAGAATTCCTTTCTGACTCCTGGAAGGACCATTCTTGCTAGGTCAATATGAAGATGTCCTGATAGTGAGGCTTACTGATTCTGCTGAGTAAGCAGGATTCCATTTTCTGTTACCATCAGTTGTTGGATGAATGAGGTATTGTCTAATTCCCATCAGCTCAGCTGGAGCTTTGTGTCAGCTCCTGTTTAGACTTCCGCAGATGTTTCTCTCCAGCTTCCTTTTCTGTTTCATTGATGACCTCATGCAATTGGCTGGGAGTAACAGTTTGGACTGGAAATATCTTGGAATGTGCATATAGAACTGTATTGAGCAGTGGGTGAAGGATGGGGGAGGATTGGAATAGAGTACCACCATCTTTTCCTTGTTCTGAATGACTCATTGGAAAGAGTAATGAAAAGCAGAAAGGGAACTGAGGAGTAGCAGCTGCTTGCACTGAATTAAATTTAGAGTAGCATTTGTTTTGTTTGGTTTTGGTTTTTATGGTGGTATGGATGGGGCATGTGGCAGAACATGGAACTCAGTGAAAAGGGAGAGGAACTATACACACTGAGTAGCAAACTTTGTCCAGGTCTGTCAGATTTACCATACTGATTCTTGACTTTCAGGCTCTATTAAGCTTTTGTGGTACTTTGTATGATAAACTTAACTATGGTGCTGAGAGATTATATGCTAATTGTGCTCTACTTGTTCCACCTTGCCTTCTGAGTAACCAGTTGAGCCAATCCTGCCTCTTTCTAATGGTCAGTGATTAAGGCAATTAGCTGTTACAATAAGATGCTTTTGTTGTTTAGAAGGTGTTGAATGTATAATAGTTCTATTTCCAAGAATTATAGGCTTAAAATTTGTTAGAAATTTTCTCCCTGCCTCTGGGGCGGCATTTTTGGCAAACACAGCACACATGGTAGAGTTGATGCTAGGAAGGGAAAGCGTCAAGTTCATATTCACCAACTGTTGGCACAGGCAGTGGGACTACAAAGAAGGCATTTAATAAATATTTTTAAAGGAGAAAATGAAGTTGGATCTGAGGAGAGACATGCTTTAGTTCAACCATAAGTTGTAAGGGTAGATACCTGAATCACTGGGTGAAATCTGTGGCCAGTGTTATGCAGGAGGTCAGACTAGATGATCATAATGGTTCCTCTTGGCCTCAATCTATGAATTATAGAAGTCCATATGGCAGGTAATGAGACCCTTTCAGGGTTTTTCTGCTTTGTACATTGTTTTCTTCTTAATTAATTGTGAAGTTAACAGGTTATGCTTATATCAGAACTCCATGAAAATTCTGTCTACTTGTCTGAGACAGTAGCTCTCTTCCTCTCTCCTGCCCAAAGATTTTTGCTGGGACTCTCAAGTGCCTTCCCATTCTGTCTCCTTTTTTGTATCTTCTGAGCTGGTGTTTCAGTATTTTGTTTGGTGCAGTAGTTTAGACGTATGCTCTGAGAGCTGTATTTATGTTAAAAAAACAACAAAAAGTTTGGGTCTTGGCACCTCCCCTAGGATTCCTGTGCTGCTGTTTGATCAAGTATGGGTACAGGGCAGGCAGTTATCTGTTGAGAATTGCCTCTTCAGATCAGATGTATGCATCTACTGTGAGTCCCATGCCAAGTGAAATAAAGACAGTTGGGACTATGGTCTATTATAGAATTTAGCACAGATTGTTCAGATCCGCAGAAAGCCTTTACTGCTTTCTACATAGTTCTGGGACCCATCCCATAGGGTTGAAGTAGTGCTTCCAAAAGAAGTAGATGGTTGTGGTACACATAGGTACCAATGATGTAGAGAAAGGTAGAACAGAGGTCCTGCAAGCTAAATATAGGCTGCAAGATAAGAGATTTAAAGTCCACGACCTCCATGGTAGCATTCTCTGAAATTCTTCCAGTTTCACGTGCTCCCTGCCAGTTAGACAGGCAGAATTCCAGAGTCTTAATGCATGGATGAGACAATGGTGTTGGGAGGAGGGATTTAGGTTTATTAGGAACTGGGAAACCTTTTGGGAAAGGAGCAACTTATACAGGAAGGACAGGCTCTACCATAAATGGAAATGGAAACAGATTGCTGGCATGTACAATTAAAAAGGTTGTAGGGGAGTTTTTAAACTAAAGGCTGGGGAGAGCTGACAGGTGTGGAGGAGCACATGTTTCAGACGGAGACATCCCTTAGGGGAGGATTTATTAAAGGGGATGCTCTATATCGTAGTAAAGATGAGAGGATAGAAGTTAATAAAGTACAGGTCAGAGCTGAAAAGAAACAGTCAAGCGAAAAAGAGTCCCATTGAATTACATCACATGAAGGCAGACACCTAAATACTGACAGATTTTATAAGTGCTTGTATACATATGCTAGAAGTCTAAATACTAAGATAGATGAACTTAATTGCCTGGTATTAGACAGCTATTGCCAGGACTATACTGGCTGGTGTTCCTCAATTTGCATGTGGTAGCCTGGCATTGCACTCTGTAGGACCAAAATGAATATGCTCTAGGAATTATTTTGGGGAAGTTCTGTGGCGTATATACCTCTATACAGGAGTTAAGACTAGATGATCACAATGGTCCTTTCTGGCTTTTGAATCTATGAATGTCTAATAATGTTTGAAATACTGGATTTTGGAGCTGGTTCTTGGTGCTGGACACTAGATGAGATTGAGGGAAGTGCATTGATATAAATTTAACTAGGATATTTCCACTAGCATGGGCAGACCTGGTGGAGAAGCAGGGAAAGACAGTTTTTCAAGGAGAGAGAAGAAACCGCTTTCTATCTCTTTGTATTTTGTTAGGTAGAATGTGTGGTTATTCAAAGTCTCACTCCTGCATGGCTTGTCATTTTTAGTTTGAATTGAGTTGCTGGTTATTGGTTACTCCTGGATCAGTTTTGGCTTCTGGTTGACAGTTTCATTGTGATCTTTCAGCTTGGGAGATTTTCTCCTGCAAATGAATTGGTGCCAGATTCTCACTGGAGTTTCTGTTGCTGCAGCTGTGCGTTTCAGATGCTGCGCAAAGCTGTGCAGCAGGAGAAAGCTAGAATTAGTTACCTATTGACAGGAAGTCATTTTGAAGCAAAGATTCTCACCATTTTCTCATTTCCTCACCAGGGTGCTGTCTTTGATTCCTTTACGAGAGGCCTGTTTTTGGTTTCAGTTTTGGTAGTAGGTTCAGGTTTGTTTGGAGCTCTCCTATCCCAAAACACCCTTCTTAGCTGTGTGTATGGGAAACCTCATTCTCCTGCCTTTTGCCTTCCCTCCAGATTACTAGAAGAGGAAAAGACAAACTCTTCTCTGTCCCTACTTCCCAACCCCCTCTGTCTCAATTTTACATTCTAAATAAAGGCTTTAGAGAGACCATTAGATTCTGGAGAAGTGGGTGAGTTTCAGCAGCTAGAAAGGGAGTCTGGGCTTGTTGTTTTTCATAGATTTTAAGACTAGAAGAAACCATTATGATCATCCAACCTGACTTTCTGTATAACACAGTCAACAAACTTTCACCAAGTGATTTCTGCATTGAGCTCATAACTTCTGGGAAGAGTGATTTAAATCAAGGTAATTTTAAATAATTTAAAACAGTTAAAATGATTTAAATCATGTTGGGGCTTTGTAAAACTAATTAAAAATTTGTGCTATTGCAACTCTATTAAAATTTTAATTAAATTGTCATGCCTGTTTTAAAATGCCACTCATTTGAATTTTACAAAATTGCTATAGACATAAAAGAAAATTAAGGCCGTGATCCTGCACACATTTAAGCGAGTATACAACTTTACTTACATGAATAATCCCCTGGACCTTGACTTAAATTTGGTTAATGATACTGGCCTCCTTTGTAAAGCTCTTTGAGATCTATTGATGAAAAGCACTTTGTAAGAACTAAGTATTAAAGTTAAGCATATCCATAAGTGTTTGTAGCATCAAGGTCTAAAATTGTGTTTTTTAAGAAAAACATTTCAAAACAATTTCTTCAATGTTAACGTATATATAAACACAGGACACAATTGTCAAAGCCTATATTTAGGTACCTAAGGGTGGGATTTTCAAAAGCTCATAAAGTGACTTAGGAGCACAAGTCCCATCAGCATCAAATTGGAAATCCCGATAGAAGTATTTCAGGTTTTTTGACTTGTATGGATATTCAGTCTGTGGGAAGGTGGTGTTGGTTGCAAATGTAGCCTGGGCTATCTGCAATTTTGTGTTTTGGTGTGTGTTCTCATAGGATGTTAATGAGACTCTAGACTTGTTTTCTAGCATAGATCAAACAGTTTAATGGGACTAAATCAGGGGGCCCAGATAATCTTCATCCAAGAATATTAAAGGAATTGGTACATGAAATTGCAAGCTCATTAGCAAGAATTTTTAATGAATCTGTAAACTCAGGGGTTGTACCGTATGATTGGAGAATTGCTAACATAGTTCCTATTTTTAAGAAAGGGAAAAAAAAGTGATCCGGGTAATTATAGGCCTGTTAGTTTGACATCTGTAGTATGCAAGGTCTTGGAAAAAATTTTGAAGGAGAAGGTAGTTAAGGACATTGAAGTCAATGGTAAATGGGACAAAATACAACATGGTTTTACAAAAGGTAGATCGTGCCAAACCAACCTGATCTCCTTCTTTGAGAAAGTAACAGATTTTTTAGACAAAGGAAACGCAGTGGATCTAATTTACCTAGATTTTAGTAAGGCATTTGATACCGTGCCACATGGGGAATTATTAGTTAAATTGGATAAGATGGGGATCAATAGGAAAATTGAAAGGTGGATAAGGAATTGGTTAAAAGGGAGACTACAACGGGTCTTACTGAAAGGTGAACTGTCAGGCTGGAGGGAGGTTACCAGTGGAGTTCCTCAAGGATCGGTTTTGGGACCAATCTTATTTAATCCTTTTATTACTGCCCTCGGCACAAAAAGTGGGAGTGTGCTAATAAAGTTTGTGGATGGTACAAAGCTGGGAGGTATTGCCAATTTAGAGAAGGACAGGGATACCCTATAGGAGGATCTGGATGACCTTGTAAACTGGAGTAATAGTAATAGGATGAAATTTAATAATGAGAAGTGTAAGGTCATGCATTTAGGGATTAATAACAAGAATTTTAGTTATAAGCTAGGGACGCATCAATTAGAAGTAACGGAAGAGGAAAAGGACCTTGGAGTATTGGTTGATCATAGGATGACTATGAGCCGCCAATGTGATATGGCTGTGAAAAAAGCTAATGCGGTCTTGGGATGCATCAGGAGAGGTATTTCCAGTAGGGATAAGGAGGTTTTAGTACCGTTATACAAGGCACTGGTGAGACCTCACCTGGAATACTGTGTGCAGTTCTGGTCTCCCATGTTTAAGAAGGATGAATTCAAACTGGAACAGGTGCAGAGAAGGGCTACTAGGATGATCCGAGGAATGGAAAACTTGTCTTATGAAAGGAGACTCAAGGAGCTTAGCTTGTTTAGCTTAACTAAAAGAAGGTTGAGGGGAGATATGATTGCTCTCTATAAATATATCAGAGGGATAAATACTGGAGAGGGAGAGGAATTATTTAAGCTCAGTACCAATGTGGACACAAGAACAAATGGATATAAACTGGCCACCAGGAAATTTAGACTAGAAATTAGACGAAGGTTTCTAACCATCAGAGGAGTGAAGTTTTGGAATAGCCTTCCAAGGGAAGCAATGGGGGCAAAAGATCTATCTGGCTTTAAGATTAAACTCGATAAGTTTATGGAGGAGATGGTATGATGGGATAACATGGTTTTGGTAATTAAATATTCATGGTAAATAGGCCCAATGGCCTGTGATGGGATATTAGATGGGGTGGGATCTGAGTTACCCAGGAAAGAATTTTCTGTAGTATCTGGCTGATGAATCTTGCCCATATGCTCAGGGTTTAGCTGATCGCCATATTTGGGGTCGGGAAGGAATTTTCCTCCAGGGCAGATTGGAAGAGGCCCTGGAGGTTTTTCGCCTTCCTCTGTAGCATGGGGCATGGGTCACTTGCTGGAGGATTCTCTGCTCCTTGAAGTCTTTAAACTACAATTTGAGGACTTCAATAGCACAGATATAGGTGTGAGGTTTTTTGCAGGAGTGGTGGGTGAGAGGTGTAGTCTGCGTTGTGCAGGAGGTCAGACTAGGTGATCATAATGGTCCCTTCTGACCTAAATATCTATGAATCTATGAACACTTTAAATGTGAAATTTAGCAGGAAAAATCTCTGCAAAATCTGAAATTCTGGTAACAGGAAATTAAAGAAACCAGAGCAAACCATCCACTTCATTAGTTGAAGACAGAAAAATAGAAAGAAAGTAAAGAACTAACATGTAAATTAAAAAATCTGATTTAAATAATATATATTTGGAGCATTGCCAGCAAATCGAGGGAGTGATTATTCCCCTCTATTCGGCACTGGTGGGGCCACATCTGGAGTATTGCATCCAGTTTTGGGCCCCCACTACAGAAGGGATGTGGACAAATTGGAGAGAGTCCAGCGGAGGGCAACGGAAATGATCGGGGGCTGGGGCACATGACTTATGAGGGGAGGTTGAGGGAACTGGGCTTGTTTAGTCTGCAGAAGAGAAGAGTAAGGGGGGAATTTAAAAGCAGCCTTCAACTACCTGAAGGGGGGTTCCAAAGAGGATGGAGCTCGGCAGTTCTCAGTGGTGGCAGATAACAGAACAAGGGACAGTGGTCTCAAGTTGCAGTGGGGGAGGTCTAGTTTGGATATTAGGAAACCATTATTTCGCTAGGAGGGTGGTGAAGCACTGGAATGGGTTCCCTAGGGAGGTGGTGGAACCTCCATCCTTAGAGGTTTTTAAGGTCCAGCTTGACAAAGCCCTGACTGGGATGATTAGTTGGTGTTGGTCCTTCTTTGAGCAGGGGGTTGGACTAGATGACCTCCTGAGGTCTCTTCCAACCCTAATCTTCTATGATTCTATATTTGTATTCAACCTGGGGAGGGCATTCTGTGCATAGTGGTAGCATAGAGCTAATTGTGGGAAAAGCAGATGAACAGGATATTGAGGAGGGCATCATTGGTGGAGCAGAGAGGTGAGAAAATGATGCAATAGAAGAAAAGGCTGGTTAAGTTTTTCATGGGCTTGAAGGTGAATTGAAGAGGTATATGTTGGGGACAAGGAGTGACTTGTGCGTTGGAGAGGCCAAGGAAGAGGAGGTTATAGTCATCAAGACAATATGGTGAGGTCCTGAATGAGAATTTTAGGTGACTGGACAGATAGCAAATGTCTTATCTTAAAGATGTTTTGGAGGAAGCAGTATCAGAAATTAGACATGGCCGGAATGTGCAGTGTGGAGGAGAGAGAGGATGTTGATGTTGTCAACAATGATAGGAAATGTGGGGAGTGGGAAAGTTTTGGAGGGAAGATGTGGGGCTTGCTCTTGACCATACCAAATTTGAAACTGATGGAGAGGCTTCCAGGAACAGATGTGGGATTGGATTGAGGGAGGCAGTTCAGTAGTGGAAAGGATAGCTTTAAGTGTCAATACTTTAAAGATGGTAGTTGAAACCATGCAAAGAGATCTAGATCAAAGAAAAGGTGCAGAAAGAGAGAGAGAGAGAAGAGCAGACTGAAGACAAAGCTCTGTGGGACCCTTACAGAACATGGTAGAGGGAAAGAGGAGGATCCATTGAAAGATGCTGAAGAAATGACCAGAAAGGTAGAAGGAGGACCAGTGCTGTGTTTTAAAGCTGAAGGAGAACAGTATTTTGAGAAGGAAAGTATTACTGGTCATGTTTAAGGCAGAAGAAGGGTTGAGAAGGATGAGGATGGAGAAGAGGCTCTGAGATATGGCCAGAATGAGATAGTTAGAGACTTCAATGCATGTGTTTAAGTGGAGTAGAAAGGGTGGAAGCTGGACTAACAGGGATCCAGGGTGGAATTGGGGGAAAAGAGTTCAAGGTAATTGATGTGAACAATTGTATATGGCAGTGCTGAAGGAAGAGTGAACAGATTTGTAATGGAGGACATCTGCATTACCATGCACAGACTTTCTCCAGACGCAACCAGCAGCATAAGAACAGGAGTGGAGAAACAGGAAGTGAACCCGAGCTGGAGGTTTCTGAGGGACAGACTTTTTGCACCGGAGGAGAGAGGGCAAAGGAGTTGAGAGTGAAGTGAAAGGACTAAGCATTGTGTAATTATTTAAATAGTGTTCATTTCAAGGTCTGTTCTTTGAGCCAGATGTTCCTGTATTGTTATCAGGAGTGATTCATGCTTATTTCATTAAGGAAAATTATATGCTGCACATGCTAGGTACCTTGTTTTCAGTTGCTTTGAATGTGTCCATTTTAACAGACTGTCTCAGATGTGTACAATGACTGTTCCTATACATATTAAGTTTGAAAATCATGCTGGTTTTGAGTTTTTGATACAGAAAAGTACAATTACCTTTTTTCCCCCAAAAAAGTGAGAAAAATGTATTTCATACTTCACTAATTCAGAAGCCTGAACTAATTTTGTTTAAACTTTCCTAAGGTTCACCTGTGGACGGAGAGTGGCATGAGAAATTTCAGGCCAAAAGTAGGGGTTTAGTGCTGTAATAGTAATATTTCACTGTAGTGTAGCTAGTGGAAGAGTAAATAGGGAACTTCCATCTCTGTGGTAGTCTTACAATCATGTTGCTTTCCGGCTCTACAATGTGGTTTCTTTTTTCCAATTGTGCCATCTTTCTACCTAGACAACTCAATGTTTCCACCCTAATTGAATCCCAGGCCTCCAATCCTAGCCCCCTATTTACCACGTCTGATTCCTTTCTTAAATCTTAGAGTGAAAACTGTGGGCAAGGACAGGATCTCAGTCATTTTGAAGGAGAAAATCAGCACAGTTTGATGTGATCTTCCTCTTCCTGCCCTCCATTCTGCCCTCAGCCTCATCATTGACAAGGAAGTGTCCCCTCTGCTCTCCTCTTTATAATTCCTACATTTGTCCCAATGACCCCTTCCTTCACTCTGTCTCTCTCTCCTCAGGCTTCCTCTCCTCACAATACCAGCATGTTTTAGTCTCCCTCTTAATGAGGAAACACACCCATGATCCCACTTGCTTGTCTATTTGTCACCCTGTCTCTGCTTTATCTCCAGGTTCATTCAATATGCTGCCTAGAACTGCTTCCTTGAGTTCCTCTCCTCCAATTCCATCGTTGACCACTCCCATCTGGTTTGTGTCTCCTCTGCTCAACTGGAACTGCTCTCATGAAGGTTCTGAATGACCACTTTCTGGCCAAATCATAGGACCTCCACTTCTACATCCTGCTTGCTCTCTGCATAGCTTTGGCCATACCCTACTTCCTAAAATACTGCATTCCTTTGGCTTTTGTGATGCCATCCTTCTCATGGTTCTTCAACCACTCCATTAGTGTCTTGCTTGGTGGGTCCTTCTCCTCCCCTCTCCTATAGGTGTCTCCACCCCCATTCCCCCCGGCTCTGTCTTTGGCTCCTACTGTTTATTCATAGATACTAAGGTCAGAAGGGACCATATGATCATCTAGTCCGACCTCATGCACAACGCAGGCCACAGAATCTCACCCACCCACTCCTGAGAAAAACCTCTCACCTATGTCTGAGCTATTGAAGTCCTCAAATCGTGGTTTAAAGGCTTCAAGGATCAGAGAATCCTCCAGCAAGTGACCCATGCCCCATGCTACAGAGGGAGGCGAAAAACCTCCAGGGCCTCTTCCAATCTGCCCTGGAGGAAAATTCCTTCCCGACCCCAGATATGGCGATCAGCTAAACCCTAAGCATATGGGCAAGATTCATCAGCCAGATACTACAGAAAATTCTTTCCTGGGTAACTCAGATCCGACCCCATTTAACATCCCATCACAGGCCATTAGGCCTATTTACCATGAATATTTAAAGATCAATTAATTGCCAAAATCCTGTTATCCCATCATACCATCTCCTCCATAAACTTACCGAGTTTAATCTTAAAGCCAGATAGATCTTTTGCCCCCACTGCTTCCCTTGGAAGGCTATTCCAAAACTTCACTCCTCTGATGGTTAGAAACTTTAGTCTAATTTCAAGTCTAAACTTCCCAATGACCAGTTTATATCCATTTGTTCTTGTGTCCACATTGGTACTGAACTTAAATAATTCCTCTCCCTCTCCTGTATTTATCCCTCTGATATATTTATAGAGAGCAATCATATCTCCTCTCAACCTTCTTTTAGTTAGGCTCTATACCCTATTTCTAGGTGCTCTTATCTACAAACATAGCTTCAAATACCTTCTCTACTCTGATGGCTTGCAAATATACATCTCTTCGAAAGGCCTGTCTCCCTCCCTCCAATCTCACATCTTGGCCTTTGCTTTCTAACATCACTACATGGATGTCCAGCTGATAACTTAAGATCAACATGACCAAAACGGAGCTTTTGATCTTTCTTCCCCGTACCCTCTCCCACATTTCTCTGCACCATCCTCCTCCTTGTCACTCAGGCCTGTAATCTGGAAGTCCTCTTTCTCATCTGCCCTCTCTCTTGACACAGAGATGAAGGCCAAATCCAAGTCTTGCAACTTTCTATCTGCATAAAATTTCAAAGATTTGACCTTTTCTCTCTACCTAGGCTGCCAGGGCTGTTCAAGCCTCATCATTTCATGACTCAGCTATCTCATTCTCTCTGGCCTTGAAACTTCCCATATTGTCCCTCTCAAGTCCATTCAAAACACAGCTGCAAGGATCATCTTCCTGCCTTGTCACATCATTACCCCCTCTTTGCCTCCATCCACTGGCTGCTCCTCCTCTGCATCAAATACAAGCTCCTTATCCTTGCATTTAGGGTCCTTCCCAGGTTAGCTGAACCTTTTCTATTACGTCTACTAATTTATCAAGCTGTCAGCCTCTACCTTTGCTTGACCATTGACAACAGTCTTGATCATTTGCCTTATTGCTTCTCCCTAAAACATCTCTGCACTTTTTCCCACACAGTCCTCTATGCATGGGGAAAACTCTGCAAACAGTAAAATTTGGAGAGCTGCTACTGTATGCTCTTTTAAATTCTTTCTTAAAATCTACCTCTGCTGTGGTGCCTACAAATCTCATCTGTATGTCATTGGTTAGACAAGTGCCAGCCTGTGACTTCTGCTTTACTGCTAAACGATTTTGTTTTTGTTACCCCCAATACCCTCCCACCATCTCATTTGTCTGTTTTGTTCACTAGCTTCATCCTGTCTGTCGTATTGATTGTGAGGTCTTTGGGACAGGGACTGTTTTTGTTTGTACTTTGTCAAGCACATCAGGGCTCTGACCTGTTACTGAGGTTCCTAGGTGCTACTGTAATTTAAACAATTAATAATAATCCTATCCGGCTGCTGTAGAAGACTGCTCTGCCTGTCTGAGGGAGAGGAAGGGCATTCCCTATTTTTCTGCATACATGGATGCACTTACATTTCTAGTGGCTTGGCAGATTACTGGTTCAATTTGTATTACTCATGTTAAAGTATAAGGAATCTCTCAAAGCTGAAGGCATTGTTTAAATAAACTGTGGGAGAACACCTGTTCATTCCAGAAGTGATTGTTCTGTGTGGCCACATTGAGATTATTTTGCCTTTGAACATCTTTGTGACATAGGCTAGTAGAGGCGACACACTGAAACAGATTTGGATCATATCCATTGTATGTATCCTGTGTCTGAAGCAGTGTGGGAACTATATTCACTTACGGTTAAATTAGTGCTGTGTCCTTTGCTTGGGACTATACATTCAAGCCATATGGAAATTGCAACTACTGAAGAATATTGAGACCCACTTCTTAGTGGTGTTTCATGCACAGAGCATGTTATACCTGTGCTTTATGTTCTTTTAGCTAGCAGTTGATTTCTGAGTGAACTTAAGGTATTGGACCTGATCTATAAGGTTCTAAATGGCTAGGGTATTTGTTACCTGAGAGACCTTCTCCACTTGTGATTCTGTGGCTATTGTGGTCATCTGAGCTTCCCTATCTGATGATGATCTAGTTTCAATGGACTGGGCTGGAAACAGTGCAGTCCCAGCCATCCTGTTTGTTCGCCCGCAACCTAGATTTTGGAAGGTGCTGGAAGATGCATTTGCTCTTCCAGGCTTTTGTTTTGTTTATGGAGGAAGGGGTTGATTGGATAGTTGAATGATGGTCTGAAGGGGTCAGGATGGGATTCCTCCCCCCACTTCCCAATGTATTCTGTTTGAATCTTTTTTGTTTTGTTTTATTACCTTCTTTCTCTGTAGCATCATGGATGGCCACAGCTGGAGATGGGACGTTGGACGGGGAGGGCCAGGGATCTTGGCTGGCACCAAGCAGTCTGTCTCTCAAATGTTTGGTTTGCTGGTTCTTGCTCATGTGCTCATGGTCTAATTTATCACCACATATGGGGTTGGGAAAGAATTTCCTCTCAGGTCAGATTGGTAGTGATTTTGAGGGGGATTTTGCTTTCCTCTGACTGGTGTGGGTCACTTGCCAGGATTGTCTGGGTATTTTTCACCTAATTATTTCCCTGCTTTTGCAGGGGCCTCTGGCATTGATGCACCTCGGTCCTTTCTGTTCTCTGCCTGTGGCACGTAATAATCTAGCCTAGGGGTTCTCACATTTTTCCTAAATTTCCTAATTAATTTTAGGAAAAACAAATAAATATGCACATATACATGTCCAAATCATTGTAATTTATTTATGTAAGGTTTTTTTTTGCAGACTCAATAATAAAAATGTACAGTTGTCTCTATTCTTTACTGGATCTAAACAGAATAGAGACATAATAAGCTGATTTGCACGTTCTTGTCTTTTTTGTCATTGTTTCTTTTGCTTTCTTGGTTGCTTTTGTTTCTCCTGAAGGGGGCAGGGCCCAACCCCCGCTGATGGCCCTGGAGCAGGGGCTTCTGCTTTGCGCAACCGCTCCCCCCCTAAATCATGGACCAGGAGGCTGTGGCTGCAAGAAAAGCCGCTGGTGGCCACGTTTGAGAAACACTGGTCTAGTTTCCTGTGGACTGTAACATTTGTTCTAATTTCAGTTTAGCGTATGGGTGGTGGTATGATATACTGGAGATGATGGTGCTCTCTTCTGGCCTTAAACTCTGATTCTATGGAATTCATTTTGTAATCTGGAGGAGTTTGTTTGTGTTACTATTTATTTACTTAGGAAGTATTAAGAGGTTTACAAATCCTTTGTATGTAAATATCAGAAACAAAACAATAATTGCCACAGGAAGCTTTTGTTTAAAGAGAGATTATACAGTAACACAGTCATCAGATTGCTTTAACCGAATGTTGACATATTACAGAGTGAGCATCATTACAATATGTCATGTCATTTCTACTAATTTATTAAATTGAGTGAAATCTCTGTTCGCACATATTAAACAGACCAGGTATGTCTACTGAATATTAATATTCCAAAAAATTGGACAGGTGTGTTGGTTTTTTTTTTTTTTTTTTTTGCAGGTGAATCGTACTTTGTAAATAAGTGGTGACCAAATATCTAAATAGTTGTTTGGCTTCTGTCTATTTTGCTGGGCACATGATGCACTGGAGAGAGTATTTTTAGAGGTCTGTTTTTTTCCCCTAAATGTCAGCTAGACATGATTTGATTTTGTTTGTGTATGTTTTGTAACACACTTGGGGAATTTGGTAAAATTGAAAAATCTAAAGAAGAAATTGAATTTTCCTGCTTTGGATTCTCTTCTTGTGCATGAAAAGGTTAAAATGTGTAGTAACTGCTGCTTGTCATTGCACTAGGTGTGCCACTTGGGTGCCTCCTCAGTTCTTGGCAGTCTGCCTAGAATGTTGCAGACTGGGAAGAGTGGAAAGCCAACACTGAAGCTTGTTTTTACTTGATGGTAGCTGCAGAGGGTGGGGGAGATTGTAAATTAGACATTCCCTTTGCTTGCTCCCCTGGGATAATGAACTGTTTATTGTGCTCTTCCCTCAAGAAGCTGTGAATGGAAGTTTGTCCCATCTCAAGAATCCAAGAGTGGGAATTTGCAGTTCTGCATGGCCACTCGTCTATAGGGAATTCACAGATTCATAGATTCTAAGGACAGAAGGAATCACTGGGATCACTTAGCCTGATCTTCTATATAAGACAGCCCATAGAACTTCCCCAAAATAATTCCTAGAGTAATTTCCTTTTAGAAAAACATCCAGTCTTGCTATTAAAATTGTAAGTGGTGAAGAATCCACCACAACCCTTGGGAAATTGTTCCAATGATTATTTACCCTCACTGTTTAAAGTTTATGCCTTATTTGCAGTCTGAATTTGTTTAGCTTCAACTTCTGGCCATTGGATCATGTTGTACTTTTCTCTGCTAAACTGAAGTGACCACTTCTAAATATTTGTTCCCCATGCAGATACTGTAATCCAGTCACCCCTTTACTTCTTTTTTTGTCAAGCTAAATAAATTGAGTTTTTTGAGTCTGTCACTGTACAGTATATTTTCTAATCCTTTGATCATTCTCATGGCTCTTCTCTGAACTATTCCAATTTTTCAACATCCTTCTTGAATTACAGATTCATTAATTTCAAGACACACTATGGCTTATTGCTTTTTTGATGGGCTGCATGGGATGGTCTCTCCAGTTGTCACTCAGATGCAGGAACACAAGAACACTTCAAGCCTTCTTCTGCCAACAATAAATGCACTGAGGCTGCTGTGTTAACAGGGTTGTCGTGAAAGAAAGATCAAGTTCTTCAAGTGATTGTCTGCACAGATTCTACTCTTGGTGCACATGTGCCTCATTTGTATGAGATCAGATTCTTATGACTAGCAGTGTCTTTTGGGGCCACACCTGTGCCCTGAGTGCCATCGCGTCTCCCATAGCTGAGAGCAGCGGTTCTCAGACTTCATTGCACTGTGACCCCCTTGTCGCAGCAAAATTTCTACATGACCCCAGGGGCGGGGAGGAGTCTAAGCCCTGCTGCCCGAGGTGAGGGGGCCAGAGCCTGAGTGCCGCGGGTGTGGGGGAGGGCGCCAGAGACTGAGTCCCGCCGCCCTCTCTGTGTGTGTGTGTGTGTGTGCATGTGTGCGCGCGCGCACTCAGGATTCAGCTTCCGACCCTGGTCCCAGTAAGTCTAATGATGGCCCTGGTGACCCCATTAAAATAGGGTTTTTACCCACTCTGTGGTCCTGACCCACAGTTTGAGAACTGCTGGCTGAGAGCGTAAAGGATGGAGCATCCTCAACCAATACTCAGTTCTTTCTTTCCAACTGTGGCTCTGATATGGAACCCCTGCATCCCTTGCTCTCAGGCCCTCTCCGCTTTGAGCCACTTCCAGCTTTTGAGGCCCCTAGCCATAATAAAAATAAAAAATGACGACGCATGAAAACAAAATAAGGCACCAGAAAGAGAGTGAGACATAATTTGAATATTTTTTTATTTAACAAATGCTTTTCTAGCCTTTTTCTGTGCAAATGCACTAATTATTGAGGAAAAATGTAGCTTTCTTGCAATGTCACCATTGATATTAAGCATGGTGAGCCCATTCAAACACCCTTGTCCCACAGTTGAACGGTGATAGTTCTTTACCTGCTTCAGCACGTTGAAGGTGCGTTCACCTGAAGCCAGTGATGCAGGCAAACCAACAAAAATACGCAATGCAATTGTGACACTAGGAAACACCATAGAGAGTCCAAGTTTGAGTATTTCTTGAAGCAATTCCTTTGGCTTGCAATCCAATTTAAAGTTTGTGGAATATATTCGTTTGAGGAAGATGACCTCCTCACTGAGTTCTCTGGAGATTTTTTTGTTGTACTGTTGCTGAAATTGTTCAGCTGCAGAAAGTAGATCTTTATTACTCGGTCTGTTGAACTTCCAGAGAAACCCAAAAAGGGTACAAATTAGTCGCAGTGACTCAAATAGACGTGTAGGACCTGATTGAATAAAGTCATTGATGACAAGAAAGACATTGATTCTATAATGCTGCTCGGCATTGGATTCAGTAGGTAAGTTGCGATTACGTCAGTGCCTAATACATAAATCATACAATGGGGAAAGATGTGGCAGCAGCAACACTGAACTTGCTCAGAAAATGAGCAGCTAATGTCCCCCGAGAGGAGAGTAAATGGAACACATCATAAAAGCTCTCAAATGACCCACTCCTGTCCTTTTTACATTTTCAGATGGATGGAGGCCTGCCTTAATGAGGATCTACCTCCCACAACAGAGCTGGAGGAGGGGCTAAGGAATGGAGTCTATCTAGCCAAACTTGGAAACTTTTTCTCCCCCAAGGTGGTGTCTCTGAAGAAAATCTATGACCGGGAACAAACCAGATATAAGGTGAGATCTCTCCATTCTGGGAACTAGGTTGGCTAGAGAGACCTGAGATAGGAGGGAGACTTTAGGTCATATGGTTGTAGAGGAACTGTCAGTGATTGAGTGAGTAATAGATTGTGGCAAATTTAGACTGAAAAAATGTAAGTTAACTCTTCCTGAACTATAGAATATCAGATGAAGGAAGATCTTTAGTTTTGTCTAAGTTTGTGGTGCATATGAGAATCTGAGAAAGCTGGCCTTTTGTAAGCCTTAAATATAACTGGCTGTAGAAAGCTTTCATCATAGTACCTAAGACCTCAGATCCCTGGAAGAGTTTAGCTGTTGTAAGTAGCACTTATCAGATGCATGCCTTAGCAAAGTTCCCTAGTACTCACAGTGGCTGTGATGATTCATATGCTTTTTTCCCTCCCCCTCTTTATTTCAGGCAACTGGTCTCCATTTCCGGCATACTGATAATGTTATTCAGTGGTTGAATGCCATGGCTGAAATCGGCCTCCCCAAGGTAATTTCTGCACTGCAACGCCAGGCTTTGAAGGTTGTGGGATGAATTTGCCAGTACACAGGATTCAATAAACTCTGCCTATCCTATATATCTATATTATCCTCTTAGTTATCCTATATATCTATATATAGATAATCCTTAGTTTCCTAGACTTGGTTCTCCTTAGAAATCCTGAAGTTTGTTAAAATATTCCATTCCCATCCCTGTTTGTATGATTGGGAGGCAGTGAATTCCTGCTTCAGTACCATATGCTTAACACTCATTATTTTGGGTGAGATCTGCAGTACAAAATTTTTATTTTTCATTCTGTTGAGCAGCATGCCTGAGCTACAGTTTGGTCATGGCAATTTTTAGGAATCATCATAGGAAAATCATGGATAAAAGGAGCAACAATTGTTGGAAGTGGTGGATTTTCCATCTCTTGTGGAGAAGTGGTGGATTCTCTGTCTCCTGAAGTCTTCAAATCAAGTCTTCTGTAAAGATGGTTTAGTTAAACACAAATTATTGGCCTAAGAACAGGGGTAACTGGGTGGAATTCTATGACCTGTGTTATACAAGAGGTCAGACTAAATGATCACCATGGTCCCTTCTGGCCTTAAAATCTATAAATCTTTGGGAACATTGTACTGAAAGTCAAACCATGAGCGTAGATTTATACCCAAAACAACTTTTCCTCATGCTTTTATTACATGTAACAGGAACAGTCCATGTGTTTAATCACACAAGGGTCACTATTGTATACCTCAACCTGCTGTCTGCATTTAAAAAAAATACTCACTTGAAAATGTTAATTTTAGAATTTTGTCAAAATTTTCCACCCAACTCTCTCCTGACTTATCAGCTGTGCTATGCATGAACTCCTGGTGATCTAGAGGAGCAGATTGAGCAGCAGGAAGTATAGGAATGGGCTCTGGGGGAGAGATGGTGCTCTGGGTGAGAAGAGAGAGAATGTGGGGGACAGCTGGAGAGAAAGGGACTTGGGTCAGGCAAGAGGGCTTGAGTAAGGCATTGAGGAAATGGAGGGAATATATCAGCAATATGTTGACTACTTGTGGAATACTGTGTCCAGTTGTGGTGCCCACAATTCAAGAATAATGTTGATAAATTGGAGAGTGTTGAGAGAAGACCCACAAGAATGATTAAAGGATTAGAAAACATGCCTTATAATGATAGATTCAAGGTGCTCAGTCTGTTTAGCTTAATAAAATAAATAGAAGGCTGAGGAGTGATTTGATTTACAGTCTATAAGTATCCACAGGGAGAACAAGTATTTAATAATCTCTTATCTGGCAGAGAAAGGTCTAACATTCAATGGCTGGAAGTTGAAGCTAGATAAATTCAGACTACAGATAAGGCATAATTTTTTTTTTTTAACAGCAAGAGTAATTAACCATTGGAACAATTTGCCAGGGGTCATGATGGTTTCTCCATTACTGACAATTTAAAATCAAGATTGGGTGTGCTCATAGGAGGTCAGACTGTCATAATGGTCTATTCTGGCCTTAAAATCTGTGTAGTGACATCTTCCACATTAACCCTTTAAGGGGCCTGACTTTCAAAAGAGCTCTGGATCCAAGAATGTGGTGATAGAAACCGCTGGGGATGAACAATTAAAAATATGGCCCCCAAAGTTTGTTGAAAAATATGGCCTCGGGTGCCTTGCAGCACAACACTATCTTTACCACTCTCCTTAGGCCACTCACACATAGTCCCCTTCTGCCCATCCAGTCCAAACAAAATCCTCTTCCCCAACCGCTCATGTAAATATCCCTGCTCATCTCTTGGCTCCCTCAGCATCTCCAACCCATTTCCCTAGATACACCACACAGTATGTCTGTGGGGAGCCAATGTAGGGTGGTCATGTAAAAGGGGCATCGGGTTGAGCCGGGGTGTGGATGTGAGAGTACATGTAAGGGAAGTGGGGAACAGGTTTCGTGGTAGATGCATGGGAGAAATGTGGAGCTCTGTTGTGCTCCATGAATTACCTATCTCATAACTGGGCTGGAGCAGTTTTAGGATTGTCAGAATCCTTCCTACTTGGATGGCTAGAGTGGGGTATTATTCTGATGGTTAACTTTGTTTATATTCAGATTTTCTACCCAGAAACTACTGACATCTATGATCGGAAGAACATGCCACGCTGCATCTATTGTATCCATGCACTCAGGTAATGTGTGTTAGGCAGGAGGCTGAATTGTGAGTGAATGAATTGTGAGTGCATGAAGGCTACCTAGAAATCTGAAGTCTGTGGGAGTGCGAATGCATTCTGATTCAGAGTTGGTGGGGGTGAATGTACCGTGGGCTTAAAGGAAGGTCTGCAGCTTCCAGGAGTGGCATCTATGAAATTATGAATGCATTGATGTTTCCAGGGATAAGTGCTATGCATGTTTAAGAGTGAGTGAGATCACCAGCCATTAGAGGCAGCATATACATCTTAAGATTCCCAAGCCTTAGAGATGGGGTGTGTACAGCTGTGAATCTCCTTCCTTGGGGATTGTGTGTTTACGTGCATATTTGTGAATCATGGTATCCAGAGGCAAGCAGTGTACTCAGAGCTTTCTGAAGATGTGTGCAGTATAGAGTGCCCTACCCCAGGGAAGCATATGTAGTAGGTTCCACTTAATAGCGACCTGGATATAAACAACTTACAGTTAATAGCAACGTTTTGCTGGGAACCAATCCCACCCCATTGACTTTCATATTAATGGGATCCAGATATTGGCAACAGCATGCCGCTTATTCACAAGGTCTTTTGGAAGAAAGGTTCTACTTGTAGGCAGGTTTGTGGGGCTGCAGCCCCAGAAAGAAACACTAGAATGTGCTGAGCACCCCTGCAGGCAGGTCTGTGGGACTACAGCCAGAGAAGAAAGTGCTGGGACCTGCCTTCCCTGGCTGCAGCCCCACAAACCTGCCTGTGGCCAGTACTTAGCATGTCCCAGTGCTTCTTTCTGGGGTTGCAGCCATGGTAGCCTGCCTGCACAGGAGGTAGGGGGCTGGGAGGGGAGAGGAGACTGTCATCAAAGCAATAGTGGAGGGTGGGGAGGAGGCAGCAGCCTGGAAAACCTGGCTTTGCACAGGCTCTGCACAGGAGGTAAGAGGCTGTGGGTGGGAAGGAGAGGGGAGGGAAGGCTGTGGGCAGAGCAGTAGCTGGAGTGAGAGGAGCAGTAGTCCTGATGCTGGAACTGCATGGTACCTCTCCCTGTGCTCCTCTGGGAGACTCCTCTGGGAGACTCTGCATACGGAAGGAATTGCTGTGATGTGTGGAGAATGCAAGGAAAGGTATCATGCAGCTCTGTGGGCGCTCAGAGCCCCCACTCCCCTTGGAAGGTCCTGGCATCCAGACTGCAGCCCCCATCCCTGCTGCTGTCCTGCCCGCAGCCAGGTTTGCAAGGCTGCAGCCAGGGAAGTGAAGTTCTGGCACTTCCTTCTCTGGCTGCCGTCTCACAAACCTACCTTCCACTTATTAGCAGCTGCTGGATAATAGCAACTTTTTGTTGGCTACCAAGGGGTTGCTCAATAAGTGGAATCTACAGTATTTGTGTGTCCATAAAAGACAATCGAGATAGTATCATATTATGTATTGTCCTGCCACCAGATCAGGAATGGACACTAATAACAACTGGTCACGAGGATCAAATCCCAAACATAGTGTGAAGCGCTGTCCTGGGTGTGCTTTAAAGGGTTGCTCTTCCCACCCCCACCCTCACTTTGGCCACACTTGCATAGCTTGTCACGCTAATAAAATCTCACTGCATTGAAAATTTAAAGGGTCTGAACATACTGTGGGTGTTCAGAAGCATGAGTATGCACATGCCCTACTCTCATATGATGTATGTTTACTTCTATAATGGTTCTAGATTTTCACTGTTGTGTGCACTATCTGAATCTATATCTAGAGCTGCAGTGTGAGAGGCAGAAGGGAAAGTGACAACACTAATTTTCACCTGCTAATGAACTATGAATTTTAGTTTGTGTCTGAAGAGAATAGGTTCAGGCTTGTTTGTTCAGCTGAGCAGCAGGTAGAGAGTAAGGTGAGGCTGGCCTTTTGTGTGCAGCATGTTTATTTTTAGGATAAATCAGGGAGGCTTTTGGGGGCTTTGTGAAAAGCCATGTAAAGCTTTAAAATCCTTTCAGAGGCTCCGAGGGATAATCTCTCACCTCTCGAGGTAACTAGAAAGATCCATCTGGCTGTGCTAGCTACTTCTGTCTTTGCCTCATTAGTGTGTGTTGAAGTGGATAGTTTTGCTGCCGCTTCATGCTCCAGAGAGACAGAGCATTGCATTGCAGTGACTTAGTCCTTCCTGATTAAACCAGTTTGGATGCAGGTTTCCAATCTGATTGCAGACAAATATTTAGTGGGCTTCACATGAAGAACGCTCCTTAAGACATTTCTGTGTATAGAGCACTGAGCCATATCAGTTTTGGTCTCCATCTTATGCTTACTCAGTTTTAGTCCTCAAGAAGGAGCTTGTTCTTTTCCTTCTGATCCTTTGGCAGGGTGAAATCTGAGGATGAAACACCCAAATAGATTGCAAATAGCTGAACATCAACAGAAGTTTCAAGCTGTTGTAGAATCAGATTCTTTGTAGAAGTGAACCTGCTTTCAACTCAGTTCCCAACATTTAGTATAACTTGTGGTCAGGAACACTTGGCATTGTGTGATGGCCAGTTATGGAACTGTGTAGCGTATGCTCCTTTGACCAGTATGAAAGGGATTTGGGTCATTGTTAGAGGTGAAGCTGCTCCTTACTGGCAGCTTCATGATATCTGCTGCAGTTATTCTTTGAGTAGTTGGACTCAGCTGGCAGATGTTCACATCTCCTTGTCAGTCTGGTCCTCTTTGCCAGTGATGTGTAAATCAGAATCCAGATATTCAGAATGAGTCAGGTTTTTGCTGAAATATAAATAATGGGCAACATAGAGGTCTCCAAGAGTAAAGACTTGTCTATGTGGAGACACTCAGGAAAGTTAATTTGAATTAACTAAAAGTGTGAATTTAAAGTAGATAAGTTAAATTGCATTAAACCCTGGTGTTGACGCTTATATTCAGAATTAGAGTGGCCTTAATTCAGTTTAGCTTACTTCACTTTGCAATCTCAACCCTATAGGCACCAGCACACCTTGCCGTTACCTAGTGCAGTAAGGAATATACAAATGTTCTTTACCACCCTAGGTAGCTGCATGGTGTGTTTGTGCCTGTAGGGTTTAGCTCTGTGCTGATAACCAACAGAATAAAGCAAATCTTTGGTAGGAAGCTACCCAGATGTGCAACCAGATGTCTGCTGATCAGAAGGGAACTTTTAAATCCAGAGCTCCTAAACCATATGCATCTTTCTTTCTGGGGAGGGGCTTATTGTTTTTTCATGGTGACATTCCTTCATACACAAACGCTTCACTGGGAGAATCAATCACCATCACAATTGAAAAGGCAGGTTTTAACCATCTAGAAGTCTTTCCGCTTAGCCTAATGTCTATATCTCCCTTAATTTACTTGTGAGTGGGGTAAAGACCACAAGGAGTAATTAGCGCTAATTATTCCTGCATTATGTTTCCTAGTCTGTACCTGTTTAAACTGGGACTGGCCCCTCAGATTCAAGATTTATATGGAAAGGTGGACTTCACAGGTATGGAGATTTCTTGCTTCTCTGAGATTTAGATGTTTATGAATTTGCATGCCCTGTTTACTCACTCCAGTAGATGCTGTACATAATGGACGAAAGGGGATTAATGCCCAAAGGCAGCCAGGGCTGTAACTGCATTTGTGTTTGATGGGTGCGGGATTCCTCCCATACAAGTTGGGGAAGGAGACTTTTAGGAGGAAGTTTTATTCTGAATTCTTTAGTTACTGGCTCTGTTAACAGTAGTATGTCTCCACTGTCTCTCCCTCCCCTTCCCTTGGCTTTAGTCTTTTTCCTTCCAGTGCACCAGCTGCAGAAGAAAACAAACTTTTGTAGGATGTTGTATATGTACTTTCCTTGCCCTGCTGGCAGCCATACTTTGAGACATGCAAGAATCACACAATCTGTTTCAAACCTGTGTCGTTAAGAGCACAAAACTATGTAGTGAGACAGATTTCTATGAGGCCCTCCCATTTGGATGACTGGAACAAA
The DNA here is from genome assembly GCF_015237465.2 of Chelonia mydas. Classification (NCBI taxonomy): domain Eukaryota; kingdom Metazoa; phylum Chordata; order Testudines; family Cheloniidae; genus Chelonia; species Chelonia mydas. Next base: position 83,921,175 of record NC_051250.2, read on the forward strand.
TATAGGAGAGTTTCGTCTCTTCTCAGACTGCATGCACAAAGTATTTGTGAAAGGGCAATTTACAATCTATTGTAGCTGTTCCAATTTTTCTGCAGCAATAGCTGGTCTTAGGGTTGATTCTGAATGTTCTGCCTACATTACATCTTTTTCCTCTGTGTTTCAGAGGAGGAGATCAGTAACATGAGGAGTGAGCTGGAGAAGTATGGAATTCAGATGCCTGCCTTCAGCAAGATTGGAGGAATTTTAGCTAACGAACTCTCTGTGGATGAAGCAGCATGTAAGGGGAAATGGATTTTCATCCTCTGTGACTGTTTAAATTGCCAGATTGGATAGAAAGCGCATGTTATAATCTAGCTCTAATAGTCCCTATTGTTTAAGTCAACACAGGCCTTTTATGGCCAAGACATTTTTGTTAGAAAATCTGAATTTGATTTGGTCAAAATCAAACGGCGATATCAGGAAATAAGGTACTACCTGTGTCAAAAATACAAAGTCTTACTTACAGTTTATATACTGATAATTCTTGCAACAATGCCAAAGATCTAGTCAGCTGTTTTCTTCTTTCCCAGATAAGCCTTTTGCAGTTAACAGGGAACCTGTGATTTGTTTTTCAGTGCATGCTGCTGTTATTGCCATTAATGAAGCAATTGACCGCCAAGTTCCGTCTGACACCCTGATGGCAATGAAAAACTCCAATGCCATGTTGGTGAATCTTGATGAGCTCCTGGCATCAATCTATCAGGACACATTGTACCAGGCAAAGAAGGACAAGATGGAGAATGCCAAAAACAGGGTAAAAATCAATGTTCCTTTCTAGTTACGAATTCATGTTCATTGTGTCGAGTTCATGATGTCACCAGAGGAGATTGCCCATAGAATCCAGTGAAAACATGTTGTTCAGTCTTTTGTGTAAGATGTTAGGCCAAATTTATCCTTAGTGAAATTCAACTGTAGTCTCCAGGGATTAATTTGGCGTATTATGAGATGGAAGAAAGCAGACATTACAGTTTTACATCTGATTTGTAATTGAATCTCTTACACACAGATTCCCAAGAAATATGCATGGTGGAAGAACATAGAGGAGATGTCTTATTCTAGACATCAGTAAAGCCTGTCCTATTTTTATAGAATTTTTGAGTTTTTCTAATGTATATATGAAACAAACCTACCATCCCACGAAGTTTGAACTAGTTCTAGAACTTCACCTAGACTAAACTTGCTTAGTGAATCTGCAAGTCTACCTAGGCTGTGAGTAATCCTACTGTATGGAGGCTGATATTTACAAGCACTACACATCCAAGTCTAAACACTGTGGTCCCAAAAGCCTGTGAGCATATGGTATGTTACTTTGTAAATTAATCTGTTTACAGAATTCTACCCAAACTATCTGTCTGCTGCTCTCTGCCACAGTGATAGGCAAATTAGCAATACTTAGATATGAGGCCTGTTCTGGAATATCGTATCCATTTATTTGGTTTGGAACATTTCCAGTTTGAGAACCTGTATGTGTCTGCCTAACTGGATCTACTGCATCATATGTCCTGGAATTCCTTCTGTGTGCCCACACAGAGCTGTTAAATGAAATCATCCCGTCTTATGTATTGTGTATCCTTCTCTGTTTGCCGGAGATCTATACTCTGTGTGTGTGGGCACGCCTAGGGATATTCACTTCTAGGATTCCCTTTTATGTGTGTGTAGTTGTTGCTGACCTGTTGTGCAGTGGGTTAGAACTTCATGTGGGTGTACATTAGAATCATAGAAGAATCATAGAAGGTTAGGGTTAGAAGGGACCTCAGGAGGTCATCTAGTCCAACCCCCTGCTTGAAGCAGGACCAGTCCCCAATTTTTACCCCAGATCCCTAAATGGCCCCCTCAAGGATTGAACTCACAACCATCGGTTTAGCAGGCCAATGCTCAAACCACTGAGCTATCCCCCCCTCCCCCCATTAGTTATGTTCACTGCCCTTTCTGTTGGGTAAGAGGCCTGTAAACAACACACCACAAAGTCTGCTCTAGAGTTGCATTGATGATAATTTTGTTTCATTGTCAGACTGCCTCTGAGAATTCAGAGAGAGAGAGGGATGTGTACGAAGAGCTGCTGACTCAAGCTGAAATTCAGGGCAATGTCAACAAAGTCAATAGTAAGTTTCCCACTGAACTAATAGGCCTGGATAAAGAGTATTCAGACTTGTGTGGCTCCTTTACTCCTCCTTCCATCCCTGCACTTTGAACTAAGTGAGTAGCTCTCCTTGCTATATTTGTTCATAGTATTTCTCAATTTTGAATTCATCCTGTCCCCTTGTCCCTCCCCTGGCCCCTTAAAGAAGTGAAGGGTCCCCATTAAACTCTGTGCCCTGAGTATTACATACCATTTTCATCTCTTTTCTCTTGTTAAAGTCCTCCTGAGTGATTCTGGAGTCTGACTTGGAGACTTCCAGGCCTAAACCATCAGTCAGTTGTGTTCAGGAAGAGATGCCTTCTGAGGCTTCTGCTATAGAAGCCTAATGATCACTACATTCAGCTTTTGACCCTTACTTTACTTTGCTCTCTCCCTAGCACATTCAGCCCTATCAAAGATAGATCTGGCTTTGGAACAGGGAGATGCATTAGCATTATTTGAAGTTTTGACATCACCAGCCCTGGGGCTTCGAGGATTACAGCGAGAAAATTGTGACTGGTATCTCAAGCAGCTCTTGAGTGACAGACAGCAGAAACAGGAGGTATGCAAAAGCATATGTAATCATTGTGAAAGTATTTATAATACCACAAACCATCACACATTAATTATATGGGATGATCACAAAACTCCCATATGAGAGTTAATGTTACTTTGGAAAACTTTAATTTTGTTGAGTTTTTTGTATTTAAAAAGTAAACTTAATATTCCAATAGCATAACACATGTGCAAGAAACACTGTGATTGTGTACGTATAATGGAATACTTGATGGTATGGTGTAAAGGCTTTATCAGTGTGAGTTTGAAACGGCGGCATTACTCAGGAATGATAAATGTCACAACTTAAAGGCTGATATTTTAGGGTCTTGAAGGGTTGGGAGTGAATCCTAGGGACCCACTACAATATTGGGAAACTCTTCTATACAGTAATTTAAAGTTTGCAGATTTCAAAATCATATTTTTGAATATGGAAAAGCAGTGCCTAGTCCAAGACTGAATCTTGCTCATTCTGGACCTTGGACAGGTGTGATTGAGGGGGAGAGTCCACCTTTGGGAATATGGAAAGGAAGTATTTTTGTGACAGGTTTGAAGCTGCTCAGGGTCTGGTACATTAGTGTAGTGAAGAGTACATGATAAATGTATTTATCACTTAGCTGTCACCACAGCATAGGAGAAGAGTACATATAAAGTGTGTGTATGTAAAATATAAATAAATACATAATGCATATATGTATGTATATAATGTTTTATGCCCTCTTACTTTACTATGTTCAGTGCGCAAGTACTTTATTGTAAATATCTATGAAACAGATAAGCATATGATATTTTTCCTTATAGATAACTTCAACCTTAACTACAGAAAGATTATCTTCTTATTTTAAGCCTAACCTTCAGTGAATTTTGCATGTATATTGTATATGAGTGCTGTTTATAGAATGCATTAGTGTAGATTTCTAAACTTAGTAGGGTCTCAAAGTATACTAGTTTATGTAATATTTATATGCATATTATTACAGAGAACTGCAATGGTGGAGGGGATGATTATTACTACTGTATATTTTTAATAATTTGTCTTTTACAAGGTCTAACATGATAAAGAAGTAGGATACCAAGTACATTCAGAGCCAAGAATAAAGGCAACAATTCAGTTTATACAACTGAGAATAAAGCTCTGACATTTTTGAAGTCCATGAGCAGACAAACATTAAGAAGATAAAGATCATTATTACATTGCATAATTTTGGTTGAATTCATTGGCAACCCTCCTAAAATTGTTGAACTGTCATAGGTCTTATGGAGGGTCAACACATTTTCTTCTTGAAGATTGATTTATTCATAATGCTCTTCACTATAGTATTTGAGTGTCTCATAGACATTAACCTATCCTCTGCCCTTAGGAGGTAGGAAAGTATTATCCCAATTTTACAGATTAAGCACTGGGTGATTTCTTGTAGGCATCCCAGCAGAAGTAGATTTTGAGGAGGGATTTGAAGGAGGACAGGGTAGTAACCTTTCAGATCTGCTCATTGAGAGCATGGAATTCCATGCATAAAGGGGCATTATGAAAGAAAAAGCAAATATGTTTCTGGGAAGAGGAGACAAGTGGGTGATCAAGACTGCCACCATTGGTGGAGTGGAGGGGGAGGAGTGTTGTTTTAAGAATGTGTGTCTTTGTGAGGGTGAGAGGTGTTTTCCCCCAGGATAGTCTGTTCTTTTCCACTTGTCCCTTCCATATGGCGCTTTTGTGGTTCAGGCTGTAGTGTCATGGAGAAGGCAGCTGGTTGCACAGGATTGTGCTCTAGATCCCAGGGGACTGTTGCTAGCTTTAATTCCAAAAAAGGGTTTACCATCCACAGCTGCTGTTCTTGGTGTTTTGGACTAACAGACCTGGATGGGCAGAGGGCTTATTGACCTGTGAAAGGAGACTCTGGCTTGGCAGAGTTTGTTGTTCAGGGTTTCCAGGAGATTCATAAATTTTGGGAAGCTATTCAACACTAGAAAGAACCTGTTAGTGAAGTAAGTAGAGACTTCTTTGCAGATATTGAAGGAAACTGAGGTTATGTCTACACTGCAGAGACTATACTAGCATAGCTATGTCAGAATAGCTATGCTGGCACAACCCCATAATGTAGATGCAGCTACATTGATGGAATAGGTTTCTCCATTGGTGTAGGAACATAACCTTCCTGAACAACACTAGCTACGTTGATGGAAGTATTCTTCCATCGACATAGCTCCACCTACACTGGGGTTAGGTTGTCTTAGCTGTGTTGGTCAGGGGTGCATTTTTTTCTCACCCCTGACCGACGTAGTTATGTCGACCTAACTTTTAAGTGTAGACCAAGCCTAAGACTGCTCCATGTTCTTTCTGTCCCATGTCTATCTCACAGATCTCTTGTCCCGAGTAAGGAAAGGAAATACTTCTTGTCACAGAGTGGGCTTGCCTTCTAAGGCAGTGGGACTACCTGTTCCTAATGATCTGCCTGCTCATATGATGGGTTTTGAGGCTTTCTGTAATAGAGAAGAGCCTGCTTAACTTGGTAGGGGAAGAGACCTGCAAGAGAACTAGGATCAGGGAGAGACATGTAGAAGAGTTTTCCTGCTCCTGACAATAGAGCCAGATGGAGGCAGAGAGTGCTAGGAGGCTCTCGGAAGTGGGCCAAAGGAAAACAGAGAGAGAGAGAGACATGCACAAACACAAGGAGCCAAGGAAGGGGCTGTGGAAAAGGCCTACAGGCAGGTGGAGGTAAAAACTGGTTGAGGGAGTTGAAGCAAGGGGTCTGAGAAGGTGAACCTCTGCTGCTTGTACAGTGTGTCTGAGCTGGAACTCAGAGGAGGAGGGCCGAACCCCTATAGGCTTATTGAGGAAGGTGATGTGAAATCTTCCTCCCCCAACATAAGGAGTGGAAGAATTTTTGAGCCTGGAGTTGGGTTGATGATCCAGCCTGAGATTGTTGAATGATTGTTTTGGACTCTTTGTTTACTGTGGGAAAAGGGGATGGGTTTATGATTTGGCCAGAGGCCAGTAAGAAGCACTGGAGTTGGCCTAGCCAAGAGTGGGAGATTGAAATGCCTTCAGCCAGAAGAGGGGAAACTGAGGCTCAGAGCACTAGGTACCAAGGTAATCGTGTCACATGTATTTTCACAAGCCAGCATTCAGATGGATGACTAGCTTCATGAGTGCCCAGTAATTTCCAGTTTGAGATATCTGACAGTGATATTGAAAGGTCTTTAGCCTTTGGAGCAAGCTCCAAGTAATATAGAATTGTTCTTCAAGTATGTGTCAGTTTGGATCCCATTCTAAGGTACATGTGTGCCCTATACATGTGAGATCAGAATCTTTTAATAGCACTGTTGGGCTGTGCTTGCGCAATGTATGTCCTTGTGCCTCTGCACCCGAGGGATAAAGGGCAGAGCAGCCATAGGTGTTCCTCAGCGCTCTCACTGCTGGAACAAGTGGTGTCTTCATGCTACCCCTTAGCTGAATCTTTTTCTTGCAAATTAATTAGTTAGATAGGGTTAATTCCCTTTACGTTTCCTCCTTTTTTATTTAATTCTGTTATAAACCCAAACAGATTTAAATTTAAATTTTCCTTGGCACTTTGCACCCCTATCTGGGCCAAAAATGGTGGATTCAAAGCCCTTGGGCTTCAAAGCATAGCCATCCTGCAACAGACTTATGCCATTCGCAGATGGCCACGGCCACTGTCTTTTTTTTTTTTTTGTCTCAGTGAGAGCCATGTGCTAGATAGTTGCTTGGTTTGCCATTTCTTTTCTATAGGAACACTCATCTGAAGTTATATCCCTTGGAACAACCAATGAGAGAGAGTACAGATCCTGAAGAGCGAGGATTGACTTCATAGATGGATCTAGTCTCTTCTAGGTCCCAGTCAGCCAATGCCTCTGCTGGCTGGCACACAGGGCCTACTGTGTTGGTACCTGCAAAAATTGCACAGCACCATCAGGAAAGGATTCAGGACCATCAAAGACCATTTCGGTATGGACTCCCACCTCAGCACTGAAAACTGGTATGGCTTCCTTGTTGAGGCAAGGGAGATCTGAAGACTGGAATAGACATAGTTCCCTGCATTGATTCCCCCTCTTCCCATAGAGACTCAGCCCTGCATACTTCTTGACCACGTCAGCTTGCATGTATATGACAACGCTAGCCAGACTTCACTTGTGTCCATTACAGGACTGGCTAAGACCAGTGTATCATCTCACCATCAAATGATCGTGTGAGTTGTGGTCCCAGCTCACATTCTATAGCTGCTGAACTGGTGGTCAGACCCCAAGAATATTTGGAAAAGGGTACATTTCTCTATACTTCTCCATACAAAGACACTGATTAGAGATGCATCAGGCACAGGTTGGGGCGCATACCTGGACCACTTCCAGATACGAGGAACTTGAAACCCAAAAGACATGACTATGTACATCAGTATTCTAGAATTATGAGCAATCAGACTAATTTTCATGTCATTCCAACCTGTTCCATGTTCCACTGTGCAGATTTTCACAGACAACACATTTGCAAATGTTTTATATAAACAAGGAAGCACCTGCTCATCACCTCATGTCAGGAGGCTATCAAGATATGGACATTATATCAAAATAGGATAACTCCAATAACACTTCATCTCCAGGAGCGTCAACGGTTTAGCAGACTTCCTAAGCAGACAATCCATCATTAGCCACAAGTTGTCTCTGAAGAGCTCCATCATTACATCAGTATTTCACCAAAAGGAAAATCCTATTATTGACTTGTTTACCTGCAGAGATGACAATGTGTCCAGTCGTTTGATTCGAGGGGCATGAACCCAGCTTCCTTCTAGAGGCCTTTCTCATATTGTAGAAGTGAGGTCTCATGTATGCATTTCCATGGATTCCATTGATTCTCAGGGTGATAAGCGAAAATAGGCAGGAGGCAGTCATGCTAATCCTGAAGCTCCATATTGGCTGAGGCAGTTCTGATTAACAGATCTCAGGATGTCTATTTAGCCTCCTGTACCACTTCCAGACTCTCCAGATATCAAGGTCAAATTCATCTAGACAGTTGCCACATCTGACAGTCTGGATGTTGGCAAGTTGAGTGCTACTGACAGAGATACCTCTGTACAAGTACAAGAGATCCTACTCATCTCATGGTATCCAGATTTTTAAAGGGATGACTACATACTTACCTATATGTTAGAGAATCCCATGTAATGTGGGATCTTAATGTTGTCCTTACAAACCTCATGGAAAGAGATCCCCTTTTAATGTCTCTTGAAGTGCTTTTTACACCACCTTATTTTGAAGACTGCCTTTTTGATTAGGAGAATTCAGTCCCATCATGCAAGTCTGGGAATTCAGCATCCTAGAAGTAAATGCAAAAGAATCATCCCACAGCTCATCTTGCTTTTTCTGAAGAAGGGCAGCAATTTCTACCCTGTGGACCTGACTGCGGTTACTGGCTCATAGAGATGCTTCCCAAATACGGGAGCCTCTGAGTTATGCTATGGGAACAATACTACCAATCTTGTTTTTTGCCCTTTGGACTAGAATTTTTGCTGAATCATCCAAGCAGATCTGCCCAACCAAGGTGCGCATGTGTTCTCTTGTCAGGCTGATGTCTAATCTGTGATGTCACTTTGGTTGGTGATCTGCATCAGTATTGAATGTTGCAGTTCTTAAGGTTCATAATGGACTTTCCTAACTATTAACTTCTCTCCAGCTGACAACTGGAATACAGAGGAGCACCACCAGAAATGAGAGTATCTGGAGATTAGGGGAAATGAATAACCATCAGTAGAAATGGTTGACTTTCATCCATAGAATCATAGAATATCAGGGTTGGAAGGGACCCCAGAAGGTCATCTAGTCCAACCCCCTGCTCAAAGCAGGACCAAGTCCCAGTTAAATCATCCCAGCCAGGGCTTTGTCAAGCCTGACCTTAAAAACCTCTAAGGAAGGAGATTCTACCACCTCCCTAGGTAACGCATTCCAGTGTTTCACCACCCTCTTAGTGAAAAAGTTTTTCCTAATATCCAATCTAAACCTCCCCCATTGCAACTTGAGACCATTACTCCTCGTTCTGTCATCTGCTACCATTGAGAACAGTCTAGAGCCATCCTCTTTGGAACCCCCTTTCAGGTAGTTGAAAGCAGCTATCAAATCCCCCCTCATTCTTCTCTTCTGCAGACTAAACAATCCCAGCTCCCTCAGCCTCTCCTCATAAGTCATGTGCTCTAGACCCCTAATCATTTTTGTTGCCCTTCGCTGGACTCTTTCCAATTTATCCACATCCTTCTTGTAGTGTGGGGCCCAAAACTGGACACAGTACTCCAGATGAGGCCTCACCAGTGTCGAATAGAGGGGAATGATCACGTCCCTCGATCTGCTCGCTATGCCCCTACTTATACATCCCAAAATGCCATTGGCCTTCTTGGCAACAAGGGCACACTGCTGACTCATATCCAGCTTCTCGTCTACTGTCACCCCTAGGTCCTTTTCCGCAGAATCCATGGCTAATAACATTGCCCTTAGGAGCTGGAAAAAACCTTGAGAGCTTAGAGTTTCAGCTGTCTTGTACTAAGAAGTTGAGCTTTGGTGGCCGGTCACTATTGGAGACAGGATACTAGACTAGATGGACCATGGGTCTGATCCATTATAGCAATTGCCATGTTTCTGTGACCCAGAAATGAGAATCACACAAGATGATATAATTAGGTGACCGTATATCCCGTTTTGGGTGGGACAGTCCCCTTTTTAAGCCCTCTTCCAAGCGTCATGATTTTTTTGGCAAGACTGGGCATTTGTCCCATTTGCATTTGCCAGCTGCTCATCAGTTGGCAAGAACAAACATGACAAATATCCAGTTTTACTAAAAAAGTGGAGCATGCCCCCCTAGTGGGGGGTGGAGGAATGTTTGGTGGGGGGAGGAAGCAACAAAGCCAGTCCCACAGTGCTTGGGTGAGCAGTGACACGCACGTGGGATGGAGGGAACCCTAAGGCCAGCTCCGCACTGGGAAAGGGGCTCGAGTAAGCCCCATGTGGTGCCTGTTTTCCCTTTGGGAAATATAGTCAGCCTATATATAATCAAAGAAGGAGAACTATTTTTGGAAGCTTCTGTCTGGCATTTATTCCCATTTTTGCAAATGGGGAATCTGAGAAATTAAAGGACTTGTATAAGGCTTCACAGCAAGTTAATGGCAAAGATCCAGATGGAGACTTACCTGGCTCTTAGCCCCATGTTCAATTTTCTAGAGCTGCTTTGCACCTACAGTCTCATAGAAGGCATCAGACTTAAGCCAACCTTGTCTCTTTCACCACATGCACTGTAAATATCTGGTTTGTTATTTCTCTCTCCTACATCTGTAGAATTCTGACGGTTTGCAGAGGGTTGTGCATAGGTAAAATTTCACAGGGAGAAGCTGCTGTTTGTGGTGTTGTGTTTGAATAAAGTCACAAGAGGGTCAACATTTTTTTTTCCTTGTGTGTGATTTATTTTTCTACAGACTGGCCTGGCAGGCCCCATGCAGAAGGAGGAGTTACAGCCTGGAGTGGACGCTGCTAACAGTGCAGCACAACAGTACCAGCGAAGTAAGGAGCCTTTCAGCAGAGATTATAGCTGAGGAATTGGTGGAGGTGATTGGAGGGTTGAGGCAATGTATCATTTATACCCTTGTTGGAACACCAACATCAGCTCTTGTTTCAGAGTAACAGCCGTGTTAGTCTGTATTCGCAAAAAGAAAAGGAGTACTTGTGGCACCTTAGAGACTAACCAATTGGTTAGTCTCTAAGGTGCCACAAGTACTCCTTTTCTATCAGCTCTTGTGGTTCTTTGTGACTTCCCTATCAGGGCTAGTGAGAAGCTTGCAGAAAGCCAGCATCTGTGATTCTTTTTAGTCTCCCCAGAATAGCGCTTATAACCCACGTTATAATATAGGTTATTCTTTAACCTATACATTTTTAAAATACACTTAGGAAACTTGTGTCCACTGTAAGTGACTTCTGTACTTGAAAGCTTATACCTATCTCTGGGTCCTGGGTCTATGAAGGAAATCCTAGTAGCTTATTGGGGCAGAGTCTGAGATTACCTGGTGATCCTCATTGTGGATGCAATTCTGCTCATATTGAGGCAGAATTATGGTCTCCCTGCAATTCTGGCCACTTTCAAGTATCAGATTAGGAGACAGTTAATTGCAGGTTTAAATCCTAATTCTGTAACTACTTAATTTGCACTTGCTAAAGAGATGTTGCCCTTCTGAAAATTTACTCTGAAACTAGGTTAGTTTATTTTATTTTCCTGATACAAAGGCTGTTGCTGGAATTGACTGATATAAAATGATTTAAAATTACCGTAGAATAATGGATTTCAAGGCCAGAAGAGACCACTGAGATCAGTCTGACCTCTTGCATAACGTAGGCCAGATAATTTCACCCAGTAATTCACACAGTGGAGTGAATGTATTCTTCCCATCTCACTTTGGTTTCCTCATGGGTGGTATTTCACCTAGGGTGCCCACAGAGCAAAAGTCTTTTCCACACTGGGCTGGTAGAAATGTTCTTATAACAGAGGTACAAGCTTTCTGCCCTTCTAACATCTTGTGACCTCTTTCCCTTTAATCTCCAGGGCTGGGAGCAGTGGCAAGGATTAATTCTGCAATCCAAATAGGTATTGCAGAGAAGACTGTGGCAGAACTTTTGAATCCAGAGGCTCAGTTACCACAGGTTTATCCATTTGCAGCAGATCTTTACCAGAGGGAGCTGGCCACTCTGCAGCAACAGAGCCCTGATGTAAGTAATAGATTCTTTCCTGTTCTTGGAAAACAATCTGACGATTCCCAGCAGTATCCATCATGCTTAGCTCTTCATTCCACACCTTCTCCAGAATGTAGCTGTTTTGTGAATTCTTGAAAATATGTTGTAGTTCAAAGTTTGTGTAATTTACTATTTAATTGACGAATTAAACAATAATAAATTACCAGGATCACCCAAGAGTTCTGAAGGAATTCAGATATGAAATTGCAGACCTACTAACTGTGGTATGTACTCTAACTCTTAAGTCAGCTGTTGTACTAGGTGACTGGAGGATAGCTAATGTGACGCCAATTTTTAAAACAGGCTTCGGAGGCAATCCTGGCAGTTACAGGTCAGTAAGACTAACTTCAGTATCAGACAAATTGGTTGAAATTACCGTAAAGAACAGAATTATCAGACACATCGATGAACACGATATGTTGGGGAAGATTCAACATTACTTTTTTAAAGGGAAATCATGCCTCCCTGATCTATTAGCATTCTTTGAAGGGGTTAACAAACATGTGGACAAGAGTGATCCAGTATACTTGAAGTTTCAGAAAGCCGTTGATGTGAACCCTTACCAAAGGCTCTTAAGCGAAGTAAGCAGTCATGAGATGAGAGGGAAAGACTTCTCATGGATTAGTAACTGGTTAAAACACATGAAACAAAGGGTAAGAATAAATGGTCAGTTTTCAGACTGGAGAGAGGTAAATACTGGGGCCTCCCAAGGATCTGTAGTGGGACCAGTGCTGTTCACCTTACTCATAACTGATCTGGAAAAAGGGGTAAACAGTGAGGTGGCAAAGTTTTACTCAGTATAATTAAGTCCAAAGCTGACTGTAAGGGATCTCCCAAAACTGGGTGACTGGGCAACAAAATGGCAGATGAAATTCAATGTTGATAAATGCTAAGTAATGCACATTGGAAAACATAATCCCAACGATACATGTGAAATGATGGGGGTCTAAATTGGTTGTTACTGCTCAAGAAAGAGATCTTGAATTCACTGTGGATAGTTCTCTGAAAACATCTGTTCGTCTCCGAGTAATGGTCCCTATATGGATTCCAAAGATGGGTGTGGACATGCGCCATGTGCTGGAGCTGGAACAGTTTTGTAGTAGTGTCCATTGATCCACACATGCGTCATCCACGTGTTCGCATCTGAGGCTGTGTGGGTCAACGCCGCTCCAGTTCCCTCTTACCGCTGCATCGTACCGTTGGCTCCACCCCAGCAGACCCATCTTCCAAATCTGGGTGCTTCTCAGAGCTGGATCCCTCCTTTTCACCTACTCAATCTTGCAGCCCGAATCCTAGGGGCTGACCACCCTATCCTCCAGTATATGACCCTACCGCTGAGCTGTGGTCCAGATATCCCCGGGGCCCATATGCTTGGCCCTGCTGGCCTCCTTGGGATCTGTACCAGGACCACAGGGTTTTACCATGGCATCTTACCAGCTGTTGCCGGCCCACTCCGTGCCATCCTCTGTTTACAACAAACCTGAGAAAGACATAGTGCCGCCAGGACCACAAGTCCCCCCTGGAGCCTCATCATCACCGGATGAGGTCCTGATCCCACCTTCCCTCTCCGCTCCAGATGACCAGAAACAATACCAAGACCTGCTTCAGCAAGTGGCTGCAGCCTTCAGCCTCACAGTGGAGCAGGTCAAGGACCCACAAAACCAGCTCCTGGATATTCTGCAACTGCCAGGACCCTCCCTGACTGCACTCCCTATCCATGAGGCCATCCTGCAACCGGTGCAGTTGGTCAGGCATACACCAGCTTCCTGTGCCCCTACTCCTATGCATGCAGAGAGGTCACACCTTTGTCCCATCTCAGGGCACGGACTTCCTTTTCACCCACTCACCCCCCAACTTGCTGGTACTTCAAGTGGCAACCAAACGCATTTGCCAACATCATCTCGAGTCGACTCCTCTGGACAGGGTGGCAAAAAAGCTGGACCTTTTGGTAGAAAAGTCTACTGTTCTATGGGACTCCAATTCCATATCGCCAACTACCGGGCCCTGTTGGCAATATACTACTTTCTAACTTACTCCAGGTTCTGGAAGTCTTCGTGTTTGTCTGGCAGTAGAATAGCCTGAAGACTTCCAGTCGCTGCTGGATGACGGGAAACTGATCAACAAGGTGAATCTCCAGGCAGCCATGGATGCCTCCGACACCATATCACACTCGCTGGCGACCGGCGTCCTACTCCAATGAGACTCCTGGGTCCGATTCATAGAATCATAGAATATCAGGGTTGGAAGGGACCTCAGGAGGTCATCTAGTCCAATCTTCTTCTCAAAGTAGGACCAATCCCCAATTTTTGCCCCAGATTCCTAAATGGCCCCCTCAAGGATTGAACTCACAACCCTGGGTTTAGCAGGCCAATGCTCAAACCACTGAGCTATCCCTCTCCCAATTTGTCTGGGTTCCCTAAGAAGGTCCATACCACTCTTGAGGACCTCCCCTTTGACAACCAAAAACTTTTTGATGACAGAACAGATGAATCCCTCCAGTCCCTCAAGGATTCTTGCTCCGAATGCTACACTCTCCCATATCCTCGCCCTCTGGAGTCACAGTTCACTCCACAGGGGCGCACGCTGCCACATTGGCCTGCCTAAAGGATGTACCCTGGCAGGACATTTGCCGGCCGGCCACATGGCACTCTGTCCAGATCTTTACTGCTCACTATGCCAGCGCCCCAGCAGTGGAACTGTCCTACAGACTAACTTCTTATGAGTCCACGCACCCACTTCCATTGCTTGCTAATCACCCACATTTGGAATCCATATAGGGACCATCACTCGAAGAAGAAGCGGAGGTTACTTACCTATAACTGGAGGTCCTTTGAGACTTGGATTCCAATACTTGCGCTCTATCCCCTCTGCTGTAGACATTGCTTAGTGGTAAGAAGGATATGGGAGAGGCACCCACCCTGCCTCTTATAGCCTCAGATGCGAACAAGCGGATGATGCATGTGCGTGTCAAAGGATGCTACTACAAAACTGTTCTGGCATCCAAGTTTAGAATCCAAATAGGGACTGCACATCAAAGAACCTGCAATTACAGGAAAGTAACCTTCTACTCAATGTGCAGTGGCAGTCAAAAAGGTAACCAAATATTAGGAACCATTAGGAAAGGGATAGATAATATGAGAGTAAATATAATGCCACTATATAAATTCATGGTACACCGATACCTCAAACAGTGCATGCAGTTCTGGTGGCCTCATCTGAAAAAGATGTATTAGAAATGGAAAATGTACAGAGAAGGGCAACAAAAATGATTAGGGGTATGGAACAGCTTCCATGTGAGGAGAGATTAAAAAGACTGGGACTGTTCAACTTTGAAAAGAGACAATAAAGAGGACGTATGATAGAAGTCTATAAAATTATGAATGGTGTGGAGCCAGTGAATAAGGAAGTGTTTTTTACCCCTTCAGATAACACACGCACCACGGGTCACCCGGTGAAATTAATAGGTAGCAGGTTCAAAACAAACAAAAGGAAGTACTACTTCACACAAAGCACAGTCAACCTGTGGAACTTATTGCCAAGGGATGTTATGAAGGCTAACGATATAACTGGGTTCATGAAAGAATTAGAAAAATTTATGGAGGATAGGTCCATCAGGGGCTATTAGCTAAGATGGTTAGGGACGCAAACCCTGGGTGTCCCTAAGCCTCTGACTGCCAGATGCTGGGATTGGATGACAGGAGATGGATCACTTGGTGATTGCCTGGTTTTGGTCATTCCTTTTGAAGCATCTGGCATTGGCCACTGTCAGAAGACAGGATACTAGGCTAGATGGACCATTGATATGACCCAATATGATTGTTCTTATGTTTTTAATCTGTAAATCAGGGATATATTCCCTGAGCTGCATGGAGCTGTGTGACAGATTTATGTTACCAATCTGCCTGGGGCGTTAGGTGATCAGGCTGAGGCCGCAGGATCTTTAAGGGAGGAAGTGAAGGAGCACACCAAGTGACTAAGTTTTAAAGTTTTATTAATAAAATAACAGCGGTGAGTGTGGGGTGCTCCCCACGTCACTCAGAGGAAGGAAGAAAGCTTTAGTGCCCATGCCCTGGCCCACTTTCATACTCTCACATGCCAAGCTTGGGTGTAACGTAAAAAGAAGAGGGGGAAGGGTGGATGAGAGTTCTGTCCTGTGCACAGGTCGTTCAGGGTCCGTTGTTGATCTCAGGTTTGCTTCAGCTCTCAGGAGGGTTTTAAGTCCTGGGGTTTTTTGGGGGTGTCTCGTTCAGGGACCTCTGTCCCTTGTGCTCTTTGTACCAGTCCAAACTGGCCTTCCGTGGCTTCCTTAGCATTCCCAAAACACTCTGGCTTCAGGGACTTGAAAGCTGTTGTTTTCCCCCTCGCTGGTCTTTACTGTCTCACTAGTTTTTGCAGACCCTGCAGTTCTGTTCAGCTGAATTCTTCTTTTTTACGGGCTGGTCGGGGTTGGAATTTAGGCCCCCGTCTTTCTTGGCAAGCAGCCGAGAGTTGGTTGTGTGCTGTGGCCTTGGGCTGGAGTCAGCGTCTTATCTTCGGACCTAGCTGGAGCGTCAAGTTAACCCATTCTTCTCCCTTCCTTCCCCTTCGGCCTCTCGCAACCTGCAAAGGAAGTTTTTTACTCCACACTTACACCTTTAACCCTTCCCAAAATGCCTTGCGATGTCTGCCACAGCGTTAGCAACATACAATGCTGATTTGCCTCCTCAGGGGACCCCCTGAGGGAGGGGGCATTGGGTTGTGACAACTGTGGATTCTAATTGTTTACATCACTTGCTCTGCCTGCTTGGTTTCACTTGTGATACTCTTACTCTTCCTTGCACCACATACTTTTTCCTGTAGTTTACGATTGCTGTTGTCTCCTCGTCTTCCTCGTTTACTCACTCACTGCAGTTACTGTAACTACTGCTGCATTCTGTCCACCTCACAGGGCATAAATTTGTGAAGGAGGTGTGATCCTCATTGTCCTTTTTGCATGCAGGGTAACCTCACCCACCCAGAGCTGTCAGTTGCGGTGGAGATGCTGTCATCTGTGGCTCTGATTAACAGGGCTTTGGATTCAGGGGATGTGAACACAATTTGGAAACAGCTGAGCAGTCCAGTCACAGGGCTCACTAACATTGAAGATGAGAACTCCCAGAGGTGGGTACATGTGACAGATGGATGTGGCCTCTCTCAGTGCCCCCAATATTCCCTATTATTATTATTATTATTTATTATTATTATTATTTTATTCTCCTGATGTTTCATTTTTTTTCTTTTACCCTTTAATGTTATCTTTCCAAATTGTTAATCATCACATTTAGTCGCTGATGCCCCTTGTGCCTAGTCCCACGAGCTTGCTCTCTTGCACACTGTCTCATGTGCCACCCCTTCATATTAGTCCTGCTCATGTACAGTCTCTTGAAGTCTCTTCCCAGACTTCACATTAGTGCTGTATTCAGGTTCTTGTATGCTGTTGCTGATGCCACCCCACCCCGCTTCACATGAAGTTCATGCTCAGTCTTTACAATGGTCTTGGACTCACTGTATTGCATGCTGTCTCTGTGGCACCCTGCCAGTTGCATTGATCTGGGCTCTTGTAAGCTGCCTTTGGTATGTCTCCCCCTTCCCTTTTTGCATTTGTTCCAGGTTCATCCTGCATGCTGTCTCTGTCGCCACTTCCCTTGCATGTTAGTTCCGCACACTGTCATTGGGCTCACATGCTAAATTGCCTTCTTAGGCCCACATGATGTGTCTTATTGTTTCTGTTGTGTATGGCAGATACATCGATGATTTGATGAAGCTGAAAGCTCAGGCACATACAGAAGGGAATGAGTTTATCACATGGAATGATATCCAGTCATGTGTGGACCGTGTGAACATAGTGGTGCATGAGGAGCACGAGAGTAAGTGCTTCCACTTCATTCCTACTAGAGTGACCTGGATTCTGAGAAATGCCAAAACCAGATTCACATTCACTGGGATGGGGGTAGCACTGTTAACAAGGAGATAGCTGAAGGTCTAGCTGGCACATGGTGAGAGACCTTGGCAGTTGGTGTCTTTCTAGCATTAGGAGATGCCTATATGGTGTACATAAAAAGAGCTCATTTTATCTGTGAGTAAATTCAGTGCTCTCTGATGATGAAGTGTTAACAGCAGCACTGCTGACGAAGAGAGCTAGTATAGGCATTTCCATATACCATAGTGTCAAATGCAACATCTTTACCTAGATAGACAAAGTCCTGGGACCAGACTCTGCAATGTGATGGGCTGTGAGCATAGGTTTACCTTTCAGTCTCTGATCCAGTCTTGTTGTAGGCCTATTCAATCTGTCTTTACTTCTTGGTGCAAGCACTAGACTTGCTAAATAGGTTCTCATATTCTTAGGAAAATTGACAGGGGGCAGAGGGAAGCAGAAATGCATTGGAGCGTAAGTTCCCACTCTGGTAATTCTTTGCTAATAGCACTAGTTAGAGCCAGTCAGACTGTCAAAACGGACTCCTTTACATCTCTGTTGAAGACATTCAGTCCTGACTTGCAGCCTGTGACGGGGCATGCATACCTCACACTGGGCCTGAAGGGATTAAACTCACACTATGGGTGGAGGAAGTCCCGCCCCTCAGACTGTAGGCGGCATGCTCCAAACGATATGTTAGTATAAAAGGGAGCAGCCTGACTCAGTCTGGGCTGGCTGCCGGAGAGGAAGGACCTTTGGTGGAGGCTTCCCCTGAAGAGCTATCACAGCCATTCCCTGTGGGAGCTGGAGATCTGTGGCCATCGAAGTCCAAGAGAGTTATCTGCCCAGAGGAGCCCAGAGACCCCGATGCCCCATGGACAGCAACTTCAGGAAGTGCAGTAGGAAGTGACCCAGGGAGGGTGAGAGAGAGTGGTATCTCCCACCTGTGTGAGGTCAGCATCTTTTGTTGGGATTCCCCGCTGACCTAGTGGTGGCCCACTCCGCCCTGTTAGGGCCCTGGGTCAGGGCCCGGTGGAGTTGGGTCACTGGTAGGAGTATAGGCACAGATGTGGTGTAGTTAATGCTGAGCTGTAGATTGATACTTTAGACACACATTTTCAAAAATATTCACTGATGGGCGAGTTGGTACCCATTTTGAGAGAGACAGGACCTGATTTGCAAGGGATTAAGCACACCCACTGTTATCAACTAAAGTTGTAAATTTTGCATGCTTAACACCTCTGAAAATTAGGCCTGAGATGTCTAAAGTTGGGCAACCAGTAATTTTTCAAGTGCTTGCTTGTGTCCATTCCGTGTCAGGTGTGTGTGCTCACCACATGCACTGGTGCCAGAAGTTTTCCCCCCAGTGGTATCTGTAGGGCTGGCTCTGGCGCCCCCTGCAGCGGCGCGTGTATGCACCAGCATAAGAGGCGCCGCCCCCTCCCCCTTTCAGTTCCTTATTACCACCAGTGATGGTGCTGGAACGTCTCCTTGCTTCAGCAAGCAATCATACCAGTGATTCTTCTAACTGTTTAGTGTATATAGTTAGAGTATTTGTAGTTTTGGTAGTTAGTTAGTTAAAGTAGTACTTAATTGTAGTGAGGCAGTACCCTACGGACTTTACCCACGGATGGGGCATGCCTCGATCCTCAAGCCTTGTGACTGGTATAAGAAGCCCGTGCCAGTTAGTGACCCCCATCAAAGCTGTTTGAAGTTCTTAAGGGTGTCCCACGTACGCCACTAGTAGCATATCTCCAAGAACTTCAAATTGCGTACAAAGAAGGAGTAGGACATTAGACTCAGGGCTCTCCTCATGGAGTCAGCCCACTCCGACTTGGCATTGGTGAGAAGCGCCCCTCTGGCGCCGGCCTCCTCCTGGCACCGGTCTCCATCCCTGGTGCCATCCAAGAGGCATAAGCATGGGAGAGGCTGCTCCCCGGTGTCTTGCAAGGGGAAAGTTATAGGTGAACAAGAACTTGCGAGAGGTGCCTTGTCTTTCCCAGAGCATGGCCAGGCAGCAGACTCACTAGATAAGCTTGCAAGCCCACTTCAGGATCTGCCACTTGCCCTGTGTAGTGGCGGGGCGCCTGTAACCTCACAGTGCCGACTACACTTAAGGCCTTTCAAGTGGCCAATTCTGACAGATCCACGTGCGGAAAAGTCCCGGGAACTCCTGCCCCCAATGGCAATCCCGGCTAGGAGCTAGCCTGCATTGGGATCTGTGAGCAATCCCCATCTCTGTGGCACCACTCCCCAGCACCATCCCGGTCACCAGGTTAATGTAGGTGATCCTCACAGCCATGTTACCAGCCAGTGGAGTCTTGTGGCCGTTCCATGAGTTCCAGGCACCGGTCCCCGGGATCCTCGACAACGGTTCTTGAACACCTGGCACCACTCACCGGACTGTCACCACCGACCCCTTGAGGTGCAAGCCCGGTCCCAGGACGCCCGGCATCAGTTTCCAGACTGTCACCGCTGCTCTCCACCCCGGTGCCGATCCCCAGAACTGCAGCGCCAGTCCCTGAGAACTCGATGGTGATCCCTGGAACCTTGATGCCAGTCAACAGATCCTCGGTGCTGGTCTTTGCAATCCCAGTCACCAGAGCCTCAGTACCGATCCGCGGACTCAGATTGCTGATCCCCGGATTAACGCTGCTGGTCACCCGACCACTGTTGCTGGTTCCCAGCCTCCTGGCACTGCTCTACAGAAAACTGGCACCGTTCTCCGCAGATAGTGAAGCTGTGGCTCTGCACAGGTCACCAGGAGAGGACCCTTCCTCCTCGGACTCTGAGGGTGAGGAAGTTGTGGTACCCAGAAACCGGGGGTACCCTGCAGTGCCAGCGGGAGTTCCAGGGGGCCCACCAGCGAGGTGCATGGCATCAAGGACAGTGGGCAGTTCTCTGGCAGTTCTGGAACCCATGGAGGTTTCCCTCTGCCCCAGAATCCCACATGCAGTGCTCAGTCTCTGGGGTTTCAGAGAGACACTCAGCCACTATATCCTGCCTGCCACCCATCTCAGACAAGGGATCGCTCCCAAGCTCCTCAGCCACCCCAGGACAAGGCCCACCCAGCAAGGGACTTGGAGACGGTTCCTCCCCCAGCCCTGGCTTCTTCCTCCTCATCACCTGATGAGGCAGTGGCAGGGCTGTCACATGCAGTGCCACATGATGACTTTATGGCTCACCAAGAGTTTCTTAAGCATGTGGCAGCAAACCTGGGCCTTGAAGCTGAGGAGTTGATGGAGCCCTCCCACACCTTGTTTGACATTTTGGCCGCAGCAACCCCAGCAAGGGTTAGAATCACAGAATATCAGGGTTGGAAGGGACCTCAGGAGGTCATCTAGTCCAACGCCCTGCTCAAAGCAGGAACAATACCCAATTAAATCATCCCAGCCAGGGCTTTGTCAAGCCTGACCTTAAAAACCTCTAAGGAAGGAGATTCCTCCACCTCCCTAGGTAACCCAGTCCAGTGCTTCACCACCCTCCTAGTGAAAAAGTTTTCCCTAATATCCAAGCTAAACCTCCCCCACTGCAACTTGAGACCATTACTCCTTGTTCTTTCATCTGCTACCACTGAGAACAGTCTAGATCCATCCTCTTCGGAACCATCTTTTAGGTAGTTGAAAGCAGCTATCAAATCCCCCCTCATTCTTCTCTTCTGCAGACTAAACAATCCCAGTTCCCGCAGCCGCTCCTCATAAGTCATGTGTTCCAGTCCCCTAATCATTTTTGTTGCCCTCCGCTGAACATTTTCCAATTTTTCCACATCCTTCTTGTAGTGTGGGGCCCAAAACTGGACACAGTACTCCAGATGAGGCCTCACCAATGTCAAATAGAGGGGAACGATCACATCGCTCGATCTGCTGGCAATGCCCCTACTTCTGCATCCCAAAATGCCATTGGCCTTCTTGGCAACAAGGGCACACTGTTGACTCATATCCAGCTTCTCATCCACTGTAACCCCTAGGTCCTTTTCTGCAGAACTGCTGCCTAGCTATTCAGTCCCTCGTCTGTAGCGGTGCATGGGATTCTTCCGTCTTAAGTGCAGGACTCTGCACTTGTCCTTGTTGAACCTCATCAGATTTCTTTTGGCCCAATCCTCTAATTTGTCTAGATCCCTCTGTATCCTATCCCTACCCTCCAGCGTATCTACCATTCCTCCCAGTTTAGTGTCCTATGCAAACTAGCTGAGGGTTCAGTCCACGCCATCCTCCAGATCATTAATGAAGATACTGAACAAAACTGGCCCGAGGACCGACCCTTGGGGCACTCCACTTGATACAGGCTGCCAACTGGACATGGAGCCATTGATCACTACCCATTGAGCCCGACAATCTAGCCAGCTTTCTATCCACCTTATAGTCCATTGCTCCAGCCCATACTTCTTTAACTTGCTGGCAAGAATACTGAGAGAGACCGTGTCAGAAGCTTTGCTAAAGTCAAGGAACAACACGTCCACTGCTTTCCCCTCATCCACAGAGCCAGTTATCTCATCACAGAAGGCAATTAGATTAGTCAGGCATGACTTGCCCTTGGTGAATCCATGCTGACTGTTCCTGATCACTTTCCTCTCCTCTAAGTGCTTCAGAATTGACTCCTTGAGGTCCTGCTTCATGATTTTTTCCAGGGACTGAGGCGAGGCTGACTGGCCTGTAGTTCCCAGGATCCTCCTCCTTCCCTTTTTTAAAGATGGGCACTACATTAGCCTGTTTCCAGTCGTCCGGGACCTTCCCTGATCACCATGAGTTTTCAAAGATAATGGCCAATGGCTCTGCAATCACATCCACCAACTCCTTTAGCACTCTCGGATGCAGCGCATCCGGCCCCATGGACTTGTGTTCGTCCAGCTTTTCTAAATAGTCCCGAACCACTCCTTTCTCCACAGAGGGCTGGTCACCTCCTCCCCATGCTGTGCTGCCCAGTGCAGTAGTCTGGGAGCTGACCTTGTTCGTGAAGACACAGGCAAAAAAAGCATTGAGTACATTAGCTATTTCCACATCCTCTCTCACTAAGTTGCCTCCGTCATTCAGTAAGGGGCCCACACTTTCCTTGACCACCTTCTTGTTGGTAACATACCTGAAGAAACCCTTCTTGTTACTCTTAACATCTCTTGCTAGCTGCAACTCCAAGTGTGATTTGGCCTTCCTGATTTCATTCCTGCATGCCTGAGCAATATTTTTATACTCTTCCCTGGTCATTTGTCCAATCTTCCACTTCTTGTAAGCTTCTTTTTTGTGTTTAAGATCAGCAAGGATTTCACTGTTAAGCCAAGCTGGTTGCCTGCCATATTTGCTGTTCTTTCTACACATCGGGATGGTTTGTCCCTGTAACCTCAATAAGGATTCTTTAAAATACAGCCAGCTCTCCTGGACTCCTTTCCCCCACATGTTATTCTCCCAGGATTGCCTTGCTAGTTCACAAGGGCATCGTTAAACTGGTCAAGGCCTTATGACAGATTCCATCCTCTCTGCCCCCCATTTCCAAATGCACAGGGAGGAAATATTACGTCCCTGCCAAGGCTTCAAATACCTTTATATGCACCCCTCCCCTGGCTCCTTGGTAGCCACAGCAGCCCATGAGAGGGACAGGCAAGGCCAAACTAGTTCGACCCCAAAGAATAAGGATGCAAAGAGGCTGTATCTTTTTGGCAGAAAAGTTTATTTAAAGGCCAGCCTCCAACTGTGCGTTTCAAGCCACCAAGTCTTGCGGGGCTCTGTGACTTTGATACGTGGCACTCCATGGCCAAGTTCGCAGATTCTCTGTCCCAAGAATCCAGCCAGGAATCATAGAATCATAGAATATCAGGGTTGGAAGGGACCTCAGGAGGTCATCTAGTCCAACCCCCTGCTCAAAGCAGGACCAATCCCCAATCAAATCATCCCAGCCAAGGCTTTGTCAAGCCTGACCTTAAAAACTTCCAAGGAAGGAGATTCTACCACCTCCCTCGGTAACGCATTCCAGTGTTTCACCACCATCTTAGTGAAAAAGTTTTTCCTAATATCCAACCTAAACCTCCCCCACTGCAACTTGAGACCATTACTCCTTGTCCTGTCCTCTTCTACCACTGAGAATAGTCTAGAACCATCCTCTCTGGAACCACCTCTCAGGTAGTTGAAAGCAGCTATCAAATCCCCCCTCATTCTTCTCTTCCGCAGACTAAACAATCCCAGTTCCCTCAGCCTCTCCTCATAAGTCATGTGTTCCAGACCCCTAATCATTTTTGTTGCCCTTCGCTGGACTCTCTCCAATTTATCCACGTCCTTCTTGTAGTGTGGGGCCCAAAACTGGACACAGTACTCCAGATGAGGCCTCACCAATGTCGAATAGAGGGGAACGATCACGTCCCTCGATCTGCTCGCTATGCCCCTACTTCTACATCCCAAAATGCCATTGGCCTTCTTGGCAACAAGGGCACACTGCTGACTCATATCCAGCTTCTCGTCCACTGTAACCCCTAGGTCCTTTTCCGCAGAACTGCTGCCTAGCCATTCGGTCCCTAGTCTGTAGGGGTGCATGGGATTCTTCCGTCCTAAGTGCAGGACCCTGCACTTATCCTTATTGAACCGCATCAGGTTTCTTTTGGCCCAATCCTCCAATTTGTCTAGGTCCCTCTGTATCCTATCCCTGCCCTCCAGCGTATCTACCACTCCTCCCAGTTTAGTATCATCCGCAAATTTGCTGAGAGTGCAATCCACACCATCCTCCAGATCATTTATGAAGATGTTAAACAAAACCGGCCATAATAGACAAGGGCAAGGCAGTGGCAAGGGCATTCCTCCAGGCGGCTGCTGGGCTGCGGCTGATTCCTCAGCCAGGACAATGGTGTCGGCCGTGACAGTGCATTGGGCGTCATGGCTGCAGTCTGCCAGCTTGTCTGCGGAGGTCCAACAATCCATCCAAGACCTCCCCTTTGATGGTTTAGCCCAGTTTTCTGACCAAACAGACACTAGATTACATGGGCTAAAAGACTCGAGCCACTTTATGCTCCTTGGGCCTCTACGCTCCTGGGCCTTCAAGGAAGCGTTTCAAACCCCAGCAGCCTCAAAGATTTGTGGGCCAGACTAGAGCTGAGCCCTACCGTAGGAAGGGCAAGAGCTACAAGCGCCGTCAAGGCTAGCCACAGTCCTCATCATCCCAGCTGCACACTAGCCATTATCTGCCTGGAAACAAGTAGGCATTTTGAGGGTGCGCCTGAGGGTGACCGCCCAGTTTGCAACCAGGATCCTACCCCCGTTTTATTTTCAAATTGCCTTTTGCCATACCTCCCTTCTTGGGCCATTATAACATTGGACCAGTGGGTGCTCAGCATTGTAGCGGTCAGGTACATCCTTCAATTTATTTCTATCCCTCCCTCCCACCCCCCTTCCCTGTCCCTCTTCAGGGACCCTTCTCAAAAGCAACTGCTCATCCAGGAGGTGCAGGCCCTCCTACAAGTGGGGGCCATAGAAGAAGTTCCTAAAGAACTGAGAGGGAAAGGGTTTTACTCCCTTTATTTTCTGATTCCAAAGGCAAAAGGAATCCCATCTTGGACCTTCAAGGCCTCAACAAATACCTCAAAAAGTTTAAGTTCTTCATGGTCTCCCTGGCCTCCATTATCCCCTCCTTGGAGACTGGTACACCGCCCTAGACTTAAAGGATGCATACTTCCATATTTCAATTTTTCATAGCCACTGGAGGTTCCTGTGGTTCATAGTCGGATAGGCCCACTACCAGTTTGCAGTGCTCCTTTTTGGTCTATTGACAGTGCCAAGAGTCTTCACAAAACACATGGCAGTAGTCGCAGCCTACCTCAGATGCAGGGGTATTCAGATCTACCCATACCTCGATGATTGGCTCATCAGAGGGCACTCGTGGGCACATGTTCAGTGCAGCATCACGATAGTACAAGCCACCTGTTAAGAACTGGGTCTGTTGCTAAACAAACAGAAGTCAACATTGGTCCAGATGCAAAGGATAGAGTTATTGGAGAGGTCCTAGATTCTACCCGAGCCAGAACGTTCTTACTGGAAGCCAGATTCAGGGCAATGTCAGATCTGATTGCCCAAGTCACTCCTACCTGCTCCCTAAAGCCCAGGTCTGCTAGGTTACACGGCAGCATGCACTTATGTGGTTCAGCATGCAAGACTGCACCTCAGACCCCTACAGATGTGGCTGGCATCGGTCTACTCCCCAGTCAGGCATCACTGCAGCCATGACGCCCACCATCCCACCGCAAATACTTACCTCCCTAGCAGGTGGTTGAACCCACACAATGTGATGGAAGGGTTTCCATTTGTAACTCCTCGACCCACCCTGTCCGTGGTATCAGACGCCTTGGATTTAGGGTGAGGAGCCCACCTTGGTCCCCTTAGGACACAGGGCCTATGGTCCAGAGAGGAGCTGTCATTACATATAAAAGTGAGAGAACTCAGGGCCATCCACCTGGCCTGCTAAGTGTTCCTTCCCCAGCTCTCGGGCAAGGTAGTGCAGGTGTCGACAGACAACACAACTTTGATGTTCTATGTCAACAAGCAAGGGGGAGCACAGTTATCGGCCCTCTGCCAAGAAGCCCTTCATCTGTAGAACTTCTGTATTCAACATGCCATCCATCTGGAAGCCTCACACCTACCAGAAGTCCGGAACTCTCTAGAGGACCATCTCAGCAGAGCTTTCTTCTCTCCCCACGAGGGACCCCCCCATCTGGAGGTCATCAGGACCATCTTCCAGAAGTGGGGAACACCCCAGGTGGACCTGTTTGCTACCAGACAAAACAGAAAATGTCACTGGTTTTGCTCTCTACAGTCTCAACAAAGGCTCACTTTCGGATGCCTTTTTCCTGTCGTGGGGGGACTTCCTCATGTATGCTTCAAGATCAAGAGGGACAGAGCATGAGTCATTGTAAAAGCTCCGTCATGGCCTTACCAACATTGGTTCGGCATGCTCATGGACTTGGCAGTGGCAGGTGCCTGGGCGCTCCTGAACCGCCTGGACTTGCTCTTGCAGTACCATAGTCAGCTGCTACATCTGAACCGAACCTCCCTGCACCTGACAGCATAGTTGCTGCATGGCTAAACCCTGAGGAACAGGCCTGCTCCAGACAGGTCCAGCTCTTAGAAAGCTGAAAACCCTCCACTAGAGCTATTTACTTGGCCCAGTGGAAACACTTTACCTGCTGGGTGTTGGAACGGAACATCCCACCATTTCAGTCATCTTTACAATCGATTCTGGACAATCTGCTCCTCCTGAAGCACCAAGGCCTGGCACGCTCATCAATTAAGGTGCACCTGGCAGCCATATCGGCCTTCTACCCTCTCATCAACAGCAGGTCTGTCTTCTCGCATGTGATGACTATCCGATTTCTTAAGGACCTTGAAAGGCTCTTCCTGCAGGTTCAGGATTCGATTTCCCCAATGGGACCTCAACCTCATCCCCTCCAGGCTCATTGGTTTTCCTTTTGAACTTCCACTGAGGAGTGGGTCTACACACACTGGATGTCAGATGCACCCTGGCTTTCTACCTTGAGCGGACTAAGCCCTTCTGCAGGTCTACTCAATTCTTCGTTGTGGTGGCCAACAGAATGAAGGATCTCCTGGTGTCATCCCAGAGAATTTCATCCTGGATCACCATCTGCATCTGTGACAGCTCATTTGACCAGGACAAGCATCATTGGCACCTTTCCTGGCACATGTCCCTATCCAGGACATTTGCAGAACCACTACGTGGTCATCTGTCCATACTTTCATGACACACTATGTCATCACCCGGGAAGCCCAAGATGAGGCTGGCTTTGGCAGAGCTGTGTTGCCATCTACACGTCCATGAACTCCTGTCCACTTCCAGAGGCACTGCTTGTGAGTCACCTGAGTTGGAATGGGCATGAGCAAGCACTCGAAGAATTAAAAAAGGGTTACCTACCTCTCGTAACTGTTGTTCTTTGACATGCATTGCTCATGTCCATTTCATGACTCACCCTCCTTCCCTTCTGTTAGAGTTCCGGCAAGAAGGAACTGGGGGCGGGGGCAGAACAGCATCTCTTAGGCTGGCGCATAGGTGTGCCACTCCAGAGGGCCCTACGGATACCACTGGGGGGGGGGGGGGAATCTTCCGATGCACGTGGCAAGCACACACACCTGACATGGAATGGACATGAGCAACACATCTCAAAGAATAACAGTTACGAGAAGTAGGTAACTGTTTGTTTTTTATTCGAGCATCACAATTTGAAAATTTGGGCCTTGATTAAAGTTAACTATCTGGCCTTGAACTATCTAGTCTCCCTAAAGAAGCAGTTTTCTCTTTAGTCCTTTCCAGTCTTTCTGGGTACCACCCACTGTTGGAGGCAGGGACTGTGAAACACATCCATGGGGCTCAAGTGACTGGTTCAGTGATCACTAGTGCCTCAAAGAGATGAGGTCAATGCCCCTTTTTAACACACACTGCTACAACAAAAAGGGAACTGGAGTTTAAATAATATGTAGCAAGTGCTAACGCTGTATTTCTCAACTGCAGTTTACAGGAAGGAAGTTCTTGCCACAAGTTCAGAAATGTGTCTCCTCCCCCTACTCCACTTCTTAGTATGGTAAAATTGTGGACTCTGGTTCTTTTCTGTGCCCGTTTATGTAATGTTCTGTCTGCTCTTCCCCTGCTCCTGAATCTGCTCTTTAACGTTTCGTCAGGGATGTGCATAAGAGCATAATGAGGTTCTTAGCTGGATCATTTAGTGATGCCTGTTTGCTTTATTTACAAAGACAGTTCAGCAGGAAGAAATGGGTGAGAAATAAATCTGAAAACATTAAAAGGATTTGAGAAACATGAATCAGAAATAGCCTTTAATACCTGAGAAACTTGGCAAGATCCAATGTGTTAGATATTCAAAACTTTGCCACTCCCAAAAAGGCATTTTTGGCTACCTTACACGTGTATACTGTGCTCATGATTGTGGTGTCTTGAGTCTCTCATTTAGGTGCTTAATTGTATTTTGAAACATTCAATTGGGGTTCACATCTGCATTCTGTAAAAACTGGCTGTTTTGGCACCTCTAATGGAGGTGTGGAACTAGGCACACAAATGAATTCTTCAGAGATAATCTTTCAGTAATTCCGTTCCCATCTAGGCAACTTTAGTTGACTGAAGCCCAGTGTTGAGAAACTAGTGTCTGAAAATAGAAAAGGAGTACTTGTGGCACCTTAACGAAAGCTCATGCTCAAATAAATTGGTTAGTCTCTAAGGTGCCACAAGTACTCCTTTTCTTTTTGCGAATACAGACTAACACGGCTGTTACTCTGAAACCTGTTTGAAAATAAACATACTAAAACTGGAATAATTTGATTCATTTTTATTTGTGGCTGAAATGCTTTTAATTTGTTGAATTAACAAACGAACCCTTTCAAGTTTCAGAAAGCAAGATCTCAGGAATAAGTTGATTCCTAAGAACACCACCACTATTTGCCAGCTCCTCCCTCCCCTTCCTAACTTTATGATCGAATATGCATACATATACATACAACACACAGCTTCAGTAGGATCAAGATTTCAAGAAGCAGTTTGGATGGGTCAAACACATAGGAGTCATGGATCTGTATTAGGGCTTGTCTACATGAGCACTTAGTTCGCAGCAAGCTGGGATATAAATCTACTCCACAGTAGCCTGCTGTACACAGAGGGCTTGTCTACACTTACCAGAGGATTGACGTTGCCGTGATCGATGCATCAGCAGTCGATTTAGCGGGTCTAGTGAATACCCACTAAATCAACCACTGATTGCTCTCCACTCCTGTACTCCACCTGATCAAGAAGAGTAGAGGGAGTCGATGGGAGAGTGTCTCCCGTTGACGTTTCATAGTGTGGACCCAGTGGTAAGTAGATCTAAGCTACGTCGATTTGAGTTATGCTATTCACGTAACTCAAATTGCGTAGCTTAGATCGCCTTTTCCCTTTAGTGTAGACGAGGCTTAAGTGTCTTTGTGGACCCTGCTGCCACACACTAAAAGTTCTCTAGTGCTCTTTGATCTACTTTGCTTTGAAAAAGGAGTAGATTAAAGTTCACTAGGAAACTTTTAATGCACAGCAGCAGAGTCCACGTGGACTTTTAATGCATGGCAGGCTACTGTGGGGTAGACTTACACCCCAGCTTGCCTCAAACTAAGTTTTCATGTAGACAAGCCATTAGTGACATGCATGTCCTTTTAGAAGACACATTTTCATTTTCTCTGGGAATTGTAACACAACCTGAACTTGCAGATTGTACTTCAGGGAGAACCACCTACCATATTCCTTGTCCTTTTGATTTATTACTGCAATAAGAATCCCTTTATGAATGTCATCTGGCAAAATAGTGATCTTGCCAGGTTAGGAACTACCGTGATCTCATGTCAAAAACAGGCACATCCCTGCAGCGTTAGTCAGGATGTTTCTTAGCAGTGAAGTTAAAATGTTATCTCAGATGTCCTCCTTTGGGTGTATAAGCAAGAATCACATTGTATGTATGTCCCATTCCTTCACCTTTCATCTGTTATCTTTTTATGTAGTAAACACTTTAGAGAATGTGTTCCGCATTTTCAGTCTACAAATAATAATAAATTAATGTCAATCTTCCAGAATAAATAGTGTAATTGTAACTGTTGCTGTGATGCTATAATATAGTTCAAAGAAGTCATGTCAGACATGTTTTGTGATTCTTTTACATGTCCCTCTAAATGTAATGTGATCTTATTATGTACATGCTAATACAGTAGAGAATGATTTCCATAGCTATGTTAATAATCTCCATATGTGAAGAGAGGACATGTGACCTAAAGCTACCTTCCAGAAAGAAGTCTCTGGAGTTTCCCAGAGTCACTAGGTGTGCAAGGCTGATTCTAGGCTAACAGAATTTTCTACTCATTTCTTTCCTGTTTCATTCTATGAAAAGATGGCATTTTTCAGTCCTGTGTATTAAATGTAATCTTCTATATATGTAAGTAGGAGCTCTTTCCAGTATCTAGTCCAGGGTGTTCCGCAATACCATCTGTGGGGTTTGCTACAAATGTTAGAGGCCAAGGCTACATTAATCAGTGGAGACTAAGACCACCAGACTCTCTCTCTCTCTCTCTCATTCTTCCTGCCACAATTCAGTCCCCATTTACTGAAATATTTATTTCATGCTTGAAAAGATTGTGTATGGACTAGGAAAGGTTAAATTTTAATTTAAGAGCTTGCTGTCTTGATTAACTCATTTCCTGAATGCTCCAAATAGATACTGGGTTTCCCTCTTGTCACATGAGCAAATCTCATGATGAAACCACAGAGAGAAGCAGAGACACCAAGCCAGCGATCACATAGCACTGTTTGTATGGGCAAGGTTTTAAGAAATGTAAGAATTGCCATACAGCACAGAGCAGAAGTCTGGACATCTGTTTAGTCCAATATCCTGCCTGAAAGAATCCTTATAATGAATCCCCCAATGGAATAACCTGTTCAGAGGGGAAGTTTCTTTTTAATCACTTAGTTAGTGGTTGGCTTATGCTCCTAAGCATGGGGAAATTTATAGCCTGTGTTTGAAATATGACTGTGTAATACAGAATTGTGGATGTTCTCATTACACACAAAAGTGTCTGATCCCTTTTTGCATCCTGATAAATGTTTTTGACTCAATACCTTGTGGCAGTGAGTTCTAACAGATTAATGCATCATAAACATCCTCTTTTATTATGAAAGAGGGCAAATAGGAGTGTCCAATTTACCTTTTCTGTGTCAGTTGTTGTTGTTGTTAATTCTCTCATGTCCTCTCTTGTTCATCTCCTTTTCTGTCTTGCTAGGCCTCCAGTCATGTTTGTCTCTTGTCTGTGAACCCTCTTTCTTTCTTTGTTATGTTTCTTTTTGAGACAAGATGACCAGAACTGAGCACAGTAATCAGGCAAGGACATCCTGTTGGCTTATATAGAGACAACTGTATTTTCAGTATTTATTTTCTATCCCTTTCTTCATATGTCCCAACAGAAAGCAAAACTCGAGCTGGCTGGAGTGACAAAGCGTGTTTCTTCCTCCCACCCATGAGAGAACTTTGCGGTCATCCAAACACAGCCCTTGTCACGGGAATGAAATTCAAAGTTTGTTATGTGGTCACATCAGATGTCTGTACCATCCTTTATTTGTAATGGCCCTGGTTCCTAATGTGGGCCCTGCAATAGATCTGGACCTTGATTTTTGAATCTCTAAGAACATAAAAATGGTCACATTCGGTCAGACCAGTGTTCCATCTAGCCCAGTATCCTGTCTTCTGACAGTGGCTGGTGCCAGATGCTTCACAGCGAATGAACAGAACAGGAATAGTATTAAGTGATCTATCATCTGTTCTCCAGTCCCAGCACCATGAAGTCACAGGCTTAGGGACACCCAGAACACGGGGTCGCGTCCCTAACCATCTTGTTTAATAGCCACTGATGGGCATATCCTCCATGAACTTCTCTAATTCTTATTTGAACCCAGTTATACTGTTAGCCTGCACAACATCCCCAGGCAATGAGTTCCACAGGTTGACTGCATTGTGTGAAGAATTACTTCCTTTTGTTTATATTAAACCTGCTGCGTATTAGTTTCATTGAGTGACCCATGATTTGTATGTTATGTGAAGGGGAAAATAACAATTCCTTAGTCACTCCACACGATTCATGGTTTTATAGACTACTATCATAAGCCCTCTTAATTGTCTCTTTTCAAAGGTGAAAAGTCCCAGTCTTTTTAATCTCTTCTCATATGGAAGCTGTTCCATACCACTAATCATTTCCATTGATCTTCTTTTTACTTTTTCCAATTCTAACGTATCTTTTTTGAGATGGGGTGACCAGAACTGCACATAGTTGTTCAAGGTCTGGGTGTACCATGGATTTATATAGTGGCATTATGATAATTTTTTTTATCTATCACTTTCCTAATGGTTAGCTTTTTTGACTGTCGCTGCACTTTGAGCGGATGTTTTCAGAATGACTCCAAGATCTTTCTTGAGCGGTAACAGCTAATTTAGATCCCATCATTTGGTATGCATCGTTGGGATTATGTTTTCCATTGTGCATTACTTTGCATTTATCAACATTGAATTTCATCTGCCATTTTGTTGCCCAGTCACCCAGTTTTGGGAGATCCCTTGTAGACAGCTTTGGACTTAACTATCTTGAGTAATTTTGTATTGTCTGCAAACTTTGCCACCTCAATGTTTACCCCTTTTTTGAGATCATTTATGAATGTATTGAACAGCACTGGCCCCAGTACAGATCCTTGGGAGACCTGGCTATTTACCTCTCTCCACTGTGAAAACTGACCATTTATTTCTACCCTTTGTTTCCTATCTTTTAACCAGTTACTGATCCATGAGAAGACTTTCACCCATTGGTGAGGCACTTGTCAACGGCTTTCTGAAGGTTCAACTACACTGTATCCACTAGATCACTCTTGTCCACATACTTGTTGACACCCTTAAAGTAATCTCATAGATTGGAGAGGCATGATTTTCCTTTACAAATACCATGCTGACTCTTCCCCCAAAATACCGTGTTCATCGACGTGTCTGATAATTCTGTTTATTATGGTTTCAACCAGTTTGCCTGGTACTGAAGTTAGGCTTACTGGCCTGTAATTCCAGGACCACCTCTGGAGCTTTTTAAAAAAAATTGGCGTTACTTTAGCTTCCCTCCAGTCATCTGGTTTAGAAGCTGATTTAAGAGAGAGGATACGCACCACAGTTAATAGTTCTGCAGTTTCATATTTTAGTTTCTTCACACCTCTTGGGTGAATACCCATCCGGTTCTGGTGATTTATTACTGTTTAATTTATCAATTTGAGATCTCAGTAGAGGAGGTTTTGGAACAATCTGGACAGTATCTCCGATTAGTCACCTGAAAAGGATGACTAAGGTAAGGGAATCTCCCTCACATCTTGGGCAGTGAAGGCCAATGCTAAAGAATTCATTTAGCTTCTCCACAACGGCCATCTCTTTCACAAGTGCTCCTTTAGCACCTCGATCGTCCAATGGCCCCACTGATTGTTTGGCAGGTTTCCTGCTTCTGATGTACTTACAAAAAAAAAAATTCCAGTTTTTGTGCCTTTTGCTAGTTGCTTTTCAAACTATTTTTTGGCCTGCCTAATTGTGCTTTTACAATTGACTTGCCAAAATTTATGCTCCTTAATATCTTCTTCACTAGGATTTGACTTCCAATTTTTAGAAGATGTTTTTTTGTCTCTGACTGCCTCTTTTATTCTATTGTTTAGCTACAGTGGCAGTTTTTGGCCCTCTTACTTTCTTTTTTTATTTGGGGTATACATTTTGCTTGAGCCTTTCTTATGGTGTTTTTAAAAAGTTTCTATGCAGTTTGCAGGCATATCACTCTTGAGACTATACCTTTTAACTTCCATTTAACTAGTTCCTCATTTTTGTGTAGTTCTCCTTTATGAAATTAAATGCTACTGTGGTGGGTTTCTTTGGTATTTTCTCTCCTATAAGGATGTTAGATTTAATTACATTATGGTCACTATTACCGAGTGGTTCAGCTACAGCCATCTCTTGGACCAGATCCTGTGCTCCACTTTGGACTAAATCAAGAATTGTGTCTTCCCTTGTGGATTCCAGGATTAGCATCTCCAAGAAGCAGTCATTAATGGTGTCTAGAAATGTTATCTCTGCATCCTGTTCTGAGGTAACATGTACCCAGTCAATATGGGGGTAGTTGAAATTTCCTGTTGTTATTGGATTTTCTGTATTTGTAGCCTCTCTAATCAACCTGAGCATTTCACAATCACCCTCCTGGTCAGGTGATCAGTAGTACATTTGTATTGTTATACTCAAGCCTGGAGTTTAAGCATGGATCCATAGGGATTCCGCGGTACAGTTTGATTCATTTAAGATTTTTAATATATTTGACTCTATGGTTTCTTTCACATACAGTGCCACTCCCGCACCAGCATGACCTACTCCGTGATTCCTATATATTTTGCACCCTGGTTTTACCATATCCCATTGATTATCTTCATTCCACCAAATTCCTGTGATGCCTCTTATGTCAATATCCTCATTTAATATCAGGCACTCAAGTTCACCCATCTTAGTAATTAGACTTACAGAATTTGTATACAAGCACTTAAAAATTAGTCAATATTTAGTTGTCTACCTTTATGTGATGTAATTGTATGGGACTCTTTTTTCGTTTCACTGTTTGTGCCGTACCTCAAGTTATTCTGCTTCTTATGTTGATACCCTACTACTGATTCTTCCCCCCATCATTAACTCCCACCCTTTCTAGATATGCAGAAAGAGAGACATGGTCCTTAGATCCATTGTCCTGTGTCATAAACTCCACAATGGTTTCCCAACTCCCATGTCCTCTAAAGACCTCTTCTTTCCCCTATGTTTCAACCATTTGTAGAAGATGGTTTCTGCTGACTGCATGGAATCCACTTTTGTACAGCTAAACAAAAATAAAGTTTTAAAAAAAGTTTATTCAAGCCAGAAACCAGTAAATGGTTGTATCTGCATAACAAACATCAATATTGCATATATCTTTCTATAGTCCTGTAACTAGTATAACTTTTAACTTAGAGGAAATTTCATACTGTGAGCTCTTTGGGGCAGGGACCATACTTCTGTGTTTGTACAGTGCCTAGCACAGTGGTCTCCTGATTTATGACTAGGGTTCCTCGGCGCTACAGAAATACCAATAAATAATAATTATAATAATAATACTGTGCATGGTCCAGCAAAAAGTATTTTTTCTTCAAATAGTGTCCGTATGGGTGCTCCACTGTAGGGGTGCTTGCGTCCCTGCACTGATGATCAGAGAACTTCGGTAGCAGTGTCCGTTAGGCCCGCACATGCACTGTCTCTCC
The DNA here is from genome assembly GCF_015237465.2 of Chelonia mydas. Classification (NCBI taxonomy): domain Eukaryota; kingdom Metazoa; phylum Chordata; order Testudines; family Cheloniidae; genus Chelonia; species Chelonia mydas. The sequence goes on from NC_051250.2 coordinate 83,956,424, forward strand.
TTGTGCAGCGCCACGAGGCTATCTAGCCCACGTGGGCTAACTGCCCTCAGTTTATTCTCAGCTGCCCCTGCCCCCTCTCCAATCTACGGAGCTGTTCACAGTCCATTAAGACCATTACTTTAATCTGCATTTCTATAGTTAGATAGCTTCCTAGTTCATGGTTGTAGTTCTCGTTGTAGTTTCTTCTTCTTTTCTTATTTTACCTTTTAAAAAAAAGAAAAAGAAAAAAAAGAAAAAAACGGGAAAAAAAAAGAGACTAATTTCTTTTCTGCCTCTTCCCTTGTTGGGAACCTTTCCCCCAGCAGGGTATGCCCAGCTCACTGAGCTTCAAGAAGTGCTTCTTTTGCAAAGAGGAAATCCCTGTAACAGATAAGCACTCCAAGTGCATTCCTTGCCTTGGGGAAGTCCTCATTCAACAAAAGTGTGGATTTTGCCAGCAACTATGGCCCCAGTCTTGTAAGGATAGAGAGCGCAGACAGAAGTTGATCTTCATGGAGGCCGCTCTCTGGACCCACACTATGAGTCACCTGGCAAATATGAGTCTTCCCCACAGCCATTGGGACTGTTGGTACTGGTGGAATCCCAGAGACCTCTGCCTGCTGGATGCACTGGAGTTCCCACCTGTTGATACTGAGCCTCTGCCAAGCACAGGAAGTATCTCCGCTGCCATTCCATGCCCCTCCGCTCTCTAGCAAGGATTCAGACAATGAGCCAGAGGAATTAGTGTCTCCATACTCCTCCCAAGCTCTATATGGTGCTTATTACCAACAAAGCCCAAAGATACACCCACAGATGGCACCATCTTGGTACGGCCACGCATTGGCGCCCACCATCCCAATGGCCATGTTAGGACCCTTGGGTGGCACACTACCAGCAAGCCTCTCCTTCTTTGAGCCTCACCTGGGAACCCTCGAGGCACATCCCCTCAGCTGCAGCATCCAAGTTCTCAGAACTGCCCCAAGTCAGGGAGGAACAGGAAGCCGGTACTGAGGGGAAAGTTACACCGAGGATTATATCCTCCTCTTTGGATAAAGCGGTCATGCCTCCTCCACCATCTTTGGCAGATGACTTCCGTCTCTTCCAGGAACTGGCAACGAGGGTGGCAGACACCCTCCAGATACCATTGGAGGAAGTCAAGGATACCCACCATCAACTTCTTGACATCCTCCACTCTTCGTCCTCTTCGAAGATCGCTCTCATGATTTAATAAGGCCATTTTAGACCTGGCAAAGTCAATGTGGTAAACCCCAGCATCAGTGGCACCAACCTGCGAGCGAGCAAACAAATAATGCCATGTCCCCACCAAGGAATCTGATTACTTCCTTTCCCTCCCACCACCCAACTCCATTGTGATGGCCAGTGGAGTGCTGTTGGTTTCTTTCTTGGGCTTGTCTTGCAGCAGGAGGCTTCTAGGTACACGTCTGGCTCTGTTTCCTTATTTCCTCATGTGGGTATTGTGAGGTACAACTGCATTTGCTCCAACCCCTCAGGCAGAGACCAACACCTACAAGATCTTCACCAAGCATTCTCAAAACTGATACCCACACGAGGAAATAAGGAAACAGATTAACACAGCCAGACGTGTACCTAGAAGCCTCCTGTTGCAAGACAAGCCCAAGAAAGAAACCAACAGAATTCCACTGGCCATCACATACAGTCCTCAGCTAAAACCTCTCCAATGCATCATCAGTGATCTACAACCCATCCTGGACAATGATCCCGCACTTTCACAAGCCTTGGGAGGCAGGCCAGTCCTCGCCCACAGACAACCTGCCAACCTGAAGCATATTCTCACCAGCAACTACACACCGCAGCATAGTAACTGTAACTCAGGAACCAATCCATGCAACAAACCTCGATGCCAACTCTGCCCACATATCTACACCAGCGACACCATCACAGGACCTAACCTGATCAGTCACACCATCACCGGTTCATTCACCTGTATGTCCACCAATGTAATCTACACCATCATGTGCCAGAAATGCCCCTCTATGTACATCGGCCAAACTGGGCAGTCCCTACGTAAAAGAATAAATGGACACAAATCAGATATTAGGAATGGCAATATACAAAAACCTGTAGGAGAACACTTCAACCTCCCTGGACACACAATAGCAGATTTAAAGGTAGCCATCCTGCAGCAAAAAAAACTTCAGGACCGGACTTCAAAGAGAAACTGCTGAGCTTCAGTTCATTTGCAAATTGGACACCATCAGCTCAGGATTAAACAAACACTGTGAATGGCTAGCCAACTATAAAAGCAGTTTCTCCTCCCTTGGTGTTCACACCTCAACTGCTAGAAGAGGGCCTCATCCTCCCTTATTGAATTAACCTTGTTATCCCTAGCCTGATTCTTGCTTGAATATTTATACCTGCCTCTGGAAATTTCCACTACATGAATCTGACGAAGTGGGTATTCACCCATGAAAGCTCCAATACGTCTGTCATAAATATAAAGGAAAGGGTAAACCCCTTTAAAATCCCTCCTGGCCAGAGGAAAAATCCTCTTACCTGTAAAGGGTTAAGAAGCTAAAGGTAACCTCGCTGGCACCTGACCAAAATGACCAATGAGGAGACAAGATACTTTCAAAAGCTGGGAGGAGGGAGAGAAACAAAGGGTCTTTGTCTGTCTGTATGCTGCTTTTGCCGGGGATAGACCAGGAATGGAGTCTTAGAACTTTAGAAAGTAATCTAGCTAGGTATGTGTTAGATTATGATTTCTTTAAATGGCTGAGAAAAGAACTGTGCTGAACAGAATGACTATTCCTGTCTGTGTGTGTCTTTTTTGTAACTTAAGGTTTTGCCTAGAGGGATTCTCTATGTTTTGAATCTAATTACCCTGTAAGGTATCTACCATCCTGATTTTACAGAGGGGATTTCTTTACTTCTATTAAAAGTCTTCTTGTAAGAAAACTGAATGCTTTTTCATTGTTCTCAGATCTAAGGGGTTTGGGTCTGTGGTCACCTATGCAAATTGGTGAGGATTTTACCAAACCTTCCCCAGGAAGTGGGGTGCAAGGGTTGGGAGGATTTTGGGGGGAAAGACATGTCCAAACTACGTTTCCTAGTAAACCCAGTTAGAGTTTGGTGGTGGCAGGGGAGATCCAGGGACAAAGGATAAAATTAATTTGTACCTTGGGGAAGCTTTAACCTAAGCTTGTGAAAGTAAGCTTAGGAGGTTTTCATGCAGGTCCCCACATCTGTACCCTAGAGTTCAGAGTGGGGGAGGAACCTTGACAACGTCTGTTAGTCTATAAGGTGCCACAGGACTCTTTGTCGCTACTACGATTAGAGATAGATCACCTCCTCCAGTTAGGAGCCATAGAACCAGTACTTCAGCATCTACGAGGCATCTATTATTTCCTAATACCCAAAAGGAAGGGAGGTTGGAGGCCCATACCAGACCTCAGAGCTCTCAACAAGTTTGTCAAGGCTCAAAAATTCAAGATGGTCACCTCATCAACGATCATTTCAGCACTGGAACAGGGAGATTGGTTTTCAGCCCTCAGCCTCCAGGACGTTTGTTTTCATATCTCAGTCTTACCTGCTCACAGATGATTTCTCAGATTCACTCTGGGATGTGACCACTACCAATACAGAGTGCACCCCTTTGGGCTATCATCAACCCCGAGAGTATTTTCCAAGGTTCACTCAGTGGTGGCCACTCATTTATGTTCTCAACGATCTACCTGTACGTGGACGATTGCCTCCTCAAAGCCTGAGCTCGCTGAGGGGCTCACCAAGTCACTGAAACTACAATTCACTTGTTTATGGAACTGGGTCTACAGCTGAACACCCAGAAATGAGCCTTTGCTCCAGTGTAAAGCCTGAAATTCATAGGGGCCGACCTTGATTCATTACAGGTCAAAGTCCTCTTACCTCAACACAGGTGCCTATCCTTAGTCACACTAATAGACACCATTCAGAACAGCCCACAAATACCAGCCAGACTCTGCCTCCAACTCTTGGGTCCTATGGCAGCATGCACAGTGCTAATATCACATGTCAGGCTTCATATGTGATGCCTCCAAGTATGGTTCAGCTCAGTTTACAAACAAGAACAGGCTGGACAAATCCCTGGCACTACCCACCGGAATCAAAAACTCTTCAGACTGGTGGAAAGACCCAGCCAATGTTTGCAAAGGGGTGCCCTTCTTGCAAACATCACCATCATTGCTCCTCTCCACCAGTGCATCACTCATAGGGTGGGGTGCACATCTAAACAGCCTCACGATACAAGGCAAACAGTCACTTGCGTAGATACCCCTTCATGTCAATGTCCTCAAGCTAAGAGCGGTCAGGAACACCTGCGCCCCTTTCCTCCCTCTGATCACAGGATCACACGCAAAGATCCTAACAGACAACATAGCGTGTATGTACTACATCAATTGGCAGTGGGGAGCCAGGTTGCCCTTCCTATGTGCAGAAGCTATGAGGCTATGGAATTTGGTGCATCTCCCAGGACGTTATACTGTCTGCGGCTTATTTACCGGGCACAAAAAACTCGCAAATTGCCACACGACCACAACTGGGAGATACAACTGACAGCGCTTCACAACCTATTAAGACGATGGGGGGACACCATCCACAGACCTCTTCGCCACTCACTGAACAAGAAATGTCCACGCTACTGCTCCAGAGCAGGAATGGGACAACACTCCCTGGGTGAAGCTCTCCTCCTCTGCTGGGACCAGGACCTTCTCTACATCTTTCCTCTGTTTCCCCTACTGTCAAAGGTCATGCTGAAAATAAAAAGGGATGGAGCTCATGTCCTTTGGATTGCTCCTGCTTGGTTGTACAGACCTGGTAACCTTACCTGGCACAGCTTGTAATGTACCAACCAATCCCTCTCCCGGCCATCCCACACCTCCTCTTGCAGAACAGAGGACATACCCTGCATCCCAACTTGGGGATTCTCCACCTCAAGACATGGCTCCTGCTTGGTTCCAACACCTAGAAAACTCCTGTTCAAGGGAGGTACAGGAGGTACTACTTCACAGTAGGAAGTCCTTGACACAACATATTTACCTGCAGAAATGATCCAGGTTTCAGATTTGATGCACATTACAACAAATCTCCCCAACATCTGCGACACTTCCGCATATCCTAGATTATGCTTTGACCCTAAAACAGTTGGGACAATCTCTAAGCTCTCTTAGGGCTCATCTAGTGGCTATAACAGCTTTCCACCAAACTGTAGAAAGGTATTCAGTGCTGTCACACCCAACTACTAAAAGGTTCCTCAAGGAAGGACAGGCAGGGCAGAAAAGATGGGGGAGTTGCATTGTATGTAAGAGAGCAGTATGACTGCTCAGAGCTCCGGTATGAAACTGCAGAAAAACCTGAGAGTCTCTGGATTAAGTTTAAAAGTGTGAGCAACAAGAGTGATGTCGTGGTGGGAGTCTGCTATAGACCACCAGACCAGGGGGATGAGGTGGACGAGGCTTTCTTCTGGCAACTAACGGAAGTTACTAGATCGCAGGCCCTGGTTCTCATGGGAGACTTCAATCACCCTGATATCTGCTGGGAGAGCAATACAGCAGTGCACAGGCAATCCAAGAAGTTTTTGGAAAGTGTAGGGGACAATTTCCTGGTGCAGGTGCTGGAGGAACCAACTAGGAGCAGAGTCTTCTTGACCTGTTGCTCTCAACCCGGGAAGAATTAGTAGGGGAAGCAAAAGTGGATGGGAACCTGTGAGGCAGTGACCATGAGATGGTCGAGTTCAGGATCCTGACACAAGGAAGAAAGGAGAGCAGCAGAATACAGACCCTGGACTTCAGAAAAGCAGACTTTGACTCCCTCAGGGAACTGATGGGCAGGATCCTCTAGGAGAATAACATGAGGGGGAAAGGAGTCCAGGAGAGCTGGCTGTATTTTAAAGAATCCTTATTGAGGTTACAGGGACAAACCATCCTGATGTGTAGAAAGAACAGTAAATATGGCAGGCGACCAGCTTGGCTTAACAGTGAAATCCTTGCTGATCTTAAACACAAAAAAGAAGCTTACAAGAAGTGGAAGATTAGACAAATGAACAGGGAAGAGTATAAAAATATTGCTCAGGCATGCAGGAATGAAATCAGGAGGGCCAAATCACACTTGGAGTTGCAGCTAGCAAGAGATGTTAAGAGTAACAAGAAGGGTTTCTTCCGGTATGTTAGCAACAAGAAGAAAGTCAAGGAAAGTGTGGGCCCCTTACTGAATGAGGGAGGCAACCTAGTGACAGAGGATGTGGAAAAAGCTAATGAACTCAATGCTTTTTTTGCCTCTGTCTTCACGAACAAGGTCAACTCCCAGACTACTACACTGGGCAGCACAGCATGGGGAGGAGGTGACCAGCCCTCTCTGGAGAAAGAAGTGATTTGGGACTATTTAGAAAAGCTGGACGAGCACAAGTCCATGGGGCCGGTTGCGCTGCATCCGAGAGTGCTAAAGGAGTTGGCGGATGTGATTGCAGTGTCATTGGCCATTATCTTTGAAAACTCATGGCGATTGGGGGAGGTCCTGGACGACTGGAAAAAGGCTAATGTAGTGCCCATCTTTTAAAAAGGGAAGGAGGAGGATCCAAGGAACTACACGCTAGTCAGCCTCACCTCAATCCCCGGAAAAATCATGGAGCAGGTCCTCAAGGAATCACTTTGCTCTCCTCCAAGTGCTTCAGAATTGATCAGAAACAGTCAGCATGGATTCACCAAGGGCAAGTCATGCCTGACTAATCTAATTGCCTTCTATGACGAGATAACTGGCTCTGTGGATGAGGAGAAAGCAGTGGATGTGTTATTCCTTGACTTTAGCAAAGCTTTTGCAGATGACACTAAACTGGGAGGAGTGGTAGATACGCTGGAGGGTAGGGATAGGATACAGAGGGACCTAGACAAATTGGAGGATTGGGCCAAAAGAAATCTGATGAGGTTCAACAAGGACAAGTGCAGAGTCCTGCACTTAGGACGGAAGAATCCCATGCACCCGTACAGACTAGGGACAGAATGGCTAGGAAGCAGTTCTGCAGAAAAGGACCTAGGGGTTACAGTGGACGAGAAGCTGGATGTGAGTCAACAGTGTGCCCTTGTTGCCAAGAAGGCCAAGGGCATTTTGGGATGTATACGTAGGGGCATTGCCAGCGGATGGAGGGACGTGATCATTCCCCTCTATTCGACATCGGTGAGGCCTCATCTGGAGTACTGTGTCCAGTTTTGGGCCCCACACTACAAGAAGGATGTGGAAAAACTGGAAAGCGTCCAGCGGAGGGCAACAAAAATGATTAGGGGACTGGAACACGACTTATGAGGAGAGGCTGCTGGAACTGGGAATATTTAGTCTGCAGAAGAGAAGAATGAGGGGGGATTTGATAGCTGCTTTCAACTACCTGAAAGGGGGTTCCAAAGAGGATGGATCTAAACGGTTCTCAGTGGTAGCAGATGACAGAACAAGGAGCAATGGTCTCAAGTTGCAGTGAGGGAGGTTTAGGTTGGATATTAGGAAAAAGTTTTTCACTAGGAGGGTGGTGAAGCACTGGACTGGGTTACCTAGGGAGGTGGTGGAATCTCCTTCCTTAGAGGTTTTTAAGGTCAGGTTTGACAAAGCCCTGCTGGGATGATTTAATTGAGTATTGTTCCTGCTTTGAGCGGGGGTTGGACTAGATGACCTCCTGACGTCCCTTCCAACCCTGATATTCTATTATTCTATGGTATAATAAACCTCTTCCCTCAACCTTGACTTCCTACCTCCATGTGGGACCTAAACCTGGTACTGAAAGGATTGACTAGGCCCCCCTTTGAACCCATGGAAACCTGTTTGCTGACACACCTATCAATGAAAATGGCCTTCCTGATAGCAATTACCTTGGCCAGGAGAATAGGAGAGATGGCGGCTCTGATGGCGCATCCCTCTTCCACAGTATTTTTTCTGGACAAGATTATGCTTAGGCTGCATCCAAAATTCATCCCTAATGTAACCTCTCATTTTAAATGAATCAATTGATTCACCTTCCAATCTTCTACCCCAAGCCTCACCAAAATAACAGTGAGGCTATATTACATACCCTCGATGTCAGGAGAACACTGGCCTTCTACCTGGACAGGACAAAGGCTTTCAGGAAGTTCCCTAGGATTTTCCACTCCATTGCGGAAAGATCCAAGGGCTCAGCAAAATCAGCCCAGAGGCTCTCAAATTGTATCAGACGTTGTTACCAAGTTCGAAACATGACTCCTCCAGACTCTATTCATACATACTCCACAAGGTCAATCTCTTAGTCTGTCACTTTCTTCAAGAATGTCCTTATTTCAGAAATCTGTAGAGCTGCGACATTGGCATCAGTCCACACTTTCACAGAATGCTTTGCGATCACTGGGGACTCCGTCTCCGATGCCATCTTTGGCTCCATGGTCCATCCGACTCCAAAGTCCTAGCCCTCCAGAAGGGGTACTGCTCGGGAGTCACCTACAGTGACAAGAACTCCAAAGTAGAGGGGAGGAGGTTGTGGAGCACCAATAGGGACTCTATTCAGTGAAGTAGTAGTAGTTACTCACCTTGTGGTTCTTCGAGATGTGTCCACCCTCCTCGCCTCTGCTTCTGATTTCTTTTCTATGACTCTGTGGTAGAGAAGGAATTGAGGGGGGTTAGCCCGCGCACGAGGCCTAGCCTTGTGGCGCAGCACGAGGAGGGACAGTGCATGTGTGCAGGCCTAATGGACACTGATACCAAAGTTCTGCGATCAGCAGCACAGGGACGCAAGTGCACCTACAGTGGAGCGTCCATAGGCACATACATCTCGAAGAACCATTACTGCACAAGGTGAGTAACTTCTTTATAAAATATGAAAAGCTAATTTTTCAGTTCTTTAAATGTTTGTTTTCATTTTATTTAAGACTTCCCCCCAAATTAGCCTGGAGATTCCTCTGTAGAGAGGCCTAAACCCGGAAACTTTCAGTTTATGAAACACAACCTTTTTTTTTTTTTTTTTAAGTTAACGTGCAAAACAGTGTCATAATTTTTTTGGATGTAGAAAGTTTTGGTTTTTTGTTTAGATTTTTAAACCATCACACAAATGAAGTACCCATACTGATTTAATTGGATCTGTCAGCTGCCTTTGATACTGTTGAAGGTGGTATCGACATGTTTGCAGTTCATAGTAAGAGTAGATGGAATTGGTTTTGCAGTGGCTCTGCTCCTGGGTGTTGGGAGGACCCAGGGGGGAGAGTGGTGATCATCTGATGTGAGGGGGCTTATGCTGGATGCCCTAGGGCTCTTTATGTCTCTCCTTATGGTTTCCGTGAGCCACTGAGCAGTTTGGTTTTTGTACAGTGCCCAGAGCACTGATTGGGCACTATACATGTGAAGTATATACATGTCCATATACATATACATATACTATACATGTCTTCACCAGGAAAGCTGAGTTTCAGTTGCAAATGTCATGATAATTCTCAGCTGGCACCAGCTTTATTAAGGACTCTGACCATTCAGTGATGATAAAACATGGCTTGTGATCTTCTGCTGACCAGAAACTGTCCCTTTTATTCTTTCTTTTCTAGGGATTTTAGCAATTGGGCTTATTAATGAAGCTCTTGACGAGGGAGACACCAGAAAGACCCTTCAAGCCTTACAGATCCCTGCAGCAAAACTGGAAGGGGTAACCCCAAAGGTAGCACAGCACTACCAGGACACGTTGATCCGAGCCAAGAGGGAGAAAGCACAGGTGAGTGCTATTAAACAGGTCTCTGCGGAATTTTTTGTAGTCCAGTATATTCTGTTGTGTGATTATGGCAGAAGTAGTGCTGATGTCAGTGAAGCAATTGTCAGGCCTTCTGTGGGGATGATCATATTTTGACACTTAGGTTTTTTCTACACTAAAGAAAAATAGTTTTGCAACCACAAGCTGGATGTCCCCATAAACCAAGGAAACCGCTGCAGACATGATGACTGTATGCAATGGATCATTGCATCTCTTGTTGCTTCAGTTCAGTGCATAGAACAGAGGCTGTACTAATGCATTTTGGGACTCTTGGAGCACCGATTCTATAGCGTGCAGCACTTTTGTTGAGAGCACACAGAGGCTTTTGGGTAATTTTCAGAAGTGAGGTCCTTCAGTGTGCAGCAAATACACAGACCCAAAATCACTGGATTTATAACTTCTCAAAACCTGCAATTTTCGTGGATTCATGGATTTTTAAGACCAAGAGGGAGAGCTCTGATGTAACACAGGCAATGAAATTTTCACTCAGTAATCCCTGCAACAAGCCCAATAATTTATACATGAACAAGAATTTTTAGAGAGACATCCAGTCTTGATTGAAATTCCCCCAAGTGATGGACATCCTCTGGTAAATTGTAAGAGTGGTTAATTACCCTCACTGTTATAAATTTGCATTTTATTACTGGATCTTGTTCTGCCTTTGCTAGATTAAAAAACCCTCTAGTATTAAATATCTTCTCTGTGCGGTACATGTAGACTGATCAAATCACCTTTTAGCACTCTCTTTAGTAAGAGAATAGATTGAATTATTGTCTTTCTCTCTCACTGTATGGAAGATTTTCCGGATCACAAATTATTCTTTTAGCTCTTCTCTGAATCCTGTTCAATTTTTCAACATCTTTCTTGAAGCGTAGAGTCTAGTAGCAGTTGCACCAATGCCACAGGGGTAATATAACCTCTCTACTCCTACACAATATTTCCCTGTTGACATTTTTTATATGATGATATTTCATTAAAAGAACATTAAAGTTGAAAAGTCAAGCAATCAAAACTAAAAAATACCATAATTTAGGTTGTCTGTGCAACCTTAATTTGGCCTCCTTGTGCATATGCATTATCATACAGCCTTTAATTTCATGATCACATACTATTTTGTTTTCCCCACAGGACCTGTGCCTCATTCTATGCACAGGATGGACAGTGACTCAGGGTTCTGTAGGAAAAGAGATTTTCCGTAGGACCCTGGTTCATTTGTTCCAAAAGATGGAAGGTATGTAGTGAATGAGGCAGGGAGCTGCAGGAAGAGAAAGAATGGTCTCTTGGTTAAGGCAGTTGAATGCCATGCTGAAGAACTGGATTATATCCCTGCCTCTAACACAAAGTTCCTTTGTGATGCTGGGCAAGTCACTTAAACCAGGTGGTCGCAGGTGTTTGACAGGTGGTTGCCAACATGTGTTCCTCATTTATTGGGTGCCCTAACTGAGAGACCTGGGGTCTGATTTGCAAAAGTGCTGAGCACTCAACTGTAAGTGAAATCAGTGGGAACTGTACAGTGAGCATATAAAGTGCTCAGTATTCTGAAAAAATCAGATTCTAGAGGGGTCTCAGGTTGGGCACCCAAATGTTGTGGGCAGTTAACAATTTGGGACTTAATCTCTCTGCTATGTTTACACTGCAGCTGGGACTGAGCCTTCCAGCCCAGGTAGACAGACTCGTGTTAGCAGGACTCATGCTAGCATACTAAAAATAGCTGTGTAGACATTGTGACACTGGCAGAGGCTTGGGCTAGCCACTCAAACTCAAACCCATCCTACTCCCTGGGTCTGAGCTCAGGTGGTTGGTCTGACCCGCTCCCGGGACCCTCCTGCTTGCTGTGCAGAGGGGCGGGGGAAGGGGAAGCACTGATGTTAGGGTGTCCGCCTCCCCCCTCTCCATGTACCCCATCTCTGGAGAGCAGGGGAGGGGGGACAGGGTTCAGGAGCAGGAGAGCTGCAGCTGCTGCTTTCTGGTGAGTGCCTTAAAGAGACAGCGCATGCTCGCCTCCCAACATATACTTGTGGTGGTGGTGTTGTTACTACTTGGTACTTCCTGCAATGCACATACATTCTCTGTAGTTTTATTCTTTCAAAGTGCTGTTATTTTAGTTTAACTGGTCTATGCATTTCATAATTTTATTTCTCTCTTATGCTTAAATTTAATTAATTGAGTAGTGAATTCTAAAATGCCTAACCTGTCCTGGCTGGAGTAATTATCCCTATGGTAACTTTTTAAAAATATATATTATATCTAGGTTTTTTGTTTCTATTAGTGGCGCACATCCGCACATTACCTCAATATTGGTGCACATAACAAAATTCATTACGCACATGGATGGAAAAAATTAGAGGGAACATTGCTTGGAGGATCTCTCCCAACTATATTGTAGACATACCCTCTGTGCCGCATGTGTGCTATAATGAGAGCACCATAGAAAACCCATGAGGAAATTGAGGATTGTATATTGAGTGCAGGGTTTGCATGTATATAATGTAGTAAATAATGTATGTGGTCAAATGTTGAATGACAAGGATTAAAAAGAAATATTGACTAGCTATCCTTTTATTGAGCAATAACCATTCTGAGCACTGAATGAGACAAAGGTCCTGTGGAAAATATATAATGTGATCATGTAATTAAAGTTTGAATCATAATCAATCAAATGAAGTTCGTACAGGAAGCCTTCATTTTTGCGTTTCCTAACTTTTAAGTGCTTGACTTTGCAATATTAACATTCTCTTCATATCAGTTTTTTAATGTAAAATATAGTTAAAGCTATATTTTACACCTATTTACACCTATAATACAGAAAATAAATGTTAGAGACCAACGAATAACCGATTCATTGAGAGACTTGGGGAAGGAGAGATCACACAAAACATATGCTACCGACAAGCTGCCTGCTAATCATCACCCACTTCTCTTGCTTCCTTTCCCTACTCTGATGATTGTCTGGTATAGATTGTAAGTGGGAACCTTATCTTCTGAATCTTCTTTAAAGAGTCTGGCAGGATTTCAGCACTAGCTAAATAACAAGCAGAAGTTAGGGAGATAATTAAGTGGCTCATCTTCTTAGCTGGGGAAGGGGTAGGGGGCATGATTCTTGTTGGGGTGTGCCTGCTTTGGGTAGTTTGGAGTCAGAAACTGACCTTGCCTTTTTCTGTTCTCCCTGGAGAAGGGGATGCTAGATTTTTCTGCCTTTGGTAACTTGAAGAGGAGAGTTTCATACAGCTTATCTCAGAATCCATCACTGATTTTTCTAGGCAGGAATTTGGTTTGTGAGACTAAGACCTATGTTGAGGTCACCAGTGTAAATGTAAATGTAAACTTCTGAAATGCAGATGACTGATAATTGCACAAATTACTAATGCAAATGAGGGCCCCGAAAGGGTTAAAATCTCTCAGGAGCTGATCTGGGGTTGAATCATTTCCTCTTGCTGAGTCAGTGTGAAATAATGAGCTCCTTTTAGTGTGCTGGGAGCTTGTGCCAGGCTGGGCTGGTAACTGCAGTTGGGGTGAAATTGCCTTTTTTGGATATTAACTCAGCTTCAGGGCCCCTCCCAGCTGCACTTGGAGTAATTTTAGATATTGAGATATTAGACTACAGTATAGAAGGAAAATAGTGAAAATCTTCAACCTGACTAGTACTGGCTAGTAAATGTGTGTATCTTGGACTGACTGTACGATTGCCACTTAGTTTCTCCTTAGTCACTTCTAACTCCTTCTAACTTAGTCACTTAGTTTCTCCTTGGATGGTGGGCTACTGTATGGTTACATTTTCCAGGCAACAGTACATGTGGAAGTTTTTAGAGAAGTCTAAAGCAAGGTCTTTTTTTCATAGAGAAGAAAGAGTAACAGTTTCCTTACTATTCCTTACTATTGCTGAAGCCCTGCAATGCTAAATGTGTGGGGGTTTTTCCAAAGCCATCCTAGTCATCCTGACATTCTGTGGATTGACTTTTACTAGCAGAGGTTGGAGTGTGCAAAGTTACCTTTATCAAAGTGGACTAGAAAAGCCCTCTTCCCCCCTCCACTTGGACAGTTTCTCTCCTTCTGCCATTCTCCTGGGATCAGTTTGACTTTTAGCTGAAAGCTGCCTGTTTTGGACATGTTGCTCTCTTGAGTGAAAGGGACAGATATCCAGGTCATTGTTGTGACCTGTCTCAAAGCTACAGAATTAAACTATTTTAATAGGGCAAATTCAGAGGATATATTAGGAAATGCCTCTTTTGGAATTGACCCTCAAAACCCCTGTTTCCCGCTGTAGAGTGGCTCTTTATGTTGTATGGCAGTGGTGCACTTTGTGCTGGAGTTGAGTGTTTCTTGTATTCTCTTTGTACAGTGAGGGCTGAGGGAGGTGGTTTCTGTTTTTAGTAATTAGCAACAGGAAGCAAATGGTGGGTGGAGAGAGACTATACTTGGCAGCTGCAAGGTCATTTGTTCTTCATGTATAAGTTTTGGGTCTTTGTTAAACTTCTACCCCTTTTCCCTCATCTCAGTCTCCTGCACATAAACACAGCTGAATAGTTTTGTTCAAAGTCCAACCAGAGCCGTTTAGTGTGTGTGACGAAGGCCCTATATACAATGGCCTGTTAAACAGGGTTCCCACGCTTAGTTTAAAGTCTGTTTAACGCACTTCCAGCCAAAGACTATTCTAATGCTTTTTGGCCTCGGAATGTGGATGGGGAGAAACCAAGTTTGAATCATGTTTAAGAACTCTTTTTTCACATGTTTTGTAGCCTCTTCGTACATAGGCTAAGGCCGGGGTGGGCAAACTACAATCCGGGGGCTGTATCTGGCCCTTCACACGTTTTAATCCTGTCCTCGAGCTCCCGCCAGCAAGTGGGGTTGGGGGCTTGCCCTGCTCCAGTGCTCCAGCCAGGGAGTGGGGTCGGGCTTGCCCCACTCCGCGTGTGCCATGGCTCCACATGGCTCCCGGAAGCAGCAGCGTATCCTCCCTCCGGCTCCTACGCATAGGGGCAGCCAGGAGGCTCAGTGCGCTGCCCCTACCCCAAGTGCCATCCGCAGCTCCCATTGGCTGGGAACCACGGCCAGTGGGAGATGCAGGGGTGGTGCCTGCGGACAGGGCAGCGTGCAGAGCTGCCTGGCCGCGCCCCTGCATAGGAGCTGGAGAGGGGACATGCTGCTGCTTGAGGTAAGCGCCACCCGGAGCCTACACCCCTGACCCCCTTACGCACCCCTGCCCCAGCCCTGATCCCGCTCCTGCCCTCCTAACCCCTTGGTCCCAGCCCGGAGCACCTTCCTGCACCCCCAACCCCTCATCCCCAGCCTCACCCCAGAGCCTGCACCCCCAACCGGAGTCCTCTCCTCCCCCCCCCCCCCCAGCCCAGAGCCCTCTCCTGCACCCTGAACTCCTCATTTGTGGCCCCACCCCAGAGCCCGCACCTCCAGCCAGAGTCCTCACCCTGCCCTGCACCCCAGCCCCCAATTTTGTGAGCATTCATGGTCTGCCATACAATTTCCATACCTAGATGTGGCCCTCCACGCTGGGCTAGAGTCTTCTTCCCATACTATCAGGGAAACAATGTCCTTCGAGTGGCTTTAGGCTACTTGGTGCTAATTCAGTGGCCTTTTGCTCTCGTGTCCTTGATCTCTGCTTATTAGAGCTATGCACAATATTAGAATCTATCAGTTGCTCCCCCTTCCTCAGCAAGTTTATCTTTGGAAATGAGATGATAGGAGAAGAATAGAAGAACCTGCTTGAGTTATGGCTGTAGCAGCCTCTGCTGGTCACAGGAACACATGAAGTTTTAATTCTTGTGCTGTAGTCAAATGCAGAGTATCTGGAGAGGAATGTGGCTTTTTTTCCTCTGTGGCTGAAACTTAATGTGTGAACACTTGATATGTGCGCAATTTACTTCACTAGGCACAATTATCTTAGATGCACAGCAGGAGATGAGCTTTTTCCCATTTTTTCTTTAGGACACTCAGGATGAGACAGCTGTGCTGTGGCTGGATGAAATTCAGGATGGGATTCATCGATCCAACAAGGACACAGAGGAAGCACAGAAATGTAAGTTGCATATTAAGTGTTTATATTCATCTTCATCATCAGGCGTCCTCAGACTTTCTACAAGATGGTTCAGACATAAAACTGTCACTGCGTGGAGTGCTCTGGAGGAGTGTTACAGGTGGAGTCCATGTGCATAAGGCAATATTCAAGGTGAGGCCAGACTGTTAACTTATTTTAATGGTGTTATTTTTTCCACGTTATTATGTTACCTTCTGAATACATCCAAGCATCCAATTTGGTATTTTTTTACCACTGCAGCACAGTGGGCAAGTGTCTTCACCAAAATGCACTCAATAATGCCTAAATCTTTTTCCAGAGGTTGCAACCAATTCATTACTCATCTGTGTATTTGTGCATGCACGCACAATTTAAATGATTTAATCCGGTTCATATTACATTGTATTTGTCTATGGTAAATATAATCTGCCATTATTTTGCCCAGTCACCCAGTTTTATTAGATGCTTTTGGAGTTCCTCAAATTTGCACTGATTTTTACTAACCTAAATAATTTTGTACATTAGCATTTTTCACCTGTGCTATTCACCACAGCTTTCAGATACCCTAAAAGAATCTTGAACAGTAGGCCTAGCACTGGTTCATGGGCACCTCACTATTCACTTCCTTTCTGTCTCCAGAAACCATGGTTGATTCCTGCTCTTTGTTTCCTCTCTCAACTATTTTTTCAGTTCCTGACAGAATTTTCTCTCTCTCCTTGTGGTTTTAAGTTTCTTTGATGGCGTGGTGTTATAGACTTTATCAAAAGCCTTTTTAAATTCTTTTCACCAGTTTCCTTTATTTGCCATTTTAACTCTCTGAAACAAGTGGGAGCCCTGCTAACTTCTGTACCTTTAAATTATCGAGATTTTTTTCTTGCATTTTATGTAGTCTGATTTTTTTATATTCTCGCATTCTCTGTAACATTTATCATGTGAACCCACTAACGTCCTTTGTATTGACGATGAAGGCAAAGTAGCTGAGCGTTTTATTTTCTCCAAGCTCCTGCCCTCCCCTCCCCAGCTTTTAGTAGTCATCTTACATTTTTCTTGATATTCTTTTTTAACCCCTGTCATGTTTTATAAAATATAGTCTTATTCTTGTCTACTTTAATTTCTAATATTATAGTATCACAATAATGACATTAAATGATTCGAAGGTAACCCGCTCTTTTGTGCATTATCTAAGTTTCCTTAGGAATTCTGGCCATTAATGAAGCAGTGGTCCATGGTGATGTGGGCCAGACCCTCAGTGCCCTGCGCTCACCTGATGTTGGACTGTATGGAGTCACTCCGGAGTGTGATGAGACATACCAGCGTGACCTGGCAGAAGCCAAGAAAGAAAAAATGGCAGCAGGTGAACTGTGGGGGTTGTACAACTGAATTTTAAATGGTAAACTAGCAAGAAGAAAGCAGATGAATCTGTGATGGTGGTATGGAAAGCAGAGGCCAGGGAAAAAATCTGTCTGGGATGGAGTCTAGGGTTGTGTGGAGGGGATGGGGGACTTCTTTTTAACATTTAGAAAATATACTTTTACTTAAATGTTTAGTATCATGTTTTCTACTTCAGGAGCATGTTATGGTAGGTAGCTCAGTAAGGTCTTGGGGGAATGACATCTGCTTTTCTAGCTGCAGTGAACAGATAGTTAAAAGCAGTTCTACTGATGATTGCTTAATGAATGTTATCTGTGTGCTGGGAGGCTGTGCTTCACCTTCAGTTCCTGTACTTCAATTTCTGCTCATAGGGGACAATGGCAGTGAGTGGGTGAAACACTGGGTGAAAGGAGGCTATTATTATTATCATAACCTGCGAACCAGAGAGGGACGTTGGGATGAACCCTCAGGATTTGTGCAGAATAATACCCAGCTCTCCCGGGAGGAGATACAGGTAGTAGAATAATATGTGCTTATTGTCTCCCTCAAAAAAGCAAGTTCTTTGTAGTTGCTCACCTGAGTAATTCTCCCCAGTATTATCCTACGAGTTAAAGCTTAATCCAAATAGAATTATTGACTAAAAGATAATGCTGTTTAAAAATAACTAAAACAAATAATTTGCTGCTACATCATCTTCTCAATTGTGCCTTTTTGGGTGTGCCACCATGCCCTTTTGGTTTTGCCATTATGCTATACACATGCTTTGCACCCTTTCTACTGGGGACTAGCAGATTTTTATAGATGATGTATTTCACCTTGGCTCCATGTGTCAGGAAATTCCTTCTCTCTGGAGAAAGTATATAGAGGAGCCACTTCAGCAAATTCACCATAACTTTGAGCTCAAGATCATGATCCCAGTGTATGCTGAAGGATAATTTAGGATATTTTGTGCATGATATAGGAAGTTAATGTACCATCTTGACTTTTGTCTCCTCTACCTGTCCTTTTTCCTTTTCTGATTTGCACTGCCTCTTCCTCCATAATACTAATTCAGAGCTCTATCTCTGGAGTCACCGCTGCGTACAACAGAGAGCAGCTCTGGCTTGCTAATGAGAACCTGATTACCAGGCTGCAGGCTTGCTGCCGAGGGTACCTTGTTCGCCAGGAATTCAACTCCAGAATGAATTTCTTGAAGAAGCAAGTCCCTGCAATCACTTGTATCCAGGTAGTGAAGTCCTATGTCTTTGTCTATGGGTGACTTCTTCTGTGTCCATACTACATATATTGTGATACTATTATTATTTTATTATTATTTATTTATGTGAATTATAGTAGTGCCTAGACTTAGGGTATAAAATAAAGTAAACCTATATTAGGTTGACTTCAGTGTTGATAAATGCAAAGTAATGCACATTGGAAAACATAATCCCAACTATACATATAAAATGATGGGGTTTAAATTGGCTGTTACCACTCAAGAAAGAGATCTTGGAGTCATTGTGCATAAGTTCTCTAAAAATATCCACTCAATGTGCAGCAGCTGTCAAAAAAGCAAATAGAATGTTGGGAATCATTAAGAATGGGATAGATAATAAGACAGAAAATATCATATTGCCTGTATATAAATCCATGGTACGCCCACATCTTGAATACCGCGTACAGATGTGGTTGCCCCATCTCAAAAAAGATGCATTGGAATTGGTTCAAAAAAGAGCAACAAAAATGATTAGGGGTATGGAACAGCTGCCATATGAGGAGAGATTAATAAGACTGGGACTTTTCAGCTTGGAAAAGAGATGACTAAGGGGGGATATGAGAGAGGTCTATATAATCATGACTGGTGTGCAGAAAGTAAATATGAGAAGGAGTAAATAACACTTCCTTAATACAAGAACTAGGGGTCACCAAATGAAATTAATAGGCAGTAGGTTTAAAACAAACAAAAGGAAGAATTTTTTCCCATAACGCAGAGTCCACCTGTGGAATTGCTTGCCAGAGGATGTTGTGAAGACCAAGACTATAACAGGGTTCAAAAAAGAACTAGATAAATTCATGGAGGATAGGTCCATCAATGGCTGTTAGTCAGGATGGACAGGGATGGTGTCCCTAGCCTCTGTTTGCCAGAAGCTGGGATTGTGCGACAGGGGATGGATCACTTGGCGATTACCTGTTCTGTTCATTCCCTCTGGAGCACCTAACATTGGCCAGTGTCGAAAGACAGGCTATTGGGCTAGATGGACCTTTGATCTGACCCAGTATGGCCATTCTTATGACTTGCAGCCACCGCAGTAATTACTGTGGTGGTGCATGTCCACACTATCCTCCTTGCTTCGGTTGAGCATGTCCTCACTAGGAGTGCTTCCACTGACCTAAGCGTGGCTGCCCCATAGTCTCCCTGGCTCCCAGCAGGCTGCTCCCCCTCCCTTACCTCCCTGTTCCCCGCCATGAGCAGGGAAGAAGCTGTCCAGGGCTTCTTGCCCCTGGAGAGCGGGGTCCAGCTACCCCGGCATCTTAACCCCCCCCCCCCCCCCCCACTGGGAGACTGGCATCCACATGGAGCCGTGAAATTGACAAGACAGCCAATGTTCCCAACCCCGGGGGGGCACCCAGACTTCTCACTCCAGCTGCCAGCCAGGAGCAGGGTCCATTCTCGCCCTGGCTCCCAGCTGGGTGCGCAGTCCAGCCACCTAGTCTTCTCGTCCCAGCTCCTAGTTGGGAGACGGATCCATTCTTGCCCCAGCTCCCATCTGGGAGCAGGGTCCAGCTGCCCAACTCTCTTGAAATTGACAAGATCTAACAGCCGATGTAAGTAGCAGTGTATATATAAACACTTTGTCGTCCTAACTACACCGACATAAGCCCTACGCCTCTCATGGAGGTGGAGTTATTATGTTGGTGTAGTAGGGCACATACATCTGCAGGACAAGGCTGTAGTGTACACACTGATTTAATTAGGTCGATGTAAGCTGCCTTACGTCGATCTATCTGTGTAGTGTAGATCTTAGAACCTGGCCTCACCTACCTTGTAGCTGGCCAAAACTGGAGACTCAGTAAGGAGTTTGGGGAAGCAGAGAGCAGACACAAAAGCAGGAGATCTGCGAAAAACTGGGAGCTAGGCAAGACTGGTCAGGACTCTTATATGGAGTGAACTCTGTCCTTTCTCCTATTACCTGTTGTAATCCTTCAGGTGTGAAGCTGATGCAACTTGCCCTCTTGTACGGCTGGATCCTTCTTGGGCTAGAACCACCTGGGAGGAATGTAGAATGAGCTGGTAGCTCTTAGGCCAGGAATCAGAGAGATCAGTGGCTTCATAACAGAGCCGGAACATTTGGTTAGTAGGGAGTGGGCATGATAGTCACTCACAGGATTGATGGGGGGACCATGTTGCTCCTCTTCGTGGTCAGGTTGTTCAAGGAGCTAGGGGGTCAGAAGAGGGAAGACGCACCATTTGGCATGAGGGTTGGACACTTTTTGCAGGGGGAGCGTGAATAATGCGTCCAGTGTGTAATATGTGACTGATCTGTACTTGATGAGTAGTTTATCTCCACAAGACGTATGTATACTTCAAACTGAATAAAATTTCATCCTTTCACAGAAAACAGCAATTGGATACCTCCAAGCTTTTCCACACCCCCTTCCCCAGAGCCTGCAGAGAAGTGTCTTTTTCCCAAAAGTTAACAAATTTGGATTTCTTTCTTAAAGAGCACTGCATTTCTTCCACGTGACCCCTTATACATGGAACACCTTCACTAAATCTATGTGGACAGCCACTTTTTTGTGGTCCAGCTCCCTTCTTAAGGCACATACCTATCACCTTGCCCATGGTAAACTCCGTAATGAAGACTGTTGGACAAGGGGACCTGTTAGGATATGTCTACCCTGCAATTAAAACCCTGTGGCTGGACTGTGCTAGCTGACTCGGGCTCACAGGGCTCGGGCTGAGGGACTGTTTAATTGCAATGTAGATGTATGGGCTCAGGCTGGACCCTCTGAGATGGGAGGGTCCCAGAGCTTGACCTGCAGCCTGAGCCCCAATGTCTACACTGCAGTTAAATAGCCCCTCAGCACGAGCCCTGTGAACCTGAGTAAGATGGTACAGGCCAGCTTCGGATGTCTAACTGCAGTGTAGATGTACCCATAGTGCATCTAACATTTTTCACACATAATCAAAAAAAAAAAAATTATGAATCCTCAATTTTACACTTGGACAAAGGCAAACTTGGGATGATGAATAGCAGGGGAGTGTTAAGAATGGTAATGCCTTGCAAAGTAAACTTCTTTATGTGTGCGTGTGTGCATTGTCTGGTTTCAGTCTCAATGGCGTGGCTACAAGCAGCGGAAGGAATACCAAGATCGCTTGGAGTACCTGCGAGCACACAAGGACCAAGTAGTGAAGGTACAGTTTCTTTGGAAGTGTGTTTACTCATAGTCACAGAAAGCAGAGATGAAAAAGAACTTTTAAGTCATATAGTCTATCCTCAGGCACCAGGGCAGAATCATTCAGTATCACAGATTATGTACTGTTTCTAGTTCTTTGTCCAGTGTAGTTTTAAAAATCACCAGGGCTTCTTCCTCTTTTCTCGCTAGAAAATTCCACTGCCTTACTGATCCCATGGTCAGAAAGTTTTTTCTAATGTTCATCCTAAATCCTTCTCTTAACTTTACCGTATTCTCCTAATTATACCCCCTCTTTGTGTATGATCCTAAATAATCCCTCTCCCTTCCTGGCATTGATATCCTTCAAATATTTATAGAATATTAGGATTTGCTTCTCTCCTTCCTCATCTGTAATTTCAGCCAAAATTTACATATTTAGCATCAATCCCTCCAGCTCTCTGATAATTTTTGTTGCATTTCTTTAAATTCCTGCTAATTCCTCAATGTCTTTGTGGCAATAAGGTTGTTGTGGGACCTTGTCTTGGAGGAAAGAATTTATCTCTATCTGAGTATCTCATTACTACTTCACAGATTCAGTCAATGACCAGGATGCATCAAGCCAGAAAGCGATACAGAGATCGTCTGCAGTATTTCAGAGACCACGTAAGGCTCTCTCTGCTACACTAGTTTTAATATATATTTTCGTATTACACTGTGAATGAAATGATGTGGGATTTTTTTTTCCTCCTAGATAAATGACATTGTAAAAATCCAGGCCTTTATTCGTGCAAATAAAGCACGAGATGACTACAAAACTCTCAGTAAGTATTGCCAAGGGAATGAGGCTTTTATACCTGAAGAGTCGGTATTTCCATGGCACACTGCTAATGTAGTCTGCATTACTGTAGACCATTTAGAAGAGTAGTAGTATGGGAGGTATTTGGGGTGGTATTGGTGGGGGAGTGTGTAAGGTTGGGGAACACTGAGGGTGAGAGATTTTAAATCCAGACATCACTGTAGCTACTGATGGGTAGAACTACAGCTTCTCAATTAACCTGGGCATCACAAATTGGCCTAGATTTGGTATTTGTGTGACTCTTTCCTTTGTTGCTGGTTATGCTCACGTTTTGTCCAAAAATAAGTAATTCCAGATTTTTCTAGAAGCTGTTTATATTGTGTGGTGCTAAATTTGTCAAGTGATAGTCAGATACTTCATATGCTGTTAAAATGTGTATTCATTGATTTCTCTTGCTCTTTGCCTGATACTTCATTTCCTTTTAGTCAGTGCTGAAGACCCACCTATGGCTGTGGTCCGGAAATTTGTCCACTTACTGGATCAAAGTGATCAAGATTTTCAGGAGGAGCTTGACCTAATGAAGCTGCGTGAAGAGGTTGTGACCCTTATCCGATCCAATCAGCAACTGGAAAATGACCTCAATCTGATGGACATCAAAATTGGACTTCTTGTGAAAAACAAAATCACATTGCAGGTATGAAGCACACTAATAGGGAAAGCCAAAGCACAGAGTCAGGCATATAGACCAGATCATGGAGAGACATTGCTTTAAGCTGTTCTAGACAGCTCTACTAATTGAACTATCAGTCCCACTGTGGGGAAGGAAGTACATGTGAAACAGAGGGCCTCTGTGCGATAGTCAAGACAAGTGGAAGTTGATGGGGATTCAGAAGGACAAGTGGGTGGTTGCAGCACAACTGAAAGAAGGAAAGAAAAGAAATGCTTCAGAGATAGCCAAGCAAGAAGAAAAAGATGAAGTGGGGGGCCTTCTGAGGTTGCTGCCTGAGCGAGAGGTTTGTTAAAGAAGATGGTGATTGTTCAAAGCAAAAATATTACTGCTGTGCCCCTTCAATTATTATTTAAGAGCCTATGGCATCAATGTGCCCAGCACAGAATAGAACAGAGACAAAGTCACTGCCCCAGTAGCATAGAGTCTAAATTAGGTACTGTGGATCAGACACATGATAAGCCCAGGGAAGGCTCTACTATAAATTGTGGCAAATATCCTAGGGGGTTTGTTGTTGAAATGCTTCACAGAGAGGATAGAATTGTCTAGCGACAACTGAGTGACTAGAACTCCTGAATTCTAATCTGGTTCTGGTTTGCTGAGGGGCTTTGGTAAAATTGCTTCATCCCTCTGTGCCTCAGTGTCCCCATCTCTAAAATGGTTATAAAAGTAATACATACATACCTGCATTACTTAAGTAAGAATGTTAGAGAATTCAGCCCCTTAACTCCGGCACGTAAGCAAAATACTTTTATTTTAATTTTTAAAATGCACACATCTACTATATTGGGCACATTCACAGGTATTGTAAAAGCAGCAGCAGCTGGAGCCAATGTGTAAAGGTGATAACTCCTACTCAGTCCCGCCATCTTTCCCTCTACCCCCACACAGCTCTCCCACCATCCCCCACCCATCATCATCCTCATTATGGTAAATCCCAAAGGGACATGGCCTTTCAAATAGAGCACCACCTGCATCAGTCTCTGGCAACATGCTTAAAGTGGCCAGTTTGTCCATCACTGGCAATCTTACTACGCCACCAAAGCTTTTTACACTCACATGATCGCTAGTCACATAGTGACATTCTTTGATACAGATGCTTAAGAATTCATTGGTCTTCTATTCTAATAATATATCTGTATCAAGAAAGCTGCCAAAATTGAACCAGAGCTGACTGGAGATGGTTACTAGGTTCAGTTTTTAATAGCCTTGTTTATGAGATGTGACATGGGTCAGCTGATGAAGACGACGAGAATGACAAATGTCAATCTGGGGTTCTTCAGCTTTCCTTAGTACCCATATGTCACTTCCATACAATAGAGGGAATATGATTTTGGTTTTATAGATCCACGGCTTTGTAGCAAGCTTGATGTTACAACATCCTCATCGACTCAAAGACTTTAAGGTCAGAAGGGACCATCATGATCATCTAGTCTGACTTCCTGCACATTGCAGGCCACAGAACCTTGCCACCCACTCCTGAAATACACCCTAACCTCTGGCTGAGTTACTGAAATCCTCAAAACATGATTTAAAGACTTCAAGTTACAGAGAATCCACCATATACTCTAGTTTAAATCTGCAAGTGACCTGTGCCCCAGCACAGTAACCTAGCAAAAAATATATAACCTGTAACCAGTAACCTAGCAAAAAATATATAAATAAATAAATTGTGGAACTAATGTGAGCAGTGCTCCCATCCCATTGTTCACTTTGCTTGTGTTATACCCCTTCTCCCCATGTCTGTCTGGTCTATTTAGATTGTAAGCTCTTTGGGGCAGGGAATGTCTACTACTCTGTTTGTATAGCTCTTAGCACAATGTGGCCCCATTTTTGTGTGTCCCTTAGGCACTACCATAATAAACTTGATTCATAATAACAAAATCTGGATGTGCAGAAGCAGCTGCATATCAGACAGGACCCTGAGGTTGTGAACCTGAGTATCTCCGCTTACATCAGTCCTACCTTTTATTGAGTCTGTCAGCTAACCATCATCCAGGACTCTGGGTAAATCAGTAAATTGTACCTGGCAGATTCAATAAAACAGGCTTTGTCTGTAATCCACATATTGAAGACCTCATTCCAAACTAAATCACACTGTGATCCAGCAGTTTCACGTGCACCTTGAGCCCCACGGTACCAGAACAAGAGTGGGCCCACAGGGAAGTGAGCAGTCTCTCAATACAACACTCTCTGGATCCACTAAGAAAGAAACAACTACTGCACAATGATAGTTTATCCCAGCCTGTGGCTGCAATCGAGTGAGGAACACCTTATGGCTAGTTGTACTGAATGCAGCTGATGGATTTAATTAAATCACCATGCGAATGCTATTCTTGATCATTGCTAGCAGGAAATCATCAACTAATGAAACCAGTGCAGTGTCCATAGCACATCCAGGTGTAAAATTTTGCATAATTCTCTGTGCAGTGTTAATAAATATAGAGATTAAAAGGACACGGTTTTTAAAAAATGTGAATGAGGATTTGGGAGATTTAAGTTAGATTTGAATCTCTCTCTGATTGTCTTTGCAGGATGTTGTCTCTCATAGTAAGAAACTTACCAAGAAGAACAAGGAGCAGCTGTCTGACATGATGATGCTGAACAAACAGAGGGGAGGTTTGAAGGCTCTAAGCAAAGAGAAGAGGGAGAAGCTGGAAGCGTATCAGCACCTGTTCTACTTGCTTCAGGTAAGCAGCTCCTCTAAGGCTTAGAGCTTTTGACAACCTCTTTCCATGGAGACTTCTATGTCTTGAATCAGTTGTTATTTGTGCACTGTGATTTGGACCCACTATTGCCACCAGTCGTCCTGGCCTTTTTGGGAGTGAATGCTGAACCTTTTTTTGTTGTTGTTGTAGACTAATCCCACCTACCTGGCCAAGCTGATTTTTCAGATGCCTCAGAACAAATCCACCAAGTTTATGGATTCGGTGATCTTCACGCTGTATAACTATGCATCCAATCAGAGGGAAGAATACCTGTTACTTCGGCTTTTCCAGACAGCACTGCAGGAAGAAATCAAGTATGTGCTGCCATGGCCTTAGAATCATAGAATATCAGGGTTGGAAGGGACCTCAGGAGGTCATCTAGTCCAACCCCCTGCTCAAAGCAGGACCAATCCCCAATCAAATCATCCCAGCCAAGGCTTTGTCAAGCCTGAGCTTAAAAACTTCCAAGGAAGGAGATTCTACCACCTCCCTAGGTAACGCATTCCAGTGTTTCACCACCCTCTTAGTGAAAAAGTTTTTCCTAATATCCAACCTAAACCTCCCCCACTGCAACTTGAGACCATTACTCCTTGTCCTGTCCTCTTCTACCACTGAGAATAGTCTAGAACCATCCTCTCTGGAACCACCTCTCAGGTAGTTGAAAGCAGCTATCAAATCCCCCCTCATTCTTCTCTTCCGCAGACTAAACACTCCCAGTTCCCTCAGCCTCTCCTCATAAGTCATGTGTTCCAGACCCCTAATCATTTTTGTTGCCCTTCGCTGGACTCTCTCCAACTTATCCACGTCCTTCTTGTAGTGTGGGGCCCAAAACTGGACACAGTACTCCAGATGAGGCCTCACCAATGTCGAATAGAGGGGAACGATCACGTCCCTCGATCTGCTCGCTATGCCCCTACTTATACAGCCCAAAATGCCATTGGCTTTCTTGGCAACAAGGGCACACTGTTGACTCATATCCAGCTTCTCGTCCACTGTAACCCCTAGGTCCTTTTCTGCAGAACTGCTGCCGAACCATTCGGTCCCTAGTCTGTAGGGGTGCATGGGATTCTTCCGTCCTAAGTGCAGGACTCTGCACTTGTCCTTGTTGAACTTCATCAGATTTCTTTTGGCCCAATCCTCTAATTTGACTAGGGCCCTCTGTATCCAATCCCTACCCTCCAGCGTATCTACCTCTCCTCCCAGTTTAGTGCCATCTGCAAATTTGCTGAGGGTGTAATCCACACCATCCTCCAGATCATTTATGAAGATATTGAACAAAACCAGCCCCAGGACCGACCCTTGGGGCACTCCACTTGGTATCGGATCCAACTAGACATGGAGCCATTGATCACTACCCGTTGAGCCCGACAATCTAGCCAGCTTTCTATCCACCTTATAGTCCATTCCTCCAGCCCATACTTCTTTAACTTGCTGGCAAGAATACTGTGGGAGACCGTGTCGAAAGCTTTGCTAAAGTCAAGGAACAACACGTCCACTGCTTTCCCCTCATCCACAGAGCCAGTTATCTCGTCATAGAAGGCAATTAGATTAGTCAGGCATGACCTTCCCTTGGTGAATCCATGCTGACTGTTCCTGATCACTTTCCTCTCGTGTAAGTGTTTCAGGATTGATTCCTTGAGGACCTGCTCCATGATTTTTCCAGGGACTGAGGTGAGGCTGACTGGCTTGTAGTTCCCAGGATCCTCCTTCTTCCCTTTTTTAAAGATTGGCACTACATTAGCCTTTTTCCAGTCATCTGGGACTTCCCCAGTTCGCCACGAGTTTTCAAAGATAATGGCCAATGGCTCTGCAATCACATCCGCCAATTCCTTTAGCACTCTCGGATGCAACTCGTCCGGCCCCATAGACTTGTGCACGTCCAGCTTTTCTAAATAGTCCCTAACCACCTCTTTCTCCACAGAGGGCTGGCCATCTACTCCCCATGTTGCGATGCCCAGCGCAGCAGTCTGGGAGCTGTCCTTGTTAGTGAAGACAGAGGCAAAAAAAGCGTTGAGCACATTAGCTTTTTCCACATCCTCTGTCACTAGGTTGCCTCCCTCATTCAGTAAGGGGCCCACACTTTCCTTGGCTTTCTTCTTGTTGCCAACATACCTGAAGAAACCCTTCTTGTTACTCTTGACATCTCTTGCTAGCTGCAGCTCCAGGTGCGATTTGGCCCTCCTGATTTCATTCCTACATGCCCGAGCAATATTTTTATACTCTTCCCTGGTCATATGTCCAATCTTCCACTTCTTGTAAGCTTCTTTTTTATGTTTAAGATCCGCTAGGATTTCACCGTTAAGCCAAGCTGGTCGCCTGCCATATTTACTATTCTTCCGACTCATCGGGATGGTTTGTCCCTGTAACCTCAACAGGGATTCCTTGAAATACAGCCAGCTCTCCTGGACTCCTTTCCCCTTCATGTTAGTCCCCCAGGGGATCCTACCCATCCGCTCCCTGAGGGAGTCGAAGTCTGCTTTCCTGAAGTCCAGGGTCCGTATCCTGCTGCTTACCTTTCTTCCCTGCGTCAGGATCCTGAACTCAACCAACTCATGGTCACTGCCTCCCAGATTCCCGTCCACTTTTGCTTCCCCCACTAATTCTTCCCGGTTTGTGAGCAGCAGGTCAAGAAAAGCTCCCCCCCTAGTTGGCTCATCTAGCACTTGCACCAGGAAATTGTCCCCTACGCTTTCCAAAAACTTCCTGGATTGTCTATGCCCCGCTGTATTGCTCTCCCAGCGGATATCAGGAAAATTAAAGTCACCCATGAGAACCAGGGCGTGCGATCTAGTAGCTTCTGCGAGTTGCCGGAAGAAAGCCTCATCCACCTCATCCCCCTAGTCCGGTGGTCTATAGCAGACTCCCACCACTACATCACTCTTGTTGCTCACACTTCTAAACTTAATCCAGAGACACTCAGGTTTTTCTGCAGTTTCATACCGGAGCTCTGAGCAGTCATACTGCTCCCTTACATACAGTGCTACTCCACCACCTTTTCTGCCCTGCCTGTCCTTCCTGAACAGTTTATAACCATCCATGACAGTACTCCAGTCATATGAGTTATCCCACCAAGTCTCTGTTATTCCAATGACATCATAACTCCTTGACATCACCAGGACCTCCAGTTCTCCCTGCTTGTTTCCAAGGCTTTGTGCATTTGTATACAAGCACTTGAGATAACCTGCTGATCGCCCCTCCTTCTCAGTATGAGGCAGGAGCCCGCCCCTCACAGACGTTCCTGCCTGTGCTTCCTCCCGGTATCCCGCTTTCCCACTTACCTCAGGGCTTTGGTCTCCTTCCCCCGGTGAACCTAGTTTAAAGCCCTCCTCACTAGGTTAGCCAGCCTGCTCGCAAAGATGCTCTTCCCTCTCTTCGTAAGATGGAGCCCATCTCTGCCCAGCACTCCTCCTTCATGGAACACCATCCCATCGTCAAAGAATCCAAAGCCTTCTCTCCGACACCACCTGCGTAGCCATTCGTTGACTTCCACGATCCGATGGTCCCTGCCCCGTCCTTTTCCTTCCACGGGGAGGATGGACGAGAACACCACTTGCGCCTCAAACTCCTTTATCCTTCTTCCCAGAGCCACATAGTCCGCAGTGATCCGCTCAAGGTCATTCTTGGCAGTATCATTGGTGCCCACGTGGAGAAGCAGGAAGGGGTAGCGATACGAGGGCTTGATGAGTCTCGGCAGTCTCTCCGTCACATCACGAATCTTAGCCCCTGGCAAGCAGCAGACTTCTCGGTTTTCCCGGTCAGGGCGGCAGATAGATGACTCAGTCCCCCGGAGGAGAGAGTCCCCGACCACCACCACCCGCCTCCTCCTCTTGGGAGTGGTGGTCGTGGAACCCCCCATCTCAGGACAGTGCATCTCATGCCTTCCAACCAGCGGAGTCTCCTTCTGCTCCCTTCCCTCAGACGTATCATCTGGTCCACTCTCCGCATTAGTACCTGTGTAGAGAACATGAAAGCGGTTAGTTACCTGTGTCTGCGTTGCTGAAACCCGGACATCCCTCCTTCTTCTTCTGGAGGTCACATGTTGCCAAGCCTCTTCACTGGCCTCTTGGCTCCGCTGTGCAACCTGCTCTAAATTTTTAGAGCTTTGTGCCCGTAGAAGCATATCCTGACTTTTGTCCAGGAAATCCTCAGTTTCTCGTATGCAACGCAGGGTCGTTATCTGTTGCTCCAGACCTTCAATCTTCTCTTCCAATATGGAGACCAGCTTGCACTTTGTACAGACAAAGTCGCTTCTGTCCTGTGGAAGAAAGACAAACATGGCACATCCAGTGCAAGTCACAATAGCTGAACCCCCCCCCCTTCCATATCACCTTCCTACTATGAGCTTCCTCAGAGAAGTTGGCAAGATGTAAGCCTCACTGGGCTCACCCCAGGCGAACTCCCAGGCAAACTCCTGCTGTGTGCTGCTCTGCTGTCCCTCGCTGCTCAGCCTTGCCATACAGATGGCTTAAAGGACCGTTATTATGATAGCATTTATCACCTAATGTCTTCTGCTACACAGTTTATCCCTGTTCATGCTTGAGCCTCCAGTTTCTGTCTCAGAATAATTTGGTTTTCCCTGAAGCACAAAGAAATATCTGTTAGCTTGGAGAGGAGCTATTCAATAATAACCACTGAGGAGAAAACAAGCCTCTTTACACTGGATTTTAGGATGATTTTATTTTAGATTAAAAGCATCTGCTTTTCTGAGGAGGAAAACTGTGGCTAAATGAATCTGTTTTGGAAAAACATGTAACCAAAATGTAAAGTGATTTAAACTGCTGTTATGCCTAGAGTAGCTCCAGCTTTGTAAGCCAATAAGGAGCTTGGAAAAGGACAGCCAGGAGAACTACGGGCTTGTCTATATGACAAGTTACTGCACAGTAAGCTAGAGTGTGAATCTAGAGTGCACCAACTTGCCATGCAGTAGATTGCTATGAGGACACTATCTTTGCAGCAGTATACTAAACCACAATGCAGGACTTTTACTATGCTGTAGCAGTGATCACACAGGATGTTACTGCATGGCAATCTGGTGCACTATAGATTCGCGTTCTGGCTTGCTGCACGGTAACTTGCCATGTAGACAAGTCCAAGAAACTGAAGTGCAAACTCAGCTTATCCTGGATTTTCAACAGCTAATGAGAATGCAGGCACTCAATAATGCTATAGTAGTTTACATTCTTATAGGCTGTCAGTTTGTGGACACAGGCTCAGCACATTCTTTGTGGTCATGTCACATCATAGTCCAATTCCTCCCAGTGCATAGCTGGGGCCTCATCACTGAAAAAGAATGTAAACTATTTCTCTGGAGACTTTTCTGTTAATTTGTTGTTTTCATGCTCTCAGTGAGTCATGCTATCACTAAATGTAGTTTTTCTCCTAGTCTTCTATGATGAACTGTCTTTTATAGTGAAAGAATACCGTACATATCTTCCCTGCCCTGCTCCAAAACACACCCATTCTCTTTCTCCCTACAAAAATCTTTTTAAAGTGTTTTCAAAAATGAAGTGCAAAATGTGCTGTAACAGCTCTAAGCCATGGTATTCTGGGCACCAGCCAGCTATGCTACATATCTTAGATGAAGATGCTAAATTTTATTCCCCATGCTGCCTCCTAGTACACCTGAGCCAGGCACCATGAGTCTCCTTAATGCACTCTTCGTTGTAACTTGTTTCATTGAAATTTTGTAAAAATCCACCAGCTTTACAAATGAAACTAACACATTCTGCCTTAAAAAGCATGCATCACGAAATGTGTATGTTGCATAACTGGTAAAACTATTTCTAGTTAGTTTTTTTTTATTTATGTTAATTCTCTTCCAGATCAAAAGTAGACCAGATACATGAGATCGTGACTGGAAACCCCACTGTTATTAAGATGGTGGTAAGTTTCAACCGTGGTGCCCGTGGCCAGAATGCAATGAGGCAGATTCTGGCACCTGTCGTGAAGGAAATCATGGATGACAAATCACTCAACATCAAAACTGATCCTGTGGACATTTACAAATCTTGGGTTAACCAGATGGAGTCGCAAACTGGAGAGGCCAGGTGTGGAAACTTACTACTTTGCTTTTTTACCTCTCAGCTGCCTTACATTATCTGCTTTTTGCCTCTCTGGCTTCACTGAGTTTCTCTTCCCAATTTCCACTGGGTTTAAAGAATGTTTGAGTCATCAAATCAATTCCTGTTGGGTTGATGATGGAATGTGACCTAACAGGCTACCTATCTAAGGTGTCAAGAAAGGCTCTCACCTTTCCTACAGGAAAGGGAAATAGACCTTGGCATCACCTGCTTTAAAGGGTTAATCAGACATCTAAGGGGTGCTTTCTGAGCTATAACTTTCTTCGTCGTCTCTTATCAGGAATCAACTTCTTGTCAGTTTTGGTTGCATAGTCTGCATTTGAAGTGAGATACATACAATAAATGCTGTGGTGTGCAATTTTGTAGTAATTTAGCAGATATCCTTCCTCCTCCCTATCATGGAATATTGAGGATTCTCTGAGTAAGGGGGTCACTTTGATGCTTCAGGTGCCACATTTAATGCTAATTTCTAGACCACTTATATTAGGTCAGGAGTGGAAGAGCTTTTACTTGTCAGTGTCCTTTTCATTTTTTCTGCCTTACACAGGCACTGTTTGGCATCTCCATAAGAGTGACCATCCTATAGCAAGTGAAAAACTTGCTATATTTTGTAAATGGCAAAGAGTTGCAATTCTCTTTATTAGTACTATTGTTTATTTTTAATTATAATAGCATCCAGATACATAAACAGAATTAAGTACCCCTTTATGTTGGATACTCTAAGGCAGTCCTGTTGATTTTATTTCTCTCAGTGCATATCATTGCATGCATCTAGAACCTGAGATAGGTTCAAATAGAAATGATTTTTAAAAACACATACTGAAAAATTCAAACTGAATGTTGCCAACAGTTAAAATACTCTAACCGTACAAACTGAGTTTGCTCATTCAGAAATCCTTACCCTGTCCAAAGAGAGAGATCTTGTAGCATGCTCTGGTGGCCAAAACTGGCTATGTTAAGATTAAGGGTGGGGTTAAGTTTCAGAGTTTCGGGCCTTCTACTGACAACATCCTATAGTGTACCCTCAGGCCCTAACATCTAAGGGTTGTCAGCTTAATCATCCCAGCTTCAGCTGAAGACTATGCAAAAACTTCAGCTTGTGTGAAACACAGATGCCTGCTTACTTAGCATGGTTTTCCACAGAGAGCATATTACACCTGTTCCCCAGGGACGGCCCAGGTTTCTCGTTTGTAGCCAAGCGTTGAGCAGTTTGGCTGTTGAAATGAGCTACTCTGCTCACTTGTCTGGGCTCTGAAGTGGAATTGACTAAAGCACCTCTTCTTGCTCAATCTGCATGCACACTCTGCAAAAGGATGCTGCATTATTTTCTCACTACGCCCAAAGAAAGGGGGAAGAGAGGGAGCTACCAAGAAATCCCCAGTCCTAGCACTACCCAAAGGGAGAGCAGAAGCCCAGTACTCCTTTGAGTTATTGTCTGCCTTGTGACAAAGTTCCTCCTCTGCCTTGGTGGGTCCTGCGATTATTGGCAGATTTGCTCGCCTCAGAGGTTCACGGCAGCCCTCAGTTTGGCCACTTTCGTGGCTCAAGTCTGCCGTTCCCTCAGTTAGCCTCATCACTGGCCAGCATGGGGAAAAGGAAGAAAAAGAATCCCTGCAGTCTCTGCTGATTCACCTAGTGTATCGGGGAACAGGCCAGAGACCTTCCTCTCTGGTGGAACCCACAGTCCAGGTCAACTCCTCCAGTATCAAGTAGGGAGTTGGAGGGATTCGGGGAACCTGGGCCCGCCCTCTACTCCGGGTTCCAGCTCAGGGCTCTGTGGATTGCAGCTGTCTCAGTGGCTCCTATAACAGCTGTGTGACAGCTACAACTCCCTGGGCTACTTTCCCCTGGCCTCCTCCCAACACCTTCTTTATTCTCACCACAGGACCTTCCTCCTGATGTCTGATAATGCTTGTACTTCTCAGTTTTCCAGTAGTACACCTTCTCACTCTCAGCTTCTTGCGCCTCTTGCTCCCAGCTCCTCGTACGCGCACCACAAACTGAAGTGAGCTCCTTTTTAAACCCAGGTGCCCTGATTAGCCTGCCTGTCTTAATTGATTCTAGCAGCTTCTTGATTGGCTGCAGGTGTTCTAATCAGCCTGTCTGCCTTAATTGTTTCCAGAAAGTTCCTGATTGTTCTGGAACCTTCCCTGTTACCTTACCCAGGGAAAAGGGACCTACTTAATCTGGGGCTAATATATCTGCCTTCTATCACTCTCCTGTAGCCATCTGGCCTGACCCTGTCACAGCATATATTCCACTCTGGGTGCACATGTGCCCTATGCACATGAGATCAAACTCTTTTGAATAGCTCTGTCCATTGGGGCTGTGCGTTGGGAACTCTCTTGACTACCATAGCAGAGGATATAAGGGGTTGGGACAGCCTCAACTGCCTCTCACTTCCTTCTTACCACTCTTGAGATGGAATCCTGCAGTATCCACATCTCTTCAACCTGCAAAAGATTTCTTGGATATTGTTGTTCTAATTCCATAGCTACAGTTGTTAGTTAGCATACCTGTTTGGTGATAAATAAATGAATAAATAAAGTTTAGATAGATGTACCCTGTGGAACCAAAGCATTGATACAGTTTCTCTCCCGCAGTACCCTATCGCCTCCCTGTACAAAGCTAGACACACACACCTTAGTCCATGTGGCCAAAATGGCTGAAGGCCAAGCTCCAAGATTCAAGATCTGCCCCTCCTATGATTCAGCAGTGGTATGTCTGCTGGAGACTTCAATGCAAGCATCGGTTGACTGACCCCATTTTCTGAGAGACCACCTCTTCCCAGCCAGTTGGACTCCTCCAATGCCTCTGTGAGCCATCATGTTACCCCAAGCTCAAGGAGTACTCGCAAGCCTTGTTCCTTGGAAGCTTCCACTTCCAAGCAAAACAGAAGCTGTAAGGAGACCCATACTAAGGACCAGGGAAGATGTAGCTCTCGCGCTCCTGCTAGGAGGCAGATCCTCTTCTAAGTCCCTGGCCTATGTTATACAGGAGGTGGGACTAGATGATTATGAATCTGTGAATCCTTCTCTTCAGAGATTCTGATCGTGATCGCCTCCACCCATTGGTAGGGAGCACAGCTGGACCAACTTCAGATTTGGAGGAAATGATTGGCTCTCAAATATCTGTGTGTGTCAACGTGCTGCAACTCCAAGCTATTCAGTTGGCATGAAGGGCATTCTTACCGCTCCTTCAGGGTCTCCAGACAATACCACAGCAATGCACTTGTTGAAACTCTCTGGGTAAGGATAAAAGGGGTAAAAAACAAGAGTGATATCATGGTAGGGGTCTACTATAGATCACCTAGCCAGGTAGAAGAGGTGAATGAGGCTTTATTTAAACAACTAACAGAATCATCCAAAGCACAGGACTTGGTGGTGACGGTGGACTTCAACTACCCAGTCATCTGTTGGCAAACTAATAAAGCAGGGCACAGATTATTTAACAAATTTTTAGAATGCATTGAAGACGATTTTTTATTTTGAAAGGTGGAGAAAGCAACTAGGGGAGAGGCTATTCTAGGTTTGATTTTGACAAATAGGGAGAAACTGTTAGAGAATTTGAAAGCGGAAGGCAGCTTCGGTGAAAGTGATCATGAAATGATAGAATTAATGATTGTAAGGAGTGATAGGAGGCAGAAAATGATAATAGATTTTAAGAGGGTAGACGTTAGGAAACTCAGAGAGTTGATAACTTGCTTCCCATAGGATCTTACCTAAGGGGGAAAACAGTTCAAGAGAGTTGGCAGTTTTTCAAAGAGACATTAAGGGCACAAGAGCAAACAATCTCACTGCATAAGAAAGATAGGAAGTATGGCAAGAAACCACCTGGTTTAACCTGAAGATCTTCAATGACCAGAAACTCAAAAAAGAGTTCTCCAAAAGGTGGAAACTAGGTCATATTATGAAGGATGAACATAAAAAAAAGAACACAACCGTGTAGAGACAAAATTAGAAAGGCCAAGGCACAAAATGAGATTAAATTAGCTAGAGACATAAAGAGTAACAAGAAAACATTCTTCATTCGGAGGCTAAAATAGGGATGAACAAGTTAAAAATTACATAGGGCTAGTCTACACTGGCAACGTAGTTGCAGCAGAGTGCTGGGAGAGAGCTCCCCCAGCGCTCTAAAAAACCCACCTCCATGAGTTTTTTCACACCCCTAAGCGATAAAGTTGCCACACTGTTAAGTGGCAATATAGACAAGCCCTTAGATATTACTAGATGTTTTCAAGTCAGGAGAGCCTGATGAAATGCGTCCTAGAATACTCAAGGAGCTGACTGAGGAGATAGCTGAGCCATTAGCAATTACCTTCGAAAACTTATGGAAGATGGGAGAGATTTCAGAGTCCTGGAAGAGGGCAAATATAGTGCCAATCTATAAAAAAGGTGAATAAGGACAACCCGGAGAACTACAGACCAGTCAGCTTAACTTCAGTACCTGGAAAGATAATGGAGCAAATAATCAAGCATTCAGTGTGCACACACCCAGAAGATAATAAGGTGATTATTAACAGTCAACATGGATTTGTCAAGAACAAATCCTGTCATACCAACCTAACAGCTTTCTTTAACAGGGTAACAGTCCTTGTGGGTGGGGGGGAAGCAGCAGATGTGGTATATCTTGATTTTAGTAAGGCTTTTCATAGGCTATGTCTACACTGCACTTTCGTTGTTAAAACTTTTTTCACTTGGGGGTGTGAAAAAAACACACCCCTGAACAACAAAAGTTTTAATGACGAAAAGCACCAGTGTGGACAGCGCTTTGTCAGCAAGAGATGCTCTCTTGGCGACGAAGATACCGCCCCTCGTTGTGGGTGGTTTTATTTTGTCGCTGGGAGAGCTCTACGTAAGGTTGTTTTGGATTTTCGCAATCAATCTATTCATCTCCTGATTATCTTCCCTAAGTTTTATTCTTCACCAGCCGAAGTGAGACTCCATGCTCCAGATGTGGTTAGAGCATTGTCTTTTTATCTGAATAGGAACAGATCAATTAGGATTTGTGAAACTATTCATGGCATTCTCAGCATAGTCAAGGGGACAGCTGATATCCTCACTGAGACTGTCCCAGTAGGTTTCGGACTGCATACATAGCTGCTATGTTCTTGTGAAGAAGGATGCACCTGAACATGTTAGATCCAAATTGACCTCAGGCAACCTCCATCGCCTCTAAACAGTATCTCTTTCAGGAAACTCTGTAGGGCAGCAACATGGAGTTCATTCCACATGTTCACTTCTCACTATTCCTGGCTGCAGGCCTCTAGGTTACATGCAAGCTTTGGTAGAGCAGTCCTCCAGTTGATATTTCAGTAGATTCCTCTTACCCAACTCCAAGGAAGGATACTGATTACTAGTCACCAAGAGTGGAATCTGTGTGGACAATCATGTGAAGAAGAAAGTACAGTTACTGAACAGTAACTGGTTCTTCACGATATAATGTCCACACAGATTCCATGACCCCCTCTCTGTCCCTGCGAATTGCAGAGGCATCAGGTTTGTATAATTTTGGTGGTGCTGTCCCCCCCCCGTCCCCCCCCCCACACACACACCTGCCTTATAAGCCGATATATATTATGTAAAATAATGTAAAAATTGATTGGAAACAGTAAGCATTTAACAGTTTCCCTATATTGTACAATGTGGCGGAGAATGAGGGCTCTGGCTGGGGGTGGGGGCTGTGGGATGGGGCTGGGGATGAGGGCTTTGGGGTGTGGGAGGGGCTCAGGGCTAGGGCAGAGGGTTGGAGTACAGGGGGGTGAGGGCTCTGGCTGGGGATGCGGGTTCTGGGGTGGGGCTGGAGATGAGAAGTTTGGGGTACAGGCAGGCTGCCCTGGGGCCTGGGCCAGAAAGGAGGACTACCCCCAGCCTTCTCCCCGACAGCAGCAGCGAGCTCTGGGGGACGGGCCCCCCACTTCCCTCTGACAGCACACTCACCCCGCACCACTCTCACGGCACGTGCTCCTAGGGCCCCTCTTAGGTCCAGGGGGTTACACTTCCCCGGAGCAAGAAATCCTCATTCAAAAACAAGAGCACCAAGAGTTTAGAGGGGAAAACAACAATCAACAAACTTTTCCCCACCCTCAACTCCAGAGAGAGATTACGGGGGGAGGAGGGGAGAGAGACTTCATGCTGCATCCCCGGGAGAACCCCTGAAAGGAGCTGCTCACGTGCGGGAGGTGCAGCGAGAAGTCCGGCTGGCCATGGGGCAGCAGGAGGCTACATTGCAACCAGGGAGACAGGAGGGAAAGAAAGTGGCTCAGTGGGAGTGGGGAGGAGGAGAAGCGGTGAGGTTGTTTTGCAGCGAGGAGACAGGAAAACAGCCCGAGTTTCTCCCCGCAAAGTGGAGATGGGGAGGAGGAAGCTGGGGGTGGGACAGGGGAAGGAGTTCAGAGTAGTGCCCTGGCTACAGTCACAAAGAAGGGAAACTAGCAAAAGAAAAGAAAAGGAGACGAGAGGAAGGGAAAGAAAAAGCCCAAAGCAGGCTGAGCAGCCACCTGGGGCTCCCTGAGCTGCTACAGTCACTCACTCACTCCTCTGAATCTCCACCCAAACTCCTCAGTGTGCCGCTAGCACCACTGCCTTTTGTAGCCAGCAGCGGCCAGCGAGGAGCAGCAGGGCAGCTGCCCAGGGCGTAGGCAGGCACGCTCTGGGGGAGGCACGCAGGCGGGGCCGTGGGACACTCAGGGGGAGGCGCGCAGGGCCAGGGGAGAGACCCATCCCCGTCCCGAACACGGGTGGAGCACGGGCACCAGAGGCCCATATAACTTGCTGCCCCTTGCTAATTGAAGTCTTGACACTTGGGAATCTTATTGATGAAGAAAGTGAGAGGTGCTTAAGGTCACCCCACCCCTGATGCCCTCAATTACAGAGCTCACAAGGGCTCCAAGGGCGCAGGCATGGCCCCAACAGACACTGCTATTAAAAAGACGTCAGTATCTTGCTCCTGGGAGACATGCACTCAAGAGTTGAATCTGTGTGGACAAAACACCCCGCAGTAACTAGTATTCTTTGAGATAAGTAACCATATTTTCTTACCAGCCAAGCAAATTAGGGCTAAATGGCAGTTTTCAGTTCAAGCTGGTAGTTGGAAAGAGGACAGCCAGCCCCCTTGCTGAAAGGAATGCTTAGGCCTCATTCACTTTTGGGTTTTGTCTAACAGTAAGTTGCCATATGATGTTACACCTGAGCAAGCTCTGGCTCATGAAGAGGTGAGGACACGCCTAGATACATCCATCAAAAACATGCGGACAGTGACAGACAAGTTCCTGTCAGCCATCATCAGCTCAGTGGATAAAATCCCGTAAGTACAATGAGCTGCACCTTTGCTTTCTGAAAACTATTTTTGATTTCATGCTCACAGAGGTCTTGCTTGCTCTCTTGTTTCTTTCATAGTTATGGCATGCGCTTCATTGCCAAGGTTCTGAAAGATTCACTACATGAGAAATTTCCTGATGCTGGTGAGGATGAGTTGCTGAAGGTAAGGAGTTGGATACTTTTGCCCTCCTTTTGGCAAAGAGTAGTGTGTATGATTGCAAATCAGACTCGGAGCCAACCTGGCTATTGCAGAGACAGATCTATGTATCATCCTGCTCCCTGGAATATGTACATGATCTTTTTGATTTTAGTTCTTTCTCATTAAGGACATAGACTATTCCAGCTGTATTTTGTGTTGTGTGTGAATGTTGTTGTGTATGGTACAGGGCTTAGAAGGAGGGATCCTGTCGCTTCTGCCTTGTTTTTAATTTCCTTTGGGCATTTGATCCTTCAAGTTTCCTTGACTTGCTGTACAGTTTTTGCCAGCAAGTGAATCTTTGTTTTTGCTGAAGCAATTGCAGCAAGGTCTTCCTTTCTTAAAGAGACAATATCAGGTTAAAAAATATATTAAAAACTCCAATATCCTTACCTGTGTTACTAATAGCACCCCACAGTATTTCAACAGCAGGATATACTAAATCACTTTTCACCATTTCTACTGTATATTTACACCTTTCTGCTGTCGCTGTCTAATTAGTATCACTTTCTGGTTTTCATTCAGTATTGAAATATGGCAGTGCTTGACTTAGACACATTTAAAATTCCAAAACTTTCACTGAAATTAAAAAATAATAATAATGAAAACATTTGTATTTCCATGAACCCTTTTTTAATTAACAAACCCTAGGTTTAGAGCATAGCATACCTGATAATGTCTCTTTAAACTGCTCTGCTCCTACTTTATAAAAAAAAATTTGAATGCTGTTTCTTCTCTCTTCTAGTTCTGTGCTTTCCCACACTGAAGCATCGATTCTAGACTTTCTGTGCAGGTGAATTAACTTTTTTTCCAATGTAAATTTAGAGAGAAAACTGCAACTTTCCCTAGGCTTTCCTGTAAACCTGCTCTCTGTAGAAACAATATAGTTGTAAAGATGGCAAAGTCAAAGCTACAGACAGTGGTAGACTTAATGTTCACATATGATTAATAGATGTTTAAGAACAGAAGTGGCCCCGTATAACACAGTTCTCCATATTTTTCTTAGTTTGGTCACATATTAGTAGAGAGGGTGTCTCTCAGGCACATTTCCCATTCCCAGTTTTAGAACCCTCATTATCTTTAATGTTCACACAGCAGCGCTGTGTAACTATAGCAGTTGCTTACATGGAAAAATAATAATACCAAGGAAATACTTTATTTTTAAAAAGTTCCACTGCTGTCTGACCCCTGAAAGTGGTTCCTATCGCCTCCTCTTCTATTGTATAAGTGTTAAGCTAGTTACTCCCTGATTTCAGCAGTTTGTTCAGGCGTCTAGGCTCTTCCGTACATCGAAGCACTTAGAAATCAGGAGATGATGTTGTATGGCAACACTCCGCAACAACCAGAAAAGATCCGTGGCTCACCAGAAAGCCACAGAACACACTGTGAGAATACAGCTCCAGGATAGCTAGTTGGGTCTTAACTTCCTTTCCCTGGAATATCTTTGGCTAAATGTCACATGAAGATAGAAGGAAGCCTGTGAGTACATGGACAACATATTTATTAACAGTTGTCTTCATTCTCCGAGGGTTTTAGCTGTTTACATTTAACATGGTATTGTATAGTACAAATCTATTCACCAAGTAGTCCTTCTAGTATCTGCTTTTCTCACTTTTCTGGCATCTGAGTTGAAATGGTTTCTCAGTTTTCCTAAATCACGGTTATCTTGAGATCTCTATGGGAAATTTCAGTTGATTTCTTCAGGAATTATTCTGAAGGGGGGGGGTGAAAATTAGTATCTGTTTTCCACCAGTATTACTACTCGTCAAATCCGTCCACTGACTTTCTGTCTCCACCACATTAAACGCAACCTTTGGTTCTTGCCTTCGAGGTTCTCCTCAATTTTACTCCCCCTACTTGTCCCATCTCACCATTCTTTTGTTCTGCCAATGATGGCAGACACTTTTTTTGCTCACTTCTCTTACAATTACCTTCATGTCGTCTTCCATGCTGCCCTTTTTGCATGGAACACCTTCCCCAAATCAGTTTACACACTCACTACTCTATCCTCCTTCAGATCCTTTAAGTGTCACCTCTGTTTTCATACCCATGGTAAACTGCCTAATCACTATGTAGAGGGACAGGGTGGGTGAGGTAATATCTTTTATTGAACCAACTTCTGTTAGTGAGGGAGGCAAGCTTTGGAACAGAAAGTTGGTCCAATAAAAGATATTACCTCACCCATCTTGTCTCTCTAATATCCTGGGACATGGCTACAACAACACTGCATCAATAATGACTATGTAAGCAGCCTGTTAGTAACTCATTAATAGTTCTTATTCATATATCTTATTTATAAAATTTTTAAAAAATTATAGCCTACAAATGATACTTAGTTAAGAATATCTGCAACCTTGACTTCCTGTTGCTAGTACCCTTATTTTCCCCTTCTGTCTTCCATCATGATTAACACCCTATTGCATCTTGTTCCTATATAATCAGTAAATTCTTTGAGGGCAGGGGCTATCTGCTAGAGTATGTATGTATAGCACCCAATACAGTAGGGCTCCAATCCTGAACTGGAGTCTGGGTGTCTGACGCAAATAATAAAAATTTGTCAAAGCCTAGTCAGAGTAGAGTATATAAAGCCCAGTCGAAGCCTGTGTCACTGCCTCTTGACATGCTTCTCTGCTCAACTCTTCCCAGATCATTGGCAACTTACTCTATTATCGCTACATGAATCCAGCTATTGTTGCTCCAGATGCATTTGACATCATTGACCTTTCTGCTGGAGGTCAGCTGACTACAGACCAGCGCAGAAACCTTGGTTCCATTGCAAAGATGTTACAGCATGCTGCATCCAATAAGATGTTCATGGGAGACAATGCTCACCTAAGCATCATTAATGAATATCTTTCACAGTCCTATCAGAAATTCAGGTAGGAGATCCCAGCTAATAGGTTGGGAAGTACGGGGAAGGGCCATATTGCAAAGAAATAAAGGTACTATTTGGGCTGCCTGCTGCATTTGAACTGGTTCAGTCTCTTAAATGTGCAGTCTGTTGAAGATGTCAGTGATTGCATTTGAAGGTCTGGATCAAGGCAACCTGCCGGTGGCAAGAAATGCTGGAACCTCTTCCCTTAACTTGCCATTTCCTTTCTTTTAAAGGAGTGGGTCAGAAGATTGTGCTCTGAATCAGACTTAACAGCCATTGCACAAAGCTTTTATTTGTGTTATAGATTATATACTATATACAGCAAATTAGGTTAAAAGTATGTTATTAAGGTTGCAGAGTCAAGCACTCTAAAGTTAGGAAATGCCACAATTAATGTGGCCCTTGTGCATATTTATTATGATACCATCTTTTATTACATGATGATGTACAATTTTTCTATCTGACCCCTACAGACCACACTGCCTTATCATGTGAGGAAGTAATAAGCACAGAGTAGGCAGTCAGAAGAACCTGAATTGTAATCCTATCTCTACCAATGACAGGCTTCAGAGTAGCAGCTGTGTTAGTCTATATTCGCAAAAGAAAAGGAGTACTAGTGACGCCTTCGGGACTAACCAATTTATTTGAGCATAAACCTCTACCAATGATTCACTTTGTGGCCTTAGGGAAGTCACCTTTTTGTCCTTTTTCAATTTCCCTGTCAATAAAATGGGGATAATAATACTCTCCTATCTTGCAGGAGAGTTGTGAAGATAAAAATCACTAATATTTGTGAAGCACTCTGATATGGAAATGAGCACCATAAAGCCCATGAGAAAATTTAATAATCTTATATTCATTGTAGGGTTTGGACAGCGTAAATAAGGCATGGGGCCATACACTGAATAATCAGTGAGGATAAAAAGAAATGTGCCCTGAATACTGGAGTGGTCTAGTGGAAAAATAGCATGTGTTCATGTAATTAAAGACTGTATCACAACACAAAAGGAAGACTACTTAATTGTAGCATAGCATTTCCCAACTTTTGATAGCTTGACTTCTCAACCTTATTAACATTTTTAATGAATGTAATATCCTAGGTGGATATTTTTTAAAGGAAAAGGACTAACACAAATTCTGTTCTCTGTAACTATGAAGGCCACCCGCCTTTATGCGTCATCAGGTTGGACCCCTTAACCTGAAACATGGCACCACAGACTCCCTCTTGCTGTACAGAGATAACTGCACTAGCTGGCTACCAGTACAGTCCATTATCCTATGTGAACCAGAGGCAGATGCGTAATTCCTATGGGGAGATGAATGAGTATCCCCATTTTACAGACCGCATAGCCAAGGACAAATATCTGCCTCTCAGAAAAAACCTGCCAGTGTGACTAAATGGATGGGATTTGGGATTGGCATATTAGAAATTTGGGTTGTGTTCTCAGTTTCAGTAATCTCTCTATTTATGAGGCCTTGCTTAATAAGGGTAATGAAAAGTACAGAATTAATACCAGCCAGAAGAAGTCAGTCTAGAACTTTTGATCTCCTGTCTTCCAGTACAGTACACTTTACTGTAGACAAAAAGATATTTTGATGGGAGGCATCAGAAGAAGAAAAGGAGAATGGTGATCAATTATTTTTGTAAAAAGAAAAGGAGTACTTGTGGCACTTTAGAGACTAACCAATTTATTTGAGCATAAGCTTTCGTGAGCTACAGCTCACTTCATCGGATGTCCACAGTATGCATCCGATGAAGTGAGCTGTAGCTCACGAAAGCTTATGCTCAAATAAATTGGTTAGTCTCTAAGGTGCCACAAGTACTCCTTTTCTTTTTGCGAATACAGACTAACACGGCTGTTACTCTGAAACCAATTATTTTTGTGTGTGTCTCACCCAGAGGTTCTGGTCTGTGTGTGGAGTACTGAAGTGAGGTACTGGAGCACTGTGTGCGCATAGTGTTAATGGAATCTTGAGGGGTGTTAGCACAAGCCAAAATCAAGCTGTACTGTGAAATACAGATAAGCAATGGTGATTTTCAACAG
This sequence comes from Chelonia mydas, assembly GCF_015237465.2. Classification (NCBI taxonomy): domain Eukaryota; kingdom Metazoa; phylum Chordata; order Testudines; family Cheloniidae; genus Chelonia; species Chelonia mydas. Next base: position 84,000,679 of record NC_051250.2, read on the forward strand.
TTTATAACTCTACCAAATCTGAACAAATTTACAGGTCAATAAAAGGCACCTCCCTGGCCCCAGAACTGTCCCCTGTCAAATTTCAAAGTCTCGCTACACACTATGGTGGTGTTAAAGCTCTTCAAAAAGGATTACCATTTTTTATAATGGAAAGTTCTAGACAACTGAAAGATAGGGGTCACATCTGCTTCCCCTATAATAGTAATAATGTCTGATACGACCAGACTGCCTCTGCTTTCTTCAGTTTCATGATCGTAGAATCTCTCTCCCCGTTGGATGTGTAAACAAGGCCACTAGAGATGCAGGGTAGCACCTGTCCAGCAGATACTGGGGAAAACACGTTAGCATATCCTGTGTACCTTCATGTCGTGTGCTAAAGCTGACCCACAAACACCAACATACCTTCTTCTTCAAGTGATGGTCCCTATTGTATTCCACTGAGGGGTTTATGCATGCGCACCATTCTCCTGAAGCCGGAGAATTTGAAAATAGCGTCTGCTGGTTCATGCATGCGCCCTGGCTCGCCTTGTGGTTTCATCTGAGGTGATAAAGGGTGGACTGACTGCGTCTCCAGTTCCTTCTCACCGCCGCATGGTCTGAGTCAGAACTTTCAGTAGTGTCCTCATCTCTGACACACCTTTAAATACATTGTTGTAAATAGTTCTTAAAATTTTAGAGTTTTATAGTACTTTTTAGCTGTTTTATCATAGTTCTTTTAGTTTTAGTGATTAGGGTTTATTTGTCTACCCTCTCCCCTGCCTCCCACCGCCCCATACCCAGGCATGGGTGCCTTATTATGCCCAGGACCCCAGGCTTGAAACTCTGTGCCTCCTGCCCTCATTTCTCGGTCAGAAATGAATACCAATGCTGTCTCTACTGCTTGGGAGAAGCCCACATTGCATCCAGGTGTAGTATCTGCCAGTCCTTCCCCAGCTGGACCTGAGAAGGCCATGCTCTCTGCCTCCGGAAGCACCTTATGGAAGTCTCCATGAAGCCTCACTCAGACTCAGGCCAGGGGACCACCCCCTGTACATCGGCCTGAAACAGCGAGGAGTGTACCTCCTGCGACCGAGACCGAATCCAGCACTGGCGGTACCACCACTATGGACCCCATGCCGGAGCCGCCTCAGGAGGTAAGGAAGCATACCCATAAGCATGGGAATAAGTCTTCCTCAGAAACTAAGGAAGTGGATGCTTCTTCCACTAGTTCAAGCCCTGGATACAGAGTGCACTCAAAACCACATAAACACAACAAGAAGTCCCACAAGCAAGGAGATACGGCAGTCCCAGGTACTGGAACACTGGTATCATCAACACTGGCTTCCCATAAGATGCGGGATCTGCCCACTCCAGGGAAGTCCACAGCACCACCACTAGTTCCGAGTAAAGAGAGGGTACCCCAGTGGTTCTCAAACTTTTGTACTGATGGCCCCTTTCATATAGAAAGCCTCTGAGTGTGACCCCTCCTTATAAATTAAAAACACTTTTCATATATTTAACACCATTATAAATGCTGGAGGCAAAGCGGAGTTCGAGGTGGAGGCTGACAGCTCGCAACCCCACATGTAAGAATCTTGTGACCCCCGGAGGGGTCCCAACCCTCAGTTTGAGAACCCCTAGGGTACCCTGAACACCAAGGCGTTTGAGCCCCAGGATGTCTTTGCCTTAGCAGAACTGGGATCAGTGCATTTGTTGGGACCCACTACCTCTAGGGAGACTATTTCTTCCCCTCATGATATGACACTATTGCGAGACCCCTCACTTCCTGCTTCGATGGTCTATGCACTCCCACTGGCTCGACTGTACTGCTGATGAAACGAGAGTCTGCCTTCACATCCTCTGATGAGTCGGACACTGGAGAGGAATTATCAGCATTGTGCATGTATTTACATGTACTTACATTTATTTACATCTGTTTACAAAGGCGGTCCAGATCTTGGCAATACCCACCTCTCCAACCACCATGGAGCCACTGGTTCCCTATGCCATGGGGACCACTTCAAGACCTTCTGGATCCAGACTACTGGTCTTATTGGGGGTCCTTGTCCCAATAACCCCCCTCAGAACCTGCCTGATCCACAAGGGAGCCTCCACCTGCCTCCCCATTGAGGGCCCCTTCTAGCAGGCATTCAGATCCATTGCTGAAGGAGGAACCCCTCAGCCCAGCTCTGATGGTGCCACCAGAACTGGAGAGATTTCCCTAGTCTTCCCTGGATGAAGCAGTGGCTACAGCGTCCCCTTTGGCTCCTGACAACTTTAGACAATTTCAGAAACTACAAATCCTGCATCTTGGCAAGGAGTTAGACTATATGACTCTTGCAGTCCCTTCTAACCCTATAGTTCTACCGCATAGAGTTGCGGGGAAACTCCACGTTCCCCTAGAGGAAATCCAGGATACCCAGCCTAAATTCCTCGATATCCTCCACTCATCAGCGCCACCTAGAATCACATTGTCTAGTAACAATGCCATTCTTGAACCAGCCGAGACAGTATGGCACACACCAACCACATGCAGGCCTACCCTCAGAGGGGCACAAAAAATATATTATGCTCTAGCTAAGGGGTCTGAGTTTCTCTTCTCACCGCCCCTCCCGAATTCCCTCGTGGTCCAAGCAGCAACTGAACGAGCGAGATAACGCCTGCGCTCCACACCATCCAACAAGAAGGGCAAGCACTTGGGCCTTCTGGGGTATAAGGTTCTGTTCTCTGCCAGTCTCCAATTCAGGATTTCAAACTATCAGGCCAAATATGACTTCCTGAATTAGAACAGACTGGAGGAGTTTGCTGACTAACTCCCAGAACAGGACTGGACTCATTTCCAGGCAATCATTACGAAAGGGAAACTGGTGGCCAGAACAACGCTCCAGCTGGCGATGGATGCAGCAGAAACCTCATCCAGGGGTATGGTTATGGCTATAGTTATTCGTAGGGAATCATGGCTCCACTCCTCCGTTTTCCATTGGGAGGTGCAAAACATTATTGAATACCTCCCATTTGATGAATCCCATCTTTTTAATCAAAAGATGGATGATTGCCTACATGCTCTCAAGGACTCCAGAGCCACCCTTCACTCTCTGTGTATTTACACACCTGCCATGAAGTGCAAGTTCCATTGCCCGCCATCCACACAACGCTACTGATCCCTCCAATTTTACCATCAGGGACCTTATAAGCCACCAAGGAAGTGACAGAAGACCCAGATATCCCGCCCTCTGGGACCCCACTTCACATGCTTCCACTTTGCAGCTGCAATCCGCAACTAAAAGATATTTCTGAGTCAACCTCAAGAGCTGCCAACTACCTTGCCTACAACCTCACAACCATCCTACCTCCTTTGGGGATCATCTAGCACACTCCTTTCAAGCTTGGAGTGTGGTAACAATGGACAAATGGGTGCTGAACATAATCCAACATGGCTATACAATCGAATTCATCATACTACCTCCTCCAAAGCCCCCCCAATCATTCCTCATGGACCACTCTCATGACAGCATCCTCACCCAAGAGGCGAACTCCTTAGTGCAACAGGGAATGGCAGAACGCGTTCCCCTGGAATATCAAGGAACTGGGTTCTATTCCGCTTACTTCCTGATACCCAAGAAGGCGGGTGGAGACCAATTCTGGACCTCTGTCACCTCAGTCACTTCATTTGCAAGCCCAAGTTTCATATGGTCACACTGGCAGCAATCATCCCATCCCTAGAAGAAGGCATGTGATTTACAGCTCTTGATATGCAAGACACTTATTTTCACATCAATATCCATCTGGCCCACAGGCTCCTAGCTGCACGGTCCAGACACAAAGCCCAAGTTTCAACTTCCATGCTGCTCGACCTTCTTTCATCCCTCGAATCTTCTTTCGTCCCACCATCAACTCAGTCACAGCATGGGCCTAGCTACCAGATAACAGGTTCCAGACACTGCAAGAACTCATAACTCACATGAACAATCCTTATGTCCCAGCCGGGACTTGTCTGCTGGGCCACATGGTTGTGTACATAAGTCACCGCCTTTGCTCAGCTCCATCTTCACTGCTTCCAGATATGGCTCCAGACAGTTTACTTGCCCAAACATCACACCATGGACCTCATGTTTTGACAGTCTTCCCCAGGGTGCTCTCATCCCTCCTGTGGTGGACGGACCCATGTCATGTTTACACAGAGGTTCCCTTCCTCTCCTCCTCCACAGACAAGATGATCATCATCAATGCATCCCTTGTAGGCAGGGGAGCACACATGGGCAATCACATAACACAGGGAGCATGGACTCCTCGGGAATTCAGGAGGCACATCAACATCCTGGAATTCCGAGCTGTAAGAAAAGCATGCCAAGCCTTTCTCCTGTTCATCTGTTCCTATCATGTTCTTATTATGTTGAACAATATCACCACTGTTTTCTACATCAACAAACAAGGGCATGAGATTGACTGCTCTGTGTGCACAAGTGGTCAATCTCTGGAATTGGCGCATCGCCCATCATATCCTCTTGTCTTCAGCCTATCTCCCAGGGACATGCATGTGATTGTGGACTCGCTAAGCAGGCAGTTTGCGATTGACCATGAGCGTGAACTCTATGACTCCGTAGTTTGCGCCATCTTCAACTGATGGAGGATACCTACCAAAGACCTCTTCACCTCCCACGTAAACAGCAAGTTCAACATGAACTTCTCCAGGGGAAGTCTTGGCCATCACTCTCAGGGCTTTGCTCTTATACTCATCTGGTCAGACCAAATCAACTACGCCTTCCCTCTTCTACCTCTACTGCCTCGAGTACTCTGTAAGATCAGATGAGACAGAGTGACCGTCATTCTGATCGCTCCCTGCTGGCCCTGAGAGTTTTAGTTTCCCAACCTCCTATGTATGTCAACCTGTCCACCAATTCCCCTCCCAGTCTTCCCTGATCTGCTGATGCAATGCAACAGTGAAATCAGACATCCCAAGCCACAGGCACTCCACCTTTAGAGCATAGTATTTGGATGGGCATCTACTCTAGAATGGACCTGTTCCTTAGCTGTGCAAGACATCCTCTCCTGCAGCAGGAAAGAATCCACTAGACACTGTTACAGGGCCAAGTGGAAATGTTTCACTTCCTGAGCCCAACAAAAGGAACTTTCCCCAGAATGGGTGAGGATTTCCCTCCTCCTCGACTACCTCCTGTCCTTGAAGGCATCAGGTCTTGCCCTCAATTCTCTGAAAGTCCACCTAGCAGCCATTAGCGCATTCCACCCTCCTGAGGAAGAGCACTGTCTTCACACACCTGTTAACTGTTAGGTTTTGGATGCCCTCATCAGAACCTTCCCACCCATCCAACCCATCACTCTGCAATGGGATCTGAATATAGTTCTATCTGTACTAATAAAATCACCCTTCAAACTGTTGGCATTATGCTCTATGTCATGAAAGTCGCCTTCCTTATTGCTATGACTTCTGCAAGAAAGGTCAGTGAACTTGTGGCGGGGAGGGTGGCAGACCCTCCCCCACTTCACAATTTTTCATAAAGATAAAGTCTGTTTGCGCCTACATCCCAAATTCCTGTCAAAGGTAATCTCCCAGTTTCATATTGATCAATCCATTCACCTACATTCACTTACTTGTTTTCTTCCCGAAGCCTCACGCATTTGCCGAGGAACGACAACTCTACTCCCTAAACATCTGACAGGTTTTGGCCTTGTACCTGCAGAGGACAAGACCCATCAGAAAGTCCCCCAAACTGTTTGTTGCACTAGCAGAAAGACTTAGGGGTCAGGCAATCTCCATCCAGAGAATCTCCAAGTAGATTTTGTGTTGCATTACATTTTGCTATCAACTATGTGGCTTGCCTGCCTCCCCCTACTGGGGCACAGGCGCTTTCCTCAAGAGTCCAGACTTTGACCACAACCTCCCTTCAGGACGTCCTGCTCCAGGACATATGTAGAGCGGCCACGTGGAGTTCCATGCACATCTTTGCAACGCATGCCTTAGTACAGGACTTGGCATCAGATGGCTCCTTCGGCCAGCAGTCGTCTGCATGACTGTTCCATCTTCATCCTCACACCCTCCTCTGACTTAAGTACTGCTTGCTAATCACCTTAGGTGGAATACATTAGGGGATCATCACTCAGACGAATAGGAGGTTACTTACCTTTAACTGGAGGTTCTTTGAGATGTGTGGTCCTTAACAGCATTCCACTTCCCGCCCTCCTTCCCCTCTGCTACGGATATGTCTGGTTCAGGGTGGAGAAGGAACTGGAGATACAGTCAGTCTGCTCTGCCCTTCATCATCGCTTTGAACAAAACCACGAGGTGAGGCAGAGCACATGCGTCGACCAAGGGACACTGCTTTCAAATTCTCCAGCTCCAGACTCATAGTGTTCATGCGTAAACCCCTCAGTGGAATACAGAAAGGGACCACACATCTCAAAGAACCTCCAGTTACAGGTAAGTAACCTCCTCTTATTGTACCAAAGTTCCAAAGAACAGCTCTGCTTGAGAATATCACAGGAAGTCAATGCCTTGGTTATGTCAGTGCTTGTGATTGGCAGGATTGTGTTGATTCTTTTTTCTTTTTGTCTGAAGACGTTTTTTTCAGGCTGCCTGTGAGGTTCCAGAACTACAGGATAAATTTAATGTTGATGAATATTCTGACTTGGTGACTCTCACTAAACCAGTTATCTATATTTCCATTGGAGAAATCATCAATACACACACGGTAAGTATACACCAGTCACATTTCTTTCTTGCAGAATGGCCCTTCTGAACAATCTGTTACTGATTGGTTTAATGTGAGTCATTTAACAAATTCAGATGTTGACGATATTGTTTAAAAAAAAAGGCAATATCTTCTGAACTGTCAAAATGTTGAGGTCAGTAGTTTGTCTGCTTATGGCCTTTTTAATATTTTTTTTCTTGTGAAGTCATCTGATACTTTAAGTCTTATGTGACGATACCAGACATTTGCCTGCTAGTATCTTCACTTGGAATCATATGAACTGAGAGGAATTCTCTCCAAAGAGAGCCTAAATAATGTAATTCTTAAATTAGGTGAAACAAGACACAGGAGGAACAGTTAAATGATTATTTATATTTGTATTAATCTAGCTGCTTTTAGATCATCAAGATGCGATTGCGCCTGAGCACAATGATCCAATTCATGAGCTGCTGGATGACCTGGGCGAAGTTCCCACTATTGAGTCCCTGATAGGTGAGCTGCTCTTCTTTTACATGAGGGAGATGTGATGTTCTTCTGAGTAGCTCCAAGTGTGGTTTAAAAAAAATACTATAAAGAATAATCATGGTTTGGGAGGGAACAGTGCTATACAAACAGCAGCAGCCTACAGTGTGCTAGGCTAGGTTACCCCATAGGGCTTTTCCACCTCTGTGCTCTATGAATCTGAGAGGCACTGTATCAAATCCTTTTCTCCAGCTCCAGGGCTCTGTGTGCCTCCCCTTCCACCATACCAGATTTCCTCTTTTCCCCCCTCTCACACACACCTTCCCCTCTCACCAGGGACCTGAATTTCTAATGTGAAAAAACATTGACAAATCTTTCAGTCCTCATTCATGCAACATAAAGGTCTGGTCTATGCTTTAAAGTTTTGCTAGCATATCAGTAACTGATATAGCTATACTAGCAAATGCTTTAGTGTAGACGTATCAGCCAAAAAAGTCCTTTTGCCATTATAGCTTATTTCATTCACGGGACTGTTATAAGCTATACTAGCAAAAGAACTCTTTTGCCAGTGCAAGGTGCATCTCTACTAACTATACTAACAAACCCTTTTTAGTATAGACAAGGCCAAAGAAGCAACAAAGGGCACAAACTGAATTTATTTTCCTTGGTAGGTCACATTTAAGCTTATCAGTAGAGAGGCAGGTTGAGATGCAAGATGTATCACACGCACACCTTGATTTGTATACGTCTGAGGCACCAAAACCTGAATTTACGTGAAATCTTATTTTTTTTAGTATCCATTTTCTATCAGTTTGCTGAAGAAGGAGGAATGTTAGGAAATCCTAAATTATGTATGTGCAAGATTAACATGTTTTTAAAACCCATAAATGGGCTGTAAAAGGTCCTTAAAAATGAATTGATTGTTTTTCTGTATGGTGCTGGAAGGAAAATATTGCAGACCCATACAGCCCATGACAATGTTTGATAACATTCTAACCTCTGTCACTATCATCACATCTGGCATTGGGAAGTAGGTTCCCTCATTGATAACTCACCTCTTCTTTTTCTACCCCAGGGGAAGGGTCTGGTAACATTAATGACCCCAACAAGGAGATGCTAGCAAAGACTGAAGTTTCTCTTACACTGACTAATAAATTTGATGTTCCTGGTGATGAGAATGCTGAAATGGATGCAAGGACAATCCTGCTGAAGTGAGTGATGAGTAATGGCCTGTAGCAGTCGTCACTTAAATAAGCGAGCATTAGGATATGAATTGTGTGGGTTGGACTATGAAGAAAAAGACAACAGTGATGTCAGGAAATGATAGAATAAATTAATCCAAGCCTGTTAAAGTGCACATAGCTTGTAGCCAGGGCCCCTAGATTTTGTGGCCAGTGAATTTGTTTCAGGAAAACCCCATTGCCAAAGCATAGTGCTGGAGAATTTAAGGTTTATCATTTTAAAAAAGGGTCTCCAGTTTTCATGATTGTGAAGAAAATCTTCCAAACACAAGCTGAGTGTAACTGATACAGTGAAGTCTGATAGTGTCCATACAAAGTCTGAAACAAGAGCTCTGAAGTGTGTGAATGACCTTTATTGATCTTGAATAAATTTTAACTCTGAAGCCACTGATGTCAGTTTTAACTGTGGACATAGTTAACTAACTCACAGTAGATCATTTTAGCAGAAACACCCCGCCCTCAGATCACTTCTCTCGTGCAGTTCTGTGTTATCAATACAAAATTTGTGACACATTGAAAATTTCGGGGAGGGGAAATGTACAATATATGTAATAGGTTTCAGAGTAGCAGCCATGTTAGTCTGTATTCGCAAAAAGAAAAGGAGTACTAGTGGCACCTTAGAGACTAACCAATTTATTTGAGCATAAGCTTTCGTGGAATGCATCTGATGAAGTGAGCTGTAGCTCACGAAAGCTTATGCTCAAATAAATTGGTTAGTCTCTAAGATGCCACTAGTAGTCCTTTTCTTTTTGCGAATATATGTAATACTTACTCACATGTTAAATTCAACATAAGAAATACTGTACTTTTGCATTCGTCACTTTCATATTGAATTCAGTAAAAACCTTAAGGCAGATTCTCTGCTGTGCCTCTTGGGAGGTGCAGACTGCAGGAGCAGGGAACACAAGTGGTAATTTACAGGGTTTTCCCCACAGCTGCCAATCACCTGCTCTAGCAGTATTGTAAACCCCAAAAGTTAAAATATCATGAGTCAGACCACAAAACATGAGGTTGGCCTCAAAATTATGAGGTTCTTCTAAACAAAAATCACATTTTTAATCTCTTCTGATTTTGAATTTCCCTTCTCTTCTCCCCCCCTCCCCCCCCAGTTTGTATGAGATTGTGAGAAGATTGGAGCTAGCTCATTGGCACACATGCACATTGATTGATTTGATTCTAGCTCAGTTTGCTTCTCTGAAATCCATACCTGCCAACATCTTGTGATTAAAAAAGTACATTACACAAACTTGTATTAAAGGGCTACCTGGTGGTGCAGAGGTTTTCCACGTTCTCTCAAAATTCTAGTTAGTTAATTTTGTTCCTCCATCTATACATCTGTTAATTATGTCGTCGTCCCCCACCCCCGCACATCAACTCTGCACCCTCACTCCCAAATCAATTTTGTGTCCCCTTTGACCTCACATCTGCCCCATATCTACATCAGTCTGCTCATCCAGCCATATCTTTCCCTTCCCTTTGCCCCCTCCCTCAGTAAATCTCTGTTCCTTTTGCAGCAGTGGTGGCTCTTCACTCACAACCCTTCCCAAAATAAGGGGGCATCTCCAGCAAGGATCCTCTTCTCTCCTTTCTAGGCCTGGTGTTGTTGGGATAGAGAAGAGGAGGGAGGAATAGAGAGAAGCCAGTCCATTTGTAAAAGGGTGGGGGAGGGAGCAGAGCCATCCTCAGCAGCCATCTTTTTCTGCTTCCTCTTCCCTTCTTGTGAAAATGGTGTCCCCTGTTTCCCTTCCATCGTCTTCTACCGAAAACTTCTGTCAGATCCTGAGAGATAGGGATGAGCTCTGACCGCTTGATGCGGTAGGTTTGATTGGCTTTCTTCCCCAAGATATGAGGAAGTGGAAAAGACAGCTAGTCAGAGGGGATTTTCCCCTCGACAGGTGTGAAAATTAAATTAAGCCTGGAGCTTTTTGCATCATCATGAAGCCACCTGATTCTGGGACCAAAATTGCATTAATTACAATAAAATGGGGAGAGCTGGGAATAATGTTTCAGTTGCTCCACTGGTACACATCTATGATGAGGCTGCATTGTTGGAGGCATAGTTCTCCCATATCACCCTGGGGATGGGGGCTGTTTCTGTCCCCTTTCAGCTGCCAGAGCAGCATAAAGGAGCTTTCACGAGGGCAGAGTCTACCACTTTACACTGAGAACTTACTTGAAGCTGCCACAGAATGTCCAGTTCTTCTTCAACTTTGTGTCAGCATGGATCCCACTATAGTTAAGCATGTGCATCATGCATGCAAGAACAGATTTTTATTTTATTTATTTATTTTTGGCTAGCAGTTTCTGTCAGGGCCACGCCTGCACCCTTTGCTGCTTCCTTGTGCTTCCATATGAGGTCATAAAGGCTGGGCAGCCTCACCCTCCCTCCTTTAGTTCCCTTTTACTGCCTGTGACAGCAAGGCAGAACCTGGTGGGGTCCTATCTGTTGATAGCACTCTAGTGAGCTATTTCTGAAGAAAACCTCTGAAAATCTTCAGAACTCCTTTCAATACTTACTTTTACCTAGCTTCAACTTAAAATCCTCAATTTGGACTGAAATCCATCAAACAGACTCTAGTTCCTGTGTAATTTCCTCTCCTCTTCCATACAGATCCCCTGTACAACGTGGTAGAATTTAAATTGGGTTTCCTACTTTGCCTGTTCTGTAACAGACTCACCCTGCTGAAGGATGGTCACAGCAGATGCTTTTTCTGCTTGGGTGAAGTGCACATCCCTAGCAGATGTTTAGTCTGCTTTTTGTGCTCAGCTTGAACCAGAAAATCGCACAACTTAAGCTCTATTTCTTAGAGCAGTTGATGAGAGTGGTGTCCAACTCAGAAATCCTGGAACAAAGCTGTCTGGAACCACTAAGACCAGCACCACCAGCATGCTGCCAGGCAGCTGGGCTATACCCAAGACGCTGTTGGGGAAATCAGTATTGAGTAAACCACTGGTACAGCGTCACAATAGCCTAAGATGGAATCATAAGAGCACCAAAGTCGGTGCGGGGGGCGTCCTTCCATGCTGGGAGGCCTGGGAAGACCTCAAAGGAGAAGTCCTTCAAAACATGCCAGACATCATCGGGCAAGAGGGAGGAGTGAGTGGTGCAGCATGGTCCACTGGTATTGGTACCTGTGCTGGAAACTGCACGAACAGCACTGTCACTTATGCCAGTCTTGACTTCTATATCAGCACCTACTTACAAACCAGCACAGACACTTCAGTCAGTGGGACTAGATGCAGAAATGCTTTTGTCACAGAGATGCCTGCCGATACTGAGGAGTCCCTGTTGGCACCAGAAGAGAGATACTATTCATCAGCATCACAGGGGTACACTTTCTTCCTGGCACTGAGTTGGGAATTGTCCCCTGTACAATCCATGGGCAGCACTGCTGGAAGGGTGGAGGAGCCCTTTGACCCACAGCCATAGGAGTGTCAGTGGCTAGGCCAACCTGCAGAACGCCTACCCCTATGGGATGCCACCATGCCATTCTGGAGGTATTAGGGACAACCCACTAGAGCTCTTTTTCCTGCAGGGAAAAAGAGAAGATCATCCTCTCCCATAGCTTCATCAGTTAAACCCCAGGCATCAGAACACCAGGAAGAGCAGTAACTTGGTCTGCTGACACACCACTGCCGAAGGGCCTCTTCTGTTCATCACACAATGAGGCAGTTGCCTCAGCTCTGGAACTGACACTAGATGGTTTTAAGGCTTTTCAAGACCTCTTACTGAGGATTGCAGACACACTTGAGATCGAGACTTTGGTCATAGTACAGAAGTCACACAGGTTCTTTGATGTTGTCTGTCCAATGCATGTTACCCTCTTAGACCCTGCCAAGGCATTATAGTAAGTGATGGATACTGCAACTCCAACAGCAAAAAGGATAGAAACATACTATCAGGTACTTCTATCCAGACTTAAGTATTTTTACACTCGCACTCACCCTGGATTGCTTGTGGTAGTTTTGGGCATCCAAGAAAAGTCCTGCTCAACCAAGAGCGCTCCCAAAGACAAAGATCAGAAGTGATTGGATCTGTTGGGGAGGAAATCATACTCATCTGCTTCGTTTCAGTGAAGGGTAGGTAGCTGTCAGGCCCTTTTATCTAAATATGTTTTCCTCACATGTGACAATCTTGATGCTAGTCCCAAAACTTCCTTATGAGGCTAGAAAGGAAATGAAGGATATTGTGTAAGAGGGAGAGTTAGTAGCAAACAGGTCCTTACAGGCTGCAGTGGATGCTGCAGTTACTGTAATTAGAACCATAGCCACAGCTGTGACTGTGAGAGGACACCATGGTTCCAGCTTCAGGTATTCCCTCGGAAATGTAAGCCACCATCGAAGATCTGCTGTTTGAAGGCTTGGAGAGTTTCATCAAGAAAATAGTGCATCACACTCACTCAAAGACTCTAACATGACCCAGAGATCCTTAGACATGTACAGTTCTGGCATGTTGGAAAATGTATTCCCCTTCCCCCCCCAAAAACAGCAGCAGCAACAGATGTCTTCATACCACAGGCATGTGAAGTACCAGCCACAGAAGCAGTCTTTTTATAACAGAGGACACCAGTCTTCTCACCCTTCAGCTTTACACACTGCTCAGTCTTCACAGCAGCAGGTTCAACACATCAGTCAAGAGCTGCACCAGAAGCAGTCAATTCAACACCCTCTTTGAAACTGCTTTGTCCCATTCCACCGCTTATGGTCAGACATTACTGTGGACAGGTGGATATTAGACACCATTATCCTATCCACCTCCTTTCCCCATCCCTTTTCAGGGACCCTTCTGACAAGAGCCTTTCACAAGCAGAAATGGCCTCAAAGCTCCAGATAGGAGCAATAGAAGACATTCCACAGGAACACAGGGGAAGAGGATTGTACTCCCGATATTTTCTTGTTCTGAAAGAGAAATGGGTGTTTGTCCTACCCTAGACCTGAGGAGACTCAACAAATATACATGCCACCTCAGATTCAGGATGATACTTGTTGCCATCATTCCAGTGCTCCAAGCACAAGACTGGTTCTCAGCTCTCAACTTACAGGATGCCTATGTCCATGTTGCCGTTCATCTGGGCCACAGGAAGTACCTCAGGTTCAAGATTGGGCACAACCACTACCATTAGAGTTCTGCCTCTTGGACTCTCTAAAGCACCAAGAGCGTTCACCGAGTGTCTAGAGGTAGTAGCTGCACATCTCAGGAAACAAAAGATTCTTGGAATAGATGCAGACATGTATTCCACTTGGGTGTGTGCATTCCCAGTGCACCAGAGCTAGAGACTTTTGCCTCGCACTATCCATAGAGGGGCAGTGCTTGTGTCTCCTGGCTGTGGCCCCTTCCCTGGCTATATGAGGCAGCACTGTCCCAACCCCTCTCAGTTCCTTTTCACTGTCCATGGCTGGAGTTGGAACTCTGTGAGGTTGAGATAATACAGCCACACATTTAGTCTTCGCCTAGTTTATTGTATACAGTTAGTTTGTTAGTTAGAAGTAAGTAGATAGTGTTCCGGGGTGATGCCCGCACTAGAATTTAAACATTGTCCTTCATGTGGAGGAGCAATCCCCAACAGCGACCCCCAACGCGGGGCTTGCGTTGTCTTGAAGAGTGTTGTTTGTTCTGTGTGACGGGTTGGGTCACAGAGACCCCCTTGGGACTGTCACCTGATGTGCTGAGACTACCCCTGAGCCTGTTTTCCCTGCCAGCTTGGGACTTCAGTATCCTGTCTTGCTGAGTCAGACATGCTAGCCTGCTACAAACACAGGCCCAGGTCTGAACCACGTCCCCCACAAGCTGCAGACTTAACTGAAAACGGTTTAGAAAGTGCTCCTGTCTCTAGCACCCTGACACCCAGCTCCCAATGGGATCCAAACCCCAAATAACTCAGTTTTACTCTGTATAAAGCTTATACAGGGTAAACTCATAAATTGTCTGCCCCCTGTAACACTGATAGAGAGAGATGTACAGCTGTTTGCGCCTCCAGGAATTAATTACTTACTCTGGGTTAATTTATAAGCAAAAATGATTTTATTAAGAATAAAAAGTAGGATGTAAGTGGTTCCAAGTAATAACAGACAGAACCAAGTAAGTTACCAAGCAAAATAAAACAAAAACAGACAAGTCTAAGACTAATACAGTAAGAAACTGAATGCAGGTAAATCTCACCCTCAGGGATGTTCCAGTAAGCTGCTTTCACAGACTAGACTCCTTTCTAGTCTGGGCCCAGTCCTTGTTCCAGCTCAGGTGGTAGCTAATGGATTTCTCATGACTGCAGCCCCTCTGTTCTGTTCCACCCCCTTTTATTACCTTCGGCACAAGGCAGGAATCTTTTGTCTCTTTGAGTGCCCACCCTTCCTTCTGAATGGAAAAGCACCAGGTTTAAGATGGATTCCAGTACCAGGTGATATGGTCACGTGTCCTATGAGACCCAAGCCTTTATTCTTCCCGATTTGACTCACAGGAAGGCTTACAATTAAATAGAGCTATCTACAGTCAGTTGTCCTAGTTGATGGGAGCCATCAAGATTCTAAACCACCATTAATGGCCCACACTTTGCATAACCACAATAGGACCTCAGAGTTATATTTTATATTCCTAGTTTCAGATACAAGAATGATACATTCATACAAATAGGATGAACACACTCAGTAGATTATAAGCTTTGAAACGATACCTTACAAGAGACCTTTTACATGAAGCATATTCCAGTTACATTATATTCACACTCATTAGCATATTTTCATAAAGTCCCCAACAGCGACCCCCACACACGGGGCTTGTGTTGTTTGATCTGCAGATTGTTCAAGAAGTAGACTCAGGTGGAATGGGACCTCTGCCTCAAGCAGCATCTGCTTGAACAGGCTATGCAGCCTGATGCGGTACTGAGGCTCTTCTTGGGTTGAAGATTGCCCTTGGGCTTGGAGAGGTTGCAACCAATTCATCTAGTCACAAAGGTCAGCCACCAGGTTTGCCGTGACGTTATCGGGAACAGTATCTACGCAAGATAATGTCACGGCAAACCTGGTGGCTGACCTTTGTGACTTTGTCCTCACCCATAACTATTTCACATTTGGGGACAATATATACCTTTAAGTCAGTGGCACTGCTGTGGATACGCACATGGCCCCACAGTATGCTAACATTTTTATGGCTGACTTAGAACAACGCTTCCTCAGCTCTCGTCCCCTAATGCCCCTACTCTACTTGCGCTACATTGATGACATCTTCGTCGTCTGGACCCGTGGAAAAGAAGCCCTTGAGGAATTCCACCATGATTTCAACAATTTCCATCCCACTATCAACCTTAGCCTAGACCAGTCCACACAAGCGGTCCATTTCCTGGACATTATTGTGCTAATAAGCGATGGTCACATAAACACCACCCTATACCGGAAACCTACTGACCGCTATACTTACCTACATGCCTCCAGCTTCCATCCAGGACACACCACACGATCCATTGTCAACAGCCAAGCCGTAAGATACAACCGCCTTTGCTCCAATCCCTCAGACAGAGACAAACATCTACAAGATCTCTAGCAAGTATTCTTAAAACTACAATACCCACCTGCTGACGTGAAAAAACAGATTGACAGAGCCAGAAGAGCACCCAGAAGTCACCTACTACAGGACAGGCCCAACAAAGAAAATAACAGAATGCCACTAGCTGTCACCTTCAGCCCCCAACTAAAACCTCTCCAGCGCATCACCAAAGATTTGCAACCTATCCTGAAAAATGATCCCTCGTTCTCACAGATCTTGGGAGACAGGCCAGTCCTCACTTACAGACAGCCCCCCAGCCTGAAGCAAATACTCACCAGCAACCACGCACCACACCACAAAAACACAACAAAAACACTATCCTTGCAACAAAGCCCGATGCCAACTCTGTCCACATATTTATTCAAGTGACACCATCATTGGACCTAATCACATTAGCCACGCCATCAGGGGCTCGTTCACCTGCACATCTACCAGTGTGATATATGCCATCATGTGCCAGCAATGCATCTCTGCCATGTACATTGGCCAAACCAGACAGTCTCTACGCAAAAGAATAAATGGACACAAATCTGACATCAGGAATCATAACATTCAACCTCTGTGGCCAGTAGGAGAACACTTCAACCTCTGTGGCCACTCAGTAAAAGATTTAAGGGTGGCAATTTTGCAACAGAAAAGCTTCAAAAACAGACTCCAACGAGAAACTGCTGAGCTTGAATTAATAGGCAAACTAGATACCATTAACTTGGGTTTGAAGAGAGACTGGGAGTGGCTGGGTCATTACACATATTGAATCTATTTTCTTGAATATCCTCACACCTTCTTGTCGACTGTCTAAATGGGCCATCTTGATTATCATTACAAAAGTTTTTTTTCTCCTGCTGATAATAGCTCATCTTAACTAATTAGCCTCTCACAGTTTGTATGGTAACTTCCAACTTATCTGTGTGTGTGTGTGTGTGTGTGTGTGTGTGTATATATATATATATATATATATATATATATATGTTCCATTCTGTGCATCCGATGAAGTGAGCTGTAGCTCACGAAAGCTTATGCTCTAATAAATTTGTTAGTCTCTAAGGTGCCACAAGTACTCCTGTTCTTTTAGTGGTTCACTGTGGCAAATTGCCGGTACGATTATGATGGGTCCCGCGCTTCCTCCTCTTGGGGGGCAGGGAGGGTTCAGGGCGCAGTTTCCTGCCCCTGAACTAGGGTATTTACTGTCCCACTAGTAACCCAAAGAAGGGTAGTGGAGAGGGAGGGACCCGGGCCCGCCCTCTACTCCAGATCCCAGCCCAGGGGCCCGAGGGATAGTGATAAACCACTTGAACTAGTGCTTCCTTCCCCGGGCTACTTCCCTCTCCTGCTCTTAAGCTTGTGGGGCTTCCTACACTCTCTCTCTCCCCCTCGGGTCTTGGTCTTCTAACCAGCCACGGCACTTCTCCAAATTCTCCTCTGCTCCAACTCCTTCCCCTGACTGATTGAAACGGGGTTTTTATCAGGTGACTAGCTTCAGGTGCTCTAATTGGCTTCAGATGCTTTTAATTAATGTATAGAAACCTTTCTTCCCTCTACAGGGAATAAGGCTTCTCCTCATCCTGGGACTTACATAACTCTCCTATATCACTCTCCTATTGCCCTCTGGACATGCTGTATCACATTCACATACTTGCTGACAATACCACCGCAATGTACTGTGTGAACAAATGAGGAGAAGCACATTCCAGGTTACTCTGCCTAGAGGCAATCAACTTGTGGCAATTCTGCACTGAAGTCACTCTGGTGGCAGTCCTCTTGCAAGGGGTGCAAAATCGTCTCACGGACCAACTAAGCAGGGTTTTCTCCCTGAGCCACAAGCAGTCCCTGAATGTGAGTGTCCTCCGAGTCATCACCACAATTGAATCATAGAATATCAGGGTTGGAGGGAACCTCAGGAGGTCATCTAATCCAACCCCCTGCTCAAAGCAGGATCAATCCCCAATTAAATCATCCCAGCCAGGGCTTTGTCAAGCCTGACCTTAAAAACTTCTAAGGAAGGAGATTCTACCACCTCCCTAGGTAACGCATTCCAGTGTTTCACCACGCTCCTAGTGAAAAAGTTTTTCCTAATATCCAACCTAAACCTCCCCCACTGCAACTTGAGACCACTACTCCTTGTCCTGTCCTCTTCTACCACTGAGAATAGTCTAGAACCATCGTCTTTAGAACCACCTCTCGGGTAGTTGAAAGCAGCTATCAAATCCCCCCTCATTCTTCTCTTCTGCAGACTAAACAATCCCAGTTCCCTCAGCCTCTCCTCATAAGTCATGTGTTCCAGACCCTTAATCATTTTTGTTGCCCTTCGCTGGACTCTCTCCAATTTATCCACATCCTTCTTGTAGTGCGGGGCCCAAAACTGGACACAGTACTCCAGATGAGGCCTCACCAATGTCGAATAGAGGGGAACGATCACATCCCTCGATCTGCTGGCTATGCTCCTACTTATACATCCAAAATGCTATTGGCCTTCTTGGCAACAAGGGCACACTGTTGACTCATATCCAGCTTTTCGTCCACTGTCACCCCTAGGTCCTTTTCTGCAGAACTGCTGCCTAGCCATTCGGTCCCTAGTCTATAGCGGTGCATTGGGTTCTTCCGTCCTAAGTGCAGGACCCTGCACTTATCCTTGTTGAACCTCATCAGATTTCTTTTGGCCCAATCCTCCAATTTGTTTAGGTCCCTCTGTATCCTATCCCTGCCCTCCAGCGTATCTACCACTCCTCCTAGTTTAGTATCATCCGCAAATTTGCTGAGAGTGCAATCCACACCATCCTCCAGATCCTTTATGAAGATATTGAACAAAACGAGCCCCAGGACCGACCCTTGGGGCACTCCACTTGATACCGGCTGCGAACTAGACATGGAGCTATTGATCACTACCCGTTGAGCCCGACAATCTAGCCATCTTTCTACCCACCTTATAGTGCATTCATCCAGCCCATACTTCTTTAACTTGCTGACAAGAATACTGTGGGAGACCATGTCAAAAGCTTTGCTAAAGTCAAGAAACAATACATCCACTGCTTTCCCTTCATCCACAGAACCAGTAATCTCATCATAGAAGGCGATTAGATTAGTCAGGCATGACCTTCCCTTGGTGAATCCATGCTGACTGTTCCTGATCACTTTCCTCTCATGTAAGTGCTTCAGGATTGATTCCTTGAGGACCTGCTCCATGATTTTTCCAGGGATTGAGATGAGACTGACTGGCCTGTAGTTCCCAGGATCCTCCTTCTTCCCTTTTTTAAAGATTGGCACTACATTAGCCTTTTTCCAGTCATCCGGGACTTCGCCCGTTCGCCATGAGTTTTCAAAGATAATGGCCAATGGCTCTGCAGTCACAGCCGCCAATTCCTTTAGCACTCTCGGATGCAATGCGTCCGGCCCCATGGACTTGTGCACGTCCAGCTTTTCTAAATAGTCCCTAACCACCTCTTTCTCCACCGAGGGCTGGCCACCTACTCCCCATGCTGTGATGCCCAGCACAGCAGTCTGGGAGCTGACCTTGTTCGTGAAGACAGAGGCAAAAAAAGCACTGAGTACATTAGGTTTTTCCACATCCTCTGTCACTAGGTTGCCTCCCTCATTCAGTAGGGGGCCCACACTTTCCTTGGCTTTCTCCTTGTTGCCAACATACCTGAAGAAACCCTTCTTGTTACTCTTGACATCTCTTGCTAGCTGCAGCTCCAGATGTGATTTGGCCCTCCTGATTTCATTCCTACATGCCCGAGCAATATTTTTATACTCTTCCCTGTTCATTTGTCCAATCTTCCACTTCTTATAAGCTTCTTTTTTATGTTTAAGATCTGCAAGGATTTCACTGTTAAGCCAAGCTGGTCACCTGCCATATTTACTATTCTTTCGACACATTGGGATGGTTTGTCCCTGTAACCTCAATAGGGATTCCTTGAAATACAGCCAGCTCTCCTGGACTCCTTTCCCCTTCATGTTATTCCCCCAGGGGATCCTACCCATCCGCTCCCTGAGGGAGTCGAAGTCTGCTTTCCTGAAGTCCAGGGTCCGTATTCTGCTGCTTACCTTCCTTCCCTGTGTCAGGATCCTGAACTCAACCAGCTCATGGTCACTGCCTCCCAGATTCCCATCCACTTTTGCTTCCCCCACTAATTCTTCCCGGTTTGTGAGCAGCAGGTCAAGAAAAGCTCCCCCTCTAGTTGGCTCCTCTATTACTTGCATCAGGAAATTGTTCCCTACATTTTCCAAAAACTTCCTGGATTGTCTATGCACCGCTGTAGTGCTCTCCCAGCAGATATCAGGAAGATTAAAGTCACCCATGAGAACCAGGGCATGTGATCTAGTAGCTTCTGCGAGTTGCCAGAAGAAAGCCTCATCCACCTCATCCCCCTGGTCCGGTGGTCTATAGCAGGCTCCCACCACTACATCACCCTTGTTGCTCACGCTTCTAAACTTAATCCAGAGACACTCAGGTTTTTCTGCAGTTTCATACCGGAGCTCTGAGCAGTCATACTGCTCCCTTATATACAGTGCTACTCCCCCATCTTTTCTGCCCTGCCTGTCCTTCCTGAACAGTTTATAACCATCCATGACAGTACTCCAGTCATGTGAGTTATCCCACCAAGTCTCTGTTATTCCAGTCACGTCATAATTCCTTGACATCACCAGGACCTCCAGTTCTCCCTGCTTGTTTCCAAGGCTTTGTGCATATGTATATAGGCACTTGAGATAACCTGCTGATCGCCCCCCATTCTCAGTATGAGGTAGGAGCCCTCCCCTCACAGACGTTCCTGCCTGTGCTTCCTCCCGGTATCCCGCTTTCCCACTTACCTCAGGGCTTTGGTCTCCTTCCCCCGGTGAACCTAGTTTAAAGCCCTCCTCACTAGGGTTAGCCAGCCTGCTCGCAAAGATGCTCTTCCCTCTCTTTGTTAGGTGGAGCCCGTCTCTGCCCAGCACTCCTCCTTCATGGAACACCATCCCATCGTCAAAGAATCCAAAGCCTTCTCTCCGACACCACCTGCGTAGCCATTCGTTGACTTCCACGATTCGACAGTCCCTACCCCGTCCTTTTCCTTCCACGGGGAGGGTGGACGAGAACACCACTTGCGCCTCAAACTCCTTTATCCTTCTTCCCGGAGCCACGTAGTCTGCAGTGATCCGCTCAAGGTCATTCTAATTGACCTGTTTGCGACGAGGGAAAACAAAGTGTCAGCTATTCTGCTCCCCGGGGCCTCACTCCAGGCTCCCTCTCCAATGCCTTCCACTGCAGCTGGTAGTCGGCTCTTCTGTGTGCTTTTCCCCCCTACTCCAGGCATTCCTCAGGTCATCCTCAAGCTCAAGGTGGATCAGGCCAAGCTCATCCTCATTGCTCCAGCGAGGCTGAGACAGTGCTGGTTCCCAGACTTCCTTGCTTTGTCATTCCAGTCTCCCATACCGCTTCCTCTCCATCCCAACCTGTTCACTCAGAACCATGGCCACACACCCTCCATCCTGCGATTAGTTCTCTGCACCTTAGGGAATGGTTGCTACATGGCAAAATAAAGAGGAAGAGCAGTGCTCAGCAGCTGTCCAACCAGGCCTACTCAGCAGCACTGGGATGGCCTACTTAACAAAGTGGAAGAGGTTCTCGGGGTGATCTTTGGTGTGCAGGACCCAACCAACAGGGGTTTCCATCCAGGAAGTCTTGGAGTACGTGCTACATCTTCAGAAATGGGGCCTTGCGCTCAGTTCCCTGAGAGTGCATTTGGCAGCAATATCAGCATTTCATCCCCCTGTTCAAGGGAAATCAGTTTTTTCCAATGCCATGGCGACGAGATTTCTGAAAGGACTTCTCCACTTACATCCTCTGGTTTGCAAGTTGGGCCCCCCTTTTAAGCCCCTTGCTTCCTGTCTGCTGCCCCTCCTCTCCTGTCTCAGAAAACCCCGTTCCTGATAGCCATCATATCTGCAAGAAGGATGCAAGAGTTGCAGGCCCTGATGGCTGAGCTGCCTTACACTCATAGATTCATAGATATTTAGGTCAGAAGGGACCATTATGATCATCTAGTCTGACCTCCTGCACAACGCAGGCCACAGAATTTCACCCACCACTCCTGCAAAAAACCTCACACCTAAATCTGTGCTATTGAAGTCCTCAAATTGTAGTTTAATGACTTCAAGGAGCAGAGAATCCTCCAGCAAGTGACCCGTGCCCCATACTACAGACGAAGGCGAAAAACCTCCAGGGCCTCTTCCAATCTGCCCTGGAGGAAAATTCCTTCCCGACCCCAAATATGGCGATCAGCTAAACCCTGAGCATATGGGCAAGATTCATCAGCCAGATACTACAGAATGCTCCAAGGACAAAGTAATACAACCACACCCGAAGTTTTTATCCAGGAGTTCTCTCAGTTTCATCTATCGGGGGTAGCCATGTTAGTCTGTATCCACAAAAACAACAAGGAGTCCAGTGACACCTTAAAGACTAACAGATTTATTTGAGCATAAGCTTTATTTGAGCATAAGCTTTTGCAGAGCCAAGAAGTGAGGTTTTTACCCACGAAAGCTTATGCGCAAATAAATCTGTTAGTCTTTAGGGTGCCACCGGACTCCTTGTTGTTCCAGTTTCATCTGAATCAGGCAGTGTATTTACCTGTGTTTTGTCCCTAAGCTGCATTCCTCTCCGGAGGAACAGTACCTCCACCATCTGGATGTCAGGTTGCTTTCCAAATTTTAGCCTAACTGGTGCATGTATCTTCCTCCAGCCCAGAGCTGTGCCCCAGTCCTTTGGCATACATCTCTCCATTTCAGGGTGGCACAGACCACCCCACAGTACCCAAAGCACCCATCTCCTGTAGGAGTTCCATCTTCATGCCTTCTTATCCAGAGTGCTTTCGAGGTGTGAGTGGCCCTCTTCACAAGGTTCCTTGGCTGGCCTTTTACATACTGCAGGACCAAGGGATATAGCTCTTTTCAGGATAAATTCTGCTTAGGGGACATTCTTTGCTTTTTGGATGGTTGATTTGTTTGTTTCAGGGTGGTTTTTTGGAGAAGGGATGTGGCATTTGAGTAGATGGAGGTGTCTGGGTATACCCCGTGGGGAAAAGAGCAGTGGGATGCCATATGCAATCAGATGTTTTAACATAGCCAAAGTCCTCATTCCAGCAGGCTTAAGGACTCACTCATTGAGGGCTACTGCTGTCTCTGTGGCCTATTTTAAGCCATATCCTCTTGCTGAGATTTGTAGAGCAGTCACTTGGAGTTCAGTCCACATATTCACCAAATACTAGCCTCCCACTCTTATGCTGGGTGTGTCGTGCTACTGTCTTTATTTAATTGAAAGTTCCTCAGCCCACCTTCCATGTGGACTGGACAGCTCATGAATCTCCCAAGGGTGGGAATGCCCAGAGGCCCTTGAGAAAGAAAAGTTACCTAACAGTAACTGTGGTTGTTTGAGAGTTGTCTCTTTACTTTGCAACTGCTCACCTACCTTCCCCTCTGCCTCAGAGTTCTCTACACAGCTTGGACTCTGCTGTCCAGGTGAAGGACCTGAGGCTGTTGTGGGGCTTCACTCCCTTATATATAATGTGACGTGCTGACTGTTCAGCATTATGGGGTTCAGGTGGGGAGGTGCTCATGCAGTCCCAACAATGCACCTTTCAAGATGGCTCTGCAAGCTCGAGGTGCGGGGCCACCATCCCCAGAGTGGGAATGCACAGAGGCAACTCTCAAACAGCCATAGTTACTAGTAAGTAACTTTTCTTTCTTTGCATTTGGAGAAGTGAGGCATGAGTATTGACAATATAAGGACTGTTGACTGGTTTACAAATGGCCTGATGTGGATCCGGTATGAATATGACTGGCCTAATATAAATCAGTGACAGCTTTGTTCTCATTTCAGAGCAGGAATAGGATTTTGTTTTGTTTTAATATTGTTTTGTTTCCTACTCGCCTTGGTTTCTTTTCAGTACAAAGCGCTTAATTGTAGATGTAATCCGCTTCCAGCCGGGGGAGACACTGACTGAAATCCTGGAAACTCCAGCCACCCATGAGCAGGTATGGAAAAGTAGTTTGGCTCCACTCCTTAGGATACTGGATTCTTTTAAGTCTAGATGTATGTGGGTACAGGTACATATGAAAGCCTAAATTCTGGGATTGTAATATATGTGGCAATTTAGGTGTGGCATATCAATGTTTCAGACGTGTATGTAAAATAGTGATGGGGATATATGGTGTATTTAATTTTTACTCTTGTGATGACTGGATTGTTGGAAGCCATATATATAGGGGGATGATGTAAGAAGCAGATTTCAGATAGGCCAGTGCTGGTACTAGGGTGTGAATGAGTCTACTAGGTATTGTTTAGTTCAACAACTAATTACTGTATTCAGTGCAGGAATCACTGAGTGAAATTTTGTGGCTTGTGTTATGTTGGAGATTAGACTATATGATCACGGTTTTCCCTTATAGCTAAGGATATGATTCTGTCACGGAGGTCACGGATTCCATGACTTTCCAGGACCTCTGTGATGACTTCTGGGACAGGGCTGGAGCAGCTTTTCAGCCCCAGGGCTGTCAGAATAGCTGACTTGCGGCCAGTCCCAGGGCTGCAGAGCAGCAGTCACTGAAACAGCTGACCAGTGGTCAGCTCTGGGGCCGGGGTCGCTGAAACAGCTGATCGGCAGCCAGCCTCAGGGCCGCAGAGCAGCTGACTGATGGGCAGTCAGCCCTGGGGCTGCCGGAACAGCTGACTGACTAGCGGTCAGCCTCAAGGCTGTCGGAACAGCAGCTGCTGGAACAATGGCTGGGATTGAATCAGTCCCCCTGGGTCAGGAGCAGCAGCGGTCAGCTTCTGCCGCTGGAGCAGGTGCAAGCCCTGGCAATGCTCTCTTTGTCCCCGTCCTCCCTCCCAGGGTATTTTTAGTAAAAGTTAGGAACAGGTTATGGTCTTCCGTGAGTTTTTGTTTATTGCCCATGACCTGTCCATGACTTTTACTAAAAATACCTCTGACAGAATCTTAACCTTACATATAGCCTTAAAATCTATCCACCCAATTTGTAATTCTCTTCTCTCCTAGGAAGTAGAGCATCAGAGAGCTATGCAGAGACGGGCCATTCGTGATGCCAAAACCCCTGACAAGATGAAAAAATCTAAATCTGTAAAGGAGGACAGCAACTTGAATCTTCAAGAAAAGAAGGAGAAAATCAAGACAGGCTTGAAGAAGTTGACAGAACTGGGAACCGTAAACCCAAAGAACAGATACCAGGAGCTAATCAATGATATTGCCAAGGTATTCTGACAGGAAGTCTCTGGTGGTTCGTTGGGTGTTTCAAATTATGGCCTCGTCATTTGTCACTCTTATTGAAATTGCAATAGTGCATATGGCAGGAATTTTCCAAGGTATTAAAGTAGTAGTGAAAGCTGCCTCTCAGAGAGATGGGTAACACATGCTCTGCTAATCTCCAGCCCTTCATATATATGCAGGAATTCACTTTTCTCATAAAACACTTTGTTGATGATGGGACCTCATTGACTGTGAGGAAGAGTGAATTTATTTTTTGGGGGGGAAAATTCCTGAGAATCATTCAGTAAGTGTAATGTTAATTTTCCTCTTTTTAACTTCAAACCTTAATGCATGGACTTGCCCTCTTTGTTCCCTCCATTTTAAATTTAAATTCAGTTATTCTAAAATTATTTCTTTTTAAATTGACATATTCTAAAATTATTTCTTTACAAAGATTACTCTTGTAAAGAAACCTTATTTTACATGTAAGTACAAAATAAACGTTCCTGATACTCTTGCAAAGGCATCCTCAGTAAACAATCCTCAGTAGAGGAGAAAGGGAGAAATAAAAAAAACATAGCTGCTGTCACATGTTTCATCCATTCTTACATTGATGACAGTTATCTAACGTCAAATATTTACCAAAATTAATGCATCAGAGCGGTATACAAATACATAAATAAAATAAGTTGTTTCCTTCAGAGATCAGGTAAGAATAAAACCTTAAGTGATGCCTAATTATCCAAAATAATAATGGAAGCTAATTTGGAAACTAGACATTTTCATTTGGTCATAATAATCAAAATAACATTTATTTCTAAAAATAAAAGATTAGTAAGGGAAGAAATGAAAAATTGTGCAGGACATTTCAGGAAAAATGTCAGGACATTTGATTTCTGTCTATAAGTATAAATTTGGTTAGAAAGTCTGTGAAAGGGCTAATTTAATGTCTGTATTAAACTTGGAAATGTGTGTTCCAAATGGACTCTCTTAATATTGTACACTGGCTTGATAAAGGGAGCACCCAGCAATGACTCAATGGTAAAGCTTCACACATCTGCCATCCTTATCTAGGACATCCGGAACCAGCGCAGATACCGTCAGAGGAGAAAGGCAGAGTTGGTGAAGCTGCAGCAGACTTACAGTGCGCTGAACTCCAAAGCCACCTTTTATGAGGAACAGGTGGATTATTATAAAAGCTATATCAAAACCTGCTTGGATAACTTGGCCAGCAAGGGCAAGTGAGTACCTCAGAGCAGCGCTGGGTTTTTAGGAAAGGAATGCATAGACTACAGCTGAGAAAAGTCGTGCCACCACCTCAAAGCTTCTTGATTGGACTCCCTGGGAGAGTCATTTTCTGAGTGAGGGTCTTAGGCTGAAACAAAATCAGTGTAAACTCTGGAGAGAGAACTGAGTGATGGTAGGAAGGTCTGGGATGGAGGAGAGTAGCTGGGTCATGTAAAAAGGCAAAAGGTATAGAAGGGAGGGAGGGAAATGGCTAGGTGACAGCAGGTAGACTGAGGAGATGGAGGAAGATGGTTGGGCCTTAAAAGGAGGACTTGGAAGAATGTAACTTTTGTGATGCACGGTGGGTGGGGATCCCCAGGAATGTAAAGTGCAGGAACACATGACAAAGTGGGTTGTTCTCTCTACTTCAAACATTTATACCAGATTCATAGATTCCAAGGCCAGAAGGAACCATTATGTAATTTGACCTTCTGTGTAGCCCAGGCTGTAGAATATCCCCAAAATAATTCCTAGAGCAGATCTTTTTTAAAAAAAAAAATCAATCTTGATTTAAAAATTGTCAGTGATGGCGAATCCACCACCTGAAAATTGCAATGGTTAATTACTCTCACCGTTAAAAGTTTACAACTTATTTTCATTCTGATTTTGTCTAGCTTCAACTTGCAGCCTTATGGAATTTGGTCTTTCTGTTACTTTGTGCTCCCCCTATCCTTGTGTTGTCTCTTATCTTATACACAGGTTGTAAGTGGTCAGGGCAAGAACTGTTTTTATTATGCTTGTACAGTGCCCAGCACACTGGGGCAGGAGCCTCTAAGCATCCGTTCACTGCCACTTGCTCCTGTCAGGCCTCTGAGATGAACTGACAGTATCTTGTGGTTTATCCTCTGATAGTTCAGGTAATTCATAATTTTGGGTTCCTTCTGAACACTTTACTGCTTCTGGGTCCCCAGAGAGCAATGAACAGAAATAGTTCTTTCCAAATTTTTAACAGTGAGGTTGAGTAATCATTGGAACAGCTTGCCAAAGAATGTGGTAAATTCACTGTCCCTTGAAATCTTTAAATCAAAATTGGATATCTTTCTGAAAGAGATGCTGTTTTTCAACCATAAAGTATTGGGGTTGCTACAGAAATTACTGGGTGAGGTTCTGCAGCCTCTGTTGTGCAAGAGGTCAGAGTAGATTGTAATGGGTGCAGTATATATACATGTGCACGTGCCCACACGTATATAAATAGACTATAAACATATGGTCTCTGCCTTAAATACCTTAAAATGTGTGAATATTCTGTATTTATAACAACTATTTGTGAGACAATACCAGTTTATTACTCATTTCCTGCCATTCACCCAGATCAGATCAAATTCTGTCATTGTTTGAAATCACTCTTATTGCCTCATTCAGCTAATTTCATTATTTGTTTTTCTCAGAGTCTCTAAGAAGCCACGGGAGATGAAAGGCAAAAAGAGTAAAAAGATCTCTCTGAAATATACAGCAGCCCGACTTCATGAGAAGGGAGTCCTGTTGGAGATTGAAGACCTGCAAGTAAACCAGTGAGTTTTAACCTTTAAGCCTAAGGTCCAAAGATCTTTACCTTAGCTGGGAATAGGGAAACAAGTGTTCCTAATTCCGTCATCTCCTGCTTGTTAAACACTTTTTCCAGGGCTTCAGTGTAGAGCAGTGGTTCTCTGCCTACAGGCTGCTTGCAGCCCAGTCAGCACACAGCTGCGACCCATGTGACATCCTCAGAGCCAGGTTATGGATGCAACCCCTGTAACACATAGAACACTGCACATGAGGCTCACAATGGTAAAAAGGTTGAGAATCACTGGTGTAGAGCAACAAAATTCCATCTCTCAGCCAGTGAGTAGTTTCTGGGTTCCATCAGTCACCAAAACTGTTCTGTAGAGACTAGTCTGAAATAATGACAAACTGATGTCTGGTTGAGCTCCTGGAGCTGTGTAGTGTTTGTAGATTCATAGATTTTTAAGGCTGAAAGACCAATATGATCATATAGTCTGTCCTCCTGCATAGCACAGGTCAAAGAGTCAGCAATTTTTGCATCAAGCCCATCACTTTTGGTTGAGCTAGAGCATGTCTTTTAGAAAGACATCCTTTAAAGACTGCCAAGTGATGGAGAATCCATCTCATCCCCAGTAAAGTTTTTCCAATGAGTAATTACTGCATTGTTAAAAACTATCACTTTATTTCTAGTCTGAATTTGTCTATCTTCACCTTCCAGTCATTGGGACTCATTATGCCTTTTTCTGATAAATTAAAGAACTGTCCACTGTCAGACTTCTTACTTCCCCATATGTGCAATTTTATGGTATCCATACTGCATGTTGTTAGTATATGCCAGAGTATCCTATTCATCAGTACAGTGCAATTCTTACTACTTTCACATGGAACAAATATGGGATCCAGCAGATATGTAGACCATATTATGTTTTTATTACAATTGAAAAGTTTCTAAGGTTGCTGTGCTATGTGTGATCTATCCATAGTCCCATTAGGTGCATAGTGTGTGGGGATACAGAGTCAGAGTAAATGTTTTCTGAAACTTTCATTCCAAATGTCCTAACTTTCATGTATTTTGATTTCTTTTAAAACTGCAGCTTTTCTAATATGGGGTTTTAATGGATATTTCCAATCTTAACTCTAACATAAAGATTTTTTTTTCTGGGAAATGAAAGCAAAATTGGACAATACACCAGAAAATATGCGGAATGGAACCAACCCTTCACTGATTGGTGTTGGGGAAAGAACAGATTAGATAACCTAATCTGTTTTTTTCCATTTCTCAGTTCTATGAAAAACAGCAACCAAGATTGTCTGATAAGATTTTTTTTTTTTTTTTTTTTTTTTGGAAATTCCCCCTCATGGTCCTCCACCTCTCCCCTCAACCCCCAGAGCCATCTGTCTGCATCTACCACAATCAGACTACAAAACCTTCCTCATCAAAGTTGGGTTAGGGTCAAACAGGGCCTATGTCCCCCAAAATTTCATGGCCTCCCAGGAAAACACCACCTTCTTAGCCACCTAAATACACTATTGGCTTACTCACAGCGCTCACCCCTGAGTCCTTAATAATTCTCAAAATGTAACTGTAAACAGAGAATCATCTTTAAATGGGTCTGTTTCTAGTGGGGTCTCGGGGATCATTTTGTGGTCCTATGCTATTTAACATTTTTATCAGTGACCTGGAAGAAAACAAAATCATCACTGATACAGTTTGCAGATGACACAAATATTGAGAGAGTGGTAAACAATGAAGAGGACAGGTCACAGATTTAAAGTGATCCAGATCACTTGGTAAGCTGGGCATAAGCAAACAATATGTGTTTTAATACAGCTGAATGTTAAATTAAGAAAAAAAATGTAGGCCATACTTACAGAACGGGGGGCATGATCCTGGGAATCAGTGACTCTGAAAAAGACTTGGGGTCATGACGAATAATCAGCTGAGCATGAGCTCCCAGTGCAACACAGTGGTCCAAAGAGCAATGCAACCCTTAGATGCATAAACAGGATAAATCTCAAGTAGGAGTAAAGAGGTTATGTTACCTCTGTATTTGGCACTGGTGCAACCACTGCTAGAATACTGTGTCTAGTTCCGGAGTCCACAGTTCAAGAAAAAGATTGCTAAATTGGAGAGGATCCAGAGAAGAGCTATGAGAATAGTTAAAGGATTGGAAAATATGCCTTATATAGTGACAGACTCAAGAAGATCAATCTATTTAGCTTAACAAAGGGGAGGTTAAAAGGTGACTTGAGCTCAACCTGTAAGTACCTACATCGGGAATAAATATTTGACAGTAGGCTCTTTGGTCCAGCTGTCTAAGATAAGACAAGATCCAAGGGTGTAAGCTGAAGCTAGACAAGTTCAGACTAGAAGTAAAGTGTAAATTTTTCGTAGTGAGGGTAGTTAACCATTGAAACGCTTTACCAAGGATTGTGGTGGATTCTCCACCACTGGCAATTTTTAAATCCAGATTGGATGTTTTTCCAAAAGATCTACTTTAGTTCAGAAAGGAATTATTTCAAGGATGTTATATGGCCTGTGTTATGCAGGAGGTCAAACGAGATGATCCCAGTGACCCCTTCTGGCCTTAGAATCTAAGAGGCTTCCTCTCAATGAGGCAGCCTACCTCACCTCAGCAGGAAGCTGGTTTGCCGAGAGTTGTACACTGTACCACTGCCTACTGCTCTGCGTTTGTCTCTCCCTCTCTATTGAGTTTGAGATTCCTTATTCACACTACTTGTATTGCAAGGATCACTGTGTTAATATTGTCCTCCACTACCCCTTCTTCATTAGAAATTGTATGTTAAATAATAAATTTATTTTTATTTGCCAACCTTCATAGGTTTAAAAATGTGATATTTGAAATCAACCCAACAGAGGAAGTAGGAGACTTTGAGGTCAAAGCAAAATTCATGGGCGTTCAGATGGAAACATTCATGTTACATTATCAGGTAAGGACCCTCCTATTTAATGCTGAAAACCTGTGGTGTACAACCTATGTAGACTGCCTTTGGCCACCAAAATCTTTCATGTAGACTTCTCATAGTCACTTTCTGTTAAGCTAAGATTTCATAAATAAATATTTGTATTCATTATGCTTCAGAGAGAATTAACAGAACAGATAATCTTCAAGTGATCCATCCCCTGTTGCCTATTCTCAGTTTCTGGCAAAACTGAGGCTACGGACACCATTGATGGACCTTGTGACGGGTTGGACCCCCCTTTTGGGTTGCCACCAGATGTGCTGGGATCCCATTGAGCCTACCCGTCCTACTAGCCTGGGTTTCCTTACTCTGTGCTGCTGTGACAGGCTCTCAAGCCCCTTTTCAGCACACACACAGGCAGGGATACACCCAGCTGTAGAATCACACAGAGTCTGCAATTAGCTGTCTGTGGGAGGACTCAGCTAGGGGAATGCCCAGCTCTCCCATGCACACACCCTCTGGAGTGTAAACCCAAAATTATATTGTCTTGCACTGTACAGAGAACTATATAGTGTGCTCATAAAAATCGCCCCCTCCCTCAATGTGGCGGGAGATATGTACAGCTCCTTTCCCCACCAGGGCATGTATGAATTGCACAATCTGGGTTTTGGAATAAACAAAAAATAAGTTTATTAACTACAAAAGGTAAATTGTAAGTGATTATAAGGGATAGCAAACAGAACAAAGCAGATTACTGAGCAGATAAAACAAAACCTAAGCTTAATTCACTAAAGAAACACATTACAAAAAGAAAAGGAGTACTGGTGGCACCTTAGAGACTAACCAGTTTATTTGAGCATAAGCTTTTGTCTCACGAAAGCTTATGCTCAAATGAATTGGTTAGTCTCTAAGGTGCCACTAGTACTCCTTTTCTTTTTGCGAATACAGACGAACACGGCTGCTACTCTGAAACATTACAAATAGTAATTTCTCACCCTAAATGTTGTTTTAGGCAGGTTGCAGAGTTTTTGCAGCTTAGATTTCCAGTTATTTCTTTTCACAGACTATACTCCTGTCTCAGCCTGGACTCAGCCCTTGCCTTTCCCCAGCTTCGCTCCTTTGTTTCTTCAGGTGCTTTCAGGAGTCTTCCTTCTTGAGCTGGGAGGCAATGTAGAAGAGCCAGATTAACTCCCTTCCCAGCCTTAAATAGGATTTACATAAGACGGGAATCCTTTGCTTCCATTGGAAAAGTACCAGCAGTGTCCAAGGTGGTATTCTGTACCAGGTGACATTATCACATGACCTTGCAGTGTTAAAGCCACCATGAGACAACGTTTATTTGTAACGTCCACAGGAAGGACCTCCAGGAAGATGAGAGATCAGCATCTTCAAAGACCGATTCTGTTGTCTTTCCTAATGGCCCATTCAGGCTGAATGCATACTGTCCGGTGGGCATTCCCCAAGTACACACACAGTTGTAATTGTTAGATTGTCAATATTCCTAACTTCAGATACAGAGCTGACACATGCATACAAATAGGATAACCACATTCAGCAAATCATAATCTTTCCAATGATACCTCATATGACCCATCTCGCATAAAACATGTCTTATTTATGCCATATTCATATTACAACAATATTTTTATGAAGAATATGAGTGTGGCGTCACAAACCTATCCTCCATGAATTTAAATAGTTCTTTTTTTAACCCTGTTACAGTCTTGGCCTTCACAACATCCTCTGGCAAAGAGTTGCACAGGTTCATTGTGCACTGTGTGACGAAATACTTCCTTTTGTTTGTTTTAAACCTGCTGCCTGTTAATTTCACTTGGTGATCCCTAGTTCTTGTGTTCTGAGAAGGAGTAAATAACACGTCCTTATTTACTTTCTCCACACCTGTCATGATTTTATAGACCTCTATTATATCCCACCATAGTTGTCTCTTTTCCAAGCTCAAAAGTCCCAGTCTTGTTAATCTCTCCTCATATGGAAGCCATTCCATACCCCTAATCATTTTTGTTGCCCTTTTCTGAATCTTTTCTAATGCCAATATATCTTTTTTGAGATGGGGCGACCACATCTGCACACAGTATTCAGGATGTGGGCGTACCATGGATTTATATAGAGGCAATATGATATTTTCTGTCTTATTATCTATCCCTTTCCTAATGATTCCTAACATTCTGTTAGCAAGAATGTCCACACCAGCGCTTAGTCAGCAGGAGACGCTCTCCTGAGTTCATAGCTTCCACATCTCACTGAGGTGGAATAATTATGCCGATGGGAGAGCACTCTTCCGTCAGCATGGCCCATCTTCACCAGATGCGCTGATGCAGCTGCACCTATGTATCATGGTAGTGTAGATTAGCCCTCAAATTATGGCTCATGGAGTTGGCCCTTCAACCCCTGGAATCCCAGTGGGAGCTCTTGCCGCAACCCTCTACTTCGAAGGGAGATGAGCCCAGAGAGATAAGCCACTCACACAAGGCCTATAAGAAAAGGTCTGTGAGTCCATGTAGCGAGCTCAGATCAAGCCAAAAACAATCTCCGGCTCCATCAGTATCATCAGTACTGATGGCAATGAAGGCGTCTAAAACTGGTACCCAGGGTGTGCACAGTACCAAACTGACAGGGCAAGTCAGACTACCCAAAGACCCGAAGGGCACACGCAAAGAAACACCAGTACCACAGGGGCATGAAAAACATAGAAGATCCACTCCAGGGAAGGCTCTCAGTATGGACATCTGCACCAGTACCAATTCTGGTGCACCTGGCATCAACAGACCTCGCGGCCAGGTCCGCATGTCTGACTCATTCAATGCAAGCCTCTGAGCACGGACAGCCACTGCCAGTACTGACGTCATCTGCACTGCCAGATTTCCGGTGCGTGACAGATCTTTCAGTATCCAATGCACCAGACTCGCCCCTTCTCAGTACTGGGGCGCTGGTACCAAGTTCATCCAGAGTCCTAGACTGGAATTTCTCTTTTCCCACCTGCCTCTCAATTCTATCATTGTGGACACAGTTAACTCTAATGGCCACCAGCACCAGTTCAGATCCACGCCTTATGACCGGGACAGGACATGTTTGGATCTGTTCAGCAGGAAAGCATTTTCATCAGCCACCCTCCAGTTCTGCGTAGCAAACTACCAAGTCTTGTTGACAAAATTGAACCTGATGAGGTTCAACAAGGATAAGTGCAGGGTCCTGCACTTAGGACGGAAGAACCCAATGCACAGCTACAGACTAGGGACCGAATGGCTAGGCAGCAGTTCTGTGGACAAGGACCTAGGGGTGACAGTGGACAAGAAGCTGGATATGAGTCAGCAGTGTGCCCTTTTTGCCAAGAAGACTAATGGCATTTTGGGATGTAGAAGTAGGGGCATAGCGAGCAGATCGAGGGACGTGATCGTTCCCCTCTATTCGACATTGGTGAGGCCTCATCTGGAGTACTGTGTCCAGTTTTGGGCCCCACACTACAAGAAGGATGTGGATAAATTGGAGAGAGTCCAGCGAAGGGCAACAAAAATGATTAGGGGTCTGGAACACATGACTTATGAGGAGAGGCTGAGGGAACTGGGATTGTTTAGTCTGCAGAAGAGAAGAATGAGGGGGGATTTGATAGCTGCTTTCAACTATCTGAGAGGTAGTTCCAGAGAGGATGGTTCTAGACTATTCTCAGTGGTAGAAGAGGACAGGACAAGGAGTAATGGTCTCAAGTTGCAGTGGGGGAGGTTTAGGTTGGATATTAGGAAAAACTTTTTCACTAGGAGCGTGGTGAAACACTGGAATGCGTTACCTAGGGAGGTGGTAGAATCTCCTTCCTTAGAAGTTTTTAAGGTCAGGCTTGACAAAGCCCTGGCTGGGATGATTTAGTTGGGGATTGGTCCTGCTTTGAGCAGGAGGTTGGACTAGATGACCTCCTGAGGTCCCTTCCAACCCTGATAGTCTATGATTCTAAATATGACTACCAAAATTACATGAAACTCAGTTCCTTTATTAAGCAACTGCCTGATTCTCACAAGGAACAATTCAAGGCTGTAGTCAACAAGGGCTAACTGGTGGCAAAGACGTCCCTCCAAGTTGCATCTAGCATAGATGACATGGCAGCATGCTTGATTTCCACGGCCATTGTGATGAGATGGGCTTCATGGCTTCACTTAGCTGGCTTCCTTAAAGAGATCAAAACTATGGTGGAAGACCTTCCTTTTGAAGGGACAGAGTTATTTGCTGAGAAGACTGATGCATTGATTCACACATTGAAGGAATCTAGGACAACTCTTTGGTCCCTTGGGATCTATTCTCCTGCCTACAAAAGAAAGAACAGCCTTCAGCCACCATTTAAGCCCTGTTCAGCACTATACACATCTCAGTACTCTTCACAGAGATCTTACGGGACGCAGAGGAAGAAGCCTACATTCCCCAGGCGAAAGTACTGGGGATATCAATCAACTTTCTTTCAGCCCTCCACTTTGAAACGACAATTTTGACGGGTTGGTCAAGGTGCCTGTAGAACATTCTAACTATCTCATGCTGTAAAACCTCACCTATCCCTTCGGCAACCATCTTACCCCTTTCCACAGCACGTGGGAACAGATAACCTCCAACAAGTGGGTGCTGGAGATCATTTGGGATGGTTATGCCATCCATTTCTCCTCCCTCCCAAACACCCTTCCCCATCCCTCTTCAGGGACCTTTCTCACGAAAGTCTATGTCAGGAGGTAAACCGTCTCCCAAGCATAGAAGCCGTAAAGCCTGTGTCCATACATCTAAGAGGCAAAGGCTTCTACTCTCGCTACTTTGTAATTCCAAAGAAGAAGGGAGGTTGGGGTCCCGTGCTGGACCTGAGAGCGCTCAACAGATATATCAAAGTGCAGAAGTTCAAGATGGTCACTCTATCAATGATTTTTCCAGCACTAAAGAAAGGAAATTGGTTCTCAGCCCTCAACCTCCAAGATGCATATTTACACATTTCCATCATACCAAGTCAGAGACATTACCTGAGATTCACACTAGGCCAAGACCACTGCCAGTGCAAAGTACTCCCCTTCGGCCCCCAGGGTATTTTCCAAGTAGTGACAGGCCACTTACGGTTTCAGAGTGTCATAATTTATCCTTACCTGGACAACTGCCTTCTCAGGGCATATTCTTTCACCAAAGCCCAGTGAGTCACCCAGACTACACTGAATCTGTTCCAGAATCTGGGCCTACAAATCAACACACAAAAATCAACATCAACACCTGTGTAAAGACTAGAATTCAGAGACACTCCTCCCAAGTCACAGATTCCTCAGTCTTTCAACACTGGTAGAGACAATTCAATCCAGCCCCCAGATTTCAGCCAGACACCACCTCCAGCTTCTAGGGCACATGGCCATGGGCACATCAGTCCTAGCTTGTGCCAAACTATGCATGAGATGCTTCCAAGCCTAGTTCAATTCATTTTACAGGCCAAACAGAGACAGCATAGACAAATTATTATTGATGCCCACCAAGGTCAAGGAGTCCTTAGATTGGTGGAAAGACCCAGTGAATGTATGTACTGCAGTCCCATTTGTTCAGCCTCCCCCGTTGTTACCCCTGACTGCCTTTTGGCCCAACAGACAGCATAACTGGGGCAACGGAGAACTCCAGCTTTATGAACTATGCTTCATGCAATGCTGTGATACCCATTGCAGCCTCCCATTTTTGGGTGCCTCTGGGAGAAGGTCAGAATTAGTGTGAGTTTACTCTTCAAAGAAAAGAACAGCTATTTCAAACCCCTACTAGCAGGGGAGGCTTCTTCAGGCCCAGTCACCTGAGTCTAGTACCATTAGCATTGAGAGAGACTGTGGCTCTGACTTGACAGAGTGGTTTTATGACCAACATGATGAACAGCGTCAAGGTCATTCGTCTCATCTGATCAACTGAGTTGGATACCAATCATCCACCATTGTCAATGTTGAGGGGTGTCTTGATTTCAAAGACCTAATCACTGTAAGTGACTTTAGGTCCAGCAAAAGTGGCACTGAAGTTCCCAATGTCACCTGAGCCAATGAGGAACATTAAGTTATATGTCATGAGCGCCTCAGAGCTGAGCCTTTCTGAGTGGTCTTGGGACTCTCTGTTGGCTTCCCTTGCCTCTGGGCTGGAGAAGGATGGAGAAACAACACTGTAGTCTCCTTGCTCCCATTCAACCTCAGTGAAGGTGAGGAAGTATAGTACTGTGTCACAGGGTGGCTGGCTGGCTCCTGTGACTGAAGTAGGTCCAGCTCCAGTGCCATAGTAGATGCTCCCAGTTAAAGGGGTGGTGTCAGATTTGTAAAAGGTGAGCTGAGGAGCAGTTTTGTTTACTTTGCTTAAAGTTTGGGCAATAAACCTGCCTAAAGGAGACTGAGAGTGTGACAGCGTGTCTTTAGCAAGCGCTGCCTCATCACTAGGGCCCTACCAAATTCATTGTCGTGAAAAACGTATCATGGGCCGTGAAATCTGGTCTTCATACTATACAGATTTCATGGGTGAGACCAGCGTTTCTCAAAATGGACTGTGAATTTGGTAGGGCCCTACTTATCACACACTATCAGTCTCCCAGAAAATCTTCAATACTGAGAGAGACTGGCACAGGGGGATGCCTTATTGTCTATCCATTCAGTACCTACCTCCTCAGAGCTATCTGACACTGGGAAGGTGTCATTGTAGCAGTCTTGCCTCCATTGATAATGAAACTGGTTCAATCTTCTTCATTTGATCCTAGCTGGGAGCTTTTCCTGTTGTTCTGCTTTAAATTTCAGTGCCTAAGTCACCTCAGTGGGAGCTGTGGCTGCTTAACTTCTTTGAAAATCAGGCCATATATTTTATGGCTGTGAAATATGATTAAATGATGGGAGGAAGGACTCTATCTAAGGGTTATGGAGATTGTATGGTAATCACATGAACGAAGAGCCTGGAAATGACTGTTTAGATTTAGATTGTTGTGGTCTTTTTAGATATTTGAAACAGAAGTGAGAGCTAAAGAGAGTTTTCATTTAAATTTTCCTATTAATACAAAAAATCATAAAACTAATATAATCAGAACTAAAACAACGAGGAGTCCTTGTGGCACCTTAGAGACTAACAAATTTGTTTGGGCATAAGCTTTCATGGGCTAGGATCCACTTTATCAGATGCATGGAGTGGAAAATACAGTAGCAGGTATATATATACACATAGTACATGAAAAGATGGGAGTTGCCTTACCAAGTGGGGGGGTCAGTCTAACGGGGCAATTCAATTAACAGTAGAATACCAAGGGAGGAAAAATCACTTTTGTAGTGGTAATGAGGGTGGCCCATTTCAAACAGTTGACAAGAAGGTGTGAGTAACAGTAGGGGGAAATTAGTATGGTAAAATTAGTTTTTGTAATGACCCATCCACTCCCAGTCTCTATTCAGGCCTAATTCGATGGTGTCCAGTTTGCAAATTAATTCCAGTTCTGCAGTTTCACGTAAGAGTCTGTTTTTGAAGTTTTTTTTGTTGAAGAATTGCCACTTCTAAGTCTGTTATTGAGTGAGCAGGGAGATTGAAGTGTTCTCTGACTGGTTTTTGAATGTTATAATTCCTGATGTCAAGATTTGTGTCCATTTATTCTTTTGCATAGACTGTCCGGTTTGGCCAATGTACATGGCAGAGGGGCATTGCTGGCACATGATGGCATATATCACATTGGTAGATGTGCAGGTGAACAAGCCCCTGATGATCTGGCTGATGTGGTTAGGTCCTATCATGGTGTCCCTTCAATAGATATGAGGACAGAGTTGGTACCGGGGTTTGTTGCAGGGTTTGGTTCCTGGGTTAGTGTTTTTGTTGTATGGTGTGTAGTTCCTGGTGAGTATTTGCTTCAGGTTGGGGGGCTGTCTGTAAGCGAGGACTGGCCTGTCTCCCAAGGTCTGTGAGAGGAAGGGATCGTCCTTCAGGATAGGTTGTAGATCCTTGACTCCTTGTTGTTTTTGCTGATACAGACAAACACGGCTACCACTCTGAAAATAATCCGAACTGTCTATTAATAGAATATTTTTCATACTTTCCAGGTCGAATCAATGGGTCTTTAAGGCATTAAACTCCCAAGCTTATATGTCATAGACTCTCACTAGATATTAATTCTTCAGAAACCTTCTTTGCACTAGTGTCTTGTAACTTATCCCTTTCCCATTCAGCCTCTATGGATTTCTCACTAATCAACATGTTCTCTTTGACAGGATCTTTTGCAGCTGCAGTATGAAGGTGTTGCTGTCATGAAGTTGTTTGACAGAGCAAAAGTTAACGTCAACCTCCTGATCTTTCTTCTGAACAAGAAGTTCTATGGGAAATAATTGCCATCTCCCAGAGGAGCTATGAAAACAGAGATTAATGGAAAAACTGCATCTTTGTTTCTTAATGTCCCCTTTCCCCTGTCAGAACCAAGGACACCTATATATTGATGTACCTCCCTCTGCCCAAACTACAAGTATATCACTTCATGGCGAAGGACTAGACTGTCAGTGAATTAATAATCCTGACTGAGTCCACAGGGACTCTATCTGTCTTACTGCTATGATCTTATTTTCTATGACTTTT
The DNA here is from genome assembly GCF_015237465.2 of Chelonia mydas. Taxonomy (NCBI): domain Eukaryota; kingdom Metazoa; phylum Chordata; order Testudines; family Cheloniidae; genus Chelonia; species Chelonia mydas. Next base: position 84,040,112 of record NC_051250.2, read on the forward strand.
CAGATTCCTTGAGAAACATTTAGTTTAGATGTTTTCCATGTACTATTACAATGGCATTGGGGATTAAACAGTTGTTAGAATATATTTTGGGTTTCTGGGTGTGTTCTTTGCCTAAATGTTTGGATGGTGGGGCTTGAATTCTTGTTACTTGTTGTAGAAGAAGAAAGCTAGCACTGCAGAGCAACCAGGTCTGCCTCTGTATCTAGAAGCAGAACAGGATTTCAGATCATATTTAGACTCCCTCTCTAAAATTCTAAGAAAACACAATAGGACATCAACTTAGAGAAATATTTGCTCTGTGCCGTAGCATGGAGAAATTGGAAAATTTTTAACCAGCTGATTCTGTCCATAGCAGTGTCCATTACCGAAGGCTCACTACCAGGATGACTGAACTGTTTATAGATTTGATTTGTAAAGACCTAAACTTGAGTTATATTTTAGCATGTTATTCGATGTACGTATGTAGCTCTGTCCCCAAGCAATGGGGAGAAGAAAAGATTTTGTCACAGAACTGAATCAAATTAAAAGTGGTCAATGGCCAGCTTGCGGTGGTGGTGACTATTAGCTGCATGGGACTATGCAGCAGAGTCCTAGATGGCTTTCAGTGACGTAAGTGATGCTGAATTATTACTATACATACATTATTGTAGCCATGTAGACGATCTTTAATGATCCAATTTTTTTTTCAATATTTGTTTCTCCTAAAGACCCCTTACTAATATACAGATTGTCCCGGTAGTAGAGGAAATGAGGAATGTGTGTGCTAATGCCTAAAGATGAAAAGCGGCCTTTTATTGGGGGTGGAGGAGAGAGATTCTTGAATCAGTTGAGAAAAGTTTATTTTACAGTTTCGCTTCAGAAGCCTTTAGAACGTTACAGAAAAACTTTCGAAGTTAGCTTAGTGCTTCACATATCTGTAACTGATGCCATTAAACACTATGATCTACCTGCAGACTTGCCAAAGGGAATTTACTCTGCCTTAAATAGTCTGAGCTGTTAAATTATTTACATTTTACCAAATGTACCTGAGCAAATGACTCCCCGTTTCCTTTACTACTTAGATATTCACTCATTATTATGGTGGTGCCTGTTATATTGCTATACCTTACAGAAATGCAAAACGACCGTTATGAACTCTGATATTCACTAACTTACTTTTAGCCTGAAACAAACTTTTGTTGCCCAAGTTATCTGCTCCAGACAAAAATGTCTTTTTTTTTTTTTAATAATTTTAAAATCTGTTTGACTGTTTTATGTTCCCAGAGTACAGGATAGAATAAAGTCTCTCTGTTCTTAGACACACACACATACGCCGTATGTTTATTTCAAATAATTTAGTTTTATAATTTAATCATAGTCTGCCATTTTAGTGTTTTTTAAATGAAACCAGTTACTAATGTTTGAAAACTCTGTGCCTGCCTTGGGAGTCAGTTGTTTCCCATAGTCTTTTTAAGAGGCTAATCCTATATGGCTCTACCTTGTAACAATCCCTGTCATGCAAACAGTAACAAACTGATTTTATCTTGGTCCATGCAGGATTAGCATAATAAAAAGAACAGATGACGCAGCTTTCCTTTTGGATGTAAAACTGACCACAGCCAGGAAGTTCCAAATAGGGGAAATTCTGCTGTCAGAGCGGAGAACCTCAAAATAGGAATTCTATGCCCCCATCCCAAAATAGCATCAGGACAAGGACAGGATAAAAGTCTTGACTTGCATCTACCTGTCTCTTTTCAATGTGAGTTCCCACTGCTGTTTAACTGAAGGGTTTTAAATCTAACTATCGTTTTTTAGTTAGGGATAGTGACAATAGGACATTCTCAAATTATTCTTCAGGGGAATAAAACAGCACCCTGACATGTTCAACAAAAGGGATTAAATTTTCTCCATTTAAAAAGGGCTACTGTCCCAGAAGTCTGCATGGCTGCCTCCTCACCATAACCCAGTCTAGATTCAAGAAATAGCTAATGAGACATGTTAGTGAGGCTGTTCTAATAAAATATCATAATACCTATGAGGAGAAGATATTTGGATTATTTATAAGAACAGCCAATACCTATTTCAAAACAGTTTTGGTGCAAATTGACAAGACAACTAGGTAGTAAGAGTGAACCCATTTTATGGGAACAGGTGTGCCAATTTTAGTTAAATAACAGAGTGTAACTTTGGTAGGAGTTTTTAAAGAATGGAGACACTCTGGCAGAAAGATCCAGTTTCAGCACTGAAATTTTGTAATTTGTTACTTTATTTATTGGTGTCCTAGCTTTCCCTTTTCTCTTCCCTCTCCCCTCCCCCACAATCATTGTATTTATCTTGGGCTTAAATTCCTTTCAAATAACTAGATGGCTTAGCCTATTGTTTGCACATAAAATGTCTTTGTATTTCTCATCTAAATAAAAGATCATTTGTTCACATCTCAGTGTTTGAATCTGTTTGAGGCCAGCTTTAATTTGTGTGTCAATTTGTTAAACCCAGCACTTTGCTTTTTAGTGAAAACTTCTAATCACAGGACCACAACAGCATATACACATACAGACATTTTCTGCATTTCTCAGATGTCAGTCACTTAGGAACAAGACTATCATCTCGCCCCATTATAATGTGTCTGAATCAGAAGCTGAGAGGCATGTGCAGGTCTGTTTCCTAGTTACACTGCATTTCATGCACTCCAATTTAAAAAGTGCTATCAAACTCAGTTTCATCATTTCCATAGGAAAGGCAGAACCACAGTCTTTAGGTTCCTAGGGAATCCATGGCTTCAGAGCTACTTTGGAACCAGCAACTCTGGAACTTCTCAACCCAGCAGTCTTCTCAGTCTGCCCTCCAGGCTCAGTCACACAACCCCTGTGTGCTTGGCTGAACTCCAAATAACCAGGATATTTAAACTTCACTGACTGGACAATCCCCAGTGCAAATGCTGACCCTAGCCAATTCCCCAAGTGTTTAGAGAGCACTTTCTGGGTACGTTAAGATTAGCCTACCTAACTGGGGATGCAGTGGTCACAGGCACCTTATAAAATGGGTCTGCTGTGCCCTTTGAGGTTACAAGAAATATCTAATGCAAAGGTGTTAAGATGTTTCAATTAACTTGTATTTTACTGTTATAGCACTAAATGACAGAATTTTGATTTGCAGTTGTAGT